>NW_022630996.1:58799088-59399088 GCF_010015895.1 Lontra canadensis | reverse complement strand
CTCTAAATTAAAAAATACTCATTTTTTCTTCTTATTATTAATACTGTTAATAAATAGCTCATGAAAACTAAAGTGAAGAAATAAATGAGGGGCACCTGGGTGGCTCAATGGGTTAGGCCTCTGCCTTCAGCTCAGGTCATGATCTCAGTGTCCTGGAATCGAGCCCTGTATTGGGCTCTCTGCTTGCGGGGGAGCCTGCTTCCCCCCCCCTCTGCCCCACGCCTGCCTCTCTGCCTACTTGTGATCTCTCTCTGTCAAATAAATAAATAAAATTAAGTTAAAAAAAGAAATAAATGATCACATTGACAGATGAATTAACAATTATGCTAATGAAAGAAGTCATACAGAGAAAGACAAATACTGTATGATATCATTTATATGTTAGATCTAAAAAAGCCAAACTCATAGAAACGGAATAGAATAGTGGTTGCAAGGTGCTGGGATGTGAAGGAAATAGGGAGTTGTTGGTCAAATGCTCCAAACCTTTAGTTATAAAGTGAGTAAATATTGGAGATTTAATGTATAGCATGGTGACTATAGTTACTAATGCTGTATTATATACTTGAAGTTTGCTAAGACCATAGATCTCGAATCTTTTCATCACACACACACACACACACACGTACACACACACACACACACGTACACACATACACATATACACAGAAGTAATTATGTGAGGTTATGAGGGTGTTAACTAACATTGTAGTAATCATTTTGCAATATATAAGTGTATCAAATCACCACACTGTACACCTTAAACTTACAAAATGATATATGCCACTTACATCTCAATAAAGCTGGGGGCAGGGGAGAAAAAACAAAAACAAAAACCCCCAGAAACAACTGATCCTTGTGTGCCAGCTTGGCTTCTTTGAGAAGTGGGGTCATGGTGTGTTGTCACATCACCTACATAAAATGTTGTCATGCTGTATGGTAGAAAAAGTGCTCATATGACAGAAATTCTCCAGCAATATATAAGAAAATCCCCCAAAGAGCACTGGCACTACAGGAACACCACCCACACAAAAAGTTTGAAAATTATAAATTTTGTTATGCACATACCCTCTGATCCAGTTTTCCCATTTCTAAGTATCAATTATATCTACAGCACAAAAATATTTAAATGCGTAAATGGCGGTTCTTATAGCATTGTAATATTGAAAACTTGGAAGCAACTCAAACATAGGAGAATTTTTTGATAAACTCATTTTGATAAATGGAAGACAGCTAAAGGATAATCCATAAAAATGGTCTGATATTATACATACTATACCGGAGGGACAGAAATGGGGCCTTAGAAAAAAAGTCAGGAATGATACACACCAGACTTAATAGAGATTGCCTCTAAGTGGGACAGTGAGTTTGAAAGGGCGAAGGATAACTTGAACTTTTTTAAACTGTATATTTCTGTATTATATAAATATACCCGAATCTTTTGTGCACCTGAAAAACCATTTTCGAAAGAAAAATTATGTGCTGAAAGAAAACCACATGCAAAGAAATTTCTTTCCTTCAGGATTTAGTGCCAGAAAACCTTTGCCTTCAAAAAAAGAATTTGCGGACATACTTCATTCTGATGCTTCCCTTTAAATTCTGACTTTCAGGAAACTCAGATCAAAATCCATGCTCAGTCAGAACAGCCATACCAGCCTGTGAAGTTAGCATATATACTATCACCTCTTTCCACGGATCCCGTTTCTAATTCCTGGGTTTATTTCATCAAACTCATTTTATATGTGATCTTGGTTATAAGCCACTTCATATGTTTTAAGAAAGAAATGAGGAATATATAAATAAACAAATAACCTAATAATTATTTTCATTGAATTTAAAAGTCATTTCATGTTTCAGAATTTCTGTTAGTGATAGTTTACTTGTACCCAAATATAACTCAATTTTAGACATTCTTATTCTATAACATGTAACTCACACCTTAAAAAAATAATCAGAGGCTTCCAGAACTTGCAGAAAAATATATACAGTATCTCGCTTTTTCCCCTTGTATGGTTTGAGGTACTTGTTTAGATCTAGTGAGCCATCCAAGTTAATTATACCCAGAGGAAGTCCATAGACCTGAGGGATTTGATAGCAATGTATCTATTTATTGAAGTTCTCTGTGGATGAAGTAGAACAGTCCTTAAAGAATATTCAGTGGAAAAGCCCTGGTACAGATTGATACAAGAAAATGAAAATACAGCTTACTTTTCGCTAGTAAGACTTTTAAACTGCACATTCTTTAGAATACTGATGATCATGAATATAAACACCTACCTTCCTGCACCCACGGCCGCCCGGCAACATACGCTCTCACACAGCGTCCTGTTTCACAAGACCTAAAGTTGGCTCTGTCCTTGGTTTAGAAGGAAAAAAAAAATGTAGATCACTTTGGGTACTTTGTAGTGTGTTTTTTATTTTGAGTGTCTTTTGAAACACATCCTGCTGTGTTCCAGAAATAAACTGGCAGCTCCCTCTTCTTGCCCTGTTGAAATTGCTCACCCTTCAGTTCCCCATGCAAACAAAGCTATGAGAACAGTGTTTTGGACAAGTCCTTTTCCCAACTAGAGGGTTCAGTGTGCTCTGGGAACACTGACATGATTTTTAAATTAACATTAATTCTGTTTTGCTTCAACTATGAAAGAAATGGGGTTTCTTCAAACAGCAATTAACAAAGCAAACCCCAATAAAGGGAAAATACTCTCTCCCTACCTCCAGCCCCCAACAGGAAATTCCCCCCTGTTGAGTTTTCCCCAAGGTCTCTATAAAGCTGTTCTGATGAACTTGCTAGAGCCTTAATGAGAATGAATCAGCACAGATTTTCCATCATATAAACAGAAATATTTAATTTCATGAAAGGGGACAGCATGCTTGACTCTGCCCAGCCCACCACATAATATCTTCAGTTTTTCCTCCTTTCTGCTAATTTATTTCTCATAGTATTTTCATTACAATAATTTTTTTCAGGATTTCCGAAACCTGAGGACTACACTTGCATATCATAGATGAAACAAAAAGACTTAAAAGCCTTTCCTTCATTGCTGACTCCATTTTCTTACTTGAAGCAGAACATATTTGTCGTCTTTGTGTTTGCTCAGAATAAATTTTCCTGCACGGGCCACTCCCAGGACCCAGAGGGATAATCCTACTTCCAGACGTGCCCAGGGGGCAGAGCAACATATCCAAAGATCCCACTAGGACAGTGTTTCTCACACCACATTCAGAAAAAAAACACAAGATGTTATTCTGTGTACTACCCAGAAAGGGTTCTGTGGTCAAATAAATTTGTGAAATGTTGGAAACGATGTTTTTTTAGAGATTCATAAAACATATTGGCATGTTAAAAGCTCTAAAAAGAGCTTTAATTAAAAAGAAAACTTAAGTAACTTTGCTTAACCCTGTTTATTTTGCCAACTAATTTGACCACACCACCTTTCTTCACAGAATATTAGCATTCTATAAATCACAAAAAAGTGGGAAGGAAATGAATACTTACTAAGCACCAACTAACCAACTACATGTATTGATTATTAGAATTAATCCTCCTAACTCAATGAGATAAATATTATTAAACCCATTTTTACAGGTTAAACATACACACACGTGCACACATACATGCACACAACACACACTATAGCAAACTATAAAGCTAACATTCTAATCTAGGTCAGTCTGATTCAGAGACCTGCCTTCTTTCTACTCTATTACATTTACCGTTTAATCCTCAAACTACTTTGTGTGACCTAACTTCAACTTACTTCTTGCCCTATATTAGCAGAATGGTTTCATCGAGGTCTCCATAATGACAGATGCTGAACCTGTTGTGTTTATATTGTCTCTCTTGTACTCAGCACAACACCCTCAACAGCTGTTGGACAAAAGAATGAATATGGTATCAAGAGCAAGTGAAGGTACTACTAGTTGTCCACAGAGTGTGTTATTTTAAAGGGAACTAGAGAACTTTCCAGGGACAGTAAACCACAAGTGAGGAGTCTTAAAACTCCATCACATGAGGAAAAGTTAAAAATTTTACCTGCTAATCTGAGTTGGAGAAGTCTCTGAAGAGGGTAGTATGACATGATGAAGTCTTTGAATATTTTAAAGATGAGACTGTCGTGTGAAAATTGGATTATTTAGACATTAGGTGGGGTGAATTTATGACCTTCCAGATTCCATCTAGGCGCCTGAAGTTGTATGAGCTTTGGGGCTGTTAAAGATGCATAAAAGGATGGTGTAGTTCATAGCCACCAGTGACCAATTATCTTGCATGCTCAACTGTGGAATCATATAGCTTAGAATTCCTGTACTAGTCAGAGTTCTCTGGTGAAGCTGAACCAATATGAGATGTGTATACACACACACACACACACACACACACACACACACTATACAAATTGGCTTACACAATTACAGAGACTGAGGTATGCTACAATATGCCATCTACAAGCTGGAGAACAAGGAAAGCTGTAGGTATGATTTAGTTGGAGTCAGAAGGCCTGAGAACCAGGGGAGGTGATAGTGTAATTTCTAGTCCAAAATCAAAGGCCTGAGAAAGAAGAGAATGGGCAGCACTGGTATAAATTCCAGAGTCTGTATGCCCAAGAATCAGGAGCTCTGATGTCCAAGGGTAAGAGAAGGGTAAGAGATGTCCAAGGGTAAGAGAAGATAGATGACCAACACAAAGAGAGAGAAAATTTGTTCTTCTGCCTTTCTGTTCTGTTTGGGCCTCTAGCAGATTAAGTGGTGAGGGTGGATCTTCTTTATTCAGTGTAGTTAAAATACTAATCTATTCTAGAAACACCCTTACATACACATCCAGAAATAATGTTTTACTAGCTATCTAGGCATCCCTTCTAGCTCAGTCACATGGATGCGTAAGATTAACTGCCACAATTCTATAGGGTGTCCTCGCAGCTTGTAAATGTAGCCAAGGAAAAGTAATTTCAAGTCTACCAACACAACAATGTTTCAGTCATACAAAAGGAACGTCAATGGTTTGATGATGGAAAAGCCAAATCTTTTCTGTACTGTAATTTGTCCTAGGAAGAAATTTGGCATAATACATTAACATCTCTATTTTATTTTATTGGAACCTAGCCAATGACCTTTATTTATAAGAAGTGCTCGAAAACCTTATAGTTTGTCCTCTAAAACACCCATTATTCATGGTTCTAGTCTACAAAAGGGATATTACAGAGAACATATTAAGGTGTAAAGAGAGTAAATAACATCTGGAAGACTTCTTGTATATTAATCAATTAGTTGCATTATTTATAAAAATCTTCCGAAGAGCATAGGGAACCATATTGGATTTGGGTCAGGAGGAGTGCTTAGAAAGTTAAATATGTAGAGATAGACATGGAGACAGATATATTCTGACTCAGCAGAGAGTAGGAAAACATGAAGGAATTATATTAAATAAAAACATTATATTTCTATTTGTGTGTATAAAACCAGTAATATTTTATCAAAGAATTCAGGAAAACCACCACAAATGATAAAGGGTAGCTCTATATACTGTGTATACCTGTTTAGGATTTTTCTAAAGACCAGTGTGGAAATGTTAAGTATTGACAAAATCAACTCCATGAATTAGGTTCCCCTATAATCCTATGCAAACTGTTTTCTATCCTGGTGTGAAATTAATACTGCAGTGCCTAATTATTTGTTCTGGTTTTCCTCCTTGTTCCTAATCCAATTATTTAGGACTAGAAACAGTGTTTTAATGACTTTGCTAGGGAAATCATTGGGAATTGCTCCTATATAAAATTATTTGTGTTAATTTTATTAAAAAACAAAATGGAATATGCTTTAGATAATTTAGAAGTCATTTATTGAACAAAATGTGCTGAGAGCCAGCTACATTCAGGGCATTTGGGGGATAGAGCAAGGTGTGAAATGTGGGTCTAGAAAAGCTGATGCTCCAGAGAAGGAGAAAAACTTGGCAATAAAAAGAATACAAAGTAGGAAAGGGCAGTCACTGCAAGAGATGGAGAGATGAAGTATGGTGGTTTCCAGAGAATGGTATTTATTTACCAACATGGTACATGTGTCAGATGTACCAGAGTCAACAGACTATCCCTGTTTCACCTTCCATGATATTCTGATCAATACAAAAAAACTGACCAAATGTTCAGGATAAACATAAAGTCTAGAAACATCGTTAATTAATTTTTTTCAGGTTGAAGTTTTTAAATGATATTACGATTGTTTGCCTATATTTTCACATTGTATAGATGTTTTATAGATGCAAAAACAGAGCAAGTTTGTGTATAATCCATCCAAAATGATATGAAATAAATGAGTGTCTTGGAATCCTGGATAATTCCCATTGCTCAAAATGTGATTAACACTTAATTTGCTAATAATTAATAGGAATCAATTATAGAATGATTATGGAAGAAAAGAGATACCTTAAAGTCTTAATATATAGTGGACAGGCATAAGTAAGAGAATAACCCTATTTTTATTTCTACTGCTAGATTCTCCTTGATTTTCTAAATGTCTTCATGAAAAAACTAGAAGATAAAAACTAGAGAAAAATTACCTTAAAATGGATAGCATATAAACTGTTTAATTGCCAGGAACTAATAAGCATTTTGAATCAAGTAGGATTGAAGGTTCTTAAACTTCAGGTAGCTTAAACTTGTTATGTACCATAAATTAAGAAACAAATTTTTTCTTCAAAGGATAATTTTATGCTCAGAATTACTAAAAGCATGTAGCATAGAGTGACTCTACCTTTTCCTATCGTTATCTTTTCATTCTTCTTTTTTTCTAAGACATAACGTGACATATCCAACTGCTTGTCCTTCATCAGATGTTTCTATGAGCAGCAGAGCAGAAAGCTCTAATATCTATTCATTCGTAATGTGTCATTCTGAACATATTAAGGACAATTGACTTCACATGTCATAGGTAATTAGAAAAGTCACCTTTAGTTCCAGGTTTTTAAAGTACAGTACCATATACTTTTAATAAATATGTGTATTGATGTCTTTCAACATGTCTGAATATCTTTCCATCTCTCATTTTTATGGTGGGCAAATTATCTCTGTGGTCATTTAATTTAAAAGATGAATGAAAATATAATTCCTCTTATTTTAATCCCTGAGCTGGAATTGTACAGTAGAATTTTACAGTGTTTTTCCTTGTAAACAAGAGAATTTATTTCTTTCCTGAGATTCAGTAACCCAGAATGTTCTATTCCTAGAAGTAATTTTAGGCACTCACCTGAGAAAACGAGAGGTGTAGGTGAAAAATGTAAAGTTGATAAGTCATGTTCAGACAGCAGGGAATAGTAGGCTCATGAATGTTGTGCTTTTTAGGAAGGGCAGAGGTAGTTCAGTTATGAATGGCCAACTTGGCTTTCTACACTTATTAATGGCAGTTCATTTGACCTACCTGCCAATGCATCCTAGTGGGCTGAGCTAGAATGACCCAAATGTCCAGGCTTCAGATAAGTGTGGATCAAACTTTAGAACTGAACTATGCTTTTACTGCCATTCAAGGACATGGGTGGGTTTCTTTCAGATTTATACAGATTTGACACATTCATTAGCAGAAGATGGACATTTAGGGCAGCATTCATTTTTCCAGATAAGGTATCTTTAATGCAGGTCAACTTTCTAACACTTCTCTGTTGGGATCTTGCCTCCAGAGGCATCTTTACACCAACCAATCATCAAAGCATCTGTTAGGTTTCCAGCCCCCTTAGACTGTACCTCTCTATAGCATGAAATATGACTGATCATGGCTTGTTTCTTAAAGCACCTTTCCCCTTGGCTTCCTCGATCCTTCCTAGATCCTAGATCCTTCCTCTGTCCTAGTTTTCCTCCAATTTCCCTGGCCTCTCTTCTGAGACTTGGTCTAAAACAGCCTTTAAAAAGATACCATGGATGTGTGGTCAACTACAAATGATAGCCTAGGGGAAAAAGTAGACAATACGCCTGTACTAGTTCATCCCAAATACATATTGGAGTTCCAGTGCAATTGAGGTTTATTTCTTGCTAACTTAACAGTTCAGAATGGGGATGCAGAGCTGGTAGGCAGCTATCTCACACAGTGATTCAGGGATTCAGGCTTTTGTCTCATGACCTCACCCTACCCATTGTCACCTATTTGCACACAGCAGAAGAGGATAAAAATGCAAATAGGAATCATAGCACAGACATTTTGGTTCATAATCTACTGTCTAAAACATAATCACACTTCAGTGCAAAGGAGACAGGGAATATGTTCTAGAATGTGCCTAAGCAAAGAAGTGGGGGACAGGTTTTCAGAGACAGCCAGAAAACTCTACCTCAGTATATTACAATGGATTAGTAAATTGAGTAGAAGGAAACACAACATACAAATTACTAAAGATATACACATAAGTAACACCAAAGCAAAAACTCATGCCACCAATGAAGAGACATTCAAACTCAGTATTTATCAAGGAAATGCAACTTAAAATAATGATATATCATTGTCAAATGTTTTAAAAAGCAGTAATACCAAGTGCTGGTGAGTATTCAGGGAAATGAACATTCTCTTATTGATGGAAGTGCAAATTACAATAACTTTCAAGGAAAATAATCTGCAAATGTATGTTAAAATATAAATATATACTTTCTAATTATAATACAACTTTTGGAAAACTTTGCTATGGATGCTGTGATGCACTCTCCTAAATCACCCACTAGGACTGAAAATTCTTTCTCCTAAGCTGTCAGGAGTGTTGCCTTTTGATAACTCACAGCTGTGTCTCTTTTCAGGAATTTTCCCCCACGAAAGGATGCTGCCTTACCCTAGGCTATATCCCCTCCCTTGGGGCAGCCACCTGTGCTGACTGGTCAACTTAGAGGGTATAAAGTCTGGCATCCTTACTTCAGTTGAGGATATCTTTCAAGGATTGGCTCAATGAATAAAAAATACATGATTTCACACAACAGTGTCTGCAAGGGCCATTACATACCAGAATGACAAAAGTCAGAGATAAAATTGTTTTATTAGCAAGTCAATAAATCACAGAAAAAGAGCTTTAGATTTTACTTATTTTGGATACTAGTATTAGATGAATAACTCTGTTTGGGAGGGGGTATTTTTTTATTTTTTTATCTCACGGCACAAAGTTAACTTCCCTGTAACTGCATTAAGTATGTTAGAGGCTTCATCTAATTACAACAGAATAAATTGCCACTCTTGCTTTCTCAGCCATTTTCATTTACTACCAAGTTAGAACTGAACACAGACAACTTATTTGTACTTCAACCTGGGTAATTTATATCCCAGTGTTTTACATTCATGTGCCTTATATAGTGGTTGTGATAGTTAATTTTATGTCAACCTGACTGCACCATGGGTTCCCAGATAAAACATTATTTCCAGGTGTGTCTGTGAGAGTGTTTCCAGGTTAGATAGCATTTGAATTGGTGGACTCAGTAAAGCTGACTCTCCTCTCCAATATGGGGGGGTGTCATCCAATCCATTGAGAGCCTGAACACAATGGAAGACAGAGGAAGGAGGAATTTGTCCTTTTCCCTTCCTCAGTGCTTGTGGTAGGACATTGATCTTGTCCTGCCCTTGCACTGGGATTTACACCATTGGCTCCCCTGGTTCTAAGGCCTTTGGACTAGGGCTGGAATTACAATACCAGCTTTCAAAGTTCTCCAGCTTGTAGACAGCAGGTCACGAGATTTCTCAGCCTCTCTGGCCATGAAAGCCAATTCCTCATAACAAATCTCTCTCTATATATCTATAAAATTTAAAATTTATATATGTATATATAAATTTAAAATTATATAATTTAAAATTATATAAATGTATATAAACTAAGGAAAGATTATATAAAGCATGCATATATATAGATACATGCATATCTCTTATTGACTTTCTTTCTCTGAGTACCAGACAAATATAGTGGTCTTCACTTGACCCTCTCATGACAGCTTTGGGAAGTAGCTAAATGGTTTTTAATGTGCCCATTTTACAGATAAAGGAACAGTTTAAGGACAATACAGAAAAAAATCATTACCAGTTCATTATAGAACTGGAACTTAAACTGAAGTCTCTGATATCTAGAATAGATGTATCCTTTCAGCCATTTTTTTTTTCATAAAGTCCCATATAGAAGGCTTGAAGTTGCTTCCTTTTTATAGTATTTCTTTCATTTCATCAAAACCAGTACTTATCTAAGTAGGAACTTACATACAAATCATACCATTTTAAGGACCCTTTTATGTAGTATCTCCACTGGGGAATGAAAAGAAAGATGCTTCTTGAGCAGGGGCTACATCTTCTTACAAGGTTTATAATGGGTTCAGGACATTTGGGTAATGTCTACAAGATCAGATGTTTTCTCCACTAAAAGCAATAAGAGAGTGTGTGTTTGTGTGTGTGTGTGTGCGTCCAAAATGGCTAAACTCCTGACTTCCCATTTCTGAAACTGAAAAGCTCTTGCTCACAACTCTAAGGGTCTACAGGCTTCAGAGCATGCAGCAGCATTGAGAGGCATGCCCAAAAGGACTCTGCCAGGTCGGTGTGAGATATGCTGCCCCAGGGCCCTAGCCCCTATAGAATCTAGGCAAACTACAATGTGAGTATCTTTCCTCCTTTTGAACATGCATCTGACAATGATCTTTCATTGTAATAATTGCTGAGCAAGTAACCAAGGTGTGGCTTTAGAACAATCACTTCTTTTCAGAATGGTAAAACTACTTTAAGGAAGCCTTAATTTTGGTCCCTAAAATTAAATTTTTAAAAATGTGGTTTCAAAAAGGCCTTTGTTCTGAATATACTCTATATCTCTACTCTCCTGTTAGCCTGCCAGCAACTGTCTAGACCTATGAGGTAGGAGTTCCTGTGTAGTTGGTGAGTTTTGGCCATTACTGGAGAATTCTACACCTGACCATTTAACGTTGTATTTATTTTGTTTAGGGTATATCTGGTATAACTCAACCCAGATTTAACTTTTAACTGTTAAATTCCCTGCTGACAGAGACCAGTAAAATCATAGTCCTAAGTTTTTATTTGGAATCCCAAGCTGGGGATATATCTATACCTGCATCAGTGCCTTCAGATCTCTGGAGTTGCGTGAAGGTACAGTCCCTTTCCAAAAAGAAAATATGTCAGCCACCCAGTCTCAAGTGCACAAGGGGCCCAAAGGATAGTGTAAAACTTCTCATCAGTTTGTCTTTTGGTTCATATCAAGTTGGCCTCAGATAGACTCCCAGATACCCCAACCTCCCTGGTTTGCTTCCCTCTTCCTTCTCCCAACACCTGAGCCTTGACCCATAATGGGTCCATCCTCCTTGTATGCTTCCTACATCTACATCACATACTCAAGATCACAGAGGCCAGCATTTCTGATAAGTTCATGGAGGAGGTTGATGACACCACATAGTGTGAGGTCAGTGGTCTGGAAACTTCAAATTACTCGGAGTGAAGGATTTAGAGATGAACCATTCTGGTGGGCTATCATAGGGATCACATCCATGAATTATGGTACTAAGTCACTCCTTCTTACAGAGATGGATGTGGGCATGGGTGAAGGTATAGAGGACATCCTGTCACATTTTCCTTTTTTACTGAAGTATAATTGATCTACAGTATCCCATCAGGCATACATCATAGCGATCTGATATTTTTATACATTACAAAATGATCCCCACGTAAGTCTAGTCACCGTATGTCTCATGCAAAGCTATTAGAAAATTATTAACTATATTCCCTTTATACATTGCATACCCATGACTTATTTATTTTATAACTGTAAGTTTGTACCTATTAATCCCCTTCCCATTCCTCATTTACCACAAACTCTCCCCTTTTGGCCAACAAGTTTTTTTCCTGTATCTATGAGTCTCTTTCTGTTTTGCTCATTTGTTTTTTAGGATTCCACATATAAGTGAAATCATACAATATTTCTTTTTTCTGTCCAGTTTATTTCCCTTAACATAATACCCTCTAGGTTCATCCATGTATTCATAAATAGCAAGTTTTCAATATTTTTTATGGCTGAGTAATATTCCATTTGTGTGTGTGTGTGTGTGTGTGTGTGTGTGTGTGTGTGACATCTTCTTTATCCATTCATTATTATCCATATATTATCCATTATCCATTATCAAGGAATATGTAGGTTACTTCCATATCTGACTATTGTAAATAATGCTGCAATGACATAGAGGTGCATGTATCTCTTCAAATTGGTGTTTTTGGATAAATACCTTGAAGTAGAATTGCTGGATTTTTATGGTAGTTCTATTTTTTTATCTTTTTCAGGAACCTCCATATTATTTTCCATAGTTGTTTCATCAGTTTACATTGCCATCAAAAGTGTGTAAGGTTGTCTCCCCATTTTTGTTAACACTTGTTACCTTTTATCCTTTTGATAATAGCCAGTCTGCAGTGATACCTTATTTATGGTTTTGATTTGCATTTCCTTGATGATTAATGATGTTGAGCATCTTTTCATGTGCCTTTTGGCCATCTGTATGTCTTCTTTGGAAAAATGTCTATTCAAGTCTTCTGCCCATTTTTTAATCAGGTTGATTATTATTTTTTTTATATTAAGTTGTGTAAATTCTTTATATATCTTGGCTATTAACCACTTGTTGATGTCTGACTTGCAAATATCTTCTCCCATTCAGTAGGTTGCTTTTTCATTTGCTGATGATTTACTTCTCTGTGTAAATCTTTTCAGTTTAATATAATCCCATTTGTTTATTTTAGCCTTTGTTGCCCTTGCCTGAGGAGACTGATCCAAAAACTATTGCTAAGACTGATGTCAAAGAGCTTATTTACCTATGTTTTCTTCAGGGAGTTTTATGGTTTTAGGTCTTGACCCATTTTGAATTTATTTTTTATGCCTGGTGTAAGATAGTAGTCCAGTTTCATTCTTTTGCATGTAGCTGTCAAGTTTTCTGAGCACTACTTATTAAAGAAACTGTCTTTTCCATTGTATATTCTTGCCTCCTTTGTCGTGGATTAATTGACCTTATAAGCATGGGTTTATTTCTGGGCTGTCTATTCTGTTGATCTATAGATCTACTTTGGTGCCAATACCATGCTGTTTTGATTACTATAGCTTTGTAGTATAGTTTGAAATTAGGGAGTGATACCTCCACCTTTGTTGTTACTTCTCAAGGTTGCTTTAGCTATTTGGAATTTTTTATACTTCCATATAAATTTTAGGATTCTTTTTTCTAGTTCTGTGAAAAATGCCATTGGTATTTTGATGGTTACTGCATTGAATCTGTAGATTGCTTTGAGCAGTATGGACATTTTAACAATATGAATTATTCTAATCTGTGAGCATAGAATGTATTTCCATTTATTTGAGTCTTCTTGAATTTTTTTCACCAATGTTTTATAGTTTTCAGAGTACAGTTCTTTCACATCCTTGGTTAAATTTATTCCTAAGCATTTTATCCTTATTGATCCAATTATTAATGGGATTGTTTTTTTAATTTCTTTTTCTGAAAACTCATTATTGACATATAGAAATGCAACTGATTTCTGATGTTAATTTTGTATCCTGAATTCATTTATTAGTTCTAACAGTTTTTTTTGTGAAGACTTTAGTATTTTCTATGTATAGTATCATGTCATCTGCAAAAAGACATAGTTCTACTTCTTCTTTTCCAATTTGGATGACTTTTATCTCTTTTTCTTGTCTAATTGCTGTATAGGATTTCCAGTACTGTGTTGAATAAAAATAGTGAGATTGGGTATCCTTGTCTTGTTCCTGATCTTAGAGGAAAGTTTTCAGCTTTTCACTATTGAGTATGATGTTAGCTGTGGGTTTGTCATCTATTGCCTTTATTATGTTGAGGTAATTTCCTTCTATATCCACTTTGTTGAGAGTTTTTATCATACGTGGATATTGAATTTTGTCAAATGCTTTTTATGCATCTGTTGAGATGATCGTATGATTTTTATCTTTTGTTAACTAACGTAGGGTATCACGTTGCTTGATTTTCAGATGTTGGACATTGTATCCCTGGAATAAATCTCTCTTGATCATAATATATGATTCTTTTTTTTTCATTTTATTTTATTTTATTTCTTTTCAGTGTTCCAAAATTCATTGTTTATGCACCACACCCAGTGTTCCATGCAATACATGCCCTCCATAATACCCATCACCAGATTCTTTTAATGCATTGTTGGATTTGGTTAGCTAATATTTTGTTGAGGATTTTCTCATCTACATTTGTCAGGGTTTTTGTCTTGTAATTTTCTTTTTTTTGTTGTGTCTTTCTCTGGCTTTGGTATCAAGGTAGTGCCGGCATTGAAGTATTCCTTTCTCTTCAACTTTTAGGTACTAACTCTTCTTTAAATGTTTGGTAGAATTCACCTGTGAAGTGGTCCAGTCTAGGACTTTTGTTTTTTGGGATTTTTAAAATTACTGATTCAGTTTCATTGCTGATAACTGGTCTATTCAGATTTTCTATTTCTTCATGATTCAGTCTTGGGAGATTGTGTTTTCTTGGAATATATCCATTTCTTCTAATCTTTCCAATTTGTTTTTCTATAATTGTTTGTAGTAATCTTTTATGATCATTTGTGTTTTTGTGGTGTCAGTTATAACATCTCCTCTTCCATTTCTGATTTTATTTAGGCCCTCTTTTTTTTTTTTTTTTTTGATGACTCTGGCTAGAGGTTTATTGGTTTTGCTTATCTTTTCAAAGAAACAGCTTTTTGTTTCATTGATCTTTTCTATTGTTTTTTAAAACTCTATTTCATTTATTTCTGCTCTGATCTTTATTATTATCTTCCTTCTACTAACTTCAGGCTTTGTTCTTTTTCCTTTAGTTATAAAATTAGATTGTTTATTTGAGATTTTTCTTATTTTTTGAGGTAGGCCTGTATTGCTATGAACTTCCCTATTAGAACTGCTTTTGCTGCATCCCATAGATTTTTGGAAAGTTGTGTTTCCATTTTTATTTGTCTGAAGGTATTTTTAAACTTTTTTTGTTGACCCTTTGATTGTTTGTTTTTTGGATTTTAGTAGTAGGCTAACTTACTGACAATTCCTGGCCTAACCTTTAATTATGTTTACAACCTCCAGTGGAAGAAATGGAGCAGGGAAATGGGCTGACAACAAAATATAAACTGAGAATAAAACCTGATGCCAGAAAAAGCAAATCAGGTCATCTGCATTCTGAAAAATCAGGAGTTGACCTAATTTTTCAGTTTATTCAGCATTTTCTCACACTGACTTTATTGTTTTTACAAAAGGTAAAAGAGAAAAAGGAGAACAATCATCAAACATGTTGAAATTTTGCTTAAGTAGCAAGCACATGAATGTAAGTAAGAATTCTCTGGAGTCCTGCTCTAACTGCTACCCAAACTGGACATCCTTCCCTTCTGCCTAATGCAGTTTTCATTCAAAACACAACTGCTTTCAAAGAGCCAGGTGTCTGACAAGAGGAGCTCATTTTTGTTAAAACGCAAGAAAGGTCTGTACTATGTCTCTTCAACCAGGAACTCAAGAGAGAAGTCACAAAACCTCAGCATGGAAGGATCTACTGCATACCCAGGAACCTGTCTCCACAAACCCAGCAGGTTGAAATTAGCAATCCATTTTAATAATTTTAGACAGCAAGATCCTGAATAACATTTGACACAAGTAGTACAACTGGCTCTAGAGATTCTAGATATTTTAGGAAATTTGTTTTCATCTTTCTGGAATCAGCATAAACATGTTGCCCATTAAAACAAAATGTGCCAAATTGAAAAAAAAGGATATGACTTTTTTTAAAAAATCTCATTTTGGGGAGCAGAGTATCCATGACTTCTGAATGAAGAAATAACCATTCTCATTCTAGACTAAATGCTACAGGTCATTTTACTTAAAAAAGGAACATTCTTCACATTTCCCAAAGATCACAAAAGAAAATTAAAAGCATTACAAATGTTGTATGGTTGCTTTATGAATTAGTTCTTTAATGTTTAGAAGCAAGTACATCAGATAAGCTTCATGGTAGTGCATTTTTTTCCTTTAAGGGACCAGGGAAGTGATATTTTTAATTCAGCTCTGGACTTTCTCCAGGAAATCACTAATAATTACTAATTGTATTTTTGTTAAGTTAATGAAAGGATGCAGGATTTTTTCAATGCCTCCTTTCACTTGTGTAATTAATGATATTGCTTTTTTACATGATTGAGTAAACCTCCAATACAAGGACATGAATTAACTGAGAACATTTCTTTGTGCAGTCTTAGAAAAATTATGTATAAATCCTAGTCATGCAATTCTCTTAAAAGAAACTATTCCTTTATCATCTTTTTCCCCATTTTTTTGCTGCTTAGATTTGTAATAAACACTAGCAGAAAAAAAGAACCATTTAGTGATGTTCTAAACACAGTTTTGCATTTATTTGTTGATGATCATATTTGCAAAAATGTATTAATGGGATTTTCTTAGAAAGCCCTTTCACAGTGTTAAATGGAATTGGATGTCAATAAGAGTAAACCACCTGGAGTATATTTTCTAATGCCTCCAAGGTTTCCAAACTGCAAATTTGGATAGCTTCTTAAATTTATGAAGTCACATTATTCAATAAAATCTCCAGTTATTTTGTTGGATTGAGTGGAAGTTTATTTGGGGAAGGACCTGCTAGAAATAATAAGAAAGAAGCACTCATGTTTTGCATAAGGAAGTGTTGGTTTCTCTTTGGAACTCTTCGGATAACTAGGAGGACATCATTATGAAAACACGTACATAGTTTCACTTACAATGGTTTGTGTTTTGGAACATCTTACATTAAAGACTTACAGAAATTGACTATGCATTAGACTCTTTTCTCTCCCTGCAAGCTCCCTATGTTTTCCTCTAACATATTCTTTCTTTTGTCCTTTCTTCTTTCCTTCCATTGTCCTTCCATCCCTCCGTTCCTTACTCTCACTTTCTTTTTTATTCCTTCTTTCCTCCCTCCTTTGCTTTCTTACTGTTAGTATTATTATTGTTATTATTATTTGGTTCATTTTTCACAGAGAAGAACTCTTTCAGTCCTTAAAGAGAGCTTAAAACCATGGATTTATTCCCAGTTTGGGCATGAAGAAGGGACTCATTACCAGATATTTTAAAACAGCCATACATTCAGCGTGTGATTGGAATATTTGGGTTGGGGGCTGATAGCAGGAGCATTGGGTGTGCAATAACCCAAAAACAACTAAGGAGGTACCAAGAGTTACATGTTAATTGAATATCAGGTACCCATGGCCACAATCAGGTATCAGGTGAGAGGAGTGATCAAGTTCAAGGCATTATACTACTACTAATACCAGCAGATACTTAAATAGTACATACTGTGTGCCAGGCACTTAGTTTATATATTCATATTCCTTACAACAGTCCCATAAGGTAGGTACAATTATTATATCCATTTTACAGATTGGGAAATAGAGGCACAGATGGGATAAATAACTTGGCCAAGATCACACATTATTATAAAGATTTAAATCCAGTCATTCTGAAGACAGTCATCCTGTCTTCAAAATCCATCTTCTTAGCCACTATAGTATTCTGTCTCTCTGCTAATTGGTTTCTTCCAGTTCAGTATCTTTTAATGAGATCACTCACTGTTAGTGTCATTTACCCATTGACATTTTGAAGGAACTATTTGTTATTTGCCATTGACTAGTCCTTTGACTAATCAGTGCATGCTGTGACATAGCATTATCCCCACCCAGCTCCTAGGCCACTCTGTCCCAAGAAAGCAAGTCTGGCCATTCATGCTTTATTCATCTTTCTTTCCATCCATCTAGATCTGAGATCCCCAGGATTCTCACAATAGGACTCCTCCCAGCAACATTTTTATACAGGTGAAATCTGGTCAGGATGGACATTGAAGTCAAAGGCAGCCTTGAAAGGGGAAAAAGGCAACCAAGAGGGAAACATTACTGCAAAGAGAATTATGCAGCCAGAGAAAAGTGGAAAGAAAGCATGAATGTATCATGGTTAAGCATGCTGACTTTGGAATACAGACAGACCTGGATTTAAATCCTGCTTGTGCTACTTTATTGCTGGGAGACCACAGGCAAAGTACTGAATTCTGAGTCTGTCTTCTCAGCTCTCAAATGGGAATAATTACACATATCTTGCAGGATTATTGTGAGAATTAAAGGAAGCAATATCTGTCAAGTTCTTTGTAGTCTAATGCCAGGCATGAGGTACTTAATAAATAAGACATTCATACACATAGGTCTGAACAGATATGGAGTGGTAAGCAGCCTTCAGATTTCTGTGTGGGAAGAAACATTTCTGTGACTAAAAATATTCATTGCTCTTTGCCTATAGAGTTGTTAAGTTCTAAGATAATTTTTGAATTAGCAACCCCTTGTTCAGTTGTCAAGAATTCATCCATATTTTTGAGGTTCCTTTTGAAAAGAAGCAATGCCATGACTATGCACAAGACACATACACACATATGTCTGCACAAACTCACACATAACATTGGGACAAACTCTTTTGTGGCTTGAACCCCTTGCCAAGAAATACAAACAGCAGAATGAATGAAAAACACTGGAGGTGAAAGCTGTGCCTGACTACCCCAACCCACCGCCAATGCTAATGCACTTATGTTTGATACACACTTCAGTTAAGGCAGTAAACAAACTTCACAGCCCAAGAATAATTTTGGATTATTTATTTCTACAAACTCATTCCCACCGGGTTCCTACTGATTGTGAATTAATTTCACTCTGGTATTTCTCAAGGGGAGTATTTTATGAAATTATCATATGCAAATAGCTTGTGGCATATTTTCCCTTTTATTTATTTATTTTTTTATCTGCACCAGTTATTTTATGGAGTGCTTCTTCAGCAGCACATTGAAACTTGCTTTTTAGTCATTGCACACAAAATATAGACTTCAGTACTTGGGGTTGGTTCACAAGTCTTGGAACTAGATGACTAATTTTCTTATTTCAGAATCTGAGAATCCAAAAGTATTTTGGATTTTTTTTTGCATATTTATTTATGCCTGGTGACTCAGGTACGGGGGAAAATCATCACATGGAATAAATTGCAGTATTGTTTATCTCAACATGCAAAGTTATTCTATGATACCTAATTTCAATCTGTTATGCCTAATTAAAGTGGTGATAAAATGAGAAATAGAGAATTTGAATTTTAAGTAAATTTTAAAATATATGAGAATTTTTTAAGAACTTAGGGGTAGAAAACTTCTACATAAAATACACTATCATGCTTAAAATAATCTTTAGAATCTTTCCTTTTTGTGTGATTGGCAGACCACCCTTCAGAATGCTCAAACTGGACCATCTCATGATGGACCAAGCAGTTGGTCTCTTTTAAGAATAACCCTATTTTAAAGATAACCAGTAGGATTCATGCTCCGTGTTGCCTGGGGAGGTCTAAATGATATATTTGATACTCTTGTCTTGTGAGTTTTGGAAGGCCTAGGGCTTAAGTCAATTCTAAATTCAAATTTTGTACCAAGATGTGAAAATGCTTCATGATAGAAACTTTTGCTTCTTTCAGATTCCAATTTGTAAGTGGCCAGGCTGTGTCAACTCAGTGCACCTACTGAGAAAGGTAGTTCTTGGGTTAATCAGAGTTCAAGCTAATGACATTATCTTTTGTCAAAACATTTCCATAAGTAAAAATCTAGATGTGAAGAATTTTATTCATCAAGATGCTAATGGTTCATTAGTAAACAAATACATCTATGTAAAGTGAGTCTAGTTTCTATGGATATTCTAAGGAAAGCCAGAATCACATGTTTATTTGGTAAATAGCAACACACCCAAGGAGTCTCTATTCCTGATCTAAAACAAGTTTAGAACTACTAGACATTGTTCTCAAGTTACGTGGCAGCTTAGTTTGCCTTTATATGCTCGTGAGCTAAAAGACACGATAGAAAAAGATATCTGGTAAAGAAAAAGGGCACCAACGCACTATTCCCCCAGTGTCTTGGGGATCCAAAGTGAGCTAAGCCTAGACTATGCTGAGGTCTTGTGTTTGCTTCAGTAGCTCATCTGGGAATTCTGGCCTGAGCAGAAGCCCTTTGTTCTGCTGGGGGCTATATGTAAGAAATTTCAGTTTTCTCTAAATGGAATAGATGTGGCTCCGAATCAGACACTCAAAACCACTGCCAGTTTTCTTTCTGGCCTCTTCTCCCTGCTATGGAAGCCACATGACACAGAGTGGAGGGGGAAAAGTGCATTTTTCAGAAAAGTAGATTTCCTAACAGGGAAGGTGCAGGCACTTTAGATTTGCAGAAGTGGGAAAACCCAAGACCAGATGAAGTCCTAACTGGAATAATTAAGGTAAACAGCTAATTAGAGGCTTTTGAAGCCTGAGTGGATGGAGGAAATGAGAAATAAAGATGAAGCAAGCCAAAATGGCAAGCCTCCTTGACAAATTGCTGCCTAAAGCCAAGAGGGCTGACGTTCTGCCAAGGACAACAAAGACTGGAAGGTTTTAGACACTAAGAAGAGTTTCAGAATTATTACATTTTAGGCTTAAGAAGGAAGGCCCAAACTCTAGTGATAGAGTATATTTAACACATCTTTAAATGCTTATAATCTTTAATATTGTCCTTTATTATGATTGCCTCTTGTCCATTAGGCTATTAGAGTAAGTCATTCCAGGTATTTATTTCTTTAACTAAAAGACTAGATTTATTGAATATGCAATGGTGAAAGCATAGTCTCTTCAAAAAATCATGTTGGGAAAATTGAACAGCTACATGCAAAAGAATGAGACTGGACCACTATCTTACCCTATACACAAAAATTAACTCAGATGGATTGAAGACTTAAATGTAAGAACTGAAGCTATAAAATTCCTAGAAGAAAATATAGGCAGTCAGCTCCTTGGCATCATTCTTAGCAATTTTTTTTTTTTTATCTGACTCCAAAGACAAAGGTAACAAAAGCAAGTATAAACAAATGGGATAGCATCAAACTAAAAGTCTTAGGCACAAGAAAGGAAACGATCAATGAGAAAAAGGCAACCAACTGAATGAGAGGGTATTTGCAAATCATATATCCAATAAGGAGTTAATAGTTAATATCCAGAATATACAAAAAACTCATACAATTTTAAAAAATCTGATTTTTTTAAAAAATGGGCAGAGGATATTAATAGACTTTTTTTTTTTTTCCAAAAAACAACATACAGATGGCCAAAAGGCACATGAAATGATGCTCAGCATCACTAATCATCAGGGAAATGCAAACCAAGACCACAATGAGATATCACCTCACATCTGTCAGATTGGCTGTTACCAAGAAGACAAGAAACTACAAGTTTTGGTGAAGATATGGAGAAAAGAAACCTCCATGTACTGTGGATAGGAATATAAATTGATGCAGCCACTATGGAAAACATATGGAGGTTCCTCAGACAATTTAAAATAAAACTACCATGTGATCCAGAAATTCTACCTGGGCATCTGTCTGAAGAAAACAAAAACAACAAAAATGCTAATTTGTAAAGATAATATGTTCTCTATGTTCATTGCAATATTATTTACAATAGCCAAGAAATGGAAGCAATCAATCAACTGACTGCTAGGCATCCATCAATAGATGAATGGAAAGGAGATGTTATTACAACAGAATACTACTCAGCCAAAAAAAAAAAAAAAAAAAAAAAAAGAATGAAGTCTTGCTATTTAGGACACCATGGATGCACCGTGAGGGTATCATGGTGAGTAAAATAAATCAGACAGAGAAAGTGAAATCTAAAAACAAAACCCAGACTTATAGATACAGAGACTAGATCGGTGGTTGCTAGAGGGGAGGATATTGACCTATTGGAGGGTTGGAAAGGAGGCTGAGGTGGGAAAGAGGTCAAGAAGTGCAAACTTCAAGTTACAAAATAAGTCATGGGGACATCATGTACAGGTGAGAAATAGAATTGGTAATATTGCATTAGCTTTGTATGGTGGAAAGAAATGACCTTAAGAATGAGGACACCTGTAATGTGAGTTTTTTTGCTGATCCCCACATAGTGGTAGGTCTTAGTTTTAGGACCATTGATGGAAAGTATGTGTAATGATAAAAAGCTGTTGTGAATTCAGGAATGTTTTGACAATAGCATGCTATAACAATGTTTATAGCAGCTTTAGTCACAAAACCCAGAAGCTGGAAACACCCTGTGTTCATCAATGGATGAACAGATAAATGCAATGTAGACAAATAATGAAACATTATTTAGCCCTAAAAAGGAAGGAAATTCTGATGCTACAACATGGATGAACCTTGAAGGCATTATACTAAGTGGAATAAGCCAGTCACAGAAAGGCAAATCCAACATAATTCCACTTATATGAGGTTATATGCAGTAGTCAAAGTCATAGAGACAGAAAGTAGAATGGTGGTTTCCTGGAGCTGGGGAGAGGGAGGAAGGAGGAGTTATTGTTTAATGAGTACAGAGTTTTAGTTTGGGAAGATTAACAAGTTCTGGAGATGGAAAGATGGTGGTAATGGATACGCAACAATGTGGATGGGCTTAATGCCCCTGACCTATAACTTAAAATGGTTAAAATGGAGCATGTGGGTGGTTGAGTCAGTTAAGTGTCCAGCTCTTGATTTCGGCTCAGGTCATGATCTCAGGATTGTGAGACTGAGTTGTGCTTTGGGCTCCACACTCAGGGGGGAGCCCGCTTGAGATGCTCTCTCTCCTCTTCCTCTGCCCCTCCCCCGATCCCTCTCAATAATACATACATATATAAAATCTTCTAAAAAATAAAATGTTTAAAATGACAAATTTTGTGGGTAGGGTATTTTACCACACAAAAAATTGTATCTTATTTACAGCAATATCTCAAAAAAAAACAACCAAAAAACAAAACTGTATTTATTCAATCACAGTCATACTAACTTGGCTATTCTTGGAAAAGTCCCACTAGTTGTTATGTAGAGCCATGAGGTAAGGCACCATTATTTATTAGGCAGGGGCCTCTTGAACTGCAACATTAAGATCAGGAAAAATTGTCAAAACTCTATAACCAAATATTCCTGCACCTCCTCAGTAGTAAAGACCATACATGCATGTCCCAGAGAGAATCCTAAGTGTCGTCCCGAGTTGGCACTGTCCCCTTGCTTCACAGAAGACACAGAGACACGCCCCAGCTCAAAGTATTCTTGTTTTTCTGCTTCAAACCACAGAGAGCTTATGTATTAAGATCAACATCTTAAACTTTCCTCTGCGGCCTACTGCATACCCTGGCCCCTGGCGCAGCATGCTACATGACTTCAACAGTTAAAGCACTTTCTTCATGCTCTACCAGGGAAACGGGAAATTACACAAAACTACAGTTGTATTGGTATTAAAGAAAAAGCACCTCAGTCTATTTTCACATTCCTAACTCAGATAAGAAAAGACAATCTTAGCCATAAATTCCAAAAAGAAATCCAGAAGTAAAAGTGAAATCAGACGGGTGACTAAGAAATACAGCAATTAGAAATCTAAATAAAATAAATCACAGGGGTGCCTGGGTGGCTCAGTTGATTAAATGTCCAACTCTTGATTTCAGCTCAGGTCATGATCTCAGGGTCATGAGATTGAGCCCCGTGTTGGGCTCCACAATGGGCATGGGGCCTGCTTGAGATTCTCTCTTTCCTTCTCCCTCTGTCCTCCCCACCTCACTCTCTCTCTCTCTCAAAAAAAATAAAAATAAAAATAAGCTTAAAAAATAAATCTTAAAGTAATATATATTATATAATCACATTTGTTTTATAATCAAAATTAAGCACATATAGAAATATTATATGTATAATCCTTAAATGTATTTTTTAAATGATCTGAGAGAATATACCTATCAGTGATTACCTTTGTGGTGGGAAATGAGATACGGAATAAAGGGGAAAAGGAAAACCTAGATTTTTTTACTCCACTTATTCAGGCTTTTAAAAAATGTTTTAACAATGAACATATATTATTCATATATATGTTTTAACATATATACGAATATATATATATGAATATATATGAACATATATTATTCATAAAAAATGTTTTAACAATGAGCATATATTATTCATATATTATATGTTTATATAAAATACATATATAAAGGTGAGAGGCAGCAACTAAAAGGTTCCTTACCTATAGTATCCTAAATGTTTTCTTTTTGCCTTATCTCATTTTCTCCCTCATTCTCCTGTCCTACTAATGTAGGAATTCTGTCTGGCAGGATTTCCAAGTCCCACCCAATGTCTTTTTATAGAGAGCTCTTTATTTTTGTAACACTTGATAGAATTATGTTACTATATATTTTAGACCAGCAGAAGATTGATGGATTCATATTAGTGGACATAGTAGTTTGCTAGGACTACCCTAATAAAATACAACAATTGGGTGACTCACACAACAGAAATTTATTTTCTCACAGTTCTGGAGGCTCGAAGTCCAAGATCAAAGTGTCATCAAGGTTGGTCACTTCTAAGGTTGTCTTCTATGGCTTGAAGATAACCATCTTCCTACTTTGTCCTTACCTGGTATTTCCTCTCTGTGTGCCTATCATTTTGTGTGTCCAAATGTACCCCCTTTTTTTTCCTAAGAAGCTACTTTTTAAAGCAAATTTTGTATTTGAGTATAGTCAACACACAATGTTACATTAGCTTCAGGTGTAAAACATAGTGATTTAACCTCTCTGTGTTATTCTATGCTCATTAAAAGTGTATCTACCATCTGTCACCATACAATGCTATTACAGTATCATATTCCCTATGCTAGGCCTTTTATTCTGATAACTTATTCATTCCATAACTGGAAGCCTGTATCTCCCACGCCCCTTCACCCATCCTGCCACTGCTCTCCCCTCTGGCAAACGTCAGTTTGTTCTTTGTACTTATAGGTCTCATTCTGCTTGTTGTTTGTTTATTCCTTTGTTTTGTTTTTTTTACATTCTACATATGAGATCATATGTTACTTGTCTTTTTCTAACATTTCATTTAGCATGATTTCCTGTTTGTCCAGCATGTTATTGCAAATGGCATGATCTCATCCTTTTTATGACTAATATCCCATTGTATATATAAACCATATCTTCTTTATCCATACGTCTATTAATGGACATTTAGGTTGCTCCCATATCTTGGTTATTGTAAATAATGCTGCAATAAACATAGGGGTGTCTATATCTTTTCAAATTAGTATTTTTTGTTTTCTTTGGATGAATACCCAGTAGCAGAAATGCTGGGTCATATGGTATTTCTATTTTAATTTTTTGAGAGGCCTCCATACTGTTTGCCACAGTGGTTTCATCAATTTACATTCCTACCAATAGCACATAGAGTTCCTTTTTCTCCATATCCTCATTAACATTTGTTATTTCTTATCTTTTTGACTTCAGTCATTCTGGCAGGTGTAAAATGATATCTCATTGTAGTTTTGATTTGTATTTCCCTGATCATGAGTTATGTTGAGCATCTTTTCATGTGTCTGTTGGCCATCTGTATGTCTTTTTTGGAAAAATATCTATTTACATCCTCTGTCCATTTTTAATTGGATTATTTGTTTTTTGATATTGGGTTCTAGAAGTTCTTTACATATTTTGGATATTAGCCTCTTATCAGATATATCAGTTGCAGATATCTTCTCCCATTCAGTAGGTTGCCTTTTAGTTTTGTTGATAATTTCCTTAGCTGTACAAAAGCTTTTAATTCTGAAGCAATCCCAATAGTTTATTTCTGCTTTTGTTCCCCTTGCCTTAGTAGATACATCTAGAAAACGTTGCTACAGCCAATGTCAGAGAAATTACTGCCTGTATTTTCCTCTAGGATTTCTGTGGCTTCAGGTCTCCTATTTAGGTTTTTAATCTATCTTGAGCTTATTTTTGTGTATGGTGTTAGAAATTGGTCCAGTTTCATTCTTTTGCATGTAGCCATCCCGTTTTTCTCAGCACCACTTATTGAAGAAACTATCTTTTCTCCCATTGTACATTCTTGCCTCTTTTGTCATAGATTAGTTGACCATATAAGTGTGGGTTTATTTCTGGGCTCTCCTATTCTGTTCTCTCGACCTATGTGTCTATTTTTATGCCAGTACTATACTGCTTTGATTACTACAGATTTGTAGTATATTTTGAAATCTGGAATTGTGGATACCTCCAGCTCTGTTTTTCTTTCTCAATATTTCTTTGGCT
This sequence comes from Lontra canadensis, assembly GCF_010015895.1. Taxonomy (NCBI): domain Eukaryota; kingdom Metazoa; phylum Chordata; class Mammalia; order Carnivora; family Mustelidae; genus Lontra; species Lontra canadensis. Next base: position 59,372,977 of record NW_022630996.1, on the reverse strand, counting down.
ATTTAGGGTCTTTTGTCATTCCATATAAATTTTAGGATTATTTATTCTGGTTCTGTGAAAAATGCTGTTGATATTCTGATAGAGATTGCATTGAATCTGTAAATTGCTTTGAGTAGTATGGACATTTTAACGATTTTAATTCTTCCAATCTAAGAGCACATCTTTCCATTTCTTTGTGTCATCCTCAGTTTCTTTCTTCAGTGTCTTCTAGTTTTCAGAGCACAAGTCTTTTACCTCATTGCTTAAGTTTATTACTATATTCTCTGTGTCAATGAATCTGGGTTTTATTTTTTTGTTTTGTTTTGTTTTGTTTCTTTTGTCTCTTAGATTCTGCTTTTAAGTGAAATCATTTGGTATCTGTCTTTGTCTGGCTTATTCACTTATTGTAGTAATCTCAAGTTTACTAATAGCAAGATTTTATTCTTTTTTGTGGATGAATAGTATTCATGTTTGTGTGTGTGTGTGTGTGTGTGTGTGTGTGTATCATATCTTCTGTATCCATTCATCCGCTGATAGACACGTAGGTGTTTTTATATTTTGACTATTATAAGTCATGCTGAAATGAGCATATGGATACGTATCTTTTCAAATTTATGTTTTTCTTTTCTTCAGACAGATACCCAGAAGCAGAATTGCTGGATCATATGATAGTTCTGTTTTCAGTTTTTTGAGGCATTTCTATACTGTTTTCCATAGTGGCTGCGCTGATTTACATTCTCACAACAATGGATGGGATTTCCCCTTTCTCTTCATGTTCACCAACACTTGTTATTTCTTGTCTTTTTGGTAATAGCAATTCTGACAGATGTGAGGTGATAGCCATTATTGTTGTTTTGTGTTTCCTTGATGATTAGCGATAAGGAGATCTTGTCATGTGTCTGTTGGTCATCTGTATATCTGCTTTGGAAAAAATGTCTGTTTATATCCTGTGCCCATTTTTTGATCAGATTGGTAGGGTTTTTTTATTGCGATATATTAATTCTTCTAATTTCTAGGATTAAAAAACTTCTTGTTAGTGTCTTAAGAAGTTTGAGATTCCTATAAATATTCACATCTCTTTAAAACAGACCTTTGGCATGTTATTCAAATTCCATTCATTACCCCCATGTGCTGGGAGATGGATTCTCATCAGTTGCTGTCTTAGAGCTTGCTTCCTGCCAGAAGAGCATGAGTGTTCCCTAAATTTGTGATTAGACAGAATATCGGAAACACTTTTTGTAGAGTTGTTTTGGAAGATTTTGTTTAAGCAAGGACCAGCCATTTGTAAATATCTTTAATTAATTTACCATAAACCAGCTTACTCTATTTCAGACACCAAGCTTAAAGTCAGATTTCTTATAAACCAAAAACGCTCCTGGTACTTTGAGAGTCCGTTGGCTTATATAAGCTGTGGTCTCTGCTTCACAAGTTTTGCCAACCCTCACTTGAGGAAGAAAAAGATCTCACAAAAAACCCACATCTGGATTCAATTGATTGGACCTTAACCAGCCTCCATCGCAATATGCAAATAATCATCCTCTATAGTGTGTACTTCATGGCTGATAAAGCTAAGGTGTCATATTATCAGAGCCCCAAACTTCTTTCTCATTTCCTTCCTTTCTCTGATAGCAAAACCTTTCAGACACACAGTGGGCTTCATCCAGAATGTATCTCAAATGCTGGCCAATACTGCCTAAAAACATCAATGCTGTACTGCACAATAGAAAACAAGCAGATGTTAAACTTTCCACTAACAAGTTTGCTTCATTGTGAGGCAGACTGACTTGTTTTAGCCACTTCCATTCATGGATAAAGAGGAGACTTAGAACATGGACACAACTCTCTCCAAATATCTGTTTTTCTCACTTAAATTCCTCTCACTTTTTACTGACCCATATTCTCTCCAACTGTCCAGAACATCAAAATATCTGATTTTTTTCTTTTTTTGCAAATATTACTGGTCATTAATCTCTTCGCTTCTTTCAACTCTTCATCATTTTCTATATTTTGCTTCAATGACTTGCTTATTTTTTTATGATCTCTCTTAAAATGTCTAAAACATGGAGGTTGTTTTAATACTTGGGAAGTAATTCAGGATACCCAAGGAAGGTAAAGTAAAAAATTTGTATGTCAAAATTTCCAGAATACCTGGTAATCTGAGTTTCCTAAAATCTGGAGCCAGATGTGTCTAATAATCATAAACTTGAGAACTTGAAGACAGCTGATCAACATGATTATATATCCCTAATTTTAGTTCTAGATGTGAAACGATATGCCTACAAAAATATTCCCATCAATGGTCTCTACATTGGATGCTAGTCCATTTGAGAATTCAGACTCAGATATATCATCCTATTAGTTTTGCTGACATTTATCCCCACCCCCACCCCACCCCCAATTCCAGTTCCATGTGAATTTGACACAGGTGCAGACTCGGGCTTAACATAAGGGAGCAATTTTCTGATTCATTCATGTAAGACCCCGAGGGAAAGAGAGAACAAGATATACCAAGGTAATACTGCATTGTTAAAAAATTAACTTAGCTTGCTATTCTACTGAAGCAAGAATATCCACATCCAAATGCTTAGATATATAAACCAGTCCTCACATACAGTTCTTGTATTAGCACAGTGTGGTAGCATTTAAAAAAAGAAAGAAAGAAAGAAAGAAACAACTCATTTTTAAGAAAATGGTTTTAAGGGAATATGGATAGAGGGTTATTTTTGTGCTTTGGGGGTGGGAAACCAACATACATTGTTGTTTTAATTCTACTGGGGGCAGGGATACAACAGCAAAAAATTGAGTGAACACTCCTCCTCCACCCCAGGCACGTTGCTCTGCAAAAGCCAGTCTTGTTCTGAAAGGAAATGACCTGTTGAAACACATTTTTTATTATTATTTATAAAAATTCTTGGATTTTATTAGTACAAGGCTCAGTGAGTCTTCTAGCTGAATTGTACAGTTATTCAGTGCCTAAAAGCAGAATGGAGGGGGGAGATTAATTAGCATAGTTCTTACATCACCTCTGGAAATTCTTTATTTGCCCTCAGGATCCACATTGCTGTGTCTGCTCAACACTGTTAAATATGACAAGGTCAGTACCCCTGTTTTTGTAACAATGAATGCTAACAAACTCAGGCTTCACACATATTGTCATTGTTTAACAAGGTCAACTGAGTTAACCAAGAGCATTATGCATGTAGAGTGCCAAGAAGACCCCATCAACAGTCAAATATACAATGTTATCATATTAGCATAAGTAGTGGAGCAACAGATGGCCCAGCTGTAAGTCAGACTTATCCCAAGATTCTGCACCAACCAACAGTTGAGCAGTAGAAGGATCTATACCATGGCCCAGAGGACACTGGACAGGGAAATGGGAGATGCGGTTTCCAGTCTCACCTTCGCCACTTCCTCTCTGAAGACTTAGTTTCCGCAGCAATAGGAGAAATCAGACCAGTTGACATCAAAAGCCTGTTTATGCCCTCAAAGCCATGATTCTGAGGCAGTCTACAGGTTGAATGTATTGCCAGTATGAATTTCAACAGTGACATATTCTTAATACAGTGTGTTTTGTACAACAATAGGTTTCTATTTTTATTCCTTTGGCATTTGACAGAGAGGTAAAGAAAGCTGAATTCCAACAAGTCTGGTTACCTCAGGTGGTGTGTGTGTGTGTAGGAACTTAGAAGTCTGTACAAGTTAAATAAAGTGATGACTGACATGTGCTTCTTAGGCCTTACAACATCATCAACACTATAATGCGGTCTACTGAGTACTTCTGAGAAACTCTGCTTCAATTTCCAACAAGAATTTGTGACTCTTTTTATAATTTTAGTGAAATAAACATTCTTTAATCCATTTCTCCAGTTTGAGAAATGGAGCCACTTCCAGTTTAGTCAGTATTAGGATAATTTTAACTCTTGATCGACAATGACTTGCTAAATTTATGTTGTTCAAATTTGCTTTTTTTCTGTCATCATGCAACAAAAACAATTCATAAATATCAAATAAATACTATCACAGGGTGGAACTGTAACAATATGCCTAGAGAGAAAAAAATGCAATATTCTGTAAACATGAAACAAGATTCTTTTGGTGGAAGGAAGAGAAACAAGAATAAAAGAAACCTGTCTAATGGAAAAGTACTATAAAGTATTGTAGATTGGCATATAAATAAGACAAAAAGTATGAGGGAAGGAGTGTTGCTTTTAAATCCATTTTAGTATAAATAGACATCTTAGAAAACAATTTATTTTTAATGCAAATTGTTCTAATGTTATAGTACAAATTTCCTTTACATATCATATTGGTTAAATTACATCTTTTCAACCTTAATTTATTATGTTAAATTGTAAATGTTTGTAATGGGCCTTTTAAATGCTTGATGCACTGTTATTATTCTTCAGCAAAACATTTCTCAAATGTGCAACATTATTTTAAAATAAATCCCTCAAGATGAACATAGTTTCTGGAGTCTTGAAATTTATGGCATGTAAAAATAGACGTGTGTTTCTTCAGTGCAGGAGTTCTTCAAGGGAATTTTTGACTGCTGATGCAAACGTTAGTAAGCAATGCACTTGTTTGGTTAAGACTTTTAGCCTTGACCTCCAGCTTTAAACCTTGTCCTTTATTAATCACGTGTTTCCTGAATCAAAGAGAATATTTTCGGAGAGGGAAAATTGTTCTGGGACTGAAGGAGTGTTATATACCAAACAGACATGCCCAGATGACAAATAACCCCTGCATGATAGCCAGGGTTCATCCAGCTGGTCGGCCCCATATTTTGTGATTGATGGTGTTGATGTTCTAAATAGGCCTAAGATGTGCCAAGTATAAGAGCCATAACAAAGTCCTTCAGATTTATACTGTAGATAGAAGGAGGAAGCAAGAAGACATGTTCCCAGCACATGGCAATTCTAAGAATGGTGTCATGATTACAAGTAACCTTGCAGGGTTTGTCTGGTTTCTTTCGAAGTGAAACAAAAACTATTTGCTGGTCAGGAATGAATAAGGTCACATAAGGTCTGTCTGAACCTTACGATTACTAAAATGTTTCTCTGTAACTGGACACCTTCTAAAGCTAGGATAACATTGGAATCCATTGTAGGGATCAATACACTGATTTTTACTTTGCCTTTTGCGGCTTCTGAGAAAATAAGAACAGTTATTTGCTTTAAACAAAAAAAGAAAAAAAAAAAAGAAAGTGATACCATGACATATATTGAAGTCATTAAATGCTTGAAGTAAAAAAACCTTAAAGAGTATTTAACCTAACCCTACTCTCGTACATTTAGGAAAATGAGATTTTTTTTTTAATCAAGGAGAGTCACAAGATCTCTTGTTTATTTTTTAAGACATTTGTAAACAATCTTTAAAAGTAGGTAATATATTTTAAAAAGCCAAAAACTTATATTTGAGTTTATCAAGAAGAGTGATAATGATAGCACTTACTATTTTTAAATGAATATTAAATATAACTCATATGCATAGGAAGCTGTTGTACTGTTATTTTATGTGATTTTCATTAGTGAGAATTAATATCCTTATGTGTCTATAGCAATTATACTTGTGAACCTTCGAAGCACTTAGGAAGCAGCTCCCAGGAAACTAACCCCCACTCCTCATCTTCTTTATGAAATTGATTTTACTAAATTGATTCCACTGGGTGTTTTAAGGACCAGCCCTGGAAAACTTGTTCCCAGGACTGATGTTAAGCATGTTGTTCAGGACAATTTTCTGTGCATTCTTTCTAATCTCAGTAAGCAAAATGGTTGTGCTTCTCTAAGTCAGTGTACTTAAATTTATCATAGAGACCTGAGGCATGCAAAGCTGAGGACATTTCTTTCTTTGCATTGGCCTTTAAAAAGCATGGAACCTAATTTGAAGCTCATTTTTCACAACAAAATAGGGCTTAGCAGTGAACGTTTTGGTTTCTAGTTCATTCCTGGACCCATTAGCTGTCCTATCTTTTCTTTTCATTGAGAATTTCTCACAAAATTTTGTTATCTTGCCATATTGATGTTTGTGATCGTCATGTTTTCTGGGAACAAAAGAAGACACATTGATTCATTAATGTTTTGGTTCATTATGAAAACATGTTTTTCCCCATCAACTTGCAAAAATTTCATAAATGGGAAAACTAATAAAATGCAAAGTTCATTGGACGGACATGGATGGTACTGTGGCTTAATGTAACAGAGTATTTAAGATCAGAATTGTCAACTAATAAGGTAATACGAGGCTTATGTTATCATTGTTAGAATTCTATTTCCCAACTGAGAATGGTTTTACCAGTCAGAAAAGCCAGTTAGATTCTGTTACTTAATATTTATAATATTTATGATATAAATGGGTATGACTATATCTAGAAAACTAAAGATGGTTAATACTTCACACAAGTGAAGAAAATCAAATCATGATGTTATTACATTTTTATGACTCATATCAACAATGCTTGCCATAACATTAGCAAAAATGTTTAGAGGGACCAGGTAAATTGTAATCATTTATTATGAAATCAGAAATCATCTGGTGGTATGGTACATTCGAGAAGGCATAGCTTTGTTTTGTTTTGTTTTCTTAAGATTTTATTTGTTTATTTGAGAGAGAGAGAGAGAGAACATGTGCATGCATGCACAAGTCAGGGAGGGACAGAGGGGTATGGAGAAAGAATCCCAAAAGACTCCGTACTGATTCTGTATGGAGTCCGTATGGAGCCTGACATGGGGCTCAGTCCCCTGAGATCATGACCTGAGCTGAAACTTAGAGCCGGCTGCCTAACCGACTGTGACTTCCAGGAGCCTCCAGAAAGGCATAGTTTTTAAAGAGCTACAGAATTGCCCAGTTTTGAAAAATATTCAGCAGACACATGTAGAATCTGATAATTTTCCAAGATCAGATGCTGATGTGTTTTATTTACTTTTTACTAATATAATCATTTAAAAATCCTTAAACTTACAAATCATGGGACATTCTATCAGGAAAAACATCCATAGTTCTAAGGATGAAATACTCCTCCTCGCTTAAAGGAACAAAAGTGAAATTTTCCTCTCTATTGTAGTTTTGAAAAATATAATGTTACAGTACTCTCTTTGGTTTTATTTTCATTTTTGGCACATTGCTGTTTCTGTTGTTATGATTGTTGTTGTAATTTAAAAGTGCTTTATATTTGCCCATTTAGCCTTCACTGCAGCTTTCCAAGGCTTGGAAATATCTAGTTTCTCATATTTAGTTAACAAATACATAAACTAAGGTACACACTTGGATTCTTTTTCACCCATTATATGGCAAGAGTGGAGTATAGCCAAGAATAAAGTCTGTGATCACATGACTAAGGACAATTGGCTGCAAGCGTGGGCTCAGGTCTCCATGAAAGGTGTGGCCAATCATGGTTAATTAGACCAAGCAACATAAATACATAGGGATATGACCACAGAAGATTTCTGCCACAAGCTCTATTCTGAGTGGAGAAATTTTGAATCTCTAAATTATCTCCGGATGATTTTTAATACAGATAAAATTGAAAATAAAGTCTCAAAAAAATCACTGCTGTCTTTTGCTAAGAGATCCAGCAAGATCTCTTAGCAAGATTGTGGATTTAGTCAAAGTATGTCGCAGGATGACCTGGAGCGTCACCCATTGATTCCTGAGCTTTTGCGCCTCTAAATAATAGAATTTTGACTTCTATAATCAGTTTGTCCTGTTCACATATTCATTTTTAGCACTAGGTGAATGACTTAGTTAAAAAGACAACAAAAGCACCCATTCCTAAGATCTGAATTCTCATTTCCTCTGAATTCTGCTGATTTTCTTTCTTATGTCAGGGTCTTGTGATTTTTGGTGGGTTTGCTCAGTCATTGAAAATGCAGTTGCTCCAAGTTCCCTTGAAGCAGGGTTTATCTATTAATAGTATTCATAAGGATGTTTGCCTCTTCCTAACCTTTTCAGAAAAATTCTGTCCTGGTTACATAACAGGCTGGGAATGCCGACTCTGTTTGCTGCCCTAGGTTTGCTCCAAGCACTGCTATAACCATTTCCCTCTGAGGTCTCCCTGTGCTAAATAAAAGAGGTTCTATTTCATACCTGAGGGTGGGGGAGAGCTGGAGGGCCGGGGGAGTGGTTTCTAAAAAAAATTCCTCAAATACACATCATGATCTCACCCACTCCACCATCATTTTAAATCAACACTCTATCATGATACATCCTCTTTAACAATAGTAAATATGTATGGACCAGCTATTAGAGAACTCATCAGTATTCCAAATTAGATTTTACTTTGCTTAAGGGTGAATCTTTCATTCAAGTCACTTGTCAGTGTTGATGGAGTGGTTTCCACTCTACTAAACATCTACCTGCTTTCATAGTTTCACTAAGGCACCTATGAAGTCCCCTAGTTCTTCCCTCAGGTATCTTCCTCTGTTCCTGGCCTTTTATTTATTTTCACTTCAGTTACAGTGAGTGTATGCTGTCTCCCTGAGCATTTTCCTCAGAGACTCTGTACTATTATTCCAAAGGGCCTAAACTTCTATTCTATCTGTCAAAATGGTTAATACATGAGTATTAACGTCCCGTTTTTTATATAGTAATTGAAAGGTTGCCTGCTGTGCACAAGACTCTGCTCTGCTAGCCTGGAACCCGACTGGACACAGCATTTGCCAGCCGCCTGCCGGGAGCGACAGTGCACTGAGATAGAAGGTGAACTCCGTCACCCAACAGGCGTTTGCCAGTGTCTGATTTCTGTGATTCAGGCATGTACCTTTTAAAGGCTCTTCATCCAACTGCAAATCTTCCCTTCACTCACCCACTTGTTTGGATTCAGAAGATAGCACTTGGCACAAAGAGACACATTCCCTAATAACGTTTTATTCTTTTCTGTCAGCCACCCTCTCTTTAATTCCCTGCATGTGGTGAGCTTACTCGAAGTCCCCTGACTATATATCCTGAGCCCATATCCTCGAATCTTTGTGTCCCTTTTTACCATTATCACTCCAGAGAGATTTTCTTTGTAATTTTGGTCAGCCCTACAGACTCGTCCTTTGTAATGGTGTGTATTAATATCCTTTCCTTTCTATAGCATCCTGTAGGGTTTTCAAAACCTTCTGATTTTTAGCTTTTCTTCTGTGATTTTCTTATGGCTCCATTTTGCGCTTGTTTAGAGACTTTCAATCTGATTGACACATCTGTCAAGATCAGTTTTTTGACCCACTTTCTGCTCAGCTTCTAGGATTCGTTTCAGCAGTACACTGTGGTTTGTTCATCCTTTTTGACTTTCCTACCGTCTAGACTCCTGCAGATCGTTAACGCTGCTTTCTCAGCACGGTTGTCACAGCCATCACGGGGCTTGCGGACTCTTGCAAAGGTCTAAGATTTTTTGCATCTGTAACTTTTAACTGCCTTAATGACTTTACAAGGGTTTTTCTTCTCTGCAGTGAATAAACTTCTCTCTTTCTTTACAGAAACACTCACTATCCTAATGATTCCCATGCTGTTTAGTTCCCTCTTGTTTTTCAACCTTACTTTTGATTAGTTTGTATTAATATGTCAGTATGCTTGGCTTATGTTTTAACTGTCCTACTCCTTGTGCCTCTAAGATTTCAAATCATCCCCATGGTGATGAGTTTGTATTTCTCCTTCCTCCAAATTGTAATTTTTGTCAACACAATGCCTATTTATCCAAAAGGTTTAGGCTTGAGCCATAAACCTAAATGTTGAAGATATCCAACCCTAAATGTGTAACTTCTAATTTTGCTGATTTGATTGGAGAACTGCAGGAATTATTATTTCTGTCTTTGAGTCTTTAGAAGATAATTGTTTTCAAAGATCTTACATTTTACGACTCTCCTGAAGCTTAAGCTCATTGATGACTAATGAGAGTAATTGGAATCTCTTTTTTTTTTTTAAAGATTTTATTTATTTATTTGACAGAGAGATCACAAGTAGGCAGAGAGGCAAGCAGAGAGAGAGGGAAGCAGACTCCCCGCAGAGCAGAGAGCCTGATGCGGGGCTCGATCCCAGGACCCTGAGATCATGACCTGAGCCAAAGGCAGAGGCTTTAACCCACTGAGCCACCCAGGCGCCCCGGAATCTCTCTTATTTAACATCTTTGTATGTTTGTGTTTATAGGCTGTTATTATGTCTCATTTCCATTTTTTTTTTTTTACTCTAAGTGAACATACCCATTGCTCTGCACCTATTTTCCAGAGGATAACTTGTACAAACGCTTTATAATTTTTTTATTGTCGTTCTTTGAGCTCTTTCCAGTTTATTTGTATTTTAAAAACCGTGTTTGTACATTCTACCACATTTTCTATAGTTCCAAAGAAAAGTGCAGAAGAAATTTAGTGCTCACACTGACTCTATTACTCAATCTGCACTAGTGACTTGTCAGACCCCCTCACGTCTCCTGAGAATGCAGTGGTGGATCTGACATCCTAAGGGTTCCCTCTGACTTACCTGGTTCCCTTAAACAATTATCTCTTCCAACAGAGCGTCGCTTTGCAAAGGAGTGAACATCAGGGTATACACCCCTCCATACCCATTTGGTACCGAAGAAGCCATACTACCCATTACAACTATAAAATAACCAAGTTGCTTTTGTATTTAAAGCTTTTTTACAAAAGATTTCTTAGTTGGATGGCCATGTGAATTGACATTCTCAGATGAAGTGAATCTGGAAACATCTCTTCTATCAAACTCTGTTCAGTCAGTTCAATCATGCTGCCTCCGCTATTAAAACCCTCTTGGGTTCTCAGAGAAATGGTTTGGAACAGAGAAACAGCTGTACCTGTTTTGCCAGTATGCAAGAGAAATAAGTAAAAGTGAATGAAAAAGTGGGGGATGTAAGAGAATTGGAATGATTAAAAAAGAAAGATAGTTAAACATAGATATAGATTCCAACTAACAGTAGAGAGAAGTTAGGTAAAATGCAAATCCTCTTCTCAAAACTCCCTATCTTTAGGTTTATGTAAATATAAACCTTTAGGTTTTCCATGAAACCATGATAATTCTTTTTTCTAGCCAAGGAACACTTATAAAAGAAGCTACAAAAATTCTTTCCAAACAGTAGCAATCATAAAATTTTTAGGAAGCACACTGATCTTTGATTTTCACCCAGAAAGGGGCATACCCCATGTATACTTGTGGAGGACTTAACTTCCCATATTTGTACCTTGTTTTACTTTATTCTGCAAGATTTAGAATTAATTTACTCCATCATTTTACTGGTTATTTTTATTTATAATGACATTGGATTTTAAATTTCCACTGATGCTGTAGATAGTGTTGAAGAGATTTTACACCAGCCCTATCATTTGGATTAACAAAGGAATTGGTACAGATCTCTGAGTACCAATTTAGGATCATTTTAGATGGAGAAAGAATCATAATAACAAACAAACAACCATCCAATAGAACAGATATTTTGCCACTTCTTAAAACTGCTTGTAGAGGAGAGGAACATTAGCCAGGGATGCCATGGCAGCTACTAGGGCCCCATCCGCTGCAGTGGTCTAAGTCCTAGAGGATTTGATTTGTCTGTATTGATTTTCACAAAAGCTTGGATTTTGGTGAAAAAAGAAAGGTAGAGGTTTCTTTGGCGTAAGCGGTTCCCATCTCTGCCTCAAATCCTGTCCATGCTCCCACAGTGAGCTCTTTCACGGGCCCAGATCAAACCCTGGCCTCTTTAAACCTCACAGACTCTTCTAACTAAGGCCTTGAAACAAGTTTACAGGGACTAGGCTAGAGGTGTTTGAGAGACAGCACCTAGTGAGGCATCTGTCTGTATTCCTCCTGCTGAGAGCCAGCCAGAGTACCACAGCAGGCATCCATCTTTGCCTTTCTCCTATCTCCTTGTGCATTTCCTGCCATAGTAGGGACATCACATTCCAGAGACCAAGCCGGGGCCACTGTGTCCTCTCCTTACTCCTTACTTACTCCTGGTCTCCCAGGAGTTCCAAAGCTCTCCACACCAGTTCTCCAAGATCCTAGTGACCTGCCTTAATACACTAGGTTTGTTGAGAAGTTCACACAGGCATTCCCAGAGTGCTTTTGTACAAAAGAAAAGAGTACCAAACCTAAAGAGACTACTACAAAATGGGGCTTGCTCTTTAACTTAGGAGACAAAGCAAAGGTTGAAGTACCTATTATGTAGCACTCTACATGTTAAAGAATGCTGTCATTTCACTGGTATCTGTTTTGTCTCCACAATTAGCCTATGGCATAAGTAGGGGCAACGAGATTAATTTTTAGAACTAGTGAACCTAAAACTCATAAATATTAAGTGGCTTTCCAAAGTTAATTTCTCATAAACACAGACACAAAAATCCTCAACAAAACATTAGGAAATCAAATCTATCAATATGTAAAAAGAATAATACAGCATGAACAAGTAGATTTTAAACTGGGACTATAAGGCTGAAGTTTTAATACTTGAAAATTAATCAGTGTGATCTGTATTAATAATACCAAGAAGGAAAACCACATGATCATATCAATTGACGCAGAAAAGTCATTTGACAAAAATCCACCATTGATTCCTGATAAAATATTTCAGCAAATAGGAAATAGAAGGGAATTTCTACAACCCAATAAAGAACATGAAAGAACCTACAGCTAATATCATATTTAATGGTAGAAGACTGAATACTTTCCCCTTAAGATGAGGAACAAAGCAAGGCTATCAATTATCACTACTTGTACTGCCTTGTAGTAAGGCAAGAAAAAGAAACAAAAGGCATATACATTATAAAGGAAGAAATAAAATTGTTTTTATTCTAAAATGACATGATTATATATATATAGGAAATTCCAAAGAGCCAAAAAATAGAACATCTTCTAAAGCTAATAAGTAACTTTAGCAAGATTGCAAGATACAACATCAACAAAGCAAAAATCAGTACATTCTATGTAGTAGCAATGATCAACTGGAAACTAAAACTTTAATGTACGTAATTTATATATGTAAATTAAATACATGCATACTTAATTATTTTAGCTCCAAGAAAATACTTAGGTATAAACCTAAAACATGACAGAGTCTGTATGTGACAATTACAAAAAACTGATGAAAGAAATCAAAGCAGATCTAAAGAAATATAAAAACAATGTTCATGGATTAGAATAATGTCAAATAATATGTCAAATCTCTCCCAAATTAATCTAGAGATTTAATGGAATTCATAATTGCAGCAAGACTTTCTTTTTCTTTTTTTTTTTTTTTTAAGATATAGAAAAGCTTATTTTAAAACTTACCTGGGAAGGCAAAGAACTTAGAATAGGTAAATCAATTTTGAAAAAGATGAATAAATTGAGGGAATCATATTAACTAATTTTATGACTCACAAATGGCTCTAATAATTAAGACAGTGTAGTATTGATGAAGAGAGAAATCAAACACATAAATCAGTGCAATAGAATAGAGAACACAGACCTAGATCTCACACCAAAAAATGGCTAGATGATTTTTAACAAGTTTGCAAGGGCAATTTAATAGAGAAAGGATCATATGTCTAACAAATGTTGTTGGGTCAACTGTGTATCCATATGCTCAAAAATGAACATCCTGGGGCGCCTAGGTGGCTCAGTCATTAAGCGTCTGCCTTCAGCTCAGGTATGATCCCAGGGTCCTGGGATAGAGCCCCCCATTGGGCTCCCTGCCTGGCAGGAAGCCTGCTTCTCCCTCTCCCACTTCCCTTGCTTATGTTCTCTCTCTGGCTGTCTTTCTCTGTCAAATAAATTAATAAAATCTATTAAAAAAATAAAAAATAACATCCTTCCTTCCAGATAACCAGATTTCTTCCTGATGCCATCAAACTCTTTGCTGAAATGTCATCTTCTGTGTGGGACCTACCCTGACCACTCTATTTAAAATGACATCTCTCCCGACATCCCCTCTCTCCTATTTATAGCTCAATATTTCTCCACAGCACTTATCACCTTCTAACATACAGTGTTATTAGGTACTACACTTAGTTTCTGTCACCTTCAACGCACACACGGATGTGAGGTCTGTGAAGGCAGAACTTTTGCCTGTTTTGCTCTCTAATGCATCTTCAATGACTGGCACATAGAAGATTCTCAATAAACATTTATGGAGTGAAGAAAGTGAAGGAGGAAGGGAAAGAGGGATGGAAAGAGAGAAAAAGTTAACTCGTCATTAGCTAGGTGAGGAGAAGAGGAGGGTAAGGAGGCATCACCAGATGAGCTACTGACTCTGCAAAGGCCAGTAAACTAGAGCAGTGTGAATGATCAGAAGCCAAGAGCACAGGTTGAGGCCAGAACAGGCACTTAAAGATCACTCAGCCCAAGTACAGAGGATGAATTGGGTGAGGGCAGTAAGCTAGTTAGGAGGCTAACTGTAGTCTAGTAACTCGTTCTTTAAGTGGAAGTGATGATGGCCTGAACTAAGACTGTGGCAAAATTGATAGCACAAGGGGGCACATGTTGGGATCATTAGTAGAATCAGTAGGAAGGACTTCTATTAAATGTGAGAAGGGTGAGATATGAAGGATACCCCTGCCCCGCCCATCCACCAAATTCTTCCTTGTACCTCTGGGAAGGAGAGCACAGATGAATGGCCTCCGTGGAAGAGGATGAGCCCAGTAGCAAATTACATGTAATGTCATGAACACACCACTCTTTTTCATCTCAGTGCCTTTAACCATTTGGGGTTGTTATTTCCGGAATAACCATCTTACCCATCTTGCTAACTCCCACTTCTTTAAGTTTCGACACAAAATGCTGACTCAGCTTATAAGTATTAAGAAAAAGAACTTGGTGTAATTGTCAGAAAAGGCAAGATGTGGGAACTGATAATGCAGTTATTGGACAGTTTATGGAGATGGGGATTGATCCCACTTAAAAAGCAGACATTTTCCTTATCAGCAGGCAATTTCTGTCCCAGAAATATTATAATGTAAGTGGCCCACAAGGCTCATACTGTTATAATGAGTTTACGCAAGACTCACTAGGGTTATAAAAATAAAAATATTAGCTTTGTACTGTCAATGCCAAGTGTAAATACAGTGATTCTATGTGTTCCCTTGATACTTGACCTTCAAGTTTTTCAACTCACTTTTGCCTTCTCATCAAAAGGACAGAATGGGGGCACCTGGGTGGCTCAGTGGGTTAAAGTCGCTGCCTTCGGCTCAGGTCATGACTCCCAGAGTTCTGGGATTGAGCCCCACATTGGGCTCTTTGCTCGGCAGGGAGCCTGCTTTCTTCTGTCTCTCTGCCTACTTGTGATCTCTGTCTGTCAAATAAATAAATAAAATCTTTAAAAAAAAAAAAAGGACAGAATGATCTCTCAGGGCTATTCCAGCTCCAAAAACCTGGACTTTCCCTTTTCTTTCTCCATGAAGCAGTTAGGGCAGGCATTGTGCATATATTACAGATGGAAACCAAGGCTCAAAGAGGAGACTTCCCTTTGAACAAACCTGAACAAGAACTGACCTCTTCCCACCCTAATACCTGCACCTGTGAGCCCCCCATCATCCAACTACTGCAACATAAAAAACAATCATGTTTTTAAAACCAAAAGGATAACTTGATTTTAATGAGCTTTTGAATTTTGCCACAAAAGAACAACACAATTTTTCTTCTGCAACTAAAATACACTTAAGTTTCAGTCTGGAGGATTTGGGGGGAGGGTATTTCAAAATAGAAAAAAGTGTTGACCCAAATTTAACTACTGTGAGAATTTGGACATTTTTTTTCTTTTAAGAAATAAGAGAACAAATTAGGTGTTTATGTAGATATTTATGTTAAGGGAATCACTAAAAGATGTTTTTTAAGATTTTATTTATTTATTTGACACACAGAGAGAGAAATCACAAGTAGACAGAGAGTCGGGGGGGGGCGGGGGGGAAGCAGGCTCCCTGCTGAGCAGAGAGCCTGATGTGGGGCTCAATCCCAGGACCCTGAGATCATGACCTGAGCCGAAGGCAGAGGCTTAACCCACTGAGCCACCCAGGTGCCCCAGGATTTTTAAAGTATTAAAATATTAAAAGATGTTATAAAGTATTATTGGTTCTGAAGGTGCCATTATTTTTAAAATGTATAAGTTGTATAGATTATATTTTTAAAACTTAAATTTGATTGTAAAAATATTTCATATTAAAAGGCAATATTATGATAGAAACCAAACCATGAACCCAGAAAGCTCAGAGAACTCTATGTGAGCAAATACCTAAAACTCTACATTTAGGCATATCATATTAAAGTGCAGAGAATTAAAGACAGAGAGAATCTTGAAGCAAGCCAAAGGGGAGAAATACCTTTTGTATAGAGGAACAAGGATAAGATTTTTACATCAGAATACCCTTCAGAAATCATGCAAGCAAGAAAGAACACCACCACCAACCTAGCATTTTGTATCCAGGAAATTATCCTTCAAAATGAAGGAAAAATAAAGATCTTCATAGACAAACAAAAATTAAAGGAATAGATCTGCCTGGCAGGAAACTTTAAAATATAGTCTTCAGAGAGAAGGAAAATGATGTAAATGAAAGACTCAGATCTATATAAAGAAAGAATATTACAGAAGGAATAAATGGAGAGGCTTCTCCATTCCCTCCTCTGAGGTTCTGGAGCCATGCCTGGCACTTGGATCCCCCTACCCATGCTGAATAATACACAAACAAAATGGGCAATTGGCTGGAAAAGAGAGCAGAAACAGCTTGCCCTCTTGACCCACAGCTGCAACCTCTGCATTTATTTTTTTAAGATTTATTTATTTATTTTAAGAGAGAGAGAGTGTGTGTGCAAGCAGGAAGAGGGGCACAGGGAGAGGGAGAGAGAGAATCCTCAAGCGACTCCCCACTGAGTGGGGAGTCATACATAGGGCTTGATCCCACGACCTCAAGATCATGAACTGAGCAGAAACCCAAGAGCCACCCAAAGCACTCTGCAACCTCTGCATTTAAAGATAGAGACTGGACATAGCAAGCTCTCCAGCTCATGGAAGATAGGAATCTACTGCAAAGAAACTGAGCAAAGCTGTAAATAAGAAATGAAAATATGATTAAAGCTATCTTCCTCTCTGCGGAGAAAGGGGAACCCTTCTACACTGTTGGTGGGAATGCAAGCTGGTGCAACCACTCTGGAAAACAGCGTGGAGGTTCCTCAAAATGTTGAAAATAGAACTACCCTATGACCCAGCAATTGCACTACTGGGTATTTACCCTAAAGATACAAACGTAGTGATCCGAAGGGGCACGTGCACCCGAATGTTTATAGCAGCAATGTCTACAATAGCCAAACTATGGAAAGAACCTAGATGTCCATCAACAGACGAATGGATAAAGAAGATGTGGTATATATACACAATGGAATACTATGCAGCCATCAAAAGAAATGAAATCTTGACATTTGCGACGACGTGGATGGAACTAGAGGGTATCATGCTTAGCGAAATAAGTCAATCGGAGAAAGACAACTATCATATGATCTCCCTGATATGAGGGAGAGGAGATGCAACATGGGGGATTAAGGGGGTAGGAGAAGAGTAAATGAAGCAAGATGGGATTGGGAGAGAGATAAACCATAAGTGACTCTTAATCTCACAAAACAAACTGAGGGTTGCTGGGGGGAGGGGGTTTGGGAGAGGGGGGTTGGGGTTATGGACATTGGGGAGGGTATGTGCTATGGTGAGTGCTGTGAAGTATGTAAACCTGGCGATTCACAGACCTGTACCCTTGGGGAAAAAAATATATGTTTATAAAAAATAAAATTTAAAAAAAAGCTATCTTCCTCTTAATTTTATAGGTGCAGATAATGTACATTGTTATGTCTTATGCAGTGGAAGATTTTCATTTAATTTCATGATGCCAGTTAAGTTGTGGCATTATTTTGAGACAAATCATTCAGAATTTAAAGAAAATAAATAGAATATTTTAAGTATACACTTATAAGCTCTTTAAAAGTCACGAATTATTAAAATCTTCAAACTAAGAATGAAAAGGCCATTGACTTACTGTATAGGTTTTAAATTCTAATAAGGTAAATGTCTGTTGCTATAACCCACATAAACAAAAAGCTCTTTAGGATCCTTCCCTTTTATTTTATAAAGAGTAAAGTTTCTTGAGACTGAAAAACGAGGAAACCATTGTGTTTCATCCCTAACTGTAACAGATCCATTTCTTGCTATGACCTCACAAAAAGCCATTTTTATGGAATTCCAAAAACTTATACAAGTCTCTGACTTGGCCTAGAGTTTTGTTCCATCTAGCTCAGGAAGGTTGTTTTTGACGACCTATAGAACATTGGCTACAGTTAGATTTTTTCCTCTTTGGTTTTTTGTCAGTTATTATTATTTTTTCTCTTTTTTTTTCTTCCCATTTTTTTCTTTTTTCTCTTTTATTAAACTACTGAGGTATGATTGACATACAAAAAGTGTTTAATGTGAGGAGTGCCTGGGTGGCTTAGTCATTAAGCGTCTGCCTTCAGCTCAGGTCATGATCCCAGAGTCCTGGGATCAAGCCCCGCATCGGGCTCCCTGCTCAGCGGGAAGCCTGCTTCTCCCTCTCCCACTCCTGCTTGTGTTCCCTCTCTCGCTGTGTCTCTCTCTGTCAAGTAAATAAATAAAATCTTTTTTAAAAAAGTGTTCAATGTATACAGTGTGTATATCTTTAGAAAAAACTAAGTAGAGCTTAATTAATCATATCTATATACTATGGTTCAGTACAGAGCTAATAATATGATAGGATAAATATACCTTTTCTACAGAGTTCAATGTAATGTCTACTGTGATCCTACAATTCAGTCAGAATGGATTTCTCATTTTTGTACTCTTCCAGTTACCTTTACTATATTCCCAAGGTCTCAATCCTAACTTCTGTTCTATTTGTCTTATTTCTTAGAGATCTCTATTCCACTCTTCCCAGCCCCCACTCCCAGCCCCCCAGCCATTAGTCCTCATTTGCTTTTAGGTCTACTATACAGCTATCATTCTAGAATAGAAATGTCACTGCTCTCATAGATTAAATTAATTATTCTGAAAACTTTTAAATCAGTTACTGCTACAAAAATGCTGTATAGCCATAATGCTGCATTAACAAGCCCCCAAAATCTCAGTGGCAACAACGAACATTGACTGTTTTCACTCTGCTTCAGTCTATGAGTTGAACTCAAGACTTCTCCATGAGTCTTTCATCTGGTGCCAGCAGCTCTGTGGGGGGATGCTCTTCTCATGGGAGATGGCAGGAGAGAGAGAGAAGCCAAATAAGCATGTTTAAAGCCTCTGCTAGTATTGCATCCACTAATGTTCCATTAGCCAAAACAAATTACATAGCCAACCCCAACATCAAAATAGTAGGGAAATGTATTCCACCTTCTCTAGTGGGAGACAAGCATTCACTTGGCAAAGGTGTAAATGCTTATGTTGATGACGGGAAAGCTGTGAAAAATGGGAAGCAATCGTACAGTCCACCATAAAAACCCATGCCTTATTCATCACTCCTTTGTTTTGGTAAAGAATATCCTCTAGTAACTTCCTAAGAAAGGGTGTATAGTAGGTAAACTTTGTGAATGAGACATATCTGAAAATGCCTTTATTCTGTCCTCATACCTAATGGATAAAAAAATCTCAAGAGCCTTGCTCCATTATCTTCTATTACCTAGTGGTGATGAAAAGCTTCCTGCCAGGCTGCTGCTTGTTATTTTGTTTTACCTTCTTTCTATCTCTCTCCATATACTCTTTATCCCCGATGTTCTAAAATACTTCGATGAGA
Organism: Lontra canadensis; assembly: GCF_010015895.1. Lineage (NCBI taxonomy): Eukaryota > Metazoa > Chordata > Mammalia > Carnivora > Mustelidae > Lontra > Lontra canadensis. The sequence continues at coordinate 59,353,271 of NW_022630996.1, read as the reverse complement.
CAGACAGAGGCAATTTTTCCTTTATTGTGCCAAGCTCTGGGCCTTCTCCAACTAACAGACTTTTTATGTCTTTCTGTTTTGTTGCATGACTCATTTCTGACCTCCTTTGTGTCTACCGTTTCTAAGTATGGAGACTTATACCCCTCCAGGTGTGATATAGTAGAGGCTGCTGCTTTCTCCAGTTTGCTTTATCAGTTTTCTGCATTCCATAAATTTCTTGAATTCCCTTGTCCACTGATGTTCTTTGTCCTACTCCCTTCATGTTGTAGAGTTGTAATACTTAAAACTTTTTTAGGAGGGGGGCTATGATTTTGTTGGTGGCTCAGGAGGAGGAGGTAATAAAATGGTGTACGTAGGTCAGTCATCATGTTGATTGATCAGTCTCAATGTTTTACTTTGCTGAATACTTTTTTGCATTTAAAGATAGACTATTTAAAATATTTGTAAAATGTCTGGCTCTACCAGAGAGTATAACATTTCTAAGGCTATTTAAATAACCTGGCCATGTTAGCATCCAGATTATCAAAGGTAATAAGTTTGAATGTGATTATTTACTATACAGAAGAATTTGAAACATTACCAAAGATAGCCAGTTTCTCTAAGTTAGCACTATGCAATAGAATTTTTTGCAGTAACAGAAATGTTCTCTGTCTGCGCTGTCCAGTATAGTGGCCACCAGCCACATGTGACTGTTGAACACTTAAAATGTGCCTAATGCTACTGAGGAACTGAATTTTCAATTTTGTTTAATTTTCATTAACTTAAATAGCTACATGTTGGGGCACCTGGGTGGCTCAGTGGGTTAAGCCTCTGCCTTCGGCTCAGGTCATGATCTCAGGGTCCTGGGATCAAGCCCCGCATCGGGTTCTCTGCTCGGCGGTGAGCCTGCTTCCCACTCTCTCTGCCTGCCTCTCTGCCTACTTGTGCGCTCGCGCTCTCTCTCTCTCTCTCTCTCTGTCAAATAAATAAATAAAATCTTTAAAAAAAAAAATAGCTACATGTGGTTAGCAGCTACTATATTGGTAATGCAGCATGGATCTAAAATTTCACTAAGTTCATGAAATTAAAAAAATATTTTTAGGCATATGTCACTGATGTAAAGAAAAGTACTCCTGAAAGGGATAGACATGAGAAATCTAATAAGATGTATAGGTAGTATAAAGTCATGTTTATGACTCATACCACAAAATATATTCATTCACTCAGTAAATACTTTATGGGCACATATCATGTGGAAAGCACTCTGTCAGGTGCTAGGATTACAAAGATGCAGACCCACAATGCACCTGCCCCTAAAGATCTTTCAGTCCACTGAGGAATCAGACATGCAAACCAACCAATAAATATAATCAGAACATTGCTTTTCCTGTCTATGCTGGGAGTTGAAAAGAGAGTGTCCAATTATCCAAGACATGCAGCTAAATACTTCCATTGGTAGTAGCACTTGGATTTTGACTCAAAGCTGAGTAAGACTTTCCCAAGGGAATAACGGGTAGGATACTTCAGGCAGAGAAAGAAGAATACAGGTGTAGAGACAGGTTCCAGAAAGGCAAGCCTCTTGTTACTGCTAGAATCATTCTAGAGTGCAATTGTAACAATATTAGGAGATGAGTCTGGTGAGTTAGGCAGGAGTAGCAGATTACTGCAATGTGAGAAGAACTATCCTCTGCATTCACTCAATTAACACATATTTTTTGACGTTCTCCTAAATCTGTTTTCACTTGAATCATTGCCTTTATGAACTGCTTTTGAGTAGCTGGTAAAAAAAAAAAAATTTTTAAAAGGAAGTTTTTGCCCAACATCAACTGAAATGAGTAAAATCCCTAATCAGAGGACTCTCAAAAAACACATTTAAAATAATGATGGAGGGGTCCCTGGGTGGCTCAGTGCCTTCGGCTTACGTCATGATCTCAGGATCCTGGGATCAAGACCCATATCCAGCTCTCTGCTCAGTGGGGAGCCTGCTTCCCCTTCTCTCTCTGCCTGTCTCTCTGCCTACTTGTGATCTCTCTCTCTGTCAAATAAATAAAATCTTTAAAGAAATAAGTAAATAATATAATATAATATAATGATGGGTATCATACTACAGACTCTTGCAGCTCCAGAAAATACAGAATTCAACTCCAACATACTGCTTATTCCAGTTGTCCTTGCACTTCCAATAAATCATAAATGTGCTTGTGCTAATTATTAATGGACATCCACATCTAATCCTCATACCTGCTTTTCAAGTTTGTGATTTTGGTTTATTTACATCAAAACTGTTTAAGGCTGCAGAAATTTGGGCACTTGGATAATTAGTTCCTCTAAACAGTTTTTTTCTCCCTGAGAATTTGAGATCATACCAGCCACACACCAATAACACTAAGAAATGATAATTTTTGGAATGAGTTTTCTATGGAGAGGCAAGGAATACAGTTGAGATCTAATCTCAACTCTAAGAAGAAATCTAAGAAAAGAAATCGGCCCAAGATTTCTTTTCCTTTTTTTTATTAAGATTAATTTATTAATTTTAGAGAGAGAGCATGAGTGGGGGGTAGGGGCAGAGGGAGAGGGTGAGAGAGAATTCCAAGCAGAGTTTCTGCTGAGCACAGAGTCCAATGTGGGGCTCCATCCGAGGACCCTGAGGTCATGACCTGAGCGGAAAACAAGAGTTAGTCGCTCAGCTGACTGAGCCACACAAATGCCCCTGGCCCAAGATTTCAGTATGCTTTAAATTTCTCTTAACCAAGACATAACAATGCACAAAGTATTATTTCCTGGTCTTTTAAACATACACACATATGCACACATGGGAGGAAAAATACCCACTAAAATACTCTCAATTAGAGTCAGTGGAAATAAAATCCTCGGTTAACACAGTGAGTTTAAAAAAAAATAATAAAAAGTACTTACCAAGGAGTCATGACCCCATCTTATTGTTGAGTTCAGCTTTTCCATTTTAAATCCCTATTTTCTGTTTATAACTTACTCCAAAATGTTCTTTTGACCTTTGGGTCTGATATTTCTCTTGCCTCGTCTCAATCCAAAAGCAAATTTATTTGCAATTTGAACTAAATCTCTTCAGTTATTTCAGTTACTTGAGTTTGAAGAAAATACCTGCTTTGTGCTTTCAGAAATCGTTCAGGTTTTTTTCCATGTTCAAATAGCTTAAAAATGACTTTGTTTTGAAGCTGTAGGATTGGCATGGCTATACTGAAGATCCAATTCAAAAGGAGTTGGTTACAAAATTTAGATTAAAGAACCAGAAATGATGAGGCTCCATAGCATGTAATTACGTGGAGGCACGTGCACCCCTTCCCCCACCAGCCATCCTACACAAGCAAGCTTGTGACAAGTCACAAGGTGAGTAAGAGTAACTCAGAGAGAGACCAAAACTGACCTCAGAAGAATCAATTTGAAGACATGTCCAACTTTTAAAATTTTGAGATAATAGAACAGCCCCAGTTCCCAAGCCCATTAAGGATATATACATATGCAAGGAACGTCCATGTGACTTTAGCTAGGACTTGGAGAATATAATGCAAAATACAGTACTGGGACTTGAAGCCTTTGGATTCTAGCTCAGCTTTTCTTCTGAATTTTATTTATGATTCCAGCTCAAGCCTCTAATCTCTCTTCATCATACTCTCTACAAAATGAAAGATGATTTGATATGTAAGTGCACTGGAAAGAATGAATTCTGCCATCTATGCTTTTCAAGGGCATTCATTTAAATAAGTAACCTTGTTTCACACCTACTTAAAGCCAAGCTCAATGTAAGTGCTGTGGATATGGAGATGATTAAGACAAAGATCCTCTCTCAGGAAATTCCCAATATGGAAGAAACTGATGAAGTATGATAGTGTAGAATATGTGTAAACAGAGGTTATTTTTAATAAAGGCAGACAACAACTTGGCTATATTACTTTTAACAAAAAGAAAGATAAACAAGCAAATAGAGACTAAGCAAAAGATATAGACCTAGACATAAATTTCTACACTCCTAAATTTTTCAAAATGGAAAAATTTTAAATTCTACATAGTCACATCAACCCCTCTTCACCCCCAGTCCAGTCCAAGCTCTCCAAGTAAACGTCTGAGCTAAAGAAAATCAATGTGCTGCCTAAACAAATGCATTTTTAGAGCAAATCCCTTAATTGTTCATTCATCTCCTTTCCAAACAGATTTTCACCTCTGAGCCACTTGTACTCAGAAACTATGGAGCACTCAAAAAAACGTCATTTTAACAGGCAATTATAGTAAAAACTTAAAGTAAAAAATTAGCTGTTCCCTCTGCCTGAACGTAAACTCACTGTCCTCCAGACTTCATTGCCCTGCACTTAATACCTGCCTCTCCTAGAATGACTTCCTGCTTTTTCTAGTTTCTAAATTACTGTATTTTTTCACATTTTGGAAATCATCATGCATCTGCATTCAATGGGATTATATACTTTAACGTTTCTTTTTGCCTAGATAATGTCATTAAATTAATAGTTGATCTTGTGCTGATACATTGATTTGGTAAATATTTTTTTAACACCCGCTATATCTTTGTCAGGCTCTATGCTAGGCACTTGGGCCATATCTCACAGTCTTTGAAGATATATATCCCATGACAATTTCAGAATTTATCAAACACTAGGCAAATTCAAAGCAGCGAGAGAATTTAGCTGGTGAAATCTGAATACAAAATCTCTGACTTCTTGATTTAGATTTTTTTATATGCATATTAAAGTGACTTTTTAAAAAATGTACAATAATGGCATTCTAATGAAGTGAGGTTTTGGAGCTGAGATGCAGTGAATACATTATAGTGTGTGCTATGGTGATGTGGAGTGGCTATCCACACAGATGGTTTTGATTTTCATTTCCTGCGAAGCTGAATCAACATGTTGTGGCTAATGTCTATGTAATTTAATGTATTGAATAAAATCTACCATTGCTCTCTACTGGGGGATAAAAGATCTTACTTAACTGTGATGTCCTTGTGCTCTAAAACCACAACAGACATATTTAACAATCCTTAGTTATTAAAAATCAACCTAAGAAACTCTTTCCTTTTTCTTAGAAAAAAAAGTTTTTGTCTGATCAATTCATTTGTGTTTTTTGTATCACAGGAGAAGAAGGGCAAATGTTAACAGAATTTTCTCACATAGACTAATGAGTTTGCAGATAAAATTCTGTTAGGGAGCCAGTATCCTAAGATGTCCACAAATTGACTGGAAGGTTATATGGTAAGAATCAACAAGCTAAGTCATCAGTTCCAACTGGGATAAACTCTTCCCAAGGTTCCAGGGCAGAGCAGACTTAAAGGCCCCCCCCCCCTTCCTGTGCCCCTTATCCATCTTCCTTCTAGGTGACTAGAGCTCTCATCTGATCCTCTGATTGTCTGAAGCCCCTCACTGCAGCACCTTACATGATACCATTGTCCTTTGGTTCAGTATGCTCATTTATTAAAAGGAAGACAGTTATCCGCATCCCACCAACCTCACAAGATTTTTTGTGGGGAATCAGATTAGGTAACTTCTGTGAAAACACTCATGAAATTGTTAAGTGCAGTTCAAGTGTACATCATGCTTTAAATGGTATTATTTTAAAAATTTTAATTCCAGTATAGTTAACGTACAGTTTTATATTAGTTTCAGGTATACAATATAGTGATTCAGCAATTCTATGCACTTATACTCATTATAAGTACTCTTAATTCCCTTCACCTATTTCACCCATCCTCCCACCCACCTCCCCTTTGGTGACTATGCATTTGTTCTCGATACTTACGAGTCCATTTCTTCGTTTGCCTCTTTATTCTTTGTTCATTTGTTTTGTTTCTTAAATTCCACATACAAGTGAAATTTGTCTTCTGCCTGATTTATTTCACTTAGCATTATACTCTAGATCCATCTATGTTGTTGCATTTGAAGAGTATAATTGTTTCCTTTGCTAAGGAGAAGCTTTTTATTTTTGATGTAGTCCCATTAGTTCATTTTCCCTTTTGTTTCCCTTGCCTCAGGAAATGAATCTAGAAAAATGTTGCTATAGCCAATGTCAGAGAAATTACTGCCTGTGCTCTTTTCTAGGATTTTTTTTTTTTATGGTTTCTGGTCTCACATTTAGGTTCTTAATCCATTTTGAGTTTATTTTTGTGTGTGGTATGAAAAAGTGGTCCAGTTTTATTCTTCCTGTGTAGCTGCCCAGTTTTCCCAGCACCAAATGGTATTACTTTTATCATTATTACTCAGCATTTGGAGCATTCTGCTCCAAAATTACCTGTCCTCCCTTCCATCCAAACTGCCATTCCTATGAATTAGGTCAGTAATACAATTATCTGGCCTTACAAAAATGTGTGAATGAATGATAATTTTTAAAAGGGCATCAGAACTGATAAAATATATGGAGAAAAGTGATTTTCGTATATTAGTTCACTGGCCATTTTGCCACGATTATACAATGGTTAACAACCACTAAGAGAATTTTTATTTTGCCCACTCAGTTTCTTCCCCAGATCTCCTAGAGAAGCATCTTCCCTTGGGATTTTGTGATTCAGAATTGGGAGGAAAAAGGCTGAAGAGAAGAGAGGGTCTTCGTCTATGGCTGAAGACAGAGTTTAAGGAGAGTCAAGTAACTCAAAGTGGGTGTTAGAGAAAAGGGGGTTTAAGAAGTGTTGCTAAAGTCTGTGTGTCCTCTTCAAGGAGCTTATCAAATGTAAGTAAAGAATTAGATTTTTTTACATTTCTGGTCTCAGATTGCTATACTGCCTAATAAAACTGGACCACATGGGTCACAGCTTCATACCAACATTTATTTAACACTAAACTAATGCCAGATAATATATTTAATCACTCTTCACGCATTATCCTATTTAATATTTACTCTAATCCTTTAAGACGTACTATTGCACCCTCTTTCATACAAAAGGAAAACAAAAGGCTTAAAGAGGTGACGTAACCTGCCACAGTAACACAGCTAGTATGTTGCAAAGCCAGGACTTGAATTTCAGAGACTGACCTCTTAATCATTCACTGAACAATTTCATGCAAACCAGTCCCCCTGTTGATAAATTGTACAGCAGAAAGGACTTTGATCAGCTGTGATGAGGGAATAGGAGAGTAGAGAAGTGGAGCCTTTAGTTTCCCTTCTGTAATCAAATTGGCTCCTCGGGTTCAGAAAAGCAGAGTCACAACAGCCCGTGGTATCTGTAAGGTTAGTGACAACTTTGCTTTTTATGGCTAAAGCACCTGAATAATGGAGCACCCAATGGTGCATACAAATAGCTTTTGAAATAACGTTCAAAAGGAATACAAAGAACCAACACCTACATTCTCTACAAACAAAAAAGGGAAGCTGCCTACGTGAAATTAGGTTACCTGATTATGCTTAAAGCTGGGGCATTCCCAGTTACAGATATCTTTGTGACTGGTAAATTAATTCATGAGTTATCCCAAACTGAGACATTATGATCAGATACAGCCAGATCTAGATGTCTGCATTAACAACAATGGAAAGGATTTCTTTTTAAAGGAAATTTATGTTCAAAGAAATCAGTACACAGAATGATGTCATGGGTAAAGTATAAACAAAATTGCCAGATACTTATCTGATTTATGTACTATATAGTCTGCTAGTAGGCTTAAGTCAATTCTATTGTCTTTGGATTCCTAATAGTATCTAGTATGCTGGCTTACCTACATAGGTGACTATTGAATTCAAGAATGAACATGAGCAGCTAACAGATTACGATACATAGGTTTCTTCAGTAGAATGTGATCCTTGGGTAACCATTAATACCTCCTTGCAAGGACAACTAAATTATTCCAGGCCCCTGTGGCTAGGCTCAAGGTGGCAATGGTGACACTGGGCCTCTTTTGTATCATTCTTGAGTTTCGCAGTTGCCTTACATAGTAAGACATTATTTGCTAATAGCATATTAATAAACAGCTTCTTAAACACCCTCTGAATTTCTGGAAGCCCGTTTTCTATTGCTCAAAGCTCTCTGTCTTAACTTCTCCTTTTTCTCCTATTGTGCTGAGTTCCCATGCACATCTTACTCACTAATTTATGCTCACTAGCTTTGCGTGTAGGAGCTGAGGCTTTGTATTTAGAGAGAACTAATGCACATCCTTCTTACTGAATATCGGTGTAGCCTAAGACAAATTAAACATGTCCTTTTAAGCAACAGTTTTCTCATCTGTAAAATGGAAATAATAATAACAGATATTCACCTTTTCATAGCCTGTCTCATCTTTGCTCATTGTCTATGGATTATGCCTCCATGATACCAAGTTTTCCTGCCTGCAAATGCACAGTGCCAGGGCCTTATTCCTTCACTGTAACTGTCATGTTAAACACTCCCTTAACTGGAACACTCAAGACCACTGTTAAATTTAAATACTGCATGGTCAGTTAGCATTAAGTAGGCTGGGCTCTTATTGATTTCAAATTAGTTTAGAAGAAAAGAGTGGCCATGAGGCATGTCCAGTATATTTTAACCAGAATAGGATGAAAGGGGAGGAGAAAGATGAAAGTACAGACCCTGGTCATTGTGAGAAGGATAGTACCAGAAATTAGATCTCACTGGGAGGCTCAGTGACCTAACAGAGAGGGGATGCCACATGACAAAAGAAGGAGGAGATGACAGACTAACCTATTTTTTCCTAAGAGTTTCACCTAAAGCTATTCTGGCACAGTGACAACAACAACAGTAATAGTAACAGGGATAGCTAGCATTTATTGAGCAATTATTGCATGGCTGACAAGTACATAGAAGTGTTCCATAAGAGTTTAAATTTCAAAGATTCTATCCTTTTGTCATAAATACATAGTCATATTTCTCAGATCATATATTCTAATTTAAAATTCTGAAAATGTGGTCATTATAAGGTTATGATAAGTCAAGGGTATAAGCCTCCTATGCTTCCACAAGCAGATTTCACAAGCAGGATATACCAACATACTACAACTGGGGACAACAACACATGAACACCTAGATTGTAATAAAAGAAAAGTCAGCTTTGTTCTGTTTCCCCCTAAATGACAGACTAGATGTTCTTAGAAAACAAGTTAATATGTTGAATAAAATATTTAAAATGTTTAAAATCCATAGCAAAGCTGTTAAGAAGTAAGGGGTTTCTTCAGAGGCCAGAAACAAGAAAACAAAGAAAACACGCACTGGAGGCCATTTTTGTTGTACAGTTAAATCTGAGGCTTCCTGGACGACAGCTGAGCATCCTAACCAGTGTGAGGATCCTGTCAGCACTGAGGGTGATCAGCGGGACCTGGGGCAGCCAGAACTCCCAGCAGGCTAATCACATCCAGGAGGATACAGACTTTTCCAGAGCTCCAAGGAGGACTCCTCAGGCGCAGTGAGAGGCGGCCTCACAGTCCTTGCAGGAAATGGGCCCTATAAATGTCGTCCTGCCCTCACCACTGCCTAGACTCACCGAGTACAGCCCAAGACAAGCTCTACAACCTGACATCCATTCTGTTAGCCAACTGCAGATGGACCACTGCAGACAGCAGTTCAAACTGTTGGAGCTGTTGGAGGTCAGAATCCTGGTGCCCAAGGAGCATGGCATACAAAGATGCAGCTTCTTGAGTGTAAGGAAGCCAGGAATCCAAGGTAAGTCTCCAAGAAGACAAACTCCGTAAAGTGCATCTTCATTCACAGAGGGTGTTTTAGTTTCCCAGGGCTGCCATAAATTATCACAGGGGCGGCTGGGTGGCTCAGTTGGTTGGGCAGTCAACTCTTGGTTTCTCCTCAGGCTGTGGTCTCAGGGTGGTGGGATTGAGACCCACATTTGGCTCCATACTCAGTGTGGAGTCTGCTTGTCCCTCTTCCCTGTCTTCTGCCCCAGACACACCTGCACTCTCTAACTCTCTCTCATTAAAATAGGTAAATAAATGAAATCTTTTTAAAAAATTACCACAAACTAGATGGCTTAAAACAACAGAAATTTATTCTCTCATAGTTCTGGAGCCTAGAAGTCTGAAATCAAAGTGTTGGCAGGGTCATGTTCCCTCAGAAGCCTCTAGGGAAGAGTCCTTCCTTGCCTCTTCTTGGCTTCTGGTGACTGCTAGCAATCCTTAGCATGCTTTGGCTTGTAGCTGCATCACTCTGATCTCTGCGTCTGTAACCGCGTGACTTTCTTCGTGTGTCTGTGTGTCTCTCTGTATCCTCTCTTCTCATCAGGACACCAGTTATTGGTTTTACTAAAGCCCAATAATCCAGGATGATGTCATCTTAACTAATGGCATCTACAAAGACCCTGTTTCTAAACAAGTTCCCATAATGAGATCCCTGAGGGGAATGGTGGATTTTGAGGGGGACACTTTTTCAACTCTTTTCAGAGGATATTTCTGTATGTCTGTGGCTGATGTGTCTTTTAACAACACATCACTAGTATCCTTTCAGAGTGACAGCTATGATAATACCTGAACAATCTACAAATTAGGGAAAAGCTCAGCTAAGTTAGAAATCCCTCTGTAACTGCCACAAAATAACAAGAACTCCAATATTACATTTGTTAATGAAAGAAAATGATAGCTAACAGATTCTTAAAATAATATTGTTGTAAAAATGGTTAGAAAGCCTCTATTGCCAAATGTATGATTAAATTTTTTGTTGATGATGATTATCAAGAATTTTAAGAGATTGTAGTTGAAAAGTCTTGACTAGGAATTGCATATAGGCATTTCAGGCAGAAAGGAAATCTGACTAAGCAATTCAGAAATACCTGGTTTAGATATTTCTATTTAATATCTTAATGTAGTATTAATATGCAATTTAACAACCCAGATATCCATCAACAGGAGAATGACTATAAAAATTGAAGTCAAACAGTTGAACCCCGTATAACAATAAAAATAGATGAACTCAGCTATATTCAACAACATGAATTAATCTCAAAACCACAATGTTAAGCAAGGAAAACAAGTCATGGGAGCATATATATATATAGGATTCAGCCTACATAGAGTTCAGAAGCTTACAAAATTAAGTTATTTCTTATTTAAGGATACATACATACGTGGTAGAACTATAAGGAAAAGCAAGCAAATTAATAACACGATATTCAGGTTAGCAGTTGCCTCTGAAAGGCAAGAGATGGTAGGATTGAGAAAGAACTCTAGACATAAGAAAATTCAAAGATACTGTTCTAATTCTCAAGCAGGGTAGAGGTACATTGCTGTTCATTTTGTGACTTTTACTGTACATTTATATTATATACACACTTCTGTATACATTTCAGAATTTAAGAATCAATCTAAGGAAGACATGTATCCAGTAAGAACTTTGTGTCTTTTTTTCACACCCTCCATATCTGATTCAACATAGAGATTGTCTTGATGTTATTTATAAATTTCATCTTCAGTGTGAGAATAAAGGTTTTATGTAAGTGGAAGTAGGATCATGAGAGTTTAATAATGCCATGACTCTGGGATATAGGGAAGTCACACTAAATCAAGTTACCATTTCTTTGAGACACTGGGCAGTGACTATCAAGTAGAAATAGGACACGGGCATCAATGGAGGGGGTGGAACTTCAGAGAAATTAGCCAAAGGTATCTTACACCACTTCCTGTTATTCACAGCACAAGTCCAGAACTTCTTGAGCTTCGCCCTATCAATTGCCCAAGGTGCCCATTGTTGGAAGAGGTGGGGCAGGACAGCCAAAGACAGAGAAAGGCCAGTCTGAAGGGAAACAATCCACAGCACCTTTAAAAATAATTCTTCTCACAACTTACAATTTATAGATAAATAAGTCCTGGAGATCCAAGTATAGTGTAGTGAAAATAGGAAATAGGAAAATAGTCATCATCAAACTTAAGTCATCAAACTTAAGGAGAGACTAGATTGTAATTATTCCCTCCACAGAAAAAGAAATAATGGTGGCGGGGGGGGGGTGGCGCCTGGGTGGCTCAGTTGGTTGGGTGTCTAACTCTTGTTTCAGCTCATGTTGTGATCTCAGGGTTGTAGGACTGAGCCCCATGTCAGACTCCATGCTTGGAGTGTGCTTGAGATTCTTTCCCCTTCTCTCTCATTCCCCCTCTGTAATTCCCCCCATACGCTGATATATTTCAATTAGGGGTGCCTGGTGGCTCAGTCGGTTAAGCGTCTGACTCTTGATTTTGGTGCAGGTCATGATCTCAGGGTCCTGGGATTGAGCCCTGGGCCTGCCTCTCTCCTCAGTGGGGAGTCTGCTCAAGGGTTCTCTCTCTCCTTCTCCCCCTGCTCCTCCTCCTGATTTCTAGCTCTCTCTAAAATAAATAAAATATATCTTAAAACAATTTTTTAAAATAAATTTCAATTAAAAGAAGAAAACAAAACTCTGGTCATACTAGCACAGAGACTCAATATCAAAGGAATCCTGGCCCCAGGGAAAGCTTCCATCTGTTGTTCTTTCACTTGGTCTCAGGCTTCATTATGGGATGAGGGAAGCAGATATGGGAGCATTAAAAAATAAAATAAAGCTATATCTCAAAATCGATTCATGTTGTCTAAAAAAGAAAAAGTGAAGATACAATTGAAAACTTCTATCTCCCTGCAACAATGCTATTACCAGAAACTCATCCCCAACCAATCTCTATGGCCCTGTTATACACATTTCTTAATTTCATCCAACTGGTAGAATTCATGATAGTGACATGAAAAAAAAATCTGGCACCAGGATAAAAATGTATACTTTCAAAACTTATTTAAAATCAAACTTTCTCATAGCTTGGTTTCTATTCATTTCAACTTAATTTCTTTCAGGACCTGGGCCAGCAATCACACTAATTTGCATGACCACCACTATTTAAACAAGCCCCTTAGTTCTCGATGAATGACCTTCTCTATACTATCAGACTTTTGATGCATAAGTCAATTGCCCTTAGTCTGGTAGGCCTGGGGCAAGAGTGGAGAGGATTGACTGTAGCTACAAAGCTGCCAAACTAAAAGAGAAAGGAATTAAAAGCAACCCTCCAAAAAGGAAAGCAAAACTAGTGAAATGAAATATATAGTGGACCTTACTCAAAGCAAGAGTATGTGCATGTAACTTTTTCATTGAGTTGCTCTACCTGGGCAGCAATATTTTTGTCTATCATTGGGCCACCACCATTTCCAGCCTGATACCATTGTCCTAAAGGTCAGTAATCATTTATTTAGGCTGACTGAGGAGTCTCAAAGGAAAAAGGGTAGCTGTGCTTAAGCAGTTTATAACATAAAAGGAAAAACATATGAGGCAACACCAGGGCAGTATGAGAGCCTTTCAGCCAGTCACTGCCTTGGTGACTTAAAACATTACATATTTCAAAACCATCGCGGTCCATATCTTAAGCAATTTCATCCCCATGGATCAAGAGCTGTAACACCATTGTTTAAAGCTCATAGGGGAGGTGACTAGAATGTATATACTTGCACAAGTATGGATCTGTCTTTATGACTCATAAATATAACTACAACCAAGAAATGCTACCCATCTCTCTGCTATGTCAGTGAGTGGAGCCAGAGGGTGAGGTATGCACCTTTCTCTCTTAATCTAATTGCATTCCTGACCTGGCAGTACAGCCTGGAAGAGAAGAACAAGGCTCTGGAGGCAGACATACTTAGGTTTCTAGGTCTTGGGTCTGGCTTTGCAACTTAACAGCTCTGTAATTTTCAGTATATAGCTTGTCCTCTATACATCAGGCTTTTTTCATCTGTGAAATGGAGATATTAATAATAAAGTTTAAATCATGTGAAATTGCAGGTGGCAACCATTTTTAACTTAGACAAATGGCAGTTTCACATGGTTTTACCCAATAATATCTACCCTACAGGGCTGTTATAAAGATCCTCTGAGATTATAGCATTATTTGAATTTCCTCTCATCAAGATTTTCCTTATTCATTCTACAGTTTATATAAACTCAGATGAAGAAATGGAATTCAGGGGCGCCTGGGTGGCTCAGTGGGTTAAAGCCTCTGCCTTCGGCTCTGGTCATGATCCCAGGGTCCTGGGATCGAGCCCCGCATCGGGCTCTCTGCTCAGTGGGGAGCCTGCTTCCCTTCCTTTCTCTCTGTCTGCCTCTCTGCCTACTTGTGATCTCTGTCAAATAAGTAAATAAAATCTTTAAAAAAAAAAAAAAGAAAGAAAGCAAGAAATGGAATCCACATCTACAGAGAGCATTATACCTGAGTAAGCAGAGTGTGTCAAATATTTTACCTTCTCCGATGAAATTTCCTGATTGGACTTCATTTAAGCACCACCAGAAGAGATTCTCCTTGTTGTGATTCAAGAAATATAGTGAAGAGTTGCCTTATCAACTACTAAGAAGTAGAGATATTCAAACCTCATGCTGTCAGAGCAAAATAAATATTATGTTTCCTCCATAAAACTGAATTAAGTTATTAAGTCAGCATTCTTCAAATCTTGGACTCTGAAGATCCAGGGCTGTGCAGGCATCCCTGGGAGTCCTTTAAAGAGCAAATATTTTTTAATATAAAAGTTAATTTAATATAAAATTAATACATTACTATAAAATTTAGTATAAAAGATAATTAAATTAAACCAGCCCCTGTTTTCTCCAACCCTAATTGGACTCTAATATGAGGTAGGATCAGAAATGAAAGCAAAACATAAAAATACAACAACAAAATCTAAGGCATAAGGATCCCACAACTTGAGAGTGTTTAATAGGTTAGGCCATGACTGCACAGTATCTTGTCCAAGCAGTAAATGGTACTTATACCAGACTTGCTTTCAAAAATAATTGTAGAAAAGGGTAAAGATAATGAAAGGTTTCAGTCTGTGTAGTGCTGGCCACTTTTCAAATGCTATATGCTTTGCTAAATAGTCTCTTAAATTGTAAGGCCACTTTCACTTCCAAATAGCTCTTCCTCTAAATTCAGAAAAAAGTGGTCCTACTACTTCCATAGTCTGTGTCTGAGCCCTAAGAAGATTGGCAGTCACCATAAAATATTACTAAAAATATCTTAGATTTTGGCAAGTGCAATCACATTTTTGCCTTCTGAATGGTTTCTCTGAATTTTAATTCTGAGGACATTTCAAGAAAAATTTAATTTTCCCTTCTCTGATTAATTTGCACTTCATTTTTCATAATATTTTCTAAGAGGTACTTTAAAGCCAAAAAAGAAATGAGCCCTTTAATATTTTGGGTCTGTGAATGAGTAAGCCATATTTTCCACAAAATAAGTGGATTAAAATTAATTAAATGGCGACATGTTTCCAAATTCAAAACTCTTATAGACTGATACCTGGCAAACTCTCTTTATTCATTCAAATGTTTGAGGATCACCTATAATGTGCAAAGCTTTATACTGTATATTTTGTGGGTATAGAAAAGTGGGCAAAATATTGCCCCTGTATTCACAGAGCTAACCACCTCTTGGAGAAGGAAAAGGATTCCAAACTAAAATAAAATGTGATAAATATTGAAAGAAGCGGGATTCATAAAGCACAATTGGGAGTGTGAAGCATGAAATTGTCAATCACAACTTGGAGTACCAAGGACAGTTTCCTGAAGAAAATGCCAATTTATATGGGCCTCAAGAATGTGTGGAGTTTTAACAATAAAATAGAGTATAAAAGGCATTGAAGGCAGAAGTTAACATGACCAAAAACATGAAGCTGTGAGACCATGTTTTATATTGGAGGAAATATAAATAGATTGGTGTGGCAGGAATAAAAGGTACTTGGCAAGAGGGAAATTGGTAATAAGTTTACCTGGTAAATTGGTCCAGATTATAAAAGGTCTTGAATGCCTTGCTAAGGAATTTAGAACTTTTTTCACTTACATAATGGAATCATGAAAGGGTTAATTGGGACATCTCCATTGAGATATGTTGAGAATGGATTTGGGGAGAGCAATATCAAAAAATAATGAAGGCCTGACCCAGCACAGTGGTAATTGGGATGAAAAGGGGCTTGGAAAAGAAACACTCCCAAGATTTGAAATAACCTGGATAAACTAACTCTCTTAAGATGTATTCAAAAGGATGCATAGAAGGGTGGGAGCAGAAGTCTAGAGTGACTCCTGGGCTTCTCTATAGCCTATGTAAGACAGGGACCACCAGAGATTAGCGGAATTAAAGAAAAATATCATGACCTAGATTTGGAGCATTTGACCTCCAGGTACCATGTAGATATGGAGGAATGGCAAAAATACAGTTGAGAGCATGTCTATTTCTCAGGGGGAAAAGGACAAAACTAGAGCCATAGATTTAGAGAGGGCAAGAGAACCAGGCTAATTAACATTGGTTACACTCCTTTAAATCAGTAGTCTTTCAATATCTAATTACATTAGTTTGCTCGGGCTGCCATAACAAAGTACCATAGGCTAACTGAATTAAAAAACAGAAATTTATTTTCTCACAGTTCTTGAGACTAAAAGTCTAAGATCAAGGTGTCAACAGCGTTGGTTTCTTTTGAGGTCTCTTTCCTTTGCTCATAGAAGGCTGACATCTCCTGGTGTCTTCACGTGGTCTTCCTTCTGTACATCTCTGTGTATAAAGTTACTCTTCTGGGGTGCCTTGGTGGCTCAATTGGTTGAGCCTCTGCCTTGGGCTCAGGTCATGATCCCAAGGTTTGGGGATCCAGCCCTGAGTTGGGCTCAGTGCTGAGTGGGAAGTCTGCTTCTCTCTCTCCCTCTGTCCCTCCCCCTGCTCAGCCTATCTCTCTCTCAAATACATAAATAAAATCTTTTTAAAAAAAAATAAAAATTACAGGCGCCTGGGTGGCTCAGTGAGTTAGGCCGCTGCCATCAGCTCGGGTCATGATCTCAGGGTCCTGGGATCGAGCCCCGCATCGGGCTCTCTGCTCAGCAGGGAGCCTGCTTTCCTCTCTCTCTCTCTCTCTCTCTCTGCCTACTTGTGATCTCTCTCTGTCAAATAAATAAATAAAATCTTTAAAAAAAATAAAAATAAAAATAAAAATTACTCTTCTCATAAGGATACCATAATATGAATTAAGCCCCACCTTAATGACATCATTTTAACTTAATTACCTTTTTAAGGACCCTATCTCCATATATAACACATTTTGAGGGCCTGAGGATTAGGACTTCAACATGTGAATTTGTTGGAGATGGGGAATAATTTAGTCCATAGTCAATGTTTATTGAGAGGCGAGATAGAGCCCTGTGTAGAAAAGGGTAGAGAAGGAAAATCACATGTGACAAATGAGTAATTCAGCTTATCTTTGACTTGTACACCTTGTTTAGCAAAACAGAAGTCCTGAAGACAACTCCAGACTCACCTTCCCTAGGTGACAGTTTAAACTCATCTACTGGTAGTTAAGCATGCTGGATTATTTGAAGAACTTAATAAACTGAATCTGACATGGTCATGGATGAATCAGCTACCAGATATTCAGGCACACTACACAGCCAAAAACAACAGATAAATATTCCAATGGATTAAAACACAGAGTCTAGAAACAGACATCTGCCTATATGAGAATTTGATATATGATAAAGGTGGCATTACAAATCAGTAGAGGTGTACTGGATTTTTAGGAAGGTTGATAGCAAACTGGCTTATTCTATGGCAAAAAATCTGTATGATATACAAAAGTGAATTCTAGACGATTTATAAAAATTACTTGCGCAAGAGAACACTATATAGTTAACAAAAGTATAGGTTATTTTGAGCCAGCACATATTGACATATTGATAGGCATCTCTGAAGACAACTGGGTTAGTCCTGCTTTAAGTTATCGTTAGACCTTCGGAGTATGTCATGCTTGCTGCTGGGTTTGAGTGAGGCAGTAATGGGTACCAGATATGCAGCATGTCAAATAGAGCACCAAAATTGGATTCTGAGTTTGAGTTGGTCCTATGTGAAGAGTGCTATGTGAAGGTCAAAGGGATAGAAAGCATTGGGAATCCATAGCATACAGTAGCATCATGGTCACTCAGATTATCACCAGCAGTGGTGCTGAGTGAAGGTAGAGATCAAGGAACTGGCAGATAAAGTGGCTGTGGCACTTAATTGCTAAAGTGACAGTAGTGATTACCGAGATGATGAGGTGGAATGACTACTTAGGACTGCTGTAGAAAGTGTATGTAAAGAAGAAGATAAGCATAAAGTCTTGATTTTCCAACCCAAAGCACTGGTGGAGAACAGGAAAGCCTCTATGGTGTCTTATTTTCTTATCTCATGTAGGGACAGGGCATACATGGCTGAGAATCAGGCCAAGTCTTGATTATAAGAATGGAAATTGCTATTTCATTTAAATAAACCAGTCTACCAGGTCTCGTTCACTAAGATGGGAGACTAGTTGGGAAGGAGTGGGGCTCTGATGATTAGGGTGGGATATTTAGACAAACACAGGCAAGGGTGATAGCTTTAAATTCATAGCTATCTCTAAATCATTATTGCAGGGGCCTTGATTGAATTGGTATCCCACAGAACACCACCCCAGCCCAGTATCTGATGATATTATGCTAAATGGATCTTATGAGTGGGGAAAAGCAAGACCTCAAATGCTTTAGTGAGACATATGTCCCAGAGAGAGGGAAATAAACCTATGGAAGTTCAAGGTTCTATCCATAGGGCGGTTTCTATGAGTCCACGGTGCTGATCATTTCAGGATATTTCTTTTAAAGAAAAAACATACTGATACACCTTGATCCTCCCCTCATGAAGAGAAAGGCACAACACCAAGTGGACTTTCTTAGATTTTGAAGGCAGCATATATTTAAGTGTTCTGCTTTGACATTTCATTGTCACACTCAAACATACCAAAAAAAAGTGCACAAATATTAGAAAGGGTGATGGTGGACAAGATATGTCTAACCTATTTGTATACGGTAGTAATAACCAGAATAGTTGTTACATACTCTATTAGTTGGTCAGTTGTTGTACATTAATGTATCATCTGCAGGATGAATATAAAGTATATGCACCCGTGTGTGTATTTGTGGGTGTGAGAGAGAGACACAGACAGACAGACACAGACACAGAGACAGAGAGGGAAGGAGAATGAGAGAATAGATTTTTAAGGTACATTATTCAAAATACTGAAACTTACAGGACATTGATGTCCATTGGCCCTTCCTTAAGTGTTTTAAGATCTTGCCATTTAAAGTGAGGTCCCCAAATCAGAGGGATCAGCATCACTGGGAGCATTAGAGAATCTCAGGCCCACCCAGAACTACAGAATCAGAATCTGCATTCTAACAAAATCCCAGGTGATTTTTATGCAAATTAAAATTTTAGAAGCATCACTCCTAAATATGTGTTTATTTTGGAAGATGTATCAGGCATGGAGAAGCTTATGTGTGCATCCTTACAGCTTCAGGGGTGCTGGTATAATCTGAGAAGTCCCCACTTGTCACTCTAAACAAAGCCTTATTAGGCTTTCACCTGTGTACTTTTCCATGATGGTTTTGAACTAAAAAGAGGAAAGCTGAATGAGAACAAATTGATAACTACAACAGAAACTAGTCATAAGTTTCTCACCTTTGCAATTTGCCTCCAAAAATTCTAGTTCTAGAAAAAACTTTCCATCTCTCTTCTTCAAACCCATACATATATTGACCTAGAAGTCCACCCAGAAAGTATTTGCAGATCAAGTACCTTGAGGTCTTCACATGTACTGTTGTCTTTAACCAAAACTCTCTTTCCACAATGTCTCTCTGCTCCTCACTAGCCAACTCCTGCTTGAGTCTCTCAGTCTTAACATCTTCTGATGAGTAGTCCCTGACTTTTCCTCCTCATCCCATCCCACCCTCGATACTCACTTAGTGAACCCTTGTAAGAGCCTCCAGATCAGGCTTCGGTTCTGGAACAGAGCATACTGGATTGAAATTCCCTACAAGTTCTTGGGGGAAAGGGGAGAGATGTCAATCACTGTAACTACAAGGTATATGCAGAGCCTGTCACTTTGCACATGCTTATATTTGCTTACTAGGTGAAGAAATAAATAAATACAGGAAAACTTACCCAAGATCAGACAGCTGGGGCCACCCTGTGACTGAGCCTCCAAAACTGATGGGCTCTACCCGTGAGTACTACCCTGTGATGCCTCTAGGCCACCTACTAAATAACCCAGAGTAAAAAGATTACAAAGCAGATTCATGACATGTATTTGTTCAGTTTATTTTATGCAGAAAGTGTATCTTCGTACACATACAATCATGTTACCATCACCACACAGATTTCTAGCATCTTTGAAGGAAAAGAGGGGGGATTTTAGAAAGAAAAACTGTCCTTAGAACAAAATATTTGTAAGGAAATGATTATCAGACACAGTAAGTGCCTTGAAAGATAATTTAAATATGTATCATAGTCTTCCTTTGTCATAAAAAAAATTGCTCTAACTCCAACTTTCTTCAATCACTTAAAATAAGTTCTTAGACTTGTTTTCAGAAGTGAGTGCTTGGGTAGGTGATAATTCACACTTGATCCCCTTTGGTAGAAGTATGTGTTTCTTCCATTTTATGTTTGAGCTTGTTGATTGTGGTAGCCGGAAGGCTAAAGAACATAGTAATTATTTCTCTCTCACCCTGGCACACCTTCCTTTTCTCTCTCTCTCCCTTTCCCTCTCTCTTTTTCAAAGTATAAATGTAACTTTAGGCACAGTTAGTTCTTGGTCTGATTGCCAGATTTTCCAGTAATCACATCTGAATTTTTTTCAACATGTGGGCAATTTTCATTATTTCAATCCAGCAGTGACCTTTGGAATTCCAGAACCGTTTCTCCTCCCCTTCCTGGTGCCCCCATGAAACTCAGTAGCTCAAACATCTGAGGAACCTCTGGGCATCTTCACATCTGTTGGCATAGAGGATGAAGACCACTGTGTGGTAGATTTTCAAACAACAGGTGTTGAGCTTAAGGAAGAGTTTGCCAGCTTTTGAGAAATGAGGAGAAGCAGTACTTAATTCTTAGTTTCTAAGCTCTTCGGAAACACTTAGAAAACAAAGTTAATCTGTTTATACAGAGCTCACATTGAAAAATCACAGTAAACAATCGCTAAGCAAAGGCAGACAGGTTTTTGGTTTCAAAATCCTACATTTTAGATCAATTTTCTATCCAGAGCAACTCAGTCTTTCAGTCTGGGATTATGTCTACTTGATGCATCTTGAATCCATGGAATATTATTTATTCAAGGGGTGGCTTCCTTGTTCTGATGCCTAGTTTTCAACAATGTAGTACACAGAGTTGAAATTCTTTCCAAGACTAATTAGCCCAATAGATATTTACTAGGGACATGCAAGAATGTGAAATATCATCTATATGATCTGCCTTATGAGAGTCTCTGGAATCATTGCTTGTCTTTCTCACTGGTAGTAAAGACTAAATTACAGAAACAATAGAAGCACTGTGTTTAACCCAAAATATCACTGAAATCCCATTTCAGGAAAATCTGTTTCTTTCACATTTTCTCAGAGAAGTACAAAGTGTTGCTTGGTGTGCAGTTATCTGCCGGTATAAATGGTATAAATGGATGATTGCTTAAATACGGCTTCTTTTAGAAGAGAGTTAAAGGACTTTACAAAAACATCAAGCTGTGCTTGCCATACAGGTGAGCCTCTTGCAAGTAAATAATTTGACTTGATTGTTAGAAACATTTCTTATCTCCTTATCCAGTTAATTGCTGTATTTCTAATCTGCTTTTTAAAGATCTATTGGAGTTTGATACCTTCCCCGTATCTTAAAAAGAATTCTTTATTAAGAATGGGAAGATAGGTGAGAGTGTCAGAGATAAATGGTCATCTTCATCTACACATCAAGAAGAAATACCTGTCCTATCCTTACAACATCCTGACCACAACCCACAACTGGCCCCTGAGGCCTTGCGATAAATATACTTGATGTATCCCATAGATTTGGGAGAGATGTTTATTTCAAAAGATCGTGTTCAAAAGAGCTTCGGTTTGTCAAGACTAATGATTTTGAAGAGATGGCTTCCAACTCAAATTTTCCATAGTACTATGAAATCAGTGAGCTGGCCCTTTCACTGGATACCACCAAACCCTTTTACAGAGGATGAATTTTCTCTGACCCCAAGTAGTGAAACAATCCTTGTCCTTTTGGGTTACCTTTTTAAGGTAAGCTGCTGATGCCTGCAGATGAAAACTTTACACTTCCACATTCTTGCTTCTGCTTTCAAGTATGGGAGTGCCTATGTACTGTAGATTCTCAAGTGTTTATATCAGGTTTTGTTAAGCTTTTGACTAGAAGGTTTTACAGACCTTTGTGATCCTTTTTCTCATTTGGTTAAAATTTGCTGTTAATAGACCAAAGTCATAAAATTCAGTGTATTTTATTTCTCTTAGGAGGGGTTTAGCCTACCCTGCCAACCACCAAGCAAGTACATTCCACTGTTGGAGAGGAAGACCAGGGAGGAATGTGGGTGGCTTAGGGGAAATTAATCCTCACTAGAGAAAAAAAACCATTCAAAGCAACTGCCTGGGTGATCGGTCTATGGTCTCATCTTCCAAAGACAAAAGCCCTGCAATAGACATGTGGACAAGCCAATCCAGATATCATAATTAATCTCCCAGTTGGCATCCAGACAGACCCATGTATTTGAAAATGTTTCCCAAATATTTTTCTTAACTTAGCTTCACCATTGTTCTGTGAGGCAGGTCAGGAGAGCTCTTCTCTATTTCATAGAGGGAGAAATTGACACCAAGAGAGATTACCAGACTAGCATAAAATAGCCCATCCCCCCTGTGAATTCAATATTGGTAGGTTTTCGTCACCTACCCGAGCCAAATGGCCTTCACTTTGTTACTCCCACTGTTTCTGGATCTTTGTAATAAAAGTGAATCTGTTTCAACTAAAGATATAATTCCAGACCCTCTGGCAAGCCTGAGTCTGAAGAGGTAACAGAGACCTAGCAATGGTGTGGGAAACTACTGGAATTTCCATGGAATGGAGTATCATAAATAATATATATATATATATATATATATATATATATATATATAAAACACATAATATATCTAGACACTACTAGATTTCTTTTATTTTTATTTTTTACCATAATAATTCATCCTCAGTCATCTACTAGCAAAGACTATATTTTTACTCACAATATCACCGATTTAGCAAAGATAACCATTTCATAGTAAAAGACACTGTGGCACTATTTTCCAAAGATGGCCATCTCAGTATCTCTGATCCCACAGAATCTTCTAAACCTTGCCACTCCATATTCAGAAGTGGAATCTAACTATTCTCTTACTTTATAACCAATAAAATGTAGTCTATAAAGTAAGTCTGAGTGACTACCAAGTGTAGGTTGGAGAAGATGTTATATCTCCCACTTGTCTTATTGGAATGCTTAGACAGAATCCTGAGCCACCATTATAAGTGATCAGACAGGCCTGAGGCCACCCAAACTAGCACACCAGGAGGGATAACTTCGAGGAGTCCTGACACTGTATGAAGATGACAGGTAGAAAGATGGAGAGATAGAGAAAGATATAAGGAGAGATGCTGTCCTGCCCCCAGCAGCTCCAAACCATTAGCTACTATAACCATCTAAAAAAATCCCAAGCTAGATCACCTAACTGAGCCCATTCCAAGTTTGTGACCCACAGAAACTATGAGACAATAGTATGATTGTTGTTGCTTTAAGCCATTAACTACCAGGGTGATTTGTTATGCAGCAATAAACAGACACTGTTCTTTATAACATAGAAGAAACAGCCTATGAATTTATTTCTCTGAGACTTTTATAATCACTAGCAAGATAGGAATTACTAGATTGGCCACCATAATACTCACTTCCTTTTGTTCCTTTAACTTGAATTAGTTTCATAGAAAAACTTGGAGATAATATGGCTTAATAACATACACACACCTCTTATAACACCAGATTTTGTCAGCTTATATTCATCTGACAGTGTCATCTTCAAGGCAGGCAATGCTTTTCTGGATCTAGATCTGATTTAAATTATACTATGTACATGCCTTCCACCCCTAGAAATTCTGTCACTTTCTAGATGTAGGAACAATATAGCATCACCATTATCTCCTCACTAGTTATCAATAAGCTCTACAGAATTTTTTTCTCATTGCCCTTGTCTTATTTATTTTGAAACATATTTATTTTTACATAAAGCTGAATGTACTGACACATGCTGTACCTTTCCCTTAGAAAAAGTGCAAATGCTTAACATGGCAGCTGTGTGCATACAGCTGATATGTTCTACTGGTGCAAAACAGATAATTTCTGCATTTCATACATCTTGCCTTCTCAACTAATTTGGCAAAGTGGGTGTTTGGGATTGCTGTCTTCTTTTCTTTTCTTTCTTTCTTTCTTTCTTTCTTTTTTTTTTTTTTTTTTTTTTTTTGGTCCCTTTCAAAGCCAAGGGGGTGAGAGTGAAAATAATACCAAGTCAATTTTAAAAACCAAACTGACTAAAAGAATCTGCTGTTTACATATCCTGCTATACAAGGGTGATTGTACTCATTAAATGTTATATGTTAGACACATCCAGGTTTGTGGCAACTAGATATCCTGCTCTACAGGGGTGATTGCACTCATTAAATGTTATATGTTAGACACATCCAACTAAAATCACAGTCAGTAACTTTTACTTTTGCATTTTTCATGAAGACAATGAGAAATTGCTTTGGCACATCAACAATCAGTCATGTCCTTAATAAAGGGTGGATGAGAGCAAATGTTATCTACTTGAATATCACATTTATTTAAAAAATCAAGTAGGCAACTCCAAGGTTAAGAAGTTTAATGTTTTTTTTTTTTTAAGATTTTATTTATTTATTTGACAGACAAAAATCACAAGTAGGCAGAGAGGCAGGCAGAGAGAGAAGAGGAAGCTCCCCACTGAGCAGAGAGCCTGATGCGGGGCTCGATCCCAGGACCCTGAGATCATGACCTGAGCCGAAGGCAGAGGCTTAACCCTCTGAGCCACCCAGGCGCCCCAAGAAGTTTAATGTTTTTTTGAATCATGAAAAATGAAAAACTGAGTATGGCCCACTTAATTTTAACTAATCCATGCTAAGAGTTAAGGGAGTATGAAGAAATTTTATGTTGTAGAATATTAGAATTCCATATACTGCTCACCTCCTTTGCAACATGACCATATGATTTTTTGGATACTTGGTCACTTGTTATTTTTTGTAGGTTTTTATTATTAATTTTATTATTATGCATCATTCTTAAATACAAATACCTCCATGGTTCTTGAACTTTTCCCCACTTATGTTGTTTGTGCCCTTCTAAGCATCTCGGTAATTTGTATGTACTTAATACTCTTTCTTAGGTAATGAATGCATAACTTCTGTACCAAGCAAGGCCTTATTCATTTCCTCTTTTGAAAACACTGTCAATAAAAAGTACCCGCATCTAATCTACCTACGGTTTTGGCAGAGCTTGAAAACATTTGACTCCAAGCTATACTGTTAGCTTAGTATCTGATCTCATTAAACTATGTTGCTTTCGAAGCATAATGTAAACAAAGTAGAATTATTAACAACTTCCCTGAGTCATATGGTATAATTTATTTTTATAGCAGCTAGTTGTTAATGAGGATATCTGTCTTTACATAGCACTATAATTTACTATGTCCTGTGTCTTTGCTGTTCATGAAAAAACAATTATGCCTTCAAAGAAATTAAAGAAATAAACAAACTATAATGTAAAAAAGTTATTTTTACTTTTGCATTTCCAATAGTATGAACAGATTTTTTAAAAATCCACAGTTTATTTTAAAAATAAACAGTGCTGTCTATTAATTTGCTGTGTTTCTTAATTGGCATTGGATAGAAAAACAATTCAAAATTATATTTCAACTATACAAAATATAATATAACCACATATATATTTATTGCAAATTTCTACTTAGGTAATTAGCACTTTTATAATATCAATATTAGCAAAGAGCTGCAGGTTGGATTATTATGTTTTTTTCTTTCTTTTCCAAACCAAGCAAAATGAAAACCAACTCTTTTCTAGTATTTGTGCTGCCAAAGTGAGCACAAAACCAACTCTCTTCTAGATGTAACCAATTTTGATTTGTTATCCATAGCAAACTAATTCTGAATTTGCCGTTATGCACCACATATCACCCTTTTTTTCATTAACAGAATTAAACTGGAGGCAGTTCTGTGCTATGTAAAACAAAATGGGCCTCATTAAGAACAGATACTCTACTGTTTGGTTTTATTATTCTCAGAGAGTGGCTAAAAGTAAACAAAACTGTTTTTAAAAGTGACCTGATAGCGCTCTCCATTTGGACACCATCGTCATTAGTGACTTAGATTAAAGAAGGCCTTTAAAAATATGTTCTGTAATTTGACCAGGTTTATGTATACTGTAGATGTAGATGTCCAAAATTTAGTGCAGGGGCACCTGGGTAGCTCAGTCGCTTGGACATGTGACTCTTGATCGTGGGATCCAGCTCCACATAAGGCTTCAGGCTCAGTGCAGTCCGCTTGGGATTGTCTCTCCCTCTCTCTCTGTCCCTCAACCCGTTTGTGTGTGCTAGCTCTCTCGCTCTCTCGCTCCCTCTCTCAATGGATAGATAAAATCTTTAAAAAAATAAAATAAAATTTAGTGCAGATTTTGATTTCAGACTCCATGTGGATTATCAGGAAGAACTGGACTTTGCTTCTCTAGGATGGTTTCAAGCGATCTAGACCTATTGAGGGGAGGCATTCCAATATCACATGAGAGCTGAATAGCAAAATTCAGAGGAACAAGACTAAGGAGCATTCAGTAAGGAACACATGACTTATTTCATATCATGCAATAAAAAAGAAATTAAATATTCATAAAACAATACCCTGGAAGAGCTAAAAACATCTCCCAGGCCTTCTCTCTGGTGACATTGCCAATCACATGAATTGGATATTGCCTACAAAAGACATGTTGGCTGTGGTTACATTGTGACTGTTTAAAAGAGACATTTTCAGCAACTAAATGCATTTCTTAGAGCAGTATGAATTGCTCCCCACCCAGCACAAACTGCCACTAAATACTTTGTAAAATTACAAATAGGAAGTCACAGGCTTTAGCCATCTGAACTTTCTGTGTTGTTGTAGAGCACCTGCCTTAACATTTTGTTCTTGATATTATAATGGATGAAGCATACCTCCTATCTAATAAGATGAAAATCTTGAGATGAACGGTTGACTTTCCACGTATCTGCATGTCTCTGTGAACAGGGAACTAGCTTTGCTATTTTTCTAAAATAGAGATTAAATAATAGAGAAATTTTATGCAAAGTTCTTTTCAGAAACCTCCAAGCGCCCCCAGCCCCACCCCTTAAAGAGGTTCCCTCAGTTGCTGCCTTCTGTCCTTTTTAAATGCTGAATTTGGCACAGAAAACATTTAAGAAAATGACAGAAAAATGAGCGTCATCAGCAACTTCAAAGTAAGGCCATACAATTCAGAATTTGTTACTAAAAGTCTTTCAGGTCTAAACCACACATGGAGGTAGTTTTCCTCTCATTTCTCAAAGCAGAAAAAGCTGTGTTAAAGATCGCCCCAGTTTATTAATTTTGCAATTGATTATACTGATTGCATGAAGATTTCCATTGCAAAAACAGATTTTTAAGGACTAAAAATATGACAATTATGCAGGTTACTCATTTAAGTGAATAAGTAACTACAGGTTTTTAAAGTAGCATACACTTAAAACGAAGGGAGTCATTGCCCCCTTCCTTCACCTGCTTGAATTTCCTATTCACATTTTCAAGTGGGGGGAGGCAATGCATGTTCAATGATAGCAATCAAGACCCTTCAATGCAATAGTTCAAACATCTAAAATGGGGATACATGGGAGCTTTACAGATCATTAAAATACAATATTGTCTTGATATAGTACCTCCACGTATTTAAACAGAGCCTGATCTTCAGAAGGGGGACTCAAAAAGTCCTCTCTAGATTCTGAAAGGCCTTCTAATGATGGGCAGATCCTCATCTGGGGCTTTCCCCAACCAGCAGTACATTGCCTCTTCAGTGCCTCCAGTGCTCCTCAAAAGGAAAGGGGGACATGCCCCAAAGAGGATGAGGGGGTGCCAAACAAGCCCACAAAATAAAAGATTTCCCTGCACAAAAAGTCCTGACTCCTTGTCAAAAGAGGACCTTTTATAGTTCATCTGCCCAGGATGCTCTTAGCTCCCATAACAAACATGGGTGAAAGGATGAATGGAATCTCCCTTGAATGCCAATTTTAACTGAATATACAGAACCCATTGTCATCATGGTGCAATGCAAAGTTTCTCAAACTGGCCTGATGTGCCATTAGCACTTAAGCTCTGTGAGGACAGGGATTCTTGTCTGTTTGTTTGCTGATGGAGTCCCAACACCCAGAATATGAGTGACATATGTTACTTGCTTAATAAATACATGTTCAATATTGAATGAGTCAAAGGGTCCAATGGGGTGCTTAATAAAAATACAAATAATTGGGCTCAGCCTAAACCTGCTGAATGAGAAACTCCCAGCATCAAGCCATTTATTTGGTTTAGAAGCCAAATGGATCTGGGACAATGCCTTGCTCTACCACTTACCTGGGTGTGACCTTAAGCAAAATACCTCATTTCTGAGTCTGATTCATTCATTAAGCAAATGGTTTAGGATGCCTAGTCTGTTTCAACATTGTGCTACTGCTGAGGATATACCAATGAGCTAAATAATACAGGCCTTGCTTTCATGGAGCTCATGGGTCCTAACGTTTACAATGGGAATAAATAAGATCAGATCGATGCCTAGGGTTGATTTGCAAGTCAGTTAAGATAAAAATGTAAACTCAGCATTCAACACCAAAGCCTTTGTGTGGAATTCCCTTCTTTATTGACATTCCATTTACTGGTGGCCGAGGAGAAATAATCCCCACTCAACAGACAGGAAAGTATTCTTTTTTGTTGTTTTGTTTTGGTGCTCATTACAAGAAATAACAGCCTTTTTAAAAATTGCAATATAATCAACATATAACATTACTTACTAGTTTCAGGTGTACAACATTCAGTATGTGTAGATATTCTAAAATGATCATCAGTGAGTCTAGTTAACATCTATCTCAAGTCTTTTTTTTTTTAATTCAAGTATAGTTGATATAAAATGTAATATTAGTTTTGGGTGTACATCATAGTGATTCAGCAATTCTATGCATTATGCAATGCTCACCATGATAAAGGTAGTGACCATCTGTCCCCATACAAAATTATTAGAATATTAGTGACTATATTCCCTATGCTGTACTTTTTGTCCCTGTGACTTATTTTATAACTGGAAATTTCTACCTCTTAATACCCTCACTTGTGTTGCCCACCCCCTCCCTTCCCTCTGGCAACTACTAGTTTGTTCTCCATATTTATGAGTCTATTTACTGTTTTTGTTTCTTTGTTTAAGATTCCAAACATAGATAAAATCATATATTTGTGTTTATCTGACTTATTTCACTTAGCATGATACCCTCTAGGTCTCATCCTTTCATGTTGCCGTGAATGGCAAGATTTCATTCTCTTTAAATGGTAAGTAGTATTCAATTGTGTGTGTGTGTGTGTGTGTGTGTGTGTGTACACACATACTTACCTCATCTTCTTTATCCATTCATCTATTGATGGACACCCTCTGTATCTTGGCTATTGTAATAAGCCTGCAATAAACATAAGGATGCATATTCCTTTTCAAATTAGTGTTTTTTCTTTGGGTAAATATCCAGTGATAGGATTATTGGATCACATGATATTTCTATTTTAAAATTTTTGAAAAATTTCTGTACTTTTCTCCACAATGGTTGCACCAATTTACATTCCCACAAACAGTGCACGAGGGTCCCATTTCCTCAGCATCCTCAGCAACACTTGTTATTTCTTGTCTTTTCAATCCTAGCCATTCTGACTGTATGAGGTGATTATTTCACTATGATTTTGATTTTCAGTTCCCTGATGATGAGTGGTGTTGAACATCTTTTCATGTGTGTATTAGTCATCTGTATGTATTCTTTGGAAAAATTTCTATTCAGGTTCTCTACCTCTTTTTTAATCGGATTATTAGGGTTTTTTGTTATTGAGTTATATAAGTTCTTATATATTTTGGATATTAACACTTTTTAGCTATATGATTTGCACATATCTTTTCCCGTTCAATAGGTTGCCTTTTTGTTTTGTTGATGGTTTCCTTCTCTGTACAGTTTTTTACTTTGATGCAGTTCCAATAGTTTATTTTTGCTTTTTTTTCCCCTTGCCTGAGAAGACATATCCAGAAAAATGTTGCTGAGGCTAATGTCCAAGAGATTATTGTTTATGTTTTCTTTTAGGACTTTAATGTTTTCAGGTCTTACGTTTTGGTCTTTAATACATTCTGACTTATATCTATGTATGGTGTAAGAAAGTGATCCAGTTTCAACACGTAGCAAAACCTTCCAAAAGCGATCTTTAACATGTCTCTTGCCCAAGCACCAACCCCCCACCCCATGTCAGAAGCCATTCAAGTCTCTGGTCAGTCAAGAAGTCAGACCAGTGAAATATTTATGTTATAATATCTTTTTCCCATATGAAGTTTCCATTACTCAGGACTTCACATTTCAAGTGTGAAATTAGTAATAATCGTTATCCTATAAATCATGATGCTTTTATCTATAGAATGCATTCACATGCATTTCAAATGATCTTAACAACTCATTTAAAAGAGGTGTAGTGAATATTATCATCCCATTTTTATAGATGCTCAAAGAGATGAGGCACCTTTTCCCAGGGCATTATACTGGAAGGAAGAACCTAATTTATGCACAGGTCTTTCTGTTAGACTCAAGCAAAGTCATTTAGAACAGAACATGGTCTTCTAAAGCCTTCCTTCTTGGTAATGTGATCTGTGGACCAACAGGACCAGCATCACCCAGGAATTTATCAGAAATGTAGAATCTCAAGTTCCGTCTCATCCAGTGGAATAAGAATCTGCATTTTCACCAGAACCCATCCCCTCGAGGTGATCTGTATTCATGTTGGAGTTCAAGAGGCATCCTAGGAAAAAAACTGGAGCATAGGTTGAATCAAGGTGCTGAACTAGTGACTAATATATATACAATACCATCTGACAAATAATTATTTTTTTGCAAGTAACCTGTGAGTGGATGAATAAGTGAGTGAATATCTAAATACCACACTGAATTTTACAATGTCTTCATGTTTTCTTGCAAAAGTTCTAATAAAGCATCAGGATGAACATCCATTTCAGTCACCTATGCACTCTTGTTAAATCCTCCAAGATGGCCCCTGGTTGGAGAATTTGGAGATACAAAGTTTCATTTCCACAGTATGCTTTCCTTAAAACAACTGTGTGTAGGATTGACTACTTTTTCATAGTCACTAGCAAGGCTTGACAGCTACAAGCTGAAGGAACTCTGGGATACAAGAATCGTTTATTTAGCAGATATTTTTTGTAGCTCTACTCATGCAAGACACAGATTAGGCCAGAGAAGACTTGGAGAACTTTAGCTCTTTCCTTTATGGAACTGTGTAGGAATCAAAGATGAAAAGGTATTGCCATTAAGAAACTGACATTCTAAAATTTGTGTAGCTATGATATAAGGTAAAATGTGATAAATCCCACCCAAAATACAAAGATCAAGCACCCTGGTCATGTAGAGACAGGGAAGTTCCCTGTGCTCTGTGGTCAGGAGTAGGGAAGCCAGGCAGGTTTCAACAGGAAATGGGCTCTTGAGCAGTAGCACTGCAAGCTGAGATGGAGTTTAGGTGAGGCCCCAGGGCTTGAAGATAAGCAGCTAGGTCTAATGGTCTAGGAGAAGGCTCAATGAGAAGAGTACGTGCATGTGTTTCGGGGCGGGGAATATCAGAGAGTTTGTTGTAACTAAGGCTCCAATCTGGGCTTCAGATCCAAGGTCTGGAAGTGCAATTTACGTTTGCAAAACCTCCCTCCACCACTGCATAGCGCTGCTGTAAGCCCTACGTTGGTGAGGATTGGCTTGGGAACTGGAATCTGGGGAAAACCCTGTGCTGGTTGGGTGACATCCTGGAGAAAGCAAAAGGAAGAGGAAGGGGAAAGAGAGTTGAGCAGGGAGGAGTTAGGTTGACTACCTAGTCAACGTGCACTTTCTAGAATGTAAATTCTGTAAATCCCTGCCCTGCAAAATTCTCTAAAAAGCTGACGTTTGCTAAAGTCCTAGTAGAGCTTCATACACAGAGGGTGCTCAAAAACATTATCAGGTGATAACATCTAGCATTGTCAAGCAGTTGTCTGTCCTTGGCACGTTTTCTGTTCAGAGAATTAAAATATGTGTGCAGCCATCCTAGAGGGACTTTCCTTTTGTGATATAGACCATCATTTAAGCTTAGCTGCAGGTTCTTGGACTAGATAGTCCTCATTGTCCTGGAAGCTGGGACATATGTAGGAAAATCTCTACTAATTTCTGTGTTTCCCATGTATTTCATTTTTTAATTTGTTCCTGAGGGTATAGGGTTTGTGCTTCTTGTTTTGTGTTTAAAACAAACAGACTTTGTGACTTCCTTTTTTTTTTTAAGATTTTATTTATTTATTTATTTATTTATGAGAGAGAAAGAATGAGAGAGGGAAAGAAAGCATAGGGAGAGGCAGAGAGGGAGAGAGAAAATCTCACGTGGATTCCATGCTGAGCGCAGAGCCCAACACAGATCTCAGTCTCACGCCCTTGAGATCATGTCCTGAGCCGAAATCAAGAGTCAGACATTTAACAACTGCCACACAGACATCCTGAGACTATGAGACTTCTTGTTTTGTATCTTTCTCACATGCAGTAGAAAAATAATGGATTCTGGGTACTATGTGTTTGTATGTATTATTTTGAGTTTTCCTGCTAGGCTCGCCTGTCACTATTTCTATCCAAATGGCTATTTCATAACACTCGGGAAGGACCAGAAGGACATACTTAATAGTGTCCCTGCCTTTACTTATCCTTCCACCCAATTCCATGCTGGGCAGCCTCTTTTACAATGGAAAACCATATGTATTTTACCGAAGAAATCAGCACTAATGGGAGCATCTTTAGTTTTTCTGAGGTTTGAGTTCTTGAAAGAGAAAGTCAAAAAGTTAACACTAGAGATCAGGTGACTAAGATTTCTGGAGGCCACAGGAACAAATTTAATTATGTGCTCCTGTCCCTCCTGAGACCTGTGCGCTATTTGGCACGTTTATTTTCCCCAGCCACTTCATCTGAACACTCATATTTTGGTGATACCAGGGTCCACAGAGATAAGCAGTGGGATTTCACCTAAATTATGTCTGACCCTCCACTTACTTATATTGGAAGTTATTGGAGTGCCTGGGTGGTGCAGTTATTTAAGCATCTGACTCCTTGGTTTTGGCTCAGATTGTGATCTCAGGGTCTGAAGATCAAACCTTGGTGTCCTGGGCTCCATGCTCAGCACAGTGAGCTTGAGTTTCTTCCTCCCTCTCTAAAATAAATAAGTAAATTTTTTTTTTTTAGAAAATTGGAAGTTACTGTGTTCACCTGAAATAAACATTAAAAATAGCATGAACAACTCTAAAATAGGCATCCTAAGCTATGGCATTCACCCATCTCTCATTCAAATCAGAGACATTCTTATAACCCATATCCAGACAAAAAACAATTCTCAATATTTAAACTGTATGTTTAAAATCCAACTCAAATGGCATGATACATACTGCTATAAAAGCAACATACTCTGAGGAGAATCCTTAAAATCTCTCAACACTCAGTATAATCCTTATAACATCCGTTCTGTGATCACTGTTTCTTCACAAAGTCAATATTTGAGCCATTTTACCCTAAATTGACTGTTTCAGCAAAGGGTAGAAAATAAAGAATCACTATCACTCATGTTAGTTTTTATTTGCATGTCATATTATTATCTACAAATTGTTATCTGTGGGGTGGCAGGAAGTAGGGATGATACGTGCGCACATAGCTTCCTCTTCTGATTTAGTTCAAGAAGGGAACAACTAGACATTTCTTAGTTCAAGAAGAGAACAACTAGACATTTCTGTGCTTATTTGGTTAACACTTTCTCTATAGTTGACTTAGAACATTCCTAATAATATTTACAGTTTTCTATAGGAAACTATATGTAATCTTTATCTGTTTTATAAAAATATCCATGGGTTTCATAATTATCCTCCAACCTAATAAATTCTCTCAAGTTGATTGCACAGTTACTCAGCTGTGTATTAACTCCTGGCTCAATAATAAAGCTAAAATGTAGCAATTTCACCTTTAAAATTAATAATGCCACAAAAATATTAATGTATATCTCATGTAAAAAATAAGAGCAATTAATGGCAAGTAAACAAACTGTCATTTGTTCCTATAATTCTCTTAAATATGTTCCATAAAGACATTTGGTACATTAAGACAATTGAGATTTAGGTGTTTTGCCTTCAGAGAAAGGGGAATCGTCCTGACCCTAATATGAAGATGCTTTAGATTTTCTCACATATGTGAAGTTTCTCTGGCTCCTGGTTTATTTCTTGGTTGTCCTGTTGTACAAAAATACAGTCTAAAATAAGTAAGTAAATAAAATTGTGCTCATCCATAGTACTCAAAGAAATCTGTACCCAAAACTCCACTAACAATAACATACCTTCAGTTCAAGTTACACCCATGTAGATGGAGAGATGAACAGATCAGAACTGTATATAAACTGATACTTAAGCCTCACCACACAGATAATTAATCTCAAGTAGTACAAGAACTTTCATGTTTCTTTCCTTGATTTTGCCTCAGGTATTAACCACCCAAAAAGTAACAGGGCTGTCTTTAAACATCTCTGGCAAACAGCTGGGTAGCATTTCACATGACATAACAAGAACTTCACTAACGTGACTTATAAAAAATTAAAAGTTAGTTTGGATCACTATTGTCTTTGGGTGCTTGGGGCCATTTGGAGTGGAAAGAATTCTGCAGTTAATTAGAAGTGCACACAGTGAGGAAGCAGAGTCTGACATGGCTTCCCTTCAATGGTTCTGCTCGTTCTAGAGAGAATCTATGTTACAGTTCATGAAAAGGTTGGTGCCCTTGGTTTCAGTTGGACTCTTTTAGCCTCGATATCTAAGAGCATTCTAATTGTAGCCTGAAATCAGACACAACCCAGTAGAAAGAGGATTTTTCTCAGCCTATCTTTAAAATAACACAAGTAGAGAGGGAAACAAAAGGAAAAATAAACTATTGGGACTACATCAAAATTAAAAGCTAACAGCAAATGAAATAATCAACAAAACTAAAAGGCAACCTATGGCATGAGAGAAGAGATTTGTAAATGACATATCCAATAAAGGGCTAGTATGAAAAATTTATATGGAACTTATATAACTCAATACTCAAGAAACATTAAATCCAATTAAAAAAAAGATGGGCAGAAGACATAAGCAAACATTTCTCCAAAGAAGATATACAGATGGCCAAACAGACACATGAAAAAATGCCCACCATCACTTATCATCAGGGAAATGCAAATCAAAACTACAATAAGATATCACCTCACACATGTTAAAATAACTAAAACCAACAACACAAGAAACAACAGGTGTAGGTGAGGATGTAGAGAAAAAGGAACCCTCATGCACTGTTGGTGGGAATTCAAACTAGTAAAGCCACTAGGGAAAACAGTGTGGGCATTTCTCAAAAAATTAAAAATAGAACTACCTTTCAATCCAGCAATAGCACTACTGGGTATTTATCCAAAAAATACAAAAACTCTAATTCAAAGGGATACATACACTCCTATGTTTATACAACATTATTTACAATAGCCAAGATATGGAAGCAACCCAAGTATCCACTGATTGATGAATGGATAAAGAAGATTAGTATATATGTGGAATATTATTCAACCATAAAAAAAGAATGAAAACTTGCCATCTGCAATGACATGGATGAATCTAGGGAGAGTATAAGTCAGACAGAGAAAGACAAATGCCATATGATTTCACTCATATGGGGAATTAAAGAAACAGAACAAAAAGGCAAAGTGGAAAAATGAGAGAGAGAGTCAAAACAAGAACTTAATTCTTAATTATAGAGAACAATCTGATGGTTACCAGAAGGGAGGAAGGTGGGGGAGATGGGTTAAATAGGTGATAGGAATTAAGTAATACACTTGTGATGAGTACAGGGAACTGTTAAATTACTGTGTTGTACCCCTGAAACTAATATAATACTGTATGTTAACTGGAATTAAAACAAAAATTTAAAGTAAAGAATGCCTGGCATGGTCAGTTGGAGGAGCATGTGACTCTTGATATCGGAGCTGTGAGTTTGAGCCCCACACTGGGTATAGATTACATGAATAAATAAACCTTTCAAAAAACTTAAAAATAAATAAAAGTTGAAAAAGTAAATAAGTAAAATAACACAAGTATGCATGTCATAATCCTAATTTCAGTCTTAAATAGGCAAGACTAATTAATAGAGGAGACTGTGGAAATGTTAGTAATAACTGCTTGATATTTCTTAGTGGTCCAGGAATAAAGTATCATGTAATAAAAGAGTTCTCATATTATTTTCCCTTTGTGAGTACCCTTAGCTGACAGATGATTTGCAGGGACTCTGCTTGGTAAAAAGATAGTAATTAGCTTAATCAATCACATTAGTGCCTTCCTAAATTTTAAGTAAAACATATGGGGATAAAGTTGGCCAGTCAGCAGTGAGAAAAGCAAGGCATAGATGTGCAGAGAGAATTAAAGACGCCACAAGAAGGAGATTGGAGGCAGCAGGAGAGTCCCTAAAACTGCCTCAGAAGCTCATGTTTAGTGAGGTCTTAGTATGTGCCAGGCTTTATTTTATTTAATTCATTTTATTTAATTCCCACAGCCATGTGAGATAGTCTGTCATTGTCCCTATGGCTCATATGAAGATACTGAGGTTTAGAGGTGTGAAGTGATCATAACACTATCAAAGTCTACCATGAATATTGCAAAACCTGTGCTGTGCCAGCCCAGAACACAGCCAGAAAGAGCCTCTGGTTATAGCTCTTAGCATCATTTTGTCCTGGTCCTGAAGAAGTGAGGTTTTCTAGAACAAGCAAACCTTCTCTGAATTAGTATTGATTCGACCAATTGTGGAATTGAGAATCCTGGTACACGAAAGGGAACAAATTGTTAATGAAACTTGTGTTTGGCTTTTAGGACATCAGGATGGAAAAATGAATACAAACACTCTGTGACAGTACTCCAATATCCTGAAAAGCACTGATTATTTATTTCCTCCCTCCTTCAAGGTAACCATTGTCCATTGAACAATATTACTGATAGTAGTTAGAAGTAGCTTACACATATTGAGACAGTAGATAGTAAGGCAAAGGTAAAAGTCTGTGTGCCCCTTTACTTACTAGTCCTCAGGAAAGATGCTGGGAATCCCAGAAAACACAACTCCTTCAAGAAGAAAAAAGGAGCAGGAGATGTGTATTTCTCATTGTTCCTGACCTCCCTTTTATGATCACTTAATTCCTTGTGTCACAACAGTGGGTAAACTTGAGTTTGATGGTGAACTCTTTCCGAGAAGTTTCTGGTGCTATATTACACTTCCTAATTATCTACTAAAAGTCATGTATTGTTAAATACATAAGAATCTCTTTCTCAATCTCAAACATCTGTGTGTGTGTTCTCTTTTCCACTTGGTGTATATACATCAGAGAATTTCACAAAACACCCAGTTTATAGTTCAATTTCCCACTCAAGTTGTCAGTGATCCCACCTGCGTGACGGGAGGGGTCTTTCTGCTTCTTTATCAATATGACAAGAGGAGAATTTGCTTGTATTGGTATCTTTACTTTGAAGTGAAGTGAAACCCCACCGCTTTTATTTTGTTGGTAAAAATCCTTAAGAACCCTCCTATCTTCGACCCCATATGGAGTCCTATAATCTAGTCTCACTTGGGGCACCAGAACCTTTTAGGCCATCACTGCTGAAATTGGTACTGGAAAGGAAAATAATATCTCTCTGAAAAGTCAGAGAGACTAACAGGAAATTGTGTGAGGAGAATATTAGAAAGAAAAAAAGCTGAGAGGGATTTTCGTGTTTCGTTTTTACTCGAACTTTTCAAGTTAACTCTTTGTTGTTTTTAATACTCTTGTTTGCTTCATTTTGAATCACACATTTTTGTGAACCAGGTTTAGGACTAAAGCCATGTAAAACATTGAGAAAACAACTGTTTTTCCAAAGAGTTTCTTGGAGCTCTTATTTCATGTATACGACACGCCATCCAAGGGGGTTTTGCATCAATATCTGGGAAAAATAAAAATAATATTGTTAGACTACATAGAAAACAGCAATGAGGCTCATAGCAGTTATTAATACAAAGTAGGGAGAAAATAGTTCCATTTTTATTTATATTTTGTACAGATATCCTTTACTCCTTATCTCTAACTAAATTCCATACATACATTTCTTTTTTTTTAAAGATTTTATTTATTTATTTGACAGCTCAGAAGTAGGCAGAGAGGCAGGCAGAGAGAGAGGAGGAAGCAGCCTCCCTGCTGAGCAGAGAGCCTGATGAGGAGCTCCATCCCAGGACCCTGGGATCATGACCTGAGCCGAAGGCAGAGGCTTAACCCACTGACCCAGGCACCCCCATACATACATTTCTTAATTTATATAATAGTTAAAATAGAGATAAATGATCAGAAACCAGGAGGAAATAGAATAAAAATTACTTTTTCAGGAAGAACACTACAGTTAATTTTCAGTTTGACTTTTGAGCTTCTGAGACTCAGCAAAATCAGGGAAAAGAAAACAGGTCATATCATTCTTATTATCAAATTGCCAAGAGAAACAAGTGTTTTTCTGATAATAATAATTATTTTTACTTATAAATATTCTTATTTATAAATAAAATGAAAAATAACTAATTGTTATTATAAGGGCCATTTGAAAGTCTCTTACTTAACTTTCAATAACTTCATTTGAAATTTTACTGCGGGAATAGAGCTTAGAGAAATAGAGGAAGGAAGAGTTAACATATGTATGTTTTGTAAGTTGAGTTTTAATAGGTACTGGAGAACATGCATTCAGAATTTTAACTTCCCAGCAAAGACCTGATGTGGCAAAACACGTTTTGCTCTGAAAATCAATGGGCTCATAGTTGTGCCCAACTATAATCATCCCAACCCATCGACGTGGCCTTCTATGAGTAGGGTCTCAGTAGATATCTATGAGTAGGGTCAAACATCTCTCTGTCTCTGTCTGCATTCAATGCGGATTGCAGAAACCACTCTAGGTATTTCCAGCAGAAAAGGATTTCATACAGGAAATCAGGTGATTGCACAATAACTAGAAGGATTAAAAAACGTAAGTCACAAGTCTTTTGGTTTTGAGGTCAGCTGTGAACCAGATTTTAGCAAATTACTGCTACTACTAATACATCACCTGACACGAACTTGGCTCCCTCCCAGTAATGACTAGACCAGGAAATGTAGAGTCCAGAGCTTGGTTGTCAACTGCCACTGCTGCAAGAAGATAACCTTCAATTTACTCTTACTTTTTAAATTTCTTTGACTCGCATGTCATAATACATCCAGAATCCTAGCTGCAAAGTAATCTGAGAAATGCAGATTTTATCACTCGAGCCCTTCAGTATAGGGGAGGAGGACATTGAGCAAGATATAAATGGATTTTTGGCAAAAGTACACTCCCACAAAGAACTTTTCTTCTGCTCTTTACAGGTCTTTGACTGAGACCTTTAAGTTCTGTGCCACAGAACATGGAACATATTATTTTGCTCATAAAATGTTAAGTGCTTTCTATATACCAGGCTTCTTCAGTTCCTGAATCAATCCTTACAGTTGAAAACACTTGTGCTACTCCAGGTTCACTCATCTTCTTTCTCAACTGGGAATGAGTAAGTTGAACCAAGGGGGTAAGAATGGGTCAGGGTTGACCCTTGGGAGTTAATGTGGTTCCTGATCTTTTTATCTCTTTGGCCCAGGATGGAGGGTCCCTGAACAGACCCTATTCCAGCCTGTCTTGTCAATCCTATATTTGTATAATGATTAATATTTGCTAAAAAGAGCAATTTATTTTTAACAGAGCTGATATTAAACGGCTGTTTTCTAGAGAAAGGGCCAGCAGGTTCAATGCCTCCTTAAACCCATTCCTGCAATGGTATAGGTGTGTCTTTTGTTTGTTATGGTGGATGTGAATCATTTCTTCTTATCTGAGTCAAGTTATTTAGATTTGCTTAAAGTTATAACCTGTAGATCTACCCTTCTTTTCCACCATTTACAGTTTATACTTGACTGGTCAGAAAAATCATTCTTGCCTCTTCTGATTCTGACAGATTTATTAACAATTTAGATAGCTTAGACCCTAATAATGTCCCTGTCTGTAATAGGGTAAAATGTGAATCTATTGTACATAATCTTAAATCTCAAATATAAACATTCATATCAGAGATAGAGCTGACAACACGAGGACAATCTCGGTGTTAGCAGAAGGTAACAAGGAAAGATAAATGGCTAATAAGCAAGTAGACCTGTTAACAGAAATAACCCCTTTGGTGATTAATAATAGTAGTAACACCACAGATGTGGTAAGACTCAACTTCCTTACTTGATTATTTTCAGTCAAATGCTGTGGGTTTTTTTGGTTATTATCATGGTTTTTCCTCATGTGAAATCAGAGTCTTCCACTAACTTTGCTTGGCAAAAATCAGATTTACCTTCCAAATATTATTATCAGATATACTGTCTGGAAACATTTGTCTTTTTTTAAAAACAAGGAATGACCATGTTTTATTAATTTACTTTATTTCATATTTCAATATATTTATGTTTTAGAAGGACTTTCTTATCAAATAAAACAATTGCTAATATGGAAAAGTTATTTCTCACACTATTCAGTCTTTAGTTTAAGGAAGTAGCAAGTACCTATCTCAAAATAGTCTCCAAAGTGGGTTGTATTTGCACCATGGAGTGTACAAAATCATACTTTAAGATGTAGGGTTAAGGGAAATCCCTAGAAGTTTGTTTTCGATTTATTTTTATGTTATGCCATACTTTTCTCATTTTTTGGTATCCATTTTGTAATGTTTTTATACATCTGGCGGTATATGTATGTAATTTATAAATAAATATGCATATAATTGAAGTTCATGTTCAAACAATTTAACAATGGAGGTGCAAAATCAAGAATTTTGAGAACTACCATTCTACATAAATGTTTGTTTACAAAACCTGCAGTAGTCCATCATATTCTCAAACTTAAATTAATCAAGAGCTCAGCCAACATCTTATTGTAAATTTTTAATTCTTTAATGGATATAAGAAGATAAATCTTAGAGTCAGAGAGTTACAGAACTTTACTTCTGGAAGGAGAATACCGATAATCTCATCCAACTCCCTCATTTTTCTGATGAGTAAAATGAAACCCAGAGGTTAAGTGACAGTGTGTCACTCTACTTACCCAGTGAAGAGGAAGAGGTAGTGTTCTTTCTGTAGCTGTCAGTTCCCTGCCCACACTCACTTGTGTCATAAACACAGCTCATCTGGTGCCTGTCATCAGCCACGCATGTGATATTGACTTCTAATCAAATGCTACTGTGTGTGGCTGCTTCAGTGTCATTGGCAGTTGTATGAACACTGTGATACTATTAGTACAGGGAAGGCCAAGGAATGTATTTTGGCTAAGAACACACAGTTTCACTTATTAACATTTGTGTTCACTGTCCTTTCCAACTGAAATCTTTGAACCTAGTTTTTCTGGCCCTGGATCTTTAGTTTATACAAATCTGTATAACTTTTGCTTGCTGATTTGTTGGATTAAAGTAAATAGGTTAAATTATAACAATAACTATGTGTGGTCAACTTTATATTATAAGACTATTATGATCTCTCTGGCTTCCAACCTTTATATTCTTTTTTTTTTTAAGATTTTATTTATTTATTTGACAGACAGAGATCACAAGCAGGCAGAGAGGCAGGCAGAGAGAGAGAGGAGGAGGAAGCAGGCTCCCTGCAGAGCAGAGAGCCCGATGTGGGGCTCGATCCCAGGACCCTGGGATCATGACCTGAGCCGAAGGCAGAGGCTTAACCCACTGAGCCACCCAGGTGCCCCTCCAACCTTTATATTCTTTATTTTGCTTAGTGGTTAAGGAATACTAACTTTATAAAACTGGGGGCTTTCTATCTCAAGGCTAGTTATGTATTACTATCCCTGCTGACGCACATGATACCCCACTCTCCATGACCATGCGTGCTGGTTTCACATTCATACCAGGATAGCATTTTAAAGCTTTTGTCTTCTCGGTACTCCTATAAAAGCCATTTCCTCCAGGGCATCAAGATAAACTAGACTGGCCCTCTCCTAATACTACTCTTCCTAGCTGACCAGCACTTTCCCCACCGTTAGATACAGTGGTTGGTCTTCTTCCCACTCAAGCTTTCTGCAATCCTTAACATTTGATCATTTACTTTTTGACACTTTCTTTTCCTTCACATTCTCTTACAAAGCCCTCACCTGTTTCTTCTCTTTCATTTTTCATAAAGTTAGCTTAATCTCCTTCAAGGACTCCTGTCCTTCTGCCAACCCATTGTTGTACATACCTCAAGGTTCCATTCTAAGCCACCTTCTTTTCTCTTTTATTTGAAATCTCTTCCAGGGGTGTCTGGGTGGCTCAGTGGGTTAAAGCCTCTACCTTTGGCTCAGGTCATGATCCTAGGGTCCTGGGATTGAGCCCCTCATCGAGCCCCACATCGGGCTCTCTGCTTAGCAGGGAGCCTGCTTCCCCCTCTCTCTGTCTGCCTCTCTGTCAAATAAATAAATAAAATCTTAAAAAAGAAAAGAAAAGAAAGGAAATCTCTTCCAGTCATAGAATTTCAGCAGTCACCGGTCTCTATCTCCAGAACTGGCTCTTTCATGTTTCCACTGTAAAGCCACAAATTCCTGCTATACATACTTGATGAGAAGCCCCACTGATGTGTCAAGGTCAATGTCTTTGACCCCAAACCAAGTCCTTCTTCCCTCTTCTCTCATATGGGTAGCAGCATTTCCTCAGTCCCTGAAGCTCAAAATCATTTTTACAGATTCTTCTCATCACTACCCACATCTTTTTTTTAGTTTTTTAAAAAATTTAATTTAATTTGATTTTTTTCAGTGTTCCAAAATTCATTGTTTATGCACCACACCCAGTGCTCCATCCACCCACATCTGCTTAGTACAATAATATCCTGTTAAGTTTTCATTTGAAATGTTCCTTAATGCCAGCCTTTCCTTTCCATTCTAGAAGCTGACATCGCTTCTCAGATATGCACTGTTCCATTGTGGTCAGCAAGGTAGAATGAAATACCTAAGAGCTATTTGCTATGAGACATTAGAAGAAAAGCCAAACCTGACCCAGGAGAAGTCTTGGATCAGCTTCTTAAGGTCAGACATGGGGTGCTAAAACATGGTCCATCCAGTGAAATAAGCTTGAATGGACCATGTCAGGTCACATTAGTTATACTTCACTCCAAACAGCCTGGAATATCGAGTTCCAGAGTGAATTCATGAATAGGAAATTCAGTCCAAAGCCACGGATTTATAAGAAGCAAGACACAGTAGCTAGGACCAAAACATGACTGGGTGAATCAGTGGGTACAACACTTATCAGGAAAGAGAGCTTACAAAGGTGGGAAACTCTGTCCCAAGTTCAAAAGATAGTCCTTTGAAAGGCACACAGATGTGTCTTTTTTGTTTTTAATCTCCAATTGTATCTCAGAATGACCTCTTAACTCTTTTCCCTGACTTTGTTTTCCCCCCAAGAAATAGGGTTGTCTATAAATCCTCTTTCATTCACTCTTGATTCCTGAGCCCATAAACCTCCCCACCTGCTAAACTAGGTGTTAAAAAAATATCTTTTCCAAAATGCTGTTGATTTCATCCTTCTGAAATTTATTATATCACCTTAAAAGTTACTTTCAGCACCTGCTACAGAAAGTAATCATGAAATAGTCAATGACAAATATGATTATTAGCATGTGTTCTTCTGTGTAACCAGATAATTTGATTATTCTAGGTTTTTTAGCTTAAGTTGTTTCAAGCAGGTTTTGATAAAATCAAAATTTAAAGACAGTAATTTTTTAAAAGACCAGTAAATGTCAAGGAGCTATAAAGAATCAGCCAATAAACCAAGTTCAAATATGTGGT
Source organism: Lontra canadensis (assembly GCF_010015895.1). Classification (NCBI taxonomy): domain Eukaryota; kingdom Metazoa; phylum Chordata; class Mammalia; order Carnivora; family Mustelidae; genus Lontra; species Lontra canadensis. The sequence continues at coordinate 59,309,230 of NW_022630996.1, read as the reverse complement.
ATCCTCTTGAAAAAGGTGTATCAAAATTACAAAAGCAAGAGTTACCTCATCTACAAGAAACCTATGGGAAAATTTTTATTATGTGAAATGTTTCTAATGAGTTCCCCTTTAAAAACCTCTCTAGGACAAAACAGGTGTTGTATTTTATTCCCAAGAATTACTCTGACTGAATATATACATAGAATTATTTTACTAAAGAGTAAGATCTTTGAGGTCAGTGAATATGTCCTTCATATCTTTGGATCAGTGCAATAAATTCAGTTTCATGGCCTGTGGACCATATTCAAGAATGGCTATAGCCCTGTTATTATCAATAAATTATTTAATTTCTCAAGACATCAGTTTCTTCATCAGGAAATTTGGGATGATAATCCCTATCCTATAAAGTTGTTGAAAGGATTGAATAAGATTTTGTAGGTGATATAGCTGGAATAGCATCTGACCCATGGTACATGTGTATTGAGTTTATTCTTGATGTTAATCTCTGTGCATTCTGGTGAGGATACAGCTATGAAATGGACAGCCAGCCATGTGACCTATGCTCTTAGAGAACATGTTTTTGGGATTCATGCTCTGATGGGCAAAGGACAAAGTGTTGCAGGAAGACCTGGGAGCTCTGAGCAGGCTTCAGAAGGAGAAGAAATGATAGACTAAATGAGGAATGTGACGTGAGTGTGTGTTTTTAACCTAGTTTAGTCGTCTATATGAAATTGAGGTTGTTCACCAGTAAGTTTTGTTGTTGTTGTTTTTGGGTTTTGTTTTGGGTTTTGAGAGAGAGAGAACATGAGTAGGGAGGGGTAGTAAGAGAGAGAGAATCTTAAGCAGCTCCATACCCAGCATAGAACCTGATGGGGGGTTGATCTCAGGATCCTGAGATCATGACCTGAGCCGAAATCAAAAGTCGGTCCCTTAACTGACTGAACCATCCAGGCATCCCATCATGAAGTTTTAATTCTGTGGATGGTAAATATTTTATATCAGTTTAAACATTCAACTGTGACATAACTAGATAACTCTTTCCCAAAATATTTTTTTAATCTAGCTCTTCCTGCACCGTTCAGAGCTCCTCCTACTCGAAACAAGTTAACCTGATAAACCTAGAATAAGTAAACAGCAGCTCCTAATTACATTAAAGAACACTTGTTGATCCCACAAGGGAGTTAACAGTTATAATTAATATTCACTGAAATATACGTACCACCAACCCCTTTATCTCTATGAGGAAAAACATACTGCTCTCCCACACCACCCCAGCCCATCAAAGCTATAAAAACATTCAAAGTGATAATAGCTGTTGCTGGTTTTAGCTTAGAAACTTAGTCCTTTTGATAGAAATTTTTATTATTTTGTCATTTTGTGATATATTACCCAATAAAATTTCTTTGTGGTCTGGATTTAGCACAAAGAACTCTAAAATGTCTGAATGAAAGTCAAGTCAGATTAACTACTCCAGTTGCTGGGGTCTGCTGCTGGCCACAGCCCCTAATTCCCAGCCCTACAGCTGACTGGAGTGCACCCAGGAAGATACAAAAGAAGGAGCCTCAGCCACCAGCCTCTCCTTGGGGTTTGTGAGAACTCATTCTCACATCCAGGGAGACTTTCCTGGCAGATCTTTGTTCTTTTGCCCCTCTCCGCAACCTTAAGGCCTCACAGAAATAGAATGTTATTTTTTTCTCCTACACACTTTCAGCTTCTCTTAAACTAACACAAGCTCCTCTTTTTAAAGATGTGCAGGTAGAAACCCTGAGAAGTTAGGAAACTGCCTCCAGCCTACACATCTGTTGTTAGTAGAGCACCCAGGATTAAAACCTAGGGCTCCTGAGCCCATCTCCTCCTGATCCTGTCAGGTCCCACTGCCTTCTCCTCCATTGTGCATCTTCAGCCTTGGTCAGCCCTGGAAGCCTTGGGTAGCACATACATGTGGGAATTCCTTCCTAGTAGGTCTTGGGTGATTGATGTGTTCTAAAGAAAAATCTGTTGAGAAGTTGGGAAAACTGGAAAAATTATTTTAATTCTTCTGCAAGAATTAAAATGTGGCCGTCACTGTGGAGTTGTTACTGATTTGAAAAGCTTCGCTGACATCAGGTTGAAAGCAGAAGCAGAAAATGTGAACACACACAGTTGAAGGTTAAAGTCAACCAGGATTTCTATGAAACAGGGCAGAAAAACAGAGGGAAGAAGAGATCAATATCTAATCGTTCAGTCTGGCTTGTAGCTGTTGCCACATTAAAAGTGAACATTTATGATGCTGGCTGATGCTAATAGTGAGTCATTCTTGCAAATAAAATAAATATTAGTACATTTGTACTCATAGAATACTTTAAACAAATATGTGAGTGGTATCCCAAGAAATAACAAGTTTGGGAAGCAGTATCAATTTTTAAATTGGCAATTTTGAGGCATGATTGAGACATCTGAATGTTACTTCATTTGAATATTACCCAATATTGTTGGCAGGTATTTTACAACATTTGAATATTTGCTATAGGCAAAAAAAAAAAAAGTTCTTTTTTTTTTTTAAAGATTTTTTATTTATTTATTTGACAGACAGAGATCACAAGTAGGCAGAGAAGCAGGTAGAGAGAGAGGAGGAAGCAGGCTCCCCGCTGAGCAGAGAGCCCGATGCGGGGCTTGATCCCAAGACCGTGGGATCATGACCTGAGCCGAAGGCAGAGGCTTTAACCCACTGAGCCACCCAGGCACCCCCCCAAAAAAGTTCTTAATAAATACTACCAAACTTAATATTTCTTACTCTTTAAATGTTTTAGATGTCTATAATAATGAGTGAGGAATATAAAGAAGTACTTTAAGGACAAAGGCAACTTATGGTTTGAGGAATTCCTGAGGATTTCTAACAATTTTGATCTCTTATTCCTGAATCCCCAAAATTATGATCAGATGGGAATTTAGAAACACAAGGCTTGGGTCGTAGATAAGACACAGTACCAACCAGCGTGGATTACTGTTCTATTATAAGAATCTCACAAAGAGGAAAAAGTAGAAGACTTTTTTTGTACTACACTAACTATAACCTTTATTTTCTGAAATTTTGTATATAATATTTGGAAGAACAAAAAGCTTAGTCCACTAAAGATAAAATGCTCTGCAGAAAGATAGCTGGCTAAGTTTCATTTCTTCTCAGCCATTCCATGATTGTTCTCTCACTGTTCATTGCTATAGCTACCTCTTTTGACAATTTTTCTGGAGATTTTATTTTCAAGGTACCGTGGATAGAATATCAGCTCTTCCACCAGTTAAAGAAACAACTTTTTCTTGGTAATTTCTTTCAGGACTTCAGATGGTGCTCAGACAGAGGGAGACTTCCCTAAGCTGTATTGCTAACACACATAATGTGAACAATGGGAAAATGTAACTTCTTTAAAGGTCAGAACAAATAATATATATTTAATAGTTCTATCCCTATTAAAATAACACTCAGTATTTGAATAATTCCATTGGACTGAAAAGCCATCCAAGTCTAGGAAACAAAGAACTGGAACAGAGGAAAATATTTATTACTTTAAGCAAATTCATATTAAGAACAAAAAAAAATGAGATGAGATGGAAATATTTCATTTGGATGAAAAAGTAATACAGAAAAATGTGTTCATCATAACCTAATTGAAAACCAGAAAGAAGGAAAGGAAGGAAGGAAGGGAGGAAGGAGGATAGGAAGGGGGGAAGGAAGAGGGAGTCAGAGGAGGAATAATGAGAATCCATTCATATTTCAAGATCTGATAGAGAAAAGTTTTGCCCCAGAGTATTCTTTCTTCTTAGGTGCTGGAAGGTTTGGTTTCATCTTTCTGCTTGGGTTATAGTAACACCTGAGTTCCTATTTCTTATCCATAGCTGCATAGAAAATCCTTTCCAAACATATTGTTTATCACCACAGATCCTTTCTCAAAAACCCAATAAACTGTGGAACTGTACAAATATTCCCTTAGCATATAAACATTTATCTTTTATAGAAATATGTTCACATGATGCCACATAGTACCAAAAGTAGGATACAGCCCTTCAGTTAGAAAAGGGGCTTAGGCATATTGCTTCTTTGGATTTCCTGTCTAGATCTTCAGTTGGATCTGGCCCTCAGTTTATGTACCTTGAAAGGAATAACGAATCAGAAACCTTCAGAAAAAAAAAAAATCAACATTAAGAGCAATATTATGACTTCTCCTTTATTTTTTTTAAAGATTTTATTATTTATTTGAGAGAAAGAGTATGGGGAGAGGAAGGAGAGGGAGAAGCAGGCTCTCCACTAAGCAGGGAGCCCGATGTGGGCTCAATCCCAGGACCCTGGGATCCTGACCTGAACCAAAGACAGACACTTAACTGACTGAGCCACCCAGGTACCCCAACTTCTCCTTTATTTTTCATGAAAACTCTCTAATGAGCAATAAGAGTGCAATAGGCAAACAAATAATAAATAAAACATTAATATCTTATGAATGTCTTTACTATATAGTGAGATTAACATCTTTAATATATATTGAATTTTTACAAATCAATAAGAAAAAACAGTAATTCCAATTTTAAAATTGGGCAAAGAAGTATACAGACAATTCATGAAGAAAGAAGCCCAGATGAACAGCAAATATAAAAAAATGGTCAACACAAGTCAATAAAAGCTATAAGAATGTATTATTTTTTTAAATAGTTTTAAAGACTGATGATAACACATATTGATAAAGATATGGGAAAAACAGCCACTCTAAAAAGTGACACAATGTTTCTGAACAAAAATTAGCTAAATACACGAAAATCTTTAAAAATTAGATTTCTTTTTTTTCTGCCAGAATTTTTCATTTAAAAATTTTCTTAACAAAACAATTGGACGAGAAGACAGAGAAGTACCTACAGCATGTACCTTGCAGCCTTGTTTATAATAACAAAACTTTAAAAACAGCCCAGGTAACAATAATGAACTGGTTGACTACTCATACAACAGAATAGCTGAAAGAGAAATGTATAAATCGTACATTAAGTACTGATGGCACAATAAGGATATTATGATCCCGTTTCTGTGAATAAAAATGTGTGGATGTGGATGAATAAATGCAACAACAGTGTCTGGAAATAAGTTTGCTTATGTGTTGAATAAATGAGCCAACAAATTTGTTAATAGTGGTTATCTCCGGATATCAGTGTTATGGGTGATAGTATGTGTTTTGCTGATTTACATTTTAAAATTTTATACAAATTACGTGGATTTATTTTTAATTTTAGGGGAGCACTTTAAAAAATAAAGAGTACTAAGAGGAACAAGATTAATTTAGAGCTCTGTTTTTCTTCTACATTTAACAGAATGCGGAGAGATACATGTGCCTCGATTCTTACGAACACTGATGCTTGATCTAAGAAATGGATAAAAGAATTTATTCACATTAAAATACCTGCCTTTGAGGCTAAGGTAAGTCCAAACTCTAGATTCTGAGTATATGCAGGTTACATAAGTAAAATCTGCTTGAAGGCAGCTTTAGTCGACACACCCAATTTTAAGAAACATCATTTTGTACTAAAGACAACAGTTTGCCTTTTTGATCCCATTCTTCTTTTTATTCAGCTTACACTGGCTTTCTTAGCCATGTCAGAACCTCTCCCTTCACCTATATGGCAAAATGCCAGTCTTATATTCTACTCAAATGGAAGATATTGCTGACTTGGAATACAACTTTTTTGAAAACAATATACATTCCCCACATTCATCCTCAGATTGTATGAAAACAGGAAAAACTATATGAAACCCCAAATCCAGAGCATGCATTAGAAATCAGATTTTTTTTTTTTTTTTTTTTTTTTTTTTTTTTTTGTCAGAGAGAGTGAGCACAGGCAGACAGAGTGGCAGGCAGAGGCAGAGGGAGAAGCAGGCTTCCCACTGAGCAAGGAGGCCGATGCAGGACTTGATCCCAGGACGCTGGCATCATGACCTGAGCCGAAGGCAGCTGCTTAACCAACTGAGCCACCCAGGCCTCCCGAAATCAGATACCTTTTTAAAAGGTATCATCATTAACTAAACTCTGGACAATTAAAAGGTTCCCACCCTATGGTTAGAGCAAAGTGAGTTCTACACTTACTAATGTATAGAACTGTACAAAGCACCAAGGACACAGAAATGAACAAGAAACATCCTCTAAACTCAAGGAAGTCACAATGCTGCAGGGTGATTAAAGGTGCCAATGCTAGCTTAAACTTTAACAGAGCCCCTCAGAAGCAACCAGTTCTGCCTAGGGGTACAAGAAAGGTAGGGATGATCTTTGAGATGGAATTTAGAAAGTGAATATGCATTCCCCAGGTATAAAAAGACGGGAAATCATTTCAAGAAGAAAGAACATAAAGGCAAGACAGCAGAAAAGTGTAATAGCAGATCTGGCAAAATTCTAGCTCAGAAGAAGGACTTGAAAATGAGGTAGGAAGCGCATTTGGCCTGAATGATAAATTAAGTTACCTAGATGTTCAGTTTTATGTGACAGAGTTTCACATACCTAAAGACCGCTATATTTAAGTGATTGATTGGTGTCTCAAGCTAGCTCTTTGTTCAGCTATAGTGGTAATTGCCTTTATTCTAAAATGGAATCTTTTTTTCCTTGCCAAGAAAGGAGTGATTTCACTTTTGTCTCTCTTCCCTTTTGGTTCTTTGCCATTTATATTTTATAGACACAGAGACACACCCATTAAGCTAGGGTTTCAGTGAAAAAAAAAAAAAAAAAAACCTAGCCAATCCAGTTATAACATCATCATTGGTGATGTTAACATGGATACAGTTGCCTTCTTGTTGCTCAATAGGGTGAGACTGAAAAAAGCTCAGGCATGTGCATGGAGCCAACGTGTCTGGCTTTAGCCACCTCCTCTTCCTACATTGCCAAGGAAGCAGAAGCAAAGCAACCATCTCCTTATTGTTCTCTTGCATAAACGGGCCAACTGCCCGTGGGGAGTGGGTGGTGTCTAGGCATTTACAATGACCTGCTATGGAAGGATGGGGTTACTGTCTCCAAAGCTCTGCTCTTAAAAACTAAGGAAAGGAGGTCCTTCCAAACCAGTAAAGGAACAGAGAGTGAAGAACTGACCTGCAAGGCCGCTTGCAGCTATTAACAGGAAACGAGGCTAGACCACCACTGCTGGCAAGGACAGCCAAAGAAAATGCAGTCTAGGCTGCCATAGGAAATGTGAAGATTGCCAGCTCTTCACTGCTGTCCAGCATCAAAAGGCCACCTCGTTTTTCTTTGGACCAGATACACACAAGCAAGCTCTTTTGAATCTGGCATCACAGATGTTGAGACACAGTTTTGCAGAGCAGTTTATGATGACATTTATGAGCTATGCCTCACAGTGACCTCTTAAGGTGAGTGAAAGCAATCCAACAGATGGGGAAACTAAAGCGTCAGGAGCCCCGATGCAGGTCTCAGCAAGTTGAAGCCCAGCAAAGGGAGTGACAAACCAACAGACTGTTCAGAACAATAAATTTAACTCCTGACAGGGATTATGTTTGGTTTTGAGTGGGAGAAGAAAAGTATATTTAGGGAGAGACGTTAGATAAGGGGGGGGAATATAGGAGGAAATTTGAAATCAAACCCATTTTAATATGCAGCCAACTCAGTGCATGGGAAATTGGGTTCTAGAAATAGTACAAATATTCCTACATAGGACAGTTTCCTAGTCCCCTAATAAAGAAGCTGCTTTCATCAAAACTGAGAGACAAAAATAATTTCAAAGATATCAGACACACAGAATATGTTCAATTCCAAACAAAGAAACAGCAGAAGCTCAAGGTCAGGCCACACCATGAAACAGCCAGATGTGGACCTAGTGGCTGCAGGGATAACCTAAACATGGCCCCGATAGGTTTGAATGGTGGCATCTCTGTCGATGGCCTGACATCATGAGGACTTCTGCACAATCCTTTGGCTCAGAGAGCCTGGATACTCAATGTACTCTCCTTAAAGTATCATGTCACATTGCTACCATACAAGATTCCGGGTAAAGATCTATTTTTCCATCAAAAAAACTTTCAAATTTTTATTAAACTCCTCCAGCAAGATAACTGTTTTTAAACAAATTTCTTTTGGAGGTGGCAAAATCTGTGAGACAAAGGTTAAGCTGTGTCGTTTCATTTTTTTTATAAGAACATTTTTAACAGTAAAATTTTCCTTCTTTAAAATCTTGATTCAATTCTATTTGCCATCAGTGAAATATAAAAAGCCTGCACAGCATAGGAGAGAGACCATTGACAACCTTGTCAAAAAGGAGGTCATATCTCACCATGCTAACTGCAGCCAAGAATAAATTTCAGGTACTGGGATTCTGCTTTTCAGATCTTAGCTCATGTTGTTTCTATTGTAAATGTAGCCTAGTGAAAGCCATATTCTTCTTTTTTTAGCTATATTAAGTTTTGCATCTGCCTGGGGCATTGGAAGCATGGTCTCAGGCCAACCTGAATTTGGATCCCACCTCCCAACTCATAAGCTGGAGACCTTGAGCTTTCCTCCATTTTTCTGTTTGATCTCTCAGAGTTTTCCTATCTTTGTCTATTAAAAATGACATCAGGTTATTCTGAAGGCAAATTGAAGGGCTTTGTTAAAGCAAATAGTGAATGCTGAGTGACAACCATGGTCCGTTCAGCTGCCAGAAAAGAAACAAGCACCATCCTTGACGTGTCCCTCTCTCTCCCATCCTGTCAGTCCCTTCCTCTCCACTCCCACTCCCACTGCTTCCTCTCAGGCATCAGGCTCACATCTCATCTAACCCTCCCTGCACTCTCTCTGCACAATCTGTGCTGCCACCATATTGTACTTCCTCAACCACAATGTGATCCTGTCATTGCCTGCTTTGAGTCCTCCAGTGTCCCCTGCTGCTCTTGGGATAAAGTCAAGACAACTCATCACCTGACTCTAATACACCTCTTTTTCCTCCTGCTTCCCGTCCCTCTCCCAAATCTCTGCTCCAACCATACTGGACTATTTATAGTAGTTAATATTAGAATTAAAATTATCTAAGATTTAGTTTAAGTGCCACTCCTTCTTGGAAACCTTCCCTGACTCACCCTCTCACCACACCCTGTCTGAATTGAGAGCCCCTTCCAAAGTCTTCCAAAGTACACCCATGCTCCCTTAATCACAGCGCATGTTTCTCCAGTTAGTGATTATCTGTGGGCTCCTTAAAAAGAAAGATTGTCTTTTTTGTCTTTGTAGTCCTGACCTGGCCCAGTGCTTGGCATGTGGGATGTACTTTATGATTGTGAATGAATAAATGAATTCATACACTTAGCACAGTGTTAAAATGCATAGCAGGCGTCTAGTGAGGGCTACCATGGTTTCTTTTTCTTCTTTCTCAGATAAGGTCCAGAATCAAGGGATTTCTGGAATGGTAATTATTCTACAAGAACTACTGTAAACTTTTACCCTCCTATATATCCCAGGATATAACTGTCTACCTTTTACCCCTCCTTCCCATCTCTCTATAAACACACAGACACAGAGTCACACACACACACACACCACCGCCACCACCACCACATCCCACGGAGTCCTCTCCAGCATCTCAGAGAGATTCCTTAAACTAATCTGCCCCTCCATGGAACCTTTAGCCATTGGACCCTTGGAGACCTTAAAATTCACTCAAGGAGCTTATTAAAATCCTGATGTCCATTTCCTACCACACACACAGCAAGTCTGGGGTAGCACCCAATGATTATAATTTTCAAAAGTTCTCCCCAGAGTAATTCAGAAGATCTGCCAGGGTTGAGAACTGCTGCCCACCCACAGGTCAAACTTACAGTCTCAAAGTTGAAAAGGAAACACAACTCCATCTACCTCTTTCCCCCTACTCAGCAGTAGCCAGGCATGCTGCTGCTGCCAAGAAAGGAGACAAAAATGAAGTGTATTTTTATTCATGTGTTTGCTTATACTTTGTGTTGTTCCAACACAATTTAGAGAGCCCTGGGACAGTAGTTCTCTGTCAATAAATGGGAATTCATGGAACCTCATAAAGTCTATATCCATCAGATAACCAGTCCTTCCTCATGTGAAGTGATAGATTGTTTCCCCTGTGACTTTGAACAGGGTCCTTCTGAGATATCACATCTCCCTTTCCTAACACTCTTCACAAAGTTGTACAACTTTGGGACCTTGATGCTTCTGAGGGAACTCAGCAATATCTTATGCTGTCACTTTGCATTTCTGTGACACCACTTACACTGATATAATACTAGTCAGGCAAAAGTATTGTAGCAAGAAGAAAGAAAAGTACTGGAACTAATAGAGGCTAGCAGGGGCTTTTAATAATATCCATTACACTCAGTGCCTGGTTCTCCTTTTTGACATTATAGCGATGCTAAATAAATGAGTATTTATTTTTTAAAAAACTAAACCATTGTAGAGTTTAGCCCATCTGTGGTCTAGAAATCATCTCATATTTGTTGCATGAGCACTCAAGAAAAAGTTAAATTTCCATAATTTTTCTATTTTTCATTTTATTTCCATTTTATTTCCCTTTTAGCATCCTTAAGGGATTGAAGGAAAAGTGCAGTTGTGCTTCAGGAGTATGACTCTGGGAAATCCCAAACAATTTCACCTGCTACTTCAGTGTTTTCTTTTTCATTTTCTCCAGGGGGGACAAAAATCTCAAAGTCCTAGAAAGAGAGTTGCCTTCTGAAATATTTCAGGCAGCCTAGAAAAGGAAAAGTTGAAAAGTTCAGAGAATTAGGCTTCCTAGCTCTTTTGCTTCTTTTTGGTGCTACCAACTTCATTTTGCAAGTGTGATTTCCATATTCAGTAGGAAGAAGGTCTCCACCATGACACCCCAAACCCAGAGCAGATGACACTGATTTGGAAATCTGCCAGCACCATATGATCCTGGCTCTTGTCCCTAACTCCTTCTCTAAATTCCCAAGTAATTTTGGATTGCTTTTCTTGTAGGGTGACCAGGAATTTTAGCCATACCCCTCAGTGCATTTCCTCTACTGCTGCATAGGAATAGAGAAACAAGGGCTGGCTCCATGGTATGGAGCTTAGAAAGACATTCCTTGGCTTGGAAATCCTCTATTTTAAGTCATTCCAAGACTTTTGTTTTCTCCTCATTCTGAGAGTGACCACTAGCAATACTCATGGCCAAATGGAAATTTCTTCGAAGCACAATCTTGGTATAGCAGAGCCCCAGCAACAAAAATAATATACCAGTTTGGGGGCTTTCCTTTACCCTACTTAGGTAGCCAAGGAACAGTTCCTTCTAAATCCCTTCACTTCTGACAATCCGTCTGCCCTCCCACACTATAGTCCCAAAGGAAAATCACTGTGCAATTGCACAAGTCCCCTGCATTCCTCCTTAAGACCCTCCTAAGACCAGAAGACATGCATGAAGTTCTTGGAGCAACTTCTCTGCTACTACTGTCCTATGAGGCCATTTTTGCTTGATATGCTAGTAGTTCCCAAACTGAAGTGGGTGTGTAAGAAAATATCCTCTCCCCACAGCCATCACACCCTGCTATTAGGCCACAAAACAGTGCTGCTTTATACTTAGCTTTTTATTAGCCCCACTCTTTTTCCAGTCTCATCTCTTGAGGACTCTGGCCTTGTCCAAAGAGGGAGGCCCCAGAGACAGTGAAGGTGCCCACTTCCTTTGATGCCCTTGTTTTAGAAATTTCTCCCCAGGATGTGTTACTTCTTCGTTTAGCACACAAGTTGAAGCCTTGAGGATGATCCTTACCCCCCAGAGATTTAAGGCCAAGAGGCCGAGGATGAGCTGTGTAGTTCCGTCCCCCCATTTCTGCTCCCCATGAGGCTTTTTAGATCTCTAGGACTACCACTCACTCATGGGAAGTTACGTCGGAATTTATGGTAGGCATATTGCTTACGCCCTTATCCTGAGATTTCTTTCATTCTGCTTCTTACCTCATCATGTCACAACAAAAATAACACTTCACCCACCCATCCATTCATTCATACCTTCAACACATATTCACTGAGTACCTCATATGTTCCAGGCGCTGCTCCCAATGCTTCAGCTACATCCGTGAGCAACATGGGTAAAAAAATCTTTGCCCTCATGGAATTTGATCCTAGTGAGACAAATAAAACAAAATAAAACAAAATATAACAAAACAAAATGCAGAACTAAATTATATAGTAGGTTAGAATATGTGCCATAGAAAGTATAGAACTGGATAAGAGAGAGCGGGTGGGAGCAGAGTGGGGAGCTGGGTGCAATTTAAATAGAATGGTCAGAGTGCGGCTCATCAAGAGGATGACATTTGATCAAGACTAGAACCAGGTGAGTGAGTTAGCATTTTGGTAGCTGGGAGAAGAGCTTTCCAGGCAAAATGAATGGCTTGTATAAACCTGAAGGAGGCGTGTTCTAGAAATGGCAACGAGAAGAATATGGATGGAGCAGAGTGGAAGAAGGAATGGGACCAGATAACTTTGCCAGACCTGGGACATTTGTTGTTTGCAAAATACCTTCTCATACATTTAATATTCCCATCCTTGTAAAAATAAATTCCATAATCAAAATAATAGAGATTCACAGACCATTAAAACTTTTTTAGCCAACATTATCAAGTCTGTTTCTGTGAAAAATTTGTATCAGAACAGTGATGTATAAATAATGCTAATAAATATGATTTAATTTTCATCTGTTTTCCCTTTCTACCCCTCCTGCAAGGCCCTGAATAATTCCCCGTAGAATGTCCACCCGTATTGTTGTTGTTTCATTACAATTATGGAGAATTGGCTTCAATTCTGAGGCCACACAGAGATGAAATTTCATGGGGGAAAGTTTGTTCATTTAAAAAATCAAGTTTTACATGTGTAGCTTTTTGTTTGCTACAGAGAAATAATGCCTCCAGGGAAACAGGAGGCCCAGGCTAGGAGCAGCCATTAACAGCACTTGACAACTTGGAGAAACCAAGGAGCTAGAGAGCCAGAGCCCACAGCCAATCCTTCAGCAAGTCCTGTCAGCATTTCTCTGAATTTATCCCCAGTCTAACTGCTTTGCCTAACCCCAACACTACCAGTCAAGCCTTCAGTAATCACCTTGACTAAAACAGCTCCTAACTGGTATCTTACCATGCTGTCCTCACTCCCTCCTGGAGAAGAGGAAGCCAGCTGAGCATGCTGCTAGAAAACATAGGGCCAATTGATCTTGGGTGGCCCTTGAAAGCCACATGAGGAGTCTGGAATTTTTTTTTTTTTTTTCCCCCTGGGTGAGATGGGAAACCACTATAGGGTCGTGATCTGGGAAATATCATGATCTGTTTAAGTCTTAAAAGCAAAAACACTTCTTGGTTGCTGCTTAGAGAGTTAACTGTACTAAGAGCTGAAGCAGGGAGAGCCGCCAGGATGCTGTCGTAGCAGAAGAAATGAGCAGAACTGGAGGCTCACTGGCTCTTCCTTGAGAACTCCAGGCTTCTTCCTACTTCATGACCTTTGCCCTTCCCAGCCCCTTAATCTTGAACACTGTTGTCCCAGATCATCCATTGCCTCCTTCGCTCCTTTTATTCCTGTCTTCACTTAAATGTCACCTCCTCAGGGGCTTTCCCTGACCACTCTATCAAAGATAACCCCCATCTCTGACAGTCATTCACTGTCCCCTCACTTTTTCCTCCTGCTATTGACTATTACCTGATATTTCACGTAGTATGGATCTTTGTTATTATTTAGTCTGTCTCCTCCAGAGGAGTTTGTATTCTCTGGGAGCAGGGACCGTGTCTTGTCTTTTTTTGCTGCTGTAGTTCCAGCACCTGGAACTGTGCCTGGCACAGAATAAACATAATAGGGACTCAATAAATATTTGTTGCCTGCATGCACGGATGGATAGATAGCTGGATGGATATGTTTATCTGCTTATAGCACAAAGTAAATGAAATAGAAACAAGTTCTATTTCTTTAAAAAAAAAAAAAAACCCAACACTTATATTTCAGAAAAAGGAAATAATGTATAAAAAGCACCAGATTCCTGGGGTGCCTGGGTGGCTCAGTGGTAAAATCCTCTGCCTTCAGCTCAGGTCATGATCCCAGGGTCCTGGGATCAAGCCCCGCATTGGGCTTTCTGCTCAGCAGGGAGCCTGCTTCCTCCTCTCTCACTGCCTGCCTCTCTGCCTACTTGTAATCTCTGTCTGTCAAATAAATAAAATCTTAAAAAAAAAAAAAAAAGCACCAGAATCCTAAGACATAATATTCATTCATTTTTATTGAGGGTTCACTCTGTTCTAGGCAGTACTATGAGTTTTACTTAATTTGTCTGGTTGTATCCTTCAGCAGCCCTAGAAGTTAAATATTATTATTATTCTGCCTTTACAGACGAGGAAACTGAAATTTGGAAGAGTCCATACTCTCGGGAACACTTGTAATTTCATTGCCTCCCAATTCTGAGAAGCCCTTGAAAAGGTGGCTTTAGCCTTGAAAAAGAAAAGTTGCTGATACACTTGTTTAAAAGCCGAGAAGTTGTTATAGTTTTAAAGCCTAAATTGGACCTGATGTCAGCTGATCCGATGACCTTCCCTTTTTTTATCTCAGGTAATCCGGTAATCTCCCAGTGATGAGCAAATCACGCATTCTCCATTAATACTGGATGCAGTTGGACAACCTGCCTCTAGCCTCGGGTGCCCAGCAGGAAGCCATAATTGACAATACAGATCTAAGTGAGGCAGCATGGTCACAGGACGGTCACCTTTCCTGTCCGTCCCTACTCATGGAGCTTGCTGCACTGATTTCTGCCTACCTCCTCTTTGACCAATGGCTGATACCCTGGACTGAACATTCCTAGGTTGAATTCCATTCCTAACCCAGATGTTGCTGAGGTGAGTCCAAAAAAACCTCACTGAATCTCACCTGAGAAGTTAAATAGAATGCCCTATCTAGTCCTCACTCCCAGGATGAGCTAGTACCCCCCAAAATATGGAAAGTTCCTCAGAGGAAGGACATGGATATAGTCAAACTAATATTGTGAGCTTCAAATTTGGAATTTAAAAAGGCACTGGGAGAAGTGATTATATGCAGATTCGTTGCATCCTCTACAATATAGACATCATATAGTCAACTTAATTTGCATTAAAAATATTTTCTTATGTTCCTAAGCATAGAATCAGGAAAGATCTAACTTCCTAAAAAATTGACTATACATAAGTTTGTTCTATGTTTAGATTGTCTGCAGTTGGAACATGGTGTTTATGTTTATCCCTTGGATTATTAATGAGAAAGTTTATATTTGTATCTAGTAACCTAACAACATTAGCATGCCCCAGCCCCCTGCCCTTGTATGGATAGACCAGGTCATTCACCTCTTTTCTTTAGAGCTTCGTTTCTAAAGATTTTATCATGATGGGGTTACCTTTTCTAAAGATTTGGCATGCCTGGTTTTCTTCCTTCTCTTTCAGCAATGGATTCTCTTCTGAGACACACATTGATTTGTAAGAAGGCAGTCCAAGAAGTAATTTGTTCAAGAGCAGAGATTGTGGTCTGTGCAGAAAAATGTACCGAATCTCTTTCCAGGGCAAGTCAGGAGGGTTTGTGGGCCTAATACTGCACACCTAATGGGTGCAAGACTTTCTTGTACTTGGGACCTGACACTGTTTACAGATGAACACAGATCAAGGTGATACTCTGCTCAGGATAGCACTGTGAGGGGAACTACAGAGTCTTTTGGTTAATTACCTATTTGAAATCATACAACACCCTTGATTCAAGGACAGAATTTCGGCTGATGCAATGCCAAGTTGGGTGGGCCAGAACTGAGTACTGTGATGAAAGCCTTTCACAATAGTTTCCAAAGAATGGGGGCCAGAAACACTAAAACAAATACTTTCACAGAGCTGCAAGAGAAAGGACTGCCAATGATGAGCCCCATGGAAAAAGGCTGCCTTAGTTCTATGGCTCTGAGCACAACCCTGGGACCCATTAGAGAGGGGTTCTGGCAGATTTCAGCTGACACATGAGTGAATGGCAGGAGGCAAGAGAAGGAAGCTGGGGCCCACCCCAAGCCAGACTTCAGAGATGCAAGGCTATTACACACATGTGCGCACGTGTGCACATATATACCCATCGTTGTCTTTAGGAAGACACATTTCACATTTTTATGATAAGCAAATATTGTAACAGTACATCATCTCCTCTCCTCACAGAAGTGGGAAAGATGTAAGCTCTCCAAAAGGAACGTAGGAGAGTTAGAGACCGGGTCTTTCAGATATGAAGGTGGTCTGTGAATGATCAGTTGATGGAATAGTCAGCTTTCAGTTTTCACTGTATTTTTTGTGCTTCAGGGAGTTCTGGACATGTTCTTTGGCATACCTCTGCAGGGAAAGCATATCAGGAAGGGGCCCAGGTGGAAGGATGAAGTAGAACTCTAAGCTAGTCAATTTCTTCCTTAAAATCATCCCTCTCCCCACACCTGGCATCAGCAATTCTGAGTTATCTCCCATAACTCCTGGTCAGGCCCAGGCATCCCCAGCGTCATCCCCCTCACACTTCACATAGGTGGTCTTCTATCCAGTGCTCCTCCCCTGCATGTTCTAATGGCTCCTTCTTTCCTATCATCCAACAGGAGCTAAAATGTCACCTCCAAGAGAGAACCTCCCTGACCACACTGTCGGAAGTATGAATCCTCTCTTTTTTATTCTGTAAGTCCCCTGTGTATTTTTCTCATTATCTATTTTCTAATTCTTTCCTAGGCCTTTAAGATCTCCCTCTCCTATTTGAACATAAGTTCTTTTGGACCAGGGCCTGTATCTTCTTTATCGCCATTCTCCACTCAGTTCACTGACCAGCACATCATAGCAGGTATTCCATAGATATTTGCTGAGTGAGTGAAAAGGCTTTTCCACTTCAGTCCACAGTGATCTTCCCTTCCTATGGCTCCATAAAGCTCTTAAAGTGGGTTCTGCGTTCACATCGTACAACACTTCATTATAGGGTCTTGATGGTTCCACAGTCCTGCCATCTTACCTCATTCATGCGCTACTGGGATCAGGGATAAGATTGACTACTCTTCCCTTTTCCCAAACCCCCAGCACAGATCTGGATTCACTTGTCTTGAAGTAACAAAAAAGTTAACTCTGGGGAGAAGAGTCTCTCCAGCCCCCTGACCGTCTTAACATCTCTCAAGAACTTTAGACCTGCTGCCCAGATACTACTCTAAGGACATGACATGAAACCCCAGGCCTTAGTTTCCGAGTGTCTGGAGCAAGCTGTCACCGTCAGCAAAGGAGGTTTGCCTGTGGAAGTCTTGAACTTCGTATAAACATTGCTCATTTCAGGCATACTGTGAGAAATCTAAACAGTTCTAAATTAGGAGCTGATTGTAAGTTATTGCAGATTTCCTCCTGTTGCTTCCAGATTATTTGTTTAAAAGGATCTGGTAAATACCAGATCTTTATTTTGATGACTAATGTTCTGCCAAAAGAGGAAGGAAAAAAAATCCTTTTAAAATTATTCTTCAGGGAAATGCAGGTGGCTCTGCCCAGCAGAGCAGATTTCCCCCCAGGCAGCCTGTCACTTCTAAGCCCTGGAAAGAGCTCTTTTAAGATTGGGACTTGCTTTCAAAATTGCTTTGACTAAGAAGCCAAAGCCTGTCGTCTTGCTAACATTTGCTCTATGTTGTCAATCTTAAGTGGTCAGCAAAATGACCCCCAAATGTCAGAATCCAAATGAATAATTCAGGCACTGAACTTTAGAATATATGCTTGATTCTTCAAGATTCAGAGTCTTACCACCTGTCAAATGCTTGAAATGGGATGAGGCAGGAAGAAGACATCGGTGTACAGAATGCAAAAAGGAAAAAAAAAAAATCATTTAGCTGAGCATCAGCTCCAGATTTCCAATTCAGACAAAATGGGAGCTCACAGTCCTGGCCCAATTTTAACTAGAGGGAAAATGGTGAAAGGAAAGGAAAGAAACCTTGGTTTTCCACCAGAAAATCATGCAAAGTGTCCTGAAATTTCAATTCTAGTGAGCCGTGTTTTCAAGATTTTATTGGCGGGGTGCTCTCCAGCTAGCACCACACGCATACGCACATGCACACATACCACCACCGCCACATGGCCCCAAGGGCCAAGGTAGTATCTCGCTCAACCAGTAACTACAATTAATTCCTGAACTACTATTGCTGTGGTGATTCTCTCAAGGAATCGGAGTCAGGATTCACTTTGAAAACATTTGCAAGGTCTCATATCCATATAAGATAAGGCTGTGTACCAGGTGGATACACAATAAAAATGAAATAATGAAGAAAATAACAATTGTACTATTTTGAGCACTGCTATAGACTGACTTGTATCCCAAATTCATATGTTGAAGCCCTAGCTGCTAGTGTGACTGTATGTGGAGTTAGGGCCTAAAACCGGTTATTGAGGTTAAGTAAGGCCCTAAAGGTTGGCCCTTAATGCCTTAAGACTAGTTTCTTTATAAGAACTGGTTTTCTAGGGCGCCTGGGTGGCTCAGTGGGTTAAGCCACTGCCTTTGGCTCAGGTCATGATCTCAGGGTCCTGGGATCGAGTCCTACATTGGGCTCTCTGCTTAGCAAGGAGCCTGCTTCCCCCTCTCTCTCTGCCTGCCTCTCTGCCTACTTGTGATCTCTCTCTGTCAAATAAATAAATAAAATCTTAAAAAAAAAAAAAAAAGAGAGAACTGCTGTTCTTAGGAGAAGGGACACCAGACAATTCTCTTCTCTGTACTCATGCACAAAGGAAAGGCCAAGTGAATACTCAGCAAGCAGGTGGCCATCTATGATACAGGAAGAGAGGTTCCCCCCAAAATCCACCCCTGACAGTGCCTTGATTTTAGACTTGTAGCCTATAGAAGTGTGAGAAAATTAATTTCTGTTATTTAAGCCCCCCAGTCTGTGGCATTCTGTTGCGGCCACCCAGATACACTAAGACGGCACTTAATTTTGCTTGGTGACCACCAAGTACTCCGTATGCTTTACTTCATCTAATCTTCACGCTAACCCTGTGGGGTAGGCACTGAAATTTCCCCACTCTGATTATGAGTGAACTGAGGCATGGAAAGGCTATATAACTTTCCCACCCAAAGTCACACGTAGTGTCAGAACTTTCTGACTCCAGATAGATATTAGAATAAGTAAATGAAAATAAATATATTTCAGATAAATCAAGGCTTAAAATGGATTTTATAATGGCTTATATGTGTCATGTATTCCTTCTGTTTCTATTCCGGGATTTTTGTCAGTACTACCAAGTTGAACTTAAGTTAATAACTCAGTCTAAATTAACCAATGTAATGAGCTCATAATGCTCACATTTAATCAATACCCACCAGGGAACAGTTACATTATCATTTTTTTCACACTGTTTTGCCTTTAGGAGATGCCATGATCTGTTATTGAGCATAAAATGGTAGGTGGATTTAAGTCTTTTTATTAAACGGTGCTGTCAAGTACCGCAGTTAGAGCTGCAAATCTTGACTCATCTGGTGGGAAATGTGTTCTGGATTCTAAGAAGGCTGTTCCTTCCTTAGTGCATATAATTTAATGGGAAGAAAAAGACAATCAAGAAAAATGTCTTGAAATATCTATTTTTACTTAGTGTGCCATTTATTTTCCAAGAACATTAGCAGGATATGTAGTTTTTTATATGGGGGACCCACGGAAAATAGGAACTTTGGGAATGCAATATATTCATAGAACATCAGGTGATAAACTCAGACTTGGCTTTACACAAATTTGTCTCCATTTAGAGATTGCCGCTCAATACTAGTGTGCCCCTTCTCTACCTCATTTTCAGTGTGTGTAAAATGAAAAAATATATATATCCACCTCCAGAAGTCATTATGGAAAGTAAGTGGAATGATGTTTATAGGGAGCTCAGCACTGGTCTGGAGAGTAATACAGGTTCAGTAAATGCTAGGCATAGTGATGTTTGAGTCAGGTTGGTTTTTCTCTCACAATTTACTTATCTAGCCATTCAGCATCCAGGCAACCTCCTTCTTTTTGGGTTCATGGGTATAATCAAAACAGACCCTGTAGACACATTCAAGGTACCTTCAAGCCCTCAGATGATATAATACGAAAGGGAAGAAAACAGAGCAAGAAATAGAAAAAAAAATCATTTTTTCAAAATGAAGAACTGTTATTTTCTGGCTCCCAAGAGACTTGCCAACAATAAACAGCAAAAAGGGGCACCTGGGTGGTTCAGTGGGTTAAGCCGCTGCCTTCGGCTCAGGTCATGATCTCAGGGTCCTGGGATCGAGTCCCACATTGGGCTCTCTGCTCGGTGGGGAGCCTGCTTCCATCTCTCTCTCTGCCTGCCTCTCTGCCTACTTGTGATCTCTCTCTGTCAAATAAATAAATTAAATTAAATTTAAAAAAAAAACAGCAAAAAGTAGGAGATGATTACACTTTGCGTACTAGCCAGCTATTTATAAAAGAGCTTAGACGATGCACAACAAACATCATTGGGTTCACCAGCACAGCACAGACAGGGATGCAAGTCAGTCTGAAGTTGATGGGGATGCCTTTAGGAAACATCACACAAAGTCACTAAAGTGATGTGCAATCCTGATTACATAGACCCAGGCATTAAATTAGCACCAGCCAAAGGCCTGAGAAACCCCAGGCTTAAATAACAGAAATTGGTCAAGTAGCAAACACAGGCAAACCATGACCCTTGGTATGGCTGCTGTTGTTTATCAGAGCACACACCGCCCATGAAATCATCACACTGGTGACCTGGTGGGAGAGGCCAGACTGGTGACAACCTTTAAAGGATAAGGTTAGAAAAACCCACCAATGACTTATGTCATGTGACAGTGATAGTTAACTGTTCCCCTAAACGTGCATTTCGCCTTCACAGTGAGGGGTTGAGGCAAAATATGTTGTGCAGTCAGCAATGTAATTTCTAAGCCTGCTTTGCATCTTAGCAGTGCCATATGCCTGAATTCTGGCTGATGGGGTGTGAATGGAGGTGATGTGTGCCATTTCCAGGGCCCACTGGTAAAACTTCCCAAACTTTCCCCACGGTACTATTCTTTTCCAGCCACAGGATGCAGAAAACCACCACAATGACCTTGGAAGCTAAATGCTGAAAACTGAAGATCCTCCATTAACCTGGGTCCCTGAATGACTGGGAACAATCCCTCCTCCCCACTTCCCATTTGCCTTAAATAATGTGGGACATTTTCTGGGCAAGAAATAAACTTCTATTGTATATGAGCCCTTACAAATTCTAGCACCTGCTGGTAATTCCAGCTAGGATTATTCTAACTAGTACAAGCCATAAATATTTGGCACGTGAGTATTACTACAGAGAAGATAGCACAGGAATTAATCACTTTTTCTGTTTTCTCTTTCTAGTCTGATTGGGCATGTTTCAAGAATACTTATTGAATTTTGAATAAAAGAATGCCTCGCCTGTGTTGACCTATGACAAAGAATCTAATTCCTCTTTGCCTTTAATTCATAAAATCCACAATTAGCATCAGACTATTGCCACTCTATTGAAATGTAGTGAAGATGAATAAAATGATACCTGACATACCTCTCTGAGCTCCTCGGGGTAAAAAGTATAGTAAAGTACAGAATAAACACAATCAGGTTTTTAATGTACCTATTAAACACAAATCCAGGGGAAGTCATGTAACATAAAATTCAGTTACCTTAATATTGCCAAAGGCAAGGGAAGCAAGGACAAAAATGAACTATTGGGATTTCATCAAGATCAAAAGCTTTTGCACAGCAAAGGAAACGGTCGATAAACCAAAAGACAACCAACAGAATAGGAGAAGACACTTGCAAAGGACATATCAGATTAAGGGCTAGTATCCAAAATCTATAAAGAACTTCTCAAACTCAACACCCAAAGAACAAATAATCCAATCAAGAAATGGGCAGAGGACATGAACAGACATTTCTGCAAAGAAGACACCCAAATGGCCAAAAGACACATGAAAAAGTGCTCCACATCACTCAGCATCAGGGAAATACAAATCAAAACCACAGTGAGATACCACCTCACACCAATCAGAATGGCTAAAATTAACAAGTCAGGAAACGATAGTGTTGGCAAGGATGCGGAGAAAGGGGAACGCTCCTACATTGTTGGTGGGAATGCAACCTGGTGCAGCCACTCTGGAGAACAGTATGGAGTTTCCTCAAAAAACTGAAAGTAGAGCTACCCTATAACCCAGCAATCTCACTACTGGGTATTTACTCTAAAGACACAAATGTAGTGATCCAAAGGGACACGTGTACCCAAATGTTTATAGAGGTACCCAAATAGCTAAACTATGGAAAGAACCTAGATGTCCATCAACAGATGAATGGATAAAGAAGATGTGATATATATATATATATATATATATATATGCACACACACAACATATACATAATAGAATACTATGCAGCCATCAAAAACCCCATGAAATCTTGCCATTATGGGATAGGAGCTAAGGAGAAATGTTCTGTGTTTTGCCATCTATGCTGCAAATTTAGCCTGAGACTTTTAAGATTGCCTTTGTTTTATTTGAACATGGCCAGCAAGCATAACACTGTGGATCTTTCTTATGATTTGGACATTTTAGATGCTCAAATTAAGAGGTTGCCATCTTGAATTCCCCAAAAATTCATGTTGTTCTCATAAATGCGAGTTCTTAATTACATGATTTCTGGCCTTGATCCAGTCACTGTACCACAGTATTAAGAGTCCAATGACCCTTCTGTTTTTCTTTTGTATATTCATACTTGGGCCAGAAAAACTTAGGGGTAATATTGAAAGGATTTGTAGAAGATAGGACTTTCTTTGGATGACACCTGTGCTCCAGGGAAATTGGCATACTATTATGATGGGGGATGGAATGTCATTCGATCACATGGAGTAATTGTTAGCAGGCAAGAGATCATGTAATATACAGCAATTGTGGATTTTAAGGGCAATATTCCAAACCATGATATAAGCCCAGTTGTCTGTCCAAGGTTAATGGGGTAACGGCCTTGCTTACTCCAGCTCAGAGCTAAATTAACTTTGTAAACTCTTGAGTATAGGTTCTGTCTTTTGTCTGTAAGAGTCAGAATTTAATGTTCTGCAGGGACCTGGAAGATTTGACGTTCAACGGAGTATTTGTCCCTCTTTTCAGCAGTCTGCAAACATTCCCCTTTCTAAGACACCCCTCTGAAAAGGGACCCATAGAGGTAAGAATCTTTGAGGACAACCTTTTTTTACTTTGTTTAGAGAAATCTGTCAGGCCCTGTGTTCTGAGAACACCTGGCCTGCTGTAACTCTGCTTTACCCGGGACCACTGCAGCATGAGGCTTCAATCATCGTCTTCCCTGAGGCCAGCAAGTGCTCCACAGTATTTCTCACTGAGGCTCTCCTAACAAGCTGCCACAATGACTGCCAGTTCTGTAAGAAAAGCTATACAAATGAGCCTCATCTGTGGGGTGGGGATGAGAGGGAATCCAGCAAGTATCAAGGCAGCGAACTGATTGCCTGAAGGAGAGGGTCAGACCATCTGTCCCCCGTTGAATGCTATTGTTGTCAGAGTGCAGGATGCCAGCTTCGGTGGCTACAGTGCCATAGTCAGCATCTGGTAGCTTGAGAGCAAAATGATTATTGTGTGCAAGTAATGGTATTCAACTATGACTTTTGTTGATCTTTATATATCCTTTGCTCTGTGAACATACTGACCGAGATAACAGTAGAGCTCCAGGATAAGTCCTTGACAGAAGCAGCTCTAGAGAAGCAGGTGCACCAACAGATTGCTCTCTGCCCTGGGATTTAGAAATGGCCCATGTCCATCTTCTCAGATCACTGCCTTGTTGTTCGCTGGTGAAACAAACTTCTTGTTCACTGTAGTTCAAAAACCTAAGTCATCATCCCAAAGTTGTGGGAGGTCTTCACCTATTTTACACTCAGCACAAACACTTTCAGTATTAAGTATGTTCACACTGAAGAAAAGTAAACGCAAAGTTAGAGAAGCTGAGGAAGCAGGAGAGGAGGCCTGAGGCTGGATCTTTGTGCCTCAGACACTATGGCTGTCATTGATACTGAACCTACCATCCACAGAGATGACATTTCCAAATTTTGATATCCTAAGGAGATGCATTAAAGTATATTCTTGTGCCAGATCAGATTGTCATTCTGGAAGGCTCACAGGCTGCTCAGGGGCAGAGACATATATACAAATGATTTCATCACTCTATGTTAAAAGTTAGCAATGCAAGCCTAGAATAGTGAACTCATTTGAGGACCTTTCCATTTTGGCTGCACACTCTTGAGGCTCGGTCTAAACAATCTAAAAATGCAGGATCAATAATTGGTCAATCCAATATAAAATTGGATTGTTATGATGGTTGCATGAC
The DNA here is from genome assembly GCF_010015895.1 of Lontra canadensis. Taxonomy (NCBI): domain Eukaryota; kingdom Metazoa; phylum Chordata; class Mammalia; order Carnivora; family Mustelidae; genus Lontra; species Lontra canadensis. The sequence goes on along the minus strand of NW_022630996.1, from coordinate 59,284,936 downwards.
TCTGTGTAACCTTACTCTTAGAAAATATAATTGTACACTTACAAGAGGAGAATTTTACAGTATGTAAAATATGTCCCAATAAATGTTAATAATTATATTTATAATGAACAACAAATATTATTAAACAATAATTAAGCAACCTAATATTTTCAGATATTTCAGATCTTTTGACAACTAGTTTGAATTAACTTTATGCCCATATTTTTTCTAAAAAATACGCCATGAATGTGGTCCCTGAGAACTCCAGTTTTTCTATGAAAAATTGTCAAAATCTAGGGGCGCCTGGGTGGCTCAGTGGGTTAAGCCTCTGCCTTCAGCTCAGGTCATGATCTCAGGGTCCTGGGATTGAGCCCCGAATCGGGCTCGCTGCTCGGCGGGGAGCCTGCTTCCCCCTCCTCCCGCCCCTCATCCTGCCTCTCTACTTGTGATCTTTGTCTGTCAAATAAACAAATAAAAATCTTTAAAGAAATTGTCAAAATCTGATCTGTTTATGTACAATTAATCATTTTTAAATCAAACTAAACATTTGTTTGCTCATATCTCCAAATACATGAAGAATGCTTTTAAAAATCAAAATATGTTTTGGATATAGACCACATTAGAGACAAGTATTTCAGTCATTGGAAAAGAATGAAAATAAGAATAACTTCACAAATGATCATAGAAAGAATGCTTCAACCATCCCTTTGAATATGATTGTTTATATTCTGATAAAATTACATTTCCCTTATTGGAAGATTATTTTTTTAAAATTAAAATCTCCATAAGCTGTGTGACCCATTTTCCTAACAGATAGAGGCCTTACTTACATGGAGGGGAAAAAAATGTCATCCACTTCAGCATCACTACTAAACTTTTTGCCAAAAGAGAAATAACCTTTTCTCTCTAATGTAACTTCCATTTTCACTGGTTTAAAATAATGACCATAAAATTTTAAACAGTGGGAGACCTTAGAAAAGCCAATTATCATTCATTCAATCTCTGTGATCCTTGCCAGTTTATCTAAAACTAGTTCAGACCCAAAAGCAACTTCCCATAGAAAACTCCTTTTTTTTTTTTTTTTTTTTTTGTGGTCTAGGAAATCAATCAACTCTTACTGTTTAATCTATAATGTAAGAAAACCACTCTATCTCTAGGGAATTCACGGGAGGCAAATGATGAACATCTAGAACCCTCCATTTGCATCTAATTGCCCTTTTTATTATAATAAAAGTTTGAGAGAAATGCTTTCAGAGACTTGAGATTATAAAATTGTTTATTTCCACTATCTGCTGTTATTCACTCATGTAGTCAATTAATTTTATGCAAAATGGTCTCAATTTTTCTAAGGAGGGGCGTAACTAATTTCCAGCTAGTATTTGATCCCCACAATAATTCTTTAAGCCAGGCAATATTATTATATCTTTTTAATAGACGTAAAACTGAGACTTAAGAAGGTTCAATGCCTTGGCCAAGTTTATTAGGCTAACAAGCAGCTGATGCAGAATCCAAACCCAGGACCGATTCTAGAGTGAGTCAGCCATTCTGACTCACTAGAGAAAGAAGCTGAAAACCGAGGAGTCTCATATGAGTGAGCCTCTGTCCTGGGGAAAGTTTTCTGAAAGACAAGGTCACACCATCACTAAGTTTGCATTTACCCTGAAGAACGGAATTACTCTGAAGCCTTGTAAATGTTGTACCAGAAGATATTGGCTTGCAGAAAAAGCTTTCCCCAAGAACTGACTTGAAGGTGAATTTGCCAGAGAAATAATACTGTCTGCAAATTTCAGCCCAAAATGGAGCAGCCTATCCAGGATAGAACCTGGCTGGGGCTAACAACATTGGTGATCTGTCACTTATAGTGGAAAGTTATAAATTGACCACACCTTCCAGCTGCTTCAGCTAGGTTATTTTAATAAGAGCATTTTGCTCACAGACTGTCAGTTCCCTGACTGAAAAACCCAAATGCAAATCTTGTGTCATACTGTTTGCAAGAGTAAATGCAAAGACCAAACTGAACAGTATGTTTTGTCTGGGAATTCCCTAAACATTTTCTAGTTCTTTCTTCCTGCTGGCAGAAGAAAACAAATCTACTGGTTATTATAAGATGTTTCTTTTTCTTTTTTGTACCCCCAAAGAAAAATATTCTTTCCTGAGAAATCTGAAATTATAACGTGCTCTTGTAGATATTGCCACATAATTTACACTTTTGGCAAAGCGGCCACTTGGGATACATTTTCATTCAGCACACTGGCACTCTTTTATGTCATTTTGATAAAGGTCTTATTCAGTGGAATAGCCATGGTAAGCCACTGTCCTTTGATTGTCCCAACTGGACTGTTTTTTGAATGGCTTGAATTGCTGAGTGACCGGATAACTGGGTTGCCCATGAAACGCGTTAGGTGGGGGTGAAACAGAGGTGATTATATTCAAAGGCTCATTAAGCCCTGGCAAGGCAAGAGCTGGGTAGCTCTCCTTGTGTTGGCCAGATCATCCAAAGCTTTCTGTTTCTCCAGGTTGAAACTTGGTCAGTCTTGTCAGCCCAATGACAATGAAAACCAAAACCAAAAACAGACAGACAACAACAACAAAAAACCCCTTTGTTAATAGGATTATATGAATTTGGGGAGTAGAATGTTGTTACAGATGATTTCTTTTCAAAGCTGATTTCATTTTAGTGAAAACAAGCTCAACCCATTACACCAGAGGCCGTAGTGCCAAACACAATCACTTCCAGTTTGAAAGATGTGATTGCTTTTTAATGTGGAAATTTCACAAGGTTACAAAGAGGAAAAAAATTTAACTCCTTTCATATAGCAAAGTCACTTTGAGATATGGGTTACAATGCTCTGACAGTGTCCAGACTCCCTGCCCACATTGCAAGTCAGAAAGGTGGATCCGTTTGATTTACACCATTTCTCAGTTGTGTTTCTCTTGTGCCTTTGAAATAACCTAATAGTTTTTTACCAAAATAAATAGAGAGTCAGATATTCTAAATGCTGGAAGTACGCAGGGTCAGGCAAGGACAGGAGAGATAGAGGAAATAAATACAGGTAAAGAGACTTAGTCTGTAGATGTGTGTGTGTGTGTGTGTGTGTGTGTGTGTGAATTCTCCTTTGCCAAAACCATCTTATTTGCTTACTCCAGTTTGACCAAACCAGTAGCCTGTTATTTAGCCTGTTCCAATTTAATCTGGTGCTTTGTTTTTACCAGGTTCTATATTACCATCTTTCCCCCTCCGAATACCATTAGGGGATCTTAAAGGACTCATCAAATCTATTTTTTTGATGTGCTCATACGATATAGCTGAGATTTTCAAAGTAATGATGGCTAGGTTTTGATTCTGCTATGCTTCATCAGATCTTACAATTCTTAACTAATGCGTAATCTGGAGTGAAATTCTTAGAAAACAGTTGGTGGGATAAGAAAAAAGTATTTCTACTGGTAAAAAAAAAAAAAAAAAAAAAATCACTGGAGTGCCAGGTGGCTCAGTGTGTTAAAGCCTCTGCCTTTGGCTCGTGTCATGATCCTAAGGTCCTGGGATGGAGCCCCACATCGGACACTCTGCTCGGCGGGGAGCCTGCTTCCTCCTCTCTCTCTGCCTGCCTCTCTGCCTACTTGTGATCTCTGTCTGTCAAATAAATAAATAAAATCTTTTAAAAAAAATCACTAACTTGAGTAAGATTTTAAAAATGTAAGCCACTTTGAAGAGAATTGAATATTTGTCATGTGGAATGCATCTTTCCATTCTTAAACTAGGTTGTCATCCCTAGCTGGGGAGGATGGTGCCATAGGGGGCAATAGAGCAATGACAATGTAGCAGAATTTTCAGAACCTTGGATAGAAAAGACACATACACCATAAAACCTTTTTGTCCCTTCAGTAATTTATTGTTGTTGTTAATTTGTTTGTTTGTTTTACCTGTGCATTTTGAATACATGTTATCCTGGGTTTTTTTGTGACTGACAGGGAAAGCAGGTGAAGAAGCCATATGACTACAGGACTCCTTGTAGAAGTTTGGCCAACAAAATTATTACTACCTCAGCTGGAGCCAGCACAAAACGACTGTAAGTGTATGCTTTAAAGGGATTGGGACTGTGTAAGGGAATGATCTTTGCCTTTTGTTGGAGTGAAATTTGGGGGAATGAGTTGGGAGTAAAAAACAAAACAAAACAAAACAAAACAAAAAACCACCAAAACAAGATTGGACTGCCTTTTAAGTTTAAGCAAACCCTTGTCACCTCCTGGAAGTTCCCACTTACTGGCCCATTCCCTTATACTTAGGCAAACCCAGAGCCCCCACATCAGTTAACTTTATGTGGTGAACGCAAATTTCCTTCCATTTTCCTTTTTCTATTCTTCCTTTCCATTCATTGCTACTTCAGTTTTCATATCAAAATGTCTACTTGGGGAGCACCTGGGTGGCTCAGTGGGTTAAAGCCTCTGCCTTCCGCTCAGGTCATGATCTTAGGGTCCTGGGATCGAGTCACGCATTGGGCTCTTTGCCAGCAGGAAGCCTGCTTCCCTTCCTCTCTCTCTGCCTGCCTCTCTGCCTACTTATGATCTCTGTCTGTCAAATAAATAAATAAAATCTTTTAAAAAAATATCTACTGGGGTTGTTTTACTTCTTAGCATCAGTTCTTGTAAGAGGAGGACTTGAGCACTGTGAAATAAAATTTGAGATTTTATTGGATCAGTGTAACTAGTGCTTCGGAAAGGGCTGCATTTATTGAGTGGCTACTGTGTTCCAACTATTTCATATAGTTATTTAATCCTCACAAAACCTTGAGGTAGGTATTATTATCCCGCCACAGAAGAAAAACTTGAGAAGCAGTGATGTTAAGATACCACAGGTCTATTTATTCCAAAGCCCATGTTGATTCCATGATTTCATTCTGCCTTCCAACTTCACCTGAGGCAAAAGCCTATTGATTCAGCTGACTGGACCTATTCAGTGTGAGCCTAGTTGTTTCATCTTTAAAGTCGTTGGCTATGGGACTTTGGGGAAAAGGTTTGGAGGTATTCAGATGAAGGAAAAATGAAGCATAACTTTCTATAGTCAAATATGTATTTTATATATATGACAAAGTACTGTTGGCTATGCAGGTTTGTTCAGCAAGTAAGGCTTAAGGCTCTGAGACCAATATAAAAATAACATCTTATATTTATATTATGTGCACAGTTCTTTTGGTCTTTTTTCTTTTTTAAAGATTTTATCTATTTATTAGAGAGAGAGAGCATGTGCGCAAGCATGGAGTGGGGAGGGGAAGGGATAGAGGGAGAGGGAGAAGCAGACTCCCCACTGAGCAGGGAGTCTGATCCTGGGCTCAAATCCAGGACTCTGAGATCATGAGCTGAACCAAAGCACTTAACTGACTGAGCCACTCAGGTGCCTCTTTTGGCCCCTTAGTATATATTTTCACATTTCATCCTTTCAACGATTCTAAAACCAAGTAGGACAAAGAGTATTTTCCCCTGTGACAGGGGAAGAAGCTATAAGTTGGAGAGATTAAGCAGTTTATAATCATGTGCATAAGCAAGACACCGGAGTCTAAAACAGAGCTTGACTTTTCTCTTAAACCAGTTCTCATCCAAACCAGTTCTACCTCCAGGGTAGAATACTGGATTCATATCCTACTCAGAGCATTGCTGCTCTAAGGAAGCTGTGCCGTCTCTGAGCATCCCTCTACTATTCTGCTTATCACTCAGTATTTATATCTTTGGATCACTCATTTCCATATCCATCAACTGTGAGCTCTTGGAGAGACTGTCTCTTTTTCTTTCCTTCTTTTTGGGGAAAAAGACATTTCATTTAATTTTCTAAATTGAACAGAGTGTAGATTAAGTTCCACCATTCAGAACTTACAGTTGTTAACATCTGAATAGATTTTCTGTGTTCCTCATCTTGGTATTCTTGGTACCTAGCATAATACCTGGCACATAGTTGGCGTCCAACGAATATTAGTTGAATTTAAATATAGGATCCATAATTATTAGAATGAATTAGAAAATTTATTAACTACTGCAGAAATAATATTTCAGATTTTTTTTAAGTTGTTGTGCCTGGGGCTTTTCTAAAATATTTATCCATATTTTCCTCTTTTATGGTATGATGACAATGGTGATCATAAAAAGGCTTTGTAAAATGACATCTCTTCCTTGTTTGAAGGTAAACTTACATGCCCCTACAATATTAACCCCAGAGTGAATGAGTCTTATGGAGTATTGATTAATGGCTTCTTCAGTTTAAAAAGAAAAAAAAGTTTCTTCTTGGGTTTCAGCGGTTGCTAAGACTGCACGGTCTACACAGGAATAAGAAAACTGCATGAAACCAGACTCCAAGCTCAGAGGGCGCGCTTGCACACTGCACCAGAGATTATGCTATTCCAATCCAAATGTACTAAATCCTTCTGTAATGTGTGGTCAAGGAGTTAAGTTCTAAAGGGAAATGCAAGCAGCGTAAAGTGAAAACCATGTATGTCTGTCTCCTTCAGCCTGAGCCTCCGACAGATCTCCTCAGAGGAGGGTGTCTTAATGCTTCACCCAGTAATGATCGCCTCACCCAGTGCTTCGAAGGAGTTATACAGTAACGGCCAAGTTTGGATTTGGAAAAGAGAGGAAGCAAACTGACTCTGTGGTTTGTTATGAGATCCTGGGAGGAGCTTTCAGCGTTACAAAGAGTCTTCCTCTTCCAACCATCCAACCTCCTCCTCACTCCCTTGTGGATTTCATTCTTTTTCACCGAGGCTTGGCAATAGGCAGGGTAAGAAAGGCTCGCTGGAGAAAAGGACCCCTCAGCTCAGGTCTACTTTGGCATGACCCATGACTGCAGCCCCAGCAGTTGATTGTGAGATTAGAAGCCCTCTTTCATTGAGTCTGTCTTACTGAGAGGAAAAACTGCTTTGTGTGATGACTTTATGGCAAATTCTGGCAAAAGTTTTGCCCTGCATACTGAAGGAGAGACATTTCTAACCGCAGCTCATGAACCACACTTATTTACTCTGGCTCATGCCCACTATTTGTTCATAGGCTTTCTGTCTCTACTAATGCATTCCAATTTTGGAGGCTAAATCACTGCCAGTAGTTTCCAGGACATTCCGCTAGGCTAAGCAAAATCACCCTGAGCGGTAGTCAGAAACCACTAGAGGAGGATTGTAAATACAGACTATTTGCAGAAAATGAAAGATACTGAACATCTTATCGTTTTTGTGCCACAGGATTCCATGGGTCATATCTTGCAGAAAGTCATGCAAGGTAATAACAAAACAAAACAAAACAAAATAAAACACAAGAGCAGGATACAAGGGCTTTCATCCTCACTAGAACTCAGAAATTGTGCTTAAAACCACTTGAAAGTTGGGCACAACTTAATGCAACTAGAAGTACGTACTATGGCTATGTGCAGGAGGCATGCTAGAGACTAGATGCAGCCTAGCCCATAGCCATTTTTTGCTTGGTATGGATTTTAAAATGAATATGAGATCTATGGGGTGGTAGAACATGCAATTCTTGATCTCAGGGATCTGAGTTCAAGCCCCACATTGGCATAGAGCTTTGAAAAAGAAAAAGAAAGAGAGAAAGGGAGGGAGGGAGAAAGGAAGGAAAAGGTGAGGGAGGGAAGAAGGGAGGGAAGGAGAAAGAGAAGGAAGGAGGGAAGGAAGGAAGGGAGGAAGGGAGGATATAAGACCTGAAAACAGTGGAGCAGTGCCACGAAGAAAATTGTAGTTTTCATGGGCTTCTTAATAACTATTTCTGCGTTCAGAGATGCCCATCCCATCTCCATGTGTGTCTTCACCTTGAGCCCAGTGATGCCTCAATGGATCACATTGAACCATGGGTATTTTAAGATCTGTGATAACTGGAAAATTCTCCATTTGTAATGAAACCTCCAGCACTACTAACCTGCCAGATTCCATATCTTGCCCCAGGCAGTGACTGAGGGACCAAGGAAAGGATATGTTACATGATATTGCTTCTCTATCCGTACCTCTTTTGCCTGTTTTCTATTACACTTGTTTCTAAGCAGAGCAGAGATTTTATTTACTCATGTGCATTAATAATGAATAAGAATGTGCATTATACATTCAGTAACTTTGATATCAACTTATCAATATGACCGTGTTTGTGCTTGGAAAGAGGAGGGAAGCTCACTCCAAAAGCAAATGCTCAGTATCCACCAAAAGTGATGATTTTCTTTTGAGATGGCTAAGCAGAATTTTAAAGTACTTATATGTTTTACAATACCTCTTGCGACTTATTGAAACAAGTCTCTTTCATCCTAAGGGTGAAGCAAAATTAAGTTGAAATAAGCCACAATTAAAACTCCGTGTGTTGGGCGAGGAGGCAGAAGGAAGGGTATACATATCTCTATCCATGTGTATTGTGTTAACATTTCAGGCATTTTTAACTGTGGGCAGTGGACAGCATGGAGGGGGACTAGGTAGGAACAAGGCCACCACATCAAACTGATAGTGGGGTAGAGGGAACATTTGACACCTCCCGCCTTCTCTGCCCCCTGTCTGTTTTTAATTTTGCTAAATCATTCCCGTCTGGAGATTGTATATTTTAAGTTGCCTCTCCAAGCAGCACAGAAGTACAGTGTCAGGGAGTCTGATCTCTGAGCCAGGCAAAGAGATGCGAAAGCTGAAAGACCCCAAGCCACAAGAAAGACAGAGAAGGAACAGGGTGGGGCCCTGGCTACAATGACATCAGCCTTCATGGCCTGTACTGTCACTGGGAAGATGGCACTGGGAGACATAACGTTTCTCTCATGGTGAGTGAAAGACTTTTCGTGTGTTTGTGTTTTCAAAAGTTAATATCCCTCTGAAAGTTCTAAAGGTGACTTCCTGAGAAACATAAACTACCATGAAATTTTACTGGAAAAGAGATTCCACAGCAAGAGACTTCAAAGTGATATTTGCCCATCATAAACTGAAGGGAATAGAAAAGGGGGATAAAAGAGGTGACAAAAACTGAAATGTGTGCCGCACATGTGCACACACTTGGAAACGTCATGATGTTATGGAGCACATCAAGAGTGACTTGAAGAAAAAAAAAATTACCCTCTCTACCTATCCCGACACAGCTCCCATGTAAGTCACTTAGATCTCTTCAGGGGAATTTCAAGTTCACATGTTCTGCGTATGGACTGTTCACCTACATGTCTCCAAAATGCACACACATCTATTAAGGTGGCATAACAATAGTTTCATCCACAGGAAAGTGTGAGGCTCAAATGAGAACAGAGCAAGTAAAGTGCTAAGCGCGGCTCATGGAACAGAGTCAGTACTCAGAAATTGTTACGTGCCGTTATTATTTAGCAACTTACATGATGTGGGAATTTTAAAAATATGGTACAATAATGATAGCCAATAGCTTCCTCTCTAGAAGGGGGTAGCCTTGAACATAATTTAAAATTGTATCAGTCTTTTTTGTTTATTTCTCTTATCTGTCCTCCCCCCACTCAGTTTTTTTGAGAACTCTGTAAATTTGGCCTCATTGCAGCTCTGCACATCACTGTAATAATCTCTTGACAGACTTAATATTATGGTTTTAATAGAATGAAACAGCAAGAATGGCATGGGCTCATGCACACAGATCTGCATTGCATTTGAAAAGAAAAACCCTTCTGAACATCATTTCTTCATGCTTTATCGCCATGATAAAACTCCCTATTTATTCTTTTGCTAATAAAACAGACGCTATTTATTAAGTTCTAAAATGTACTTACCTTGAGGCCCCTGGCTGGCTCAGTTGGTAGAATGTGCAGCTCTTGATCTCCGTTTGTGAGTTTGAGCCCCACGTTGGGTGTAGAGTTTACTTAGAAATAAAATCTTTTTAAAAATAATAAATAGGGTGACTGGGTGGCTTAGTTGATTAAGCATCCAACTCTTGATTTCAGCTCAGGTCACAATCACAGGATACTGAGATCAAGCTCCGTGTCAGACTCTGCTGGGCATGTAGTCTGCCTGGTAGTCTCCCTCTCTGTCCCTGCCCCTGCTCATGCTTTCTCTCTCTAAAGAAATAAATAAAATTTTAAAAAATAAATAAATAAATAAATAATAAAATAAAATGTATTTACCTCATCACTTTCCCAGAAAAATCCCTACTGAGCTGTGTGTGTTGAGTTGTAATGACATTCTTTTTTAAAACTGAACAATTATAATTTTAGGTTGATTTGCTCAGGCATCTTTCTGAAATTGTTATTATTTAATAGCGATAGGATTGGTGGTGGAGAAGTTACTTCAATCGAGAGAACAGGTGGTAAATGAAGAGCAGAGACTCGTGGTGTGCATGTGTGTGTGTGTGCCTGTGTGTTTGTGTGCATGGGCACGTGTGCACTTGAGCCAGCACTGGAAATCCTATGTCCTAGATGCATTTATGCGTGTGAAAGACCTACCTTTACATATAGAAACCTCAATTATTAGGAATCAACAATGGTGCTCTTGGTTCCCATTGAAAATCACTCCAAGTCACATGGGAAATTTTTCTAAAGAGCTTAAATCAGAGCCCTGCCCAGTCAGTAACTCAGCGAATGTGTCCTGGCTAAGATACGAAGATACTCAGAACATCTTGGATTAGGAGAGCAAAAATGAAACATAAACAGTGTCAAATAAAAACTGCTCTGGGCATTTTTTTTAAGGTTATTTGGCTGAAATCGTTTATGTAATCAGAAATAAAGCAGTGCCCGTGTTTTCAAAGGGACAGTTAGAGCGAAGTGAAGGTTTGTTCAGAGGTGTATAAGCATTCAAAGGAAAACAGGCACGGATTGTGAGATTACACATTCTAAGTAGGAATCAGCTACAGGCACTTCTGAATCATTTGTCTTTCTGATCTTTTAGGAATCAGCCTGTAGGCAAACCACGGGGTGAGGCCGGGAGTGCCTGGGTGAGGGTGCATGTGCTGATGGGAAGGGTGCCAAGCACCCTCTCTCCGTGCCAACCAGCCCCTCCCCCACCCCCAGGAAGGTATGTACCTTTGTCTTCCTGTTGACAGAGCAGTTAGACACGTTCTTCGGTGGCCTCGCTCCCTACCGGCACCTCCTCCCTCAACAGTGATGAAACCTGGCTCCCCAAAACAGATACTCTGATTCTCACAAGCTCAAGGGCTGGCCAGGCCTTCCTTACGCTCAGGGTAGGTGTTTGTATACAATTTTAAGGGGGCTAAAAAGTGTGTCCATGTCCCCAGAATATTACTCGCACTCATTTAAAACATAGTTTCTGAAACTTCACTGCTGAAAATTCATATCTTTAAGTGAAAATACTGCTTCTACCCATGGATGTATAAACCCCAACATGCTACTTCCATCGTACAAGGGACAGCGTATTAAACCGCTTTTACCCTTTTGACTCTCATTCTAATTAGATTATCAGATAACCCTTTTTCTCCCTTGGAAAACAGAAATAAATATCCAGGGGGAATGGGACATGATAAAATTTGATAGGAAGTTGGGTCAACATGAGCGGACAAGGTCCAGAACATGTCAACTCAGGTGAGGGCCACAGTGAGGGCACCTTGGGTAACCAGATTACAAAATTACACCTCTAGGCAGGGGAAGTAGAGAGGAAGAGTGGTTCCAATATAAGCAAATATTGCTAAAGAACCACTTACCAGCATTTCCTAAAGTTGGTCCTGCTGAAGTATAGACCTTCCAGCAAAATACATTGTGAAAAGTGTAACCCTTACACCACAAACAGATATCCCACGCCAGCGCTGCCCCCCTGCCTCAGTTTCCCATTTGGGAAACTTAATAGTTCCTATGGTAACATCTAAGGATTTTTTGTGAACCACTCATGGGAAAGAATGTACAGGGAACTTAAGAGTTCTTCAACCAAATGATCCTGTCTCAGATTTCCCAATTCTGACACCCAAGCTCTCATCTTGGCACATCAGTAAATTCTTGTCATACTGTTGGCTGAAAGATAGCAGGCAAATCTTGAGAAGTGCAGAGATATGTACAGGCTCCTCAGCATAACCTTGCCAAAAGAAGATATGGTATTTTCTGGATAGTTCCTGTCCCATAATTAGGAATAAGTAATTATTATTCAGAAAAATATATATGTTAAATATATATTTTTTCCTATCATATCAGCCCTTTACCTTCTTTTTGCAGGTTCTTTATCCTTTATAATATATAATATGACCTATTAAGATAATCCCAGTGGAATTGATTATCTGGAAGACAGAAAGCCTGGTCTATCACCCCAACTCCTCCAAGCCACCTGATGCCACTACTTCCCAATCATGGAACTTCCCCATTTACTCAAGATTGAGGTACTCTTGGGGCAATTGCCAAGGCCACATTTCACAAACAGGCCAGGGAATTGCTGGGAAAAGAGCTGTCTTTGACTCCTAAGAAAGGAGGCTCTCCAGGTTTTGCAGTTGGTTTCCTAGAGGGACAGAAGAGGTAGGGTGAAGGAGGTAGAGTTGATGCCTGAAACAGGAAGAGCAATAATTATTAAGAAAATGTTTCTTTGGCTTTCAATCCAGCCCCTTGTATTAAGATGGAATTTAGGAGCCCTGTGATTCTTATCTTTAATTTTGATAATATCTGATAGAATTCTTAATTTTGATAAAAGCCTGGGATTTAAAAAAAAATAGCAGAGGAGTGTAGTTGATATTTCAGGGTCTATCAGTGTCCTACAATAAAGCTGACTGTCTCAGTAATAATTTTTTTTAAAAATATGCTTTCATTTTAAATAAGGACAAAAAGGAAAGGAAAAAAAAACACATTTCAGCCACTTTGTCTCATTCAACTTAATTTTTCAAGCAAACTACAAACATGAATGATAAAGTCATTGTGTCTGTTATCCCAAATATTCAGAATGTTTTACTAGGTATGTCATTTACTCTCCTAGCAATCATCAGGAGGGCAAAAAGCAGAGCCCCCACTTACAGACAGGTTAAGAAACAGCCAAACAATTAGGTGAAAACAGTTCAGTTCTCTCACTATTGTTTTAATAATCCCACAGTTTTAGAGGTGATTTTTTAAAACCTCGAATTGATTGGGTGCTTCGGTGTGATGAGGATGGCCTTTGATGAGAAAAACAAGCGATTGGTTTTCTAATATTAATGAATCAATGAAGGGGCTGCTACTAGATTTGGCCAAAAATGTAATTGTAGAAACATGTAATCGAAGAAATTTCATTCCAGTCCTCAACTCAAGAAAGTTTTTCCTTGTGAACCACCCAGATTAAATAGCTTTAACAGAGATTATATCTAAGGAGGCCACCCAAATTCACCTTTCAATTACTTATTCTCTCGTAGCACTCTAGAGACATTAGGTAGGTATCTTGGTCCAGAAATACATATGTTCCATTGAAATTAAGTATGTCGGGTTTTCCATTCTCTGGGCTCAAATTGGTAGTCATTCACAGACTCTTTCTACCAGATAATGTTACCAAAGAAAATGTATCTTTAAGATTCCTGTGGGTTAGATAGACAAAATTTTCCCTGTGCAAGGGTATGCCTCTGAACAATTATGACGTTGACCCAGAAAGGCGATGTCTGCATTTGGTCTTTGGAATCTGAAGAGGAAAACTAAAACAAGTGGTCATTACTGAAGGGGGTTTCAATAATTGCTTTAATGGGACAGAGTGATTTTATGTGAAGGTCTTTGTGACAACTCAGGAAGAAACAATCAAAAAGAAAACTGTTTTTACAGCTTGTGACAAGGTAATACCAATAAATAGGAATGGCGCCTTGATCATTTATCCCAGAGACCCTAATGCTTAGATTGATTATGTAATTTATCGTCCAAACCAAGATTCTTTATTTACAGAGTGAAAGGAGGTGCAATTATGCTGGAACAACAGGTGTGAACTAGGACATTTCAGATAAGGTGAATTGATCACCCTGCTAATACTGGGAGAGAGATTTGATTATGGGAGAAGACTGATGTGGGGAAGGTTTCTAATTAATACTCAACTTGAAGAGGGCGTTTATAAGGTATTTAATACATGCTCATTTTAACCATAGAGCATAGTGATATCCCAGTTATGTCCTCTTTTTACTGATCACTAAATCAGTGCATCTTACCTTCTCAATTGGTAGGTTATTTTGTATATTTTAAGCATATTGAAAGTGACAATATTTTTTTAACTCTGGAAACCAGTTATTAAAGCATAATAATGTCCTTGTCTCCTTTTTTAATTTAAATTCAATTAGCCCACATTATTAGTTTCAATTTCAAGATTATTAGTTTCAAGTGTAGAGTTCACTAATTCATTAGTTGTCTATAACACCCAGTGTTCGTCAAGTCACATGCCTTCTGTAATGCCTATCACCCAATTACCCCATCCCTCCACTCCCCTCCCCTCCAACAGCCCTCAGTTTGTTTCCTATAGTTAAGAGTCTCTCATGGTTTGTCTCCCTCTCTGATTTCTTTCAATTTACTTTTCCCTCCCTTCCCCTATGATCCTCTGTGCTGTTTCTTATATTCCACATATGAGTGAAACCATACGATAATTTCCTTTCTCTGATTGACATATTTCACTCATCATAATACCCTCCAGTTCCATCCACGTCCATTTAAATGGTAAATGGTAAATGGTAAGTATTCATCCTTTCTGATGGTTGAATAACATTCCATTGTGTACATATATGTATGTGTCTATGTGTGTGTGTGTATATATATATACACATACATACATATATATACGTATATATGCATATGTGTATGTGTGTGTATACACACACACACCACATATTCTTGACCAGTTCATCTGTCAATGGACATCTGGGCTCTTTCCATAGTTTGGCTTGTGTGGACATTGCTGCTATAAACATTGAATGCCCTTGTCTCCTGAATATGAATGCCCGTTCTGTGGAGAGTAACCTATTTATCTGGAAGACAGGAGGAGTTTTCAATCTATCTTGTAGTACTTTTAGTGTCTTAAAGGTGATGTTCCTCCTAGGTCATCTTGAGAGAGAAAATAACATTGTTGGCATGGAGCTTTGGCACATAGTAGATATGCAATAAATATTTGTTGAATAAATGAATGACAGGTTCTCTGCAGAAAAATTTCTTTAAAAAATATGAACATATATAGGAAATCACAGTTTTTTTTTATTCAACTCTTCCTAAACGGTTGCATACAAGAGATAAATGAGTACACACCAGAGTCAACAAATTATCATTTCACCCATCTTTAGAAATCACAGCAAACAAGTTGCTATTCAGAACTTACAGGAGAGTTCTTACATCTTTCCATAGGACCTGCAAACTTGAGAGATGAAAAGGCTTTTCTCTTCTGGATTATTAGTTTTAAAAATAAGATAAAATGGGGAGCCTGTGTGGCTCAGTCAGCTAAGCATCTGCCTTCAGCATAGGTCATGATCTCCAGGTCCTGAGATCAGGCTCCCTGTTCAACAAGGAACCAGCTTCTCCCCTTCCTTTGCTCCCTCCCCGTGCTTGTGTTTGTTTTTTTTTTTCTCTCTCTCTCTCTCAAATAAATACTTAATCTTTTAAAAATAAGATAAAACATTTTCCCCACTTAATTGAAGTATTTTCTCTCTCCCTTGAATAGGACTGTCATCTTTGAGAAGGGATTTGATGTTAGTGTTAAAGTTTATCAATGGCTTGACTATGAAATAAGGGATGGAAGAGTTCTGAAGGCCTGTTTAGAAAGATTTATGGAAGAAAGCAGGAGAAACTTGAGTAAAGGAAACAAAGGAAATTTTTTTTATAAAAGGATAGTTTTGTAAAATGTAATCTTTGGAGGAGGCTGGATAAGGAGTACATGGAATTTCTGTGTACTATACTTGCAAATACTTATGCCTATAATTATTTCAAAATAAAGCAAATTTTTTAAAGGAAAAAGAAATGAGAAAGTTGAGATGGAGAAATAAATATCTTAAGACACATTCCATGTAATTTGAATATGCTAGAGGACATATAGTGAACCTCTCAACATTCTTTTCAGTGAATGTTTTTTGATCATTCTTCTCCATAACACTAATTCTTCTAAGTGTTGAGGAGGTTGTGGTTAACAAGACAAAGTTCCTGTTCTTTTTTTAAATTTTTTTATTTTATTTATTTATTTTTTATAAACATATAATATATTTTTATCCCCAGGGGTACAGGTCATGAATCTCCAGGTTTACACACTTCACAGCACTCACCATAGCACATACTCTCCCTAATGTCCATAACCCCACCCCCCTCTCCCAACCCCCTCCCCCCAGCAACCCTCAGTTTGTTTTGTGAGATTAAGAGTCACTTATGGTTTGTCTCCCTCTCAATCCCATCTTGTTTCGTTTATTCTTTTCCTACCCCCCAAGCCCCCCATGTTGCATCTCCACTTCCTCATATCAGGGAGATCATATGATAGTTGTCTTTCTCCGATTGACTTATTTCGCTAAGCATGATACCCTCTAGTTCCATCCACATCGTCGCAAATGGCAAGATTTCATTTCTTTTGATGGCTGCATAGTATTCCATTGTATATATACACCACATCTTCTTTATCCATTCATCTGTTGATGGACATCTAGGTTCTTTCCATAGTTTGGCTATTGTAGACATTGCTGCTATAAACATTCGGGTGCACGTGCCCCTTCGGATCACTACGTTTGTATCTTTAGGGTAAATACCCAGTAGTGCAATTGCTGGGTCATAGGGTAGCTCTATTTTCAACTTTTTGAGGAACCTCCATGCTGTTTTCCAGAGTGGTTGCACCAGCTTGCATTCCCACCAACAGTGTAGGAGGGTTCCCCAAAGTTCCTATTCTAATGGAGCTTAAATCCCCAGTGCTTATTATGTATAATAAGAAAATAAGGGTCAGTAGATACACAATGCTTCAGATGATGGTAATTGCTCAGAAGAAAAATAGAGCAAAGGGACAGAATAAGTGAGAAAAGTGCTGTTCTAAAAGTGTTCAAGGGAAGCTCTCTGATAAGGTGACATTTGGACAGATTGAAGGGAGAGAACTGAGTCATGTGGATATAGGGAGAAAAGAACATTCCAGACAGACACTACATACAGCAAATGCAAAGCCCCTAAGGTGGGAGCATTCTTGGTATGTTAATAAAAACAGAAAGGAGTTCAATCTAGCATGAGAACAGTGAAGGGTCAGTGATAGAGGATGAAACCAGAGATGTAGAGTCAGTACAGAGAACTTCATTGGCCTTGAAGTCCATGGTAAAGATTTTGGATTTCACTAAGAGTGAGATGAGAGCCATCGTAGGGTTTTGAGCAGAGCGATGACCTAATCTCATTTATATATATTTTTAAGGTTTTTAAAATGTTTTTTTTTCTTTTTTTTAGAGAAGCTTTAGGTTCACAGAAAAGGGGAAGTTATGGAGGTTTTTCATTTACCCTCTGCCCACACTGCACATGCACAGCCTCACCCATTATCAATATCCCTCACCAGAGTAGTACATTTGTTACAGCTGAAGAAACTACACTGACACATAATCATCCAAAACATTATTGAGCTAATACAAGTGAGTGATACTGAGGCTTGGACTAGGGCTTTAATGGTGGCAGTAGTGAAAGTAGTCAGATTCAGGACTTATCTTGAAAGTAGGGTTTCAATTGAGTTGCCATTTACTGATATGGAAAGGATGGTGGGGGATGTTAGGTCTATCTATTTCATACATGCTACATTTAAGATGCCTGATTAAAAGCTAAATAGTGGTGTCAAGAAGACAAGGGGTTTGTAATTTAGGGCCAGGTTAGGGTTTGGACATAAACTTGAAAGACATCAGCATGGAAATGGGATTCAAAATCAAGGGGCTAGACGAAATTGCTCAGGGAAAGAATTTAAATAGAGAAGGCAAGTGGCTCAAGAACTAAGCATTGAACAGTGCTGATATTTCAAGGTGAAGAGAAGTAGAAGAAACTAAGAAGTAGATTGTGAGGTAGAAGGAGATCCCAAAGAGTGGTGTCTAGAAGGCTAAGAGTTTCAAGACAAAGAGGTCAGCTGCAACAAATGAGTTAAGAGGTAAAGAAGATGAGGACTGAAAATTACCACTGGATTTGGCAAGTAAATACCCTAAGTCACCTTAATAAGGCAGAAAGTGGTAGGGCTGAAAGAGGAGTGGTTTTCAAAATGAATGGGGGATTGGGTGCCTGGGAGGCTCAGTCAGTTGCATCTGCCTTCAGCTCAAGTCATGATCTCAGAGTCCTGAGATCGAGCCCCATGTCAGGCTCCCCACTCAGAATGGAGTCCCTCTGCTCCTCCCCCCAGCTCATGCTCACTCTCTCAAATTTTTAAGAAATGAATGGGGGAGGGGAGAGGATGTGTCTTTACAAAAGTAAGGCCAACTTTCTTGAGGAAAATTGCTGTAAAGTTCAGAGAAGTGGGGTGTTATTTGGAGGGGTGTGGAGTTCAGAGAGGTTGGGTGGAGTTTTCACCACTAAAACTTAACAAACCAGATTGGAACTATGCTGATAAGCATAGAAATTGTATTGAGAGAGGTAGACAGATTTAACCCTGGTTGAAGTCTCTAAAGTAGGAATGAGGATTTTAGTTGCATAATTCTGGATTGATTGAAGGGGAAGAAGTTGAGTGTGGAACTACCAGTAGGATTACCATGATTCCTTGGTCATGATCTTGGCTGGGCCCTACTGATAAAGGGGGATGCAGGAGAGCAAAGACAAAGGAACAGAAAGTTCAGGAAGCTTCAGAAAAGAGGTTAAGGATATGTGAAGTGAATACGTGGGATATAAAATACAAAACATGGCTGACCAGAAAAGCTGATCTGGGAAATTTTGTTTATAGGTGTGTTGAAGTCAAGTGCAATCCTTTGGTTGAGTTTGGGTTTTATGAGTTTATTTATTGTGAATTAGTGTGTGCTTTTCATTTAAAAAATCAGACAGTATAAGAGTACAAAGGATATAAAAATTCATGCACATGTACACACTCCCACTGTTCTCATATTGTACTCCCCAGGGGGAACCAGTGTTAACAGTTTGGTGCATATCCTTACAGATGTGTATGTGTGTATGTGTACACACACATATATATGTACAATTACTTTATAAAAATAAAATCATATACTATTCATACTATTCTGCAACTTGCTTTTTATACCTAACAATATGTCTTTTGTATTTTTCCATCTAAGTAAAAATAGCTCTACCTCCTTCTTTATAAAAAAAAAATGAATAGGTAGTACATGAACATGCTATACTATGTAAAAGGGACAACAGCATATATATAGAATCTCCCTCCATTCTCCCAGCAGTCACTTTCTCCCCAGAGGCAACTACTATTACCAGTTCCGTAAATGTCCTTCCACGCTAAGGAATGTATATAAACAGATACATTTATATTTATATAGATGTAAGCTTACCATACATGCTGTTCTATATCTTCCTTTTAAAATTTTAACTGTATAGCTTAGAGATCATTTCATATAGGGCTGCCTGATTCTTCTGACAATGTTATATTCTATTGTATCTTTATTTAATCAAATCCTATAGCTGTATATTCCTAATTTTTCACAAGTAGCTAAATGCAACCATATGGAGCAAGAATTTAGAATTTATTTAGCAAAAGTAAAAAGAAGCCAAACAAAGAAAGAAGACCAAATGCATTTTAAATTGTAAAGAATCATGAATTAAGACTAAGCCTAGGGCCTTGTGTGTGTGGCATTAAAATAAATTATTGAAAAGCAATTGGAATTCTAGATGCCAGCAATTCTTATTTACAAAAGCAACAACAACAAATTCTTTGTATTACTTTAAAAGAATATGAACAATGAAGAGCCTCTCTCTATTCTGAGTACCTAAACATTCTTAATGACCTGGATGAGGCACTTTTCTAGGACCAGTCAGCAAAAGTTTAGAAAGTCACTTTTTTGTTCATAGAAATTCCTGGCTAAGAAACCCTTCTCCTCCATTTGGTTTTTGTCAATGGCTATTACAGCTGGTACTATTCAGAGATGCTCACTGATTTTACAGATAGTCCAAATAAAACAATGTCACCAGAATGATATATCTATTAGGAAACTCCAAGGGGGAACAAAATGACATATTTCCTTTATGTAAAATACATTATTAATAGAATTGGCTAAAAGACAATGTCTTGCGGTGGCTGGAGTTTAAGGTGTGAATCCTCATGTCAGTTCTGTGACCACTGGGTGCATGAAGTTGCATTGATCAGTTCTCTTTGTTTCAGTTTCCCACTTGGAAGACGGGAGAAATAATTGTGTCCAATTCCCTTGCCTATCTCAAAGCCATGTTGAGAGAAACAGAAATGAGAACTGCACGGGGCAGCAGGTTTCCCAGGAAGGCACTGTTTCTGTAATTATGTTGGTATGACTCTGCCTAGGTGAGGTCTCAAAGGGCATGTGGAGGCACAAAGATGTGTGTATGAGAATCAACTGGGGATATTTTTCAGACCGTTCCCTACCTTGCTCTTCCTTCCATCCCCCATTAAGAACAACTGTGACTGAAGAAAACTTCGGTGCCATCAGGTATGGGACAACCCAGTATTGGGTTCTAAATTGAGGAGGATACACAGAGTGGGGATTAAGGTCAAAGGTTTCCATTTCAGGGAAACCTGGGTTGGAATGTTGGTTCCGCCCCCTTATTAACTAAATGATATTGAATGATCCTATTTCAATTACTGAAACCTTTGTTTGCTCACCTGTAAAGCCTTACTTACTTGCCTTTAAGGTTGGCATGTGGCTGCCACATAGTGCTCAAAAAATAGTTCTGCCATTGGCTCATTGGTAACCTCAATCTTTACTGTTCACTCTGAATTAACGGATTTAAGGCAATATTTATCATCCTAGGAGTTTACCAATTGCTTTTCTCATAAAGATACAATAGAAGGATTCTTATGAACATGTATACATAAGTATAGAATTTGAAGGCTGGAAATAGCTGTAAAACCATAAAGATTACCCCTACCAACCCTTCATTTTATGTACAAGGAAGCTGAAGCTCATAAAAGCAAGAGATTTACCCAGGGTTACAGGGCTGATATGGACAAGGGCCAGGACTAGAGGTACACTTTCTGTCTTCCAGTTCATCGCTTTTCACTTCTTGCCATTCTCAAACCACACACTTAATAAAAATTAAATATACTTGCTTTAAAAAATTAATGATGAGAATGTTATTTCCTTTCTATGGCAGAGTCAGTGATATCATCACACAGAACAAGAAAAATCCTGTGAAATGGCATTCGTGCAGCTAATAAAGAAAGGTGTGGAAAACCACCCCCATCATTGCAGATGCGGTATCCCCAGACCTAGAGAGAAGTGAGTGATGATGGCATAGAATGTAGGATCCAGATCCAGATCAAGACCCAGGTGGTGAGGGGAAAGATGTGAATAAGAAGGGGAGTTTCAGGGTCTTTCCTGGGTCGCAAATCTGCTCCCCCAACCTGGTCCTGAATTTCCAGTTTCTTTGCCTCCCTTAAGGACTCACAAGATTTCCAAAAGCTCCATGTTTTTTCACATGGCTGTTTCTTCCTCACATTCTCGACTCCTGCCATGTGATTAATACAGACGGTATATCTGCAGTGAACTGATCTTACAATTCCCCTGCCCTGGGTGTGAACACACAGGTGCCCAGACCCACAGAGAATTTAGGAAACAGAGCGGAGGCGGATGAACACCAAGCAACCTTAAATTAGATCTGCTCCTCTAGATACAGGACCAGAGGATCTTCTGGACTCTCCCGATAGTACAAGGCTCCAGCCCTGACTGAAGAGTTGCATCATGGGTCTGATTCACAGGACTGAGCGGAGTGGAAAGGGAAAGGCCGCCCAGTCTAGTTCTGGACACCTGCCCGTCTGCCCACGAATGACCACTGTGGAATCTAAGGCAAGCAGACTGCCCCCAAAAATCAGCCTGGAGTCTCTGCCTCCGTGCCTGGCCTGACCCTCAACCACAGCAATCTCCACTCCGGCCCAGGGCCACCTCAGGAAGGCGCCTGTTGCCTCCTGCTTGGCCTCCAGTTCTGCGGTCACCAGGATAACCCAACGGCCATAAATTTCCAACTCTGCTAAATGTTGCCCTACTTCTAAGTCTAACTGACTGCATCTTGCCCTTTGGGAAAACAGCTTTACTCCTGAGTGCTCTCTGCTAAATGAGTGCCACCTTGTCTCTTTCCTCCACATCATCATTATAATTAATAAGCAACAATATCATCCCTGGTGGTTATGTTCTTATTAGGTGTTAACTGGCCTTAGCATCATTATCTCATTAGGCCTTTCCACCTAAATTACTTTATCAGCTTCCCTCCGAAGGGGGTCTGGTACTGTCTGCCTGAAAGGAATCCCCTGCACAAACACAAGAAAGCAAAGGATAATCACAGGCATTTCGATCTGTTCCAGATATTAGTCGTCTTGAAAATTAATGTTATTTCTACTATTGGGAATACTTGAATTGCTATAAATCCTCTCATCCAGTGTTTAAAGCAATACCCAGAAGCTTTTAACTTAATCTCAGTCATTCTAAGAGGAAAAAAAAATGTTGTGGAAAAATATATCCTAAAATATTTACAACCGTTACAACTTCCTCCCTCGTCACTGCCCGCATTGCTATTTGAATCCGTTATCTTCAGTTCTTTCCTGGAGTGGCCAAATTTCAATTTTTTTTGCTGGCTTAGTCCCCACTTCAGTTGTTTTAGATGCAATCTTTTCTTCAACTTCTAATAAAGCTTAGCTTTAATTTCCTTTAATAGCACTCATTTCATAAGTCAACCTTTTGTAAAAGGTAGATGAAGAGGATTGTGCTCATAGAAGAATGGAGAACATAGGCTCATACAGTTCTCTAGAAATGCTTTCGTTCTTGAGGACTGATGGTGCACATTGCTTCCTTTATTGTCCTCATGATTTCGTGTTAACCGTGAACTCTTTCCATCTTTTCTTCCTTTATTTCTAGGTCGTGTGTGCTCTCCAAAGGTTAAGGAACATGCCATTAAGAGTCCAAATTTGTCCTTTACAGCCATTAGTCACATTTTGTTTCTCATTCCAGTTACTTCCTCCTTTCCTCACATTTCCACATTAATTCCTCATTCTTTCTCACTTTCCTTAGTAATTTCCCAATGTTTAAATGTCTTTTTATCTCTTGGGGCACTGGGTGGCTCAGATAGTTAAGCGTCCAACTCTTGATTTCTGCTCAGGTCATGATCTTGGGGTTGTGGGATCGATCCTGGCATGGAGCCCGCATGGAGCAGCCCCTGCACCCACCTCAGGCTCTGCACTCAGCAAGAGTCTGCTTGGGATTCTCTCCCTCCCTTTCCCTCTGCCCCCCCTGTCCTGCTCAAGCTCGCTCGCTCTCTCATTCTCAAATAAATAAGTAAACCTATAAGTGTCATCTTATCTCACATTCCTCATTATCTGCTTATCCTTCAAACTCTGTTGTTCATTTCATTTTCCCACAAACTGTATAGTCTTACTGGGTTTGCAGTATTCATCCATCAGTCCCTTTCCCCTTGCCTCCCTACTTTCCGAGTCCCAACTTCTTTTTTTCTGAGGGAGCAGATCATGATTTGAAATGATGGAGATGAATCTTAATGTCCCCAGATTCTCTATTTGCTTAATTTTTAACAGCAAATTTTCACTTCAAGGGAGTAATCTGAGTTTGTAATTCTCAAGTCTTCCCACAGAGGCAATCAAATACACTACGTCTCTCTGCCCCCTCCCCTCCTCTCTCTCTCTCTCTTTTCCAGACTTAATTGGGGACAATACAAATCTCAAATGAAATATTGCACAGTTTGTTGGTATTTATCTGAGATGCATTGACCATTCTTTTTCCCCCTTTCTATTGATGCCCCAAATGATAGCCAAAAAAACACATTGTTTTTTGAATCTTTGTCACATAACACTTCTCTTGGAGATTAAAAGTAAATTCCTAACTACAAACCCACTGTCATCAAACTTTCTGTTAATGCTCAGCCTCTTTTCTAAGAAGAGTATGATTTTAGTTAAAAAAAAAAATTGTGTTTTGTTTTTGAAACTTCACAGGCTTCAGAGACTTCTCTTTTTCTTGATCTTCCTTTCTTCCTCCTGAAATCTCAGGATAATTAATTTTAACAAGCTCTGGAAACATTCATTCTTCTCTTTATTTTCTCTACCTTAGTGTCCCTCCTTACCTCCTTCTTTTCCAATGGGTATCTTCCTATTCAAGTTCTGACAGGAATGAATTCCTACCTTTCCACAGTCTCATCTTCATATTCTCTTTCACTTTCCCTCAATCACTTTAATTTATCCATACAGTCTGTTCCTGACCATATTTAACAGTTTGTGTGGCTGCTGAAGTTCTCCCAGCCTGTGTCCCTTGCCTAGAGGGCAGCCATCTTGCTCCCACAGTGCCCTTCACATGCTGGCAAGAGAAGGGGATCCTGATCAACTTTATTAATAACACAAAGGCAATGGAAGTAAAGATACTAATCAAGGGGCAGCCTCATTGCATTGCTCTAAAAGGAAGGATTGGGGCAATTTCTCAAACTCTATCTCCCTATTATACTCCTCTAGAGAACTGTGTTCATTCCATCACAGGTATGGGATGCCTTACACTGGGATAAAGTTAGTAAATTGTAACCATTGAAACCTAGCATGCATTGCCATATGATTACGACTTCATTCTCATTTTAAGTTCGACAAAGGTAAGGAACAAGGTACCCACCTGTGCAGTGGGAAATCCTGCTCATTAAATTACTGAGTATATTTCTTTGAAAACAAGTGGATTTCTCTGAGTTAATCCTTTCTTACATGATCCAAATCATCTACTCTTATTTTTCTAAATATGACCCCTTTCTTCCCTCACTATTCATTCACAGTTCACACACAGTGTCTCTGGAGGGCACAGTATAGTCTAATTTTCTTCATTATTCAATTTGGATCCTGTTAAATGAGACAGGCATTCACTGAAAAGTAGGAACACTTAAGTTTTGGCAAATAAGTTCATTAGTATTCATAAAGCTTTGCACCCCTCATATTTAATACACCTTTCTATTACACAGTAAGAAATGCTGAAAAATAGTCAAACAAATTAGCAATGGAGCCCACCAAGACAGTACATTCAACCCTGATTCAGAGATGTCTCAGTTTATCAGTTTTCTGCCAATCATTAAACAACAAAGAAGAAACATGCAATTATGTACAAGGAGACAGAACTCCTAATTCTTTCATCCTAGCTGAAGCAGAAGGGTTTTAATTGCTTGGAAAAATAAGATTTTTATTTTCTCTCCGAAGGGATAAAGAAAACAAATGGCTTTGAGTTCAATGCCTGGGGCTATAAGACTTCAGGTTATGCAAATGGGAGTTGGAAAGACCACCCATCATATGTAGTTTTTATCCTTCATAAGGACCAGTATCCACATATTTAGAAATCTGAGATGGCCCACAGAATATTTCCTCTTCTACTACAGTTTCTTTAGCACATAAGGCAGAAAAAGAATGTGTCTTTTTCATTAGAATGTTTAGAGTCATGTAAATTTACTGATACCGCTTTTGCTTAATGGAAGTAACGCTCAGTGAAATATTTGAATATGCTGTCAATTATTGCGGGTCAACTTTCCACTTATGCGGGTTACCGAGTGCTTTGTTCCTCTTCAAAGTCCTAGCAGCCCTCTGATCTTGAGAGAGAGAAACTATATGTATTTAAAGAGGTCACCAGCTATAATGA
Organism: Lontra canadensis; assembly: GCF_010015895.1. NCBI lineage: Eukaryota > Metazoa > Chordata > Mammalia > Carnivora > Mustelidae > Lontra > Lontra canadensis. Next base: position 59,259,367 of record NW_022630996.1, on the reverse strand, counting down.
ATATATGAAGAACAGTATAGATGAAAGATGTCTGTCTATTTATTGAAAGAAGTTTTTTTTAAAGTTTAGTACATAGTCACCTGGATTCTCCCCATCTGAGCAGAGATGGTTGCAGACAGTGGCCATCACTGTATGGAGGGCTGTCCCTCTACAGATTTATTCCAAGAAGTAAATGATTGTCTCTTCCTTATATCTGAACATAGATCTTTTCATGGTAACCCTGGGCCTAAGTGATTACATAGAGGTGGATGTCAAGGCACCTCAGAATTGCCTGAGAAGCATGGGTCATCTGCCTGTAACTGGTTACGTTGGTGGGACCTCCAGTCCACTCCCTTGAGACATGGGTGATCCTCACCAAAAGAAAAGCCAGCAGATGATTGGAAGGAGGGTTTTGTACCCTCTCCTGTGAACGCTTCTGGAGTGGGGGAAACTGTCAGGTTAACTTGTATCTCCAAACCTAGCATACACCTGGTATGTTCCACATGGTATATGCTCAGTGGAAGTGTGATCAAGGAAAAGAGAGGGAGAAAGGCACAGATGGGAGAAAGAGTAGAGGAGGGTATAGCATCTGTGAGCTCTACAGGGAATGTTTCTAGAACCTACTCAACTCCTAAGCAGACTCATTGTATTCTTTTTTCTTTTTTTTAAGATTTTATATACTCATCTGAGAGAGAGAGGCACAGAGAGTACAAGCAGGGGGAGAGGTGGAGGTGGGAAGCAGGCTCCCTGATAAGCAGGGAGCCAGATGTGGGGCTCTATCCCAGGACCCGGAGATCATGACCTGAGCCAAAGGTAGATGAGCCACCCAGCCATCTGAGCCACCCAGGCACCCCAGATTCATTGTATTCTATAAGGTTGATAAATACTCCTCCAAAAAAAAAACCAAAAAAACAAAAAAACCCAGTCAAGTGATATTGCAGATTTACTTGACCTATCAGCTTAAGAAAAGTTGAATTAGAAACTGGGCAGTTGTCCAGTAGACTGGGACCTGATGTTAGCATTTTTAGAGCTGAAGGGGTCTTGGATCACCTAAGAGGCCTCCAAATGGAATGTGATATGACTTGCCCACAGTCACATGGCTCATTGATATTAAAATAAAGATCTGGGTCTCAGAGTTCCCAGCCTAGCATTTTTCATCATGCAATTTCTCCACATCAGACAGAAGCATTAGCTGCTTCCCGAATTCTATCCCTTCATATTTCCTGACCCATATCACTTGATATCTCTCTCCCCCAGAAGCCCTAACTAAACCTAACCCCTTCCTCTGGTACCATGGGATTTTATACAGCTTGCTAGAGAAACAGTCTAGGCAGGTTCACAGAGCAATTACAGAATGCAGACTTACAGGTCTTACAAACGGGTGCTCACTAGGCTGGATTAAGGCAATAAGAATTGCTATACCAACTGTAATCCTTGACTTGGGAATATCATTGTGTCCACTTGTTTGCTGTGGCCACTGCTCTTCACATCCAAGAGAAAGCTAGGATGTAAGAAACATGTTTATCTTATTCATTCATTCATTCATTCATTCAGAGAGCCAAGTAGGGGCAGAGGGAGAGGAAGAGAGAGAATCCCAAGCAGGCTCCAAGCTCAGTGCAGAGCCCAATGCGGGGTTCGATTTCACAACCTTGAGATCATGACCTGAGCCAAAATCAAGAGTCGGATGCTAAACCAGATGCCCCGGAACCATATCTATCTTACACCTGTCTCCAGTGTCCAGTAGATACTTAACTATTTGTTGAATTTTTTTAATGTGACCAGCAGTTCCATATTTCATGATTCTATGAATGTTCCTTGACATCTTCATCTACAAATAATCAATAATGTCACCCTTCAGCCAATATTTTTAAAGATCTCAACTCTACCTAGTGTCTCCACTGATCAAATTAACTTGACACAGAGGCTGATCACCCAGCCCATAAACAGGGAATTCAGGCTCCATTTGACTTGATCTACTGTGTTGGTCCATCTTTGCCCTCAAGTGAATGAAGACATACTAAGGGCTAACATCCTAGAACTGGAAGATGGTCTGATTATGTTTTCATTTTCAAGTCCTAGAATGTCGAGACATGTAGGCTAATAAATAAATTGGTGTTTCCTTCAAACCACTACTTGCCAGATCTTTATTCAAGGACAAGCTGAGCTCTGTGTGGGGAAGAACCAAGCAGGAGGACCAGTGGGGGTGTCTGCCTACCCTCCATGGTCACAAACAATCCAGATGGGGCACCCAAATTATATATCTGAGTAGGACAAAATAGGACAAAATAGGAGCCCTGTAGTAAAACAACCCCATGCTCCTCTATATTTTATTATGCCTTACTTTCTACCCCTAAGGAATTTATCAAACCATTCCTTCCAATTCCACACAGAATTCTCCCTAAAATAAGTGCTAGTATTGTTTTCCTCTCTGTATATTTCTGTGGATGTTTTAGCACTCTGTGGTCATTTTGGTGCCCTTATAGGTTAGTCCTCCAAGCAGGGGTCCAACTGGTCTGTCTTTAATCTGATCCTGATGGCATCCATTACTTGAAATGAAGAAGGCAGTCTAGTTAGAAACCACAGTTGATGTTCCTCCTCTCTCAGGGGATAGGTAGGCCATCCAGAAGGTCCTCTTGATGGTGTCTGGAGCCAGGATTCAGGAAGTTCAGTGACAGGGATAGGAAGCAACGTAGAAAATGTCATGCTCCTTCTGTTTCCTTCTGTCTCAGCAACTGTAAAATTATAAATCAAAGATTAAAAAGTTAAGCCACTGCTCAAGTGAAGATCTTGGTAAATACACCACTTAACCAAATCCCGATGACGGATGCATTGGCATCTAGATGAAGTCTGTGGTTTTCCAAACAATGAGGCAGAGACTACAGGGACACACAAAGTATGCCTAAGGAGTCTCTATTTCTTCATTTATTTTGCTTTAACAAAGAAGGTGGAAAAAATGTAATTGCAGTTAAATACGAGTGAATCTGCTTGCAGAAAGCATGTAGAATGAGTGGGCTCAGGAGGGACATACAAGGGAAAAAGGAAAGAGAGCTCACAGAATCCAAGAACAGCTGCTGCTTCTTCACAGCATTTTGCAGAGCCGACCTGAATGGAGTTGTGATTCTGTGACCTAAGAGAGAGATGAATAAATGATATTTGGCGACAAAAGATTTAAGACCCTATGAAAAATTAGAAGCACAGTCACCCAAGCTTTACTCAGTTCCTGGCATCCAAAATGACTGATTCTGAGTCATTAACAAGATAAGACATAATGATAAGAACCTAACACAAAGACAGTCTAGATGAAGCAGCACTAGCTTAGGGCATCTCCACTAAAAACATCACAGGAGATGTATTAGAGTGCCACTGCCCAGGTACTGGGCAAAACTCACATCAGGAATTGTCTTTGACTAACATTCTCCTTTTTAAAGATTTCTTTTTTTTTTTTATTTGACAGACAGAGATCACAAGTAGGCAGAGAGGCAGGCAGAGAGAGAGAGGGGGAAGCAGGCTCCCCGCTGAGGAGAGAGCCCAACACGGGGCTCAATCCCAGGACCCTGGGATCATGACCTGAACTGAAGGCAGAGGCTTTAACCCACTAAGCCACCCATGCACCCTGACTAACATTCTCCTTTGATGTACCACTCTGTCCCCTTCCTCAGGCTCCAGGAACCCAAATGTCCTTAATATGACAGAGACTAGCTTAAACCTAAGGTCTTCAATTGTTAGATCTGAGTATTTCATACTAGAGTATTAATACCTGGTGGCTTTAACATTCCCATGGGCTGTTTGCAATTTAAAATTACTTGCAATCTTAATTATTGGAATATGGGAAGAAGAGAGAAGGCAAGGTGAGCAAGGAAAGAGGAGGGGCTTCCCATACTTCTGGTTTAATCTCAACACGACTCCACACTGACCACCAAAACTCCAAACAGTGGGCTTCAGCAACTTTGCCTCCGTGCCAAACACAGTGGACAGCTGCTAAGCCCAGAATGAGTAAGCAGTTTTACTCAGAACAAATGAAGAGGATTCTTCAGAACTGATGTTTATGCCTAAAGAGAATTCTCCTCCAGATACCAATGACCATGTCTGCATTCCAGGTATCTGCCCTCCTCCAAACCCCTCACTTGACAAAGAAGCAAACTAAAAGATGAGTGGCTTATCTAGTGTCACAAAGAGACTGACTGAAGGCAGGGCTGAGACTGAGCTTAAGTCCCAGTTCGCAGCCCAGCCCAAGTAAAGCTTCGTTAGCACAACACATTGTCTTTGTTCTAGACAGGAGTATTGTGTTCTTCAAACTCTAAAGAAGTATTTGGGTAATACCTGAGTAGTAATTTCCCCTTCCTGGACAAAAGTCTGGTTCAGTAAGTCCAAGGGAGGCACAGGAATGTTAAGTGGTTCCCCGGGGGAGCCTGATTTGTTGGGAGCTGAAACCACCCCTCTGCTGTGCTTATCACCCCTCTGCATATTAGCACCATGGAGCCTGCTAGAAGGTCCCCCTGAAAGGCTGCTCTTACGACATCCTCGCAAGCTCAGATATCAAAGGGCTCTTGACAATTAGGGCACAAGTCAGAGTCCTGAAGACAGACACCAGTAAATCCACGGAAACAGAAAGTGTATTAGTGATTGCCAAGGGCTAGGGGTGAGGCTTGACGGATGATAGCTAATGGTTATCGGGTTGATGAAAACATTCTGGAATTAGTTGTGATGATTATACAACCTAAAGCAACCTTGATTATGCATTTTAAGATAATGAATTTTATGATATGCAAATTCTACTTCAATTCTTGAGAAGCCCATATAGATGTGTGGTACCACATATCACATGCAGGTGGATCACCAGGCTCCCTGCGTCCTCACCACTACTGAACCACTTCCCTTGGGCAACAGAGGCAAAATGTGGCCAGGGAAGCCAATGACTATAATGGCTACCATTTGCTGCATACTTCTTAGGTGGCAGACGCCTGCGATACACAGCACATGGTTATCTCAAATGATACATCATAACCAATGATGTGGATACCATTATCACACTGTTCTTGTTAACATTTTACAGATGACAAAATGGAGGTATAGTGATGTTAAACAACTTGACCAGGCCCATAGCCAGTAAGTGACAAAAATAATAGCTAGAAAGACGTGGCCAAGTAGGCACCAAAAGAATCGACCCCAAATCAAATCATCAGTCCTTCATGATTCTGGTAGTCCCATTATTAGATTCTGGGAGAACAGAATAACAACAACAACAACAACAACAACGTAGCTAAGATTTATTCTTATCATGTTCTAATCTTTCTGCTAAACTCTCTACATAGATTATCTCACATAATCTTCACAAAAACTCTGTGAGATAGATATGACCGTGGTGCAAGGTTAGGCAGAGAATGCTTATGTAACATGTCCAAAGCCACACAGCTAACAAGCAATGGGACGAGGATTTGAACACAGACCCTACTGCTAAGCCACTTTGATAGAGAGCCAAATTCAGATTGTCTGCTGGGGGCAGGAGGATGAAAGAGTAAAGTAGGCCCCATATGTTTCTTGAAATACAAAATAGCATCTGCCCATCTCTTACTTATCTATAGAGATGTGGTACAATTTTCTCGTAATACTATAAGGCAAACAAAACACAAGAGCAATGATAAATGACACTTTGCCTCAATGTTGACACAAAACAGAGTGACAGAAACTCGCAAATTAGAGAAAAGCCTTTTTTCACCTAAAAGGGCAGCCACCATTCAACTCCAACCCTCTGCTGCCAGTGGGAATATGATGTAGTACAGCCATAGTTTCTGAAAGAAACCAGAAAGAAAGATTTTTACGTGAAATCTTTTGGTGTTAAAAAAAAAAAAAAAGGCAAAATGGGGCACCTGGGTGACTCAGTCAGTTGAGCGTCTGACTCTTGTTTTCAGCTCAGGGTCGTGGTCTCAGGATCAGGTCCCATGTTTAACTCTGCGCTCAGAGTCGGCTTGGAATGCTCTGCCTCTCCCTCTCCCGTTGCCCCTCCCCCCACTGCCATGCATTCTCTCTCTCTCTCTCTCTCTCTCTCTCTCAAATAAATCAATAAATAAATTCTTTGAGAGAAAAAAGGAGAAAATTTTTTAAAAGGTAGCTATTATTAGTCCCACTCGATTATTGTTTTAAAAATCGGAAAGAATTCTGAATCTGAATTTGGTCCGTCACAGTTCACTCTCAACCTATGTATATAGTAAATTGCTTCCTCAAGCTGTTCCATGTGACTGGAATTTAGGATTTGGGGTAAAAAGTGACGGGCAGAATGTGGAATGGTGAGGAGGGACCAAGGTATGAAGATTCTTGATGCACACCTAAGGAAAGTAAATCTCATTCTGCAGGCTAGGGAAAGCCAGGAGCTTTGTTGTTTTGTTCTGCTTTGTTTAAGAAAAGAAAGACATCGGCTCAGAAAGACATCCTGAGCATGATGTTAAGGGCAGAACAGCTGGGCGAGTGAGCTGAGGCGGTGAGATGAAACGGCAGGTAACTGTCAACTTCAAGGCGGCCGCATTGGAAGTGAGAGAATAGACCTAAGTCAATTAATAGCAGAGACTTCCCTTAGAAAGTGATAGATCTGCTTGTATGAAAAGAGCATAGATACACTCGATTATGTAGCAATGGCATCACTTGGTAAAGAAAAGGCCAACATCATGAAGAGGGAGACATTACCAAATGAGAAAGAGAGCTATGAGAAGAACAAGAGAGGAGTTTTGGGATACGACTTGTTTGAGGCTGGGTTTGGCATGGAAAAAGGAAAAGAAAATGTCCTTGGCTAGGGAGGACACACCTTGAAAGCTGCCTAAGAAAACAAAAAAGTGAATGAGAAAAATAAAATGAACACATATAAGGAGGTCAGGTATTAAGAAATTAAGAAGAAATATAAAAACCAGGAAGGGGAAAACTCAGGCAAGGAAGAGCAGTGCACTTCCCTAAAATCCAGATTTCATGCAGATGAGAGAAACTGAAAAGAGCATTTTAAAAAGATGTTGTAATGAAGGCACCAAAGAGATTGCTTTAACAGAGACAGAACTTAAGAATAGAGACCACAATGGAGGTATTTGTAAGGAGAAGAAGAAAAAGAGGTCCAAAATATGGGAAAGGATTTTAGCTACTGGAGACCAGTGGGAAAAGATGAGTTTTAGAGATGTCAGAAGGGAAAATATGACAGGATTTTGGAATATTCTCCAAGTGAAAATAAGGTCTATTCTGCGAAAAAATATAAAGTTCTCCCTCCACAATTGCTTAAGAAGCAGCCCTGAGGACAGCCAAAGATAATACCAAAGCTGCATTCCGAGGGTATGAGGAGGAGAATGCAGTTACCAGAAAGTTCCAGAAGGGAAGGGAGCAAGGAGTTTCATCTTTACCAAGCTTGGTTTTCATTGGTTGTAACAACACACAGACCAGAATGAAGTGTTCCACGGAAGCAACTTCAGAGGTAACCTTGTGATGGCCCAGAACATGATGGGAGAACTACAATATTCACAAAGGCAGAAGGAAAAGGAGTGCCTTTTCTCCATGCACATGGTCCAGGAACAAAAAGGACCAAAAACAGTAACAAAAGATCCTATTTAAAAGGACAAAGTTGGGAGAGCCAGGCTGGGTCAGTCAGTGAAGCTTGCAATGCTTGATGTTGGGGATTGTGAGTTCAAGTCCCACATTGGGTGTAGAGAGTTCTTAAAAATAAAATCTTGAAAAAAATAAAAAAATAAAAGCACCCAGTTGGACATTAAGGAGAAGAAATACAAGTGAAGAGGAAGGAGGACTATTACAGGACAAGAAATGCATGTCATATAATATCTGGCAACTTAGTTACAGTATCCCACTTAAGTTCCTCAACAGATAGGCAAAATTATTCCATTTTGCAGAAGAAAGTGTGGGACTTATGTAAAATAATTACTTGGTAAATAGTCACAAAGATAGTTAAATTTTAGAGCCAAGTCTTACTGGATTCTCAAGCTTAAGCATTTTCCACAATACCTAAGTCACTATGGACCATCTTCCACCTGGATTTCTGCAGAAGTCTTCCTAACTAGTATGTCTCTCACCTCCACCATCCTCCACCTGCTACGTAGCCCAAGAACTAGATCCAAAATGCAAATTTCATTGTGGCACTGCCTGTTCCAATCCCTTCAAAAAATTCCCTTTAGTCTCCAGTGGCATCCAGGCCACTTAGCACTCCCTACAAGGCTATTCAGGGTCTGGCCCCACTCACCTCCCCAGCTTCATCTCAAGCTCCTCTCTTTGTAGGTGACAATTCAATGACTGAATATATATTTAAGTCCTTGGAATGCACCATGATCATTTTCATCTCCAGGGCTTGACACATTATCCATATGGGCTACAGCACTCATCTCCCTGACCATCGAACCCCTCCCCTTGGCAGTCACCAAGAATGACTCCTGGGCAACAGTAGGACTCCTTTCTCACAAAAATTAACATGCCTTATTGGAAATCTCTTTTATCTGTTCTGAGATCCCCATATCCCTACTACCATGAGCTATATGAGAAAAGATCCTGTTTCCGTTTTCTTCACTCTTGAATCCACAACACCGAGCACCTGCACTGACACATCGCAGGTGTTAAACACATATGTTTTGAAATGGACAAATAAATTTGATGGGGTGAGAGCCATTACTGGTTACTGAGTAGAGACCAAACGCCTAGCTGACCCCAAAGCCTCTACTCTTGGCATCTGCAACTTACTGTCCATTGCTGAAGATTCTTTTCCAAATTCCAAAATTCAATTCCAATTCCAAAATTCCAAAAAGTTCAACAACGTTTCATAGAACATAGGCTCTGTGTCCTTCCTGAACTCAGAGCTATAAATAATTCCAAGGACGAGACTTGCTTCTTGCCCTAAACAAGCTTACAGTCTAGTGGAAGAGCCTTCATTTTGTCAACACTTGCAACTCACATTCTCTTTAATCTCTCTCAGAACGGAGCTGACAAGGGCTCCTTGACAGTCTCTTAGCATTTGGTTATGGCCAGTTGACTCCTACAGGACAACAAGGGGCGTGAGAGCTGAAGCCAAATCTTACTCATCATTATCATCCTGATGGTTAGCATAGTGCCTGGTATATAACGACAGGTTTAAAACAGTCACTAAATGGGTGAAAGCAGAAACAAATGAATGAAGAAACAAACAAGTCAAGTCTTGGAATCTAACTTTAGAATCCAGGTCAAAGTCTCAGCAGGAATTCTCCTCCATCACCAAACAGATAAATGACTTGGCGACAAGTCCCCGTAGGAAAGAGCAAGCCACACGTATTGACCAGACTGCAGCCAGCAGAGCAGGGGGGCAGGCAAAGAGAGGAGCAGGCTACGATTTTCAGTGGTTTTCCATTTTTCTGTCACTGGACTCTGTTCCATCACTTCTCTTCTCTGTCCTCAGGTTTAGAGGGGAGATACCCTGGGAGAGTTACACCCATGAAAGAGTATTGAAATGGCTGCGCCTGGCTCTCCACAGCCCCAAATTTGCTCCCTGAAACAGCCCGGAGAGGTAGGTCAAAAGATAATAAGAAAATAGATCAGTATAATATTCACCACGTATTTTCGCTCCCTAGGAAGAAAATCCTTCAGTTACATTACTTAAAATGTGCATTAATAATTACCAACATGAATAAATATCTAGCTGAAACAAAGATATTTGCTAGTTTCTATGCTTTTCAAAATTAGAACCAAAAGTCGAGCCAGAAACAGCTATCAAATAGCATCCTTTCCACACATACATACACACACACACACACACACACACACACTCCTGAAATTTCCCCTGCTGCCAACTTGTTAGTTATTTGAATAGACATTATTTCTGCCACATGCTTTAGCACCAAATAGTACCTTGTAGTCCGTTAAAAAACCTTTATCAAAGTTAGACTATGGTACTATTTTGACACCAGACAGTCCTTTGCTTTTGTGTGGAATCACAGTGTTGCCTGAACAGTGTACGATTACGCTTTTGTGCAGACAATCAGCAGGTCATTAGCGTACCGTACAAATCACCTTGGACTCAGGATGGAACCCTGGGGACCTCACTCTGCAACAGACTGCAGAGAAGACATGGTGTTGCTGACAGTTACCTCTGATGGCGGTTAAAAAGGTATGATTGCAACCACATGACAGCTTAATACAACAGATCCCTGAGCTGTTCGCGTGGCATTCTGATTAATGGTATCAGTAATCATTATGAATTTTTAAGTTTCGGTGGAGCACTCCATTACATCCTACTATTAGAACACAAGACTAACAGGCCCTTTATGAAATTACCATGTTTTATCATTATCTTACTGCCACTGGTTTTACATTTTGGTGAACATGATCTGACCCATAACATATTTGAAAGGCTCAAGAAGAAATTTTTTCCTAAGAAAGTGAAAGTGCCATGAACTGAAACTTGTTATGGGAACCAGGATTTGCCACTTTTACACACACATGTGCGCGCATGCACGCGCACACGCGCGCGCGCACACACACACACCCGGAGGAGAAGTTCTATTTCCCTATATCCACATCTGGCAATGATGTGGGCATAGTGAAAAGATTTCAGATTCTCTCCAGAAAGCCCTTAGGCTACAAGAAAAATCATCCTACATCTAATAAAGCCATCTGAGATCTATCTGCCATATGGGACAGCCCTGTTCTGCTTTATTCCAACAAATTGGTCCTTGGATTCCTCTCACAGCTGTTGCTGCTGTTGTTGAAGATGTACGAGTCCTGGCAATGAGCAGGCTGCTGTACACAACAGTCAGGGTCCCCACATCTCTGGGCTGTGTAAGCATTAAGTGGTATCACCTGTGACAAGTACGGAGCCCCGGCATAGTTAAAGGCCTGACCAGAAGAAGTGCTCAGTAAATGGGGACCAAAAGAATCGTCTTAATTAGAATATTCTGGGAGTTTAGTTTCAAGAGAAAAATGGGAGTGGATTTCTAAATCAGATCACCACCAAGACAATACGGATGCTAAAATAAGCAAATGACTTCTCCTTAGAACTTCCACTTCAGGGATGTCTGGGTGGCTCAGTCAGTTAAGCATCTGCATGACTCAGGCCATGATCTCAGGGTCCTGGGATTGAGCTCTACATGGGCTCCCTGCTCAGCGGGAAGCCTGCTTCTCCCTCTCCCTCTGCCTGCCGCTCCCCCTGCTTGTTCTCTCTCCCTCTCTCAGTCAAATAAATAAATAAATAAAATCATATATATATATATACATATATATAAAAAATCCTGTGAAAGGAAAACATTTACTCTTCTTTTTTAAAGATTTTATTTATTTGACAGAAAGAGAGAGAGATCACAAGTAGGCCGAGAGGCAGACAGAGAGGGGGAAGCAGGCTCCCTGCTGAGCAGAGAGCCTGATGTGGAGCTTGATCCCAGGACCCTGAGATCATGACCTGAGCTGAAGGCAGAGGTTTAACCCACTGAGCCACCCTGGTGTCCCACATTTATTCTTCTTAATAATTTTTTAGCTCAATAATATATTGAGGTATAATTTATAAAATAAAATTGTAAGACAGTTGAAGTGTACATCATGGTGATTTGCTATACATGTACATGATGAAAGGATCCCCCATCTACTTAACTAACACATCCATCACCTCACATATTTATCTTTTTTTTTTGCTCAGAATTTATGTTTAATTATACAATACAGTGTTATCAACTGTAGTCACCATGTTATACATTAAATCCTCAGAACCTACTAGTCTTATTGCTGGACGTTTATACCCTTTTATTACCTTTCTGTATTTCCCCCATACTCATTATGATTAAGGTTGGCTTTTTCGTATTTCCTACCTTATATATAAAATACACATAGCTATCACCACACACACACACACACACACACATACACACACCCCAATATCAGGAGATAATTTTAATCCTTTGAGTCTATCTGGATAGGTCATCTGCAGCCATATGGCCAGACTTCCTCAACATGCTGAGTGGTTTAATATCAACACTAGTCTTGTAGGGGGGGTTCCCCTCTTGGATTTTTCTTTCCAATTTTATCAAATTTCGCAAATTCCTTTCTCTAGTTTAAATAAGACAGAAAGCCTTGCCAGCTCCATATTAACTCAGGACCATTTCCTGTTAACTTGGGATAGAGGGACTCACCACCCCCTTCCTTCTCCTCTCTATCTTCCTTACTTTACTGCCTGATTTCCCTCTGTTTTTTCTGATCTTCTTCTGAAAAACTCCCTTGTCCTATGTTCTAAAAAAGAAGAATAGCATAGAGAATGGAAGACAGGACTAGAAGCATGAACAAAGATTAAAAAAAAAAACACAAGAATTTTGAGGTTCCCTCAGCTTTTTAACCTCAGGTTCTGTTTCTGTAGATAGCTAGAAGTGAAAAGAGTAAAAAGGGCAAAAATACTAGGGAGAGAAAACATCAGAGAGATGCTAGACGAGAGTCTGCTGAAGGGAGGACTGACTCATCTCAACTTCTCCCTTCTTCTAATCTCTTTTCACAAGTCCCCTGCGGTGACCTTTACAAGCCTGGTGGGATGGAACCCTTGGGAAGCTCCGAAGAGGTAGAAGGGAAAAATGGCATAAAGTAAAATTCCACGTAAAAACCAAAACCCAAAACAAAACCAAAAAAGAAAAAAAAAAAAATCCCCAGGGCCTCTAGACTCATTGCTCAAGTATTTTCCACTGCACCCCACCCACTCTCCCAGGCCAACACACACCACCCGCCACCCCACACCTGAACTTCTGGGTGAGCCAGAAGAGCACTGGAAGTTTGGGGGCAGGGCTGAAACCCAGCACAGCCCCAGGCAGTGGGCTCAGCTGCCACCTCTACAGTGCTGGGAATGTACTGTCCCCAAAACACCCACCCCCTGAAAGACAGGTAAAGAGAAGCAGCCAGGAATTTCAGAAGCGACTGGGATTGGCAACAGGGCTCACCCACCCTTCTGCTGGGCTCTAGTCTTGGCTATGAAAGAGGGTGCGAGCATATCCTGACCCTGTGTCCTAACTTCCAGTTAAACCAGAAGCTGGACATTCAGGGGAAGAGCCAGGAATGTGGCTGGCCAGGTGTGGGGACATTACTGCCACAGTTTCCATCAGGGCCCACAAGCAGAATCCAGGCCACACGGGTGTGTTTGTTGAACAGAAACATTCTGAGATTCTATTTAAAAAGAAAATCTTCTGTTCCAGACTTTGAATAATAATGGCTGTCATTTGTTGAGCACTTACTATGTACGGGCTAACTCTCCGTGTAATAGATCATTTAATTCTAATCATCTTATGCAGTAGATACTATAATTATCTTCCTTTTCCATACTAGGAAACGAGAATTTAGAAGAGTAGAGCAACTTGATTCAAGCTACTGAAGAGACAGATCCAGGATTCCATCTGAGGTAGCTTGGACCCCAAAACCCACATTTAAAAAAAATCCCATCATTTTCTTTTCCTTGTTTTTTCTTTTTGTTGTTGTTGAACTATAGTTGACACATGTTACATTAGTTTCATGTGTACAACATAGTGAGTCCACAATTCTATGTGCTATACTATGCCTAGCACCAGTATAATTACCATTTGTCACCATACAACCCTATTACATTACATTGACAATATTCCCTATGCCTTTCATCCCCCTGACTTACTCACTCTGGAAGTGGAAATCTATACCTTCCACTCCCCTTCACCCATTTTGTCCTATCCAGTTTGTTCTCTGTTATTTATGGGTCTGATTCTGCTGTTGTTTGTTCGTTTATTCATTTGCGAAACCCACATTTTTAACTATCAAGCATAGAAAACCAAAATTCTACACCTTTGAGAGCATTCTTCTTAGATGAGACTTTTAAGTCATTTTGACCTTGTTTTGTTAGAGGAACGGATTTCAGTAGCCAGACAGCACATAGTTTTCCTCTATCTGACAGTGTGCCTGAGGACAGTAGTAGATTCTAGAAATCAGATAAACGAGCATCAGAGATAATTCACTCACAAAACAGAAGAAAATGTGGGTGGAAATGTGAATTCTGGGCTCAGTCTGGCTCAGAGTTGATTTGTCTCAAAGTTAAAGTATTTCTGTTGTCTTTCGGCAACGGCTAATACAGAAAGACAGATCTGCCATGAGCTTTAGTCACAGCTCTAATTAACAGGCAACATTGCTAATACCTGATGGATTCAGGAACCTTGAAGAGCAAGCACTTTACTCACAATTTCTTAACCTTCCAACCCACATTTTTCAGAGAGATACTGACTGACCAGTACCAAGGAGAAGCTTAATAAAGTGCTGGGAGTGTTCTAGAAACTTCCTGAAGAAACAGTAGATGCAATATAGGAAGAAAAAAGGTCAACACTGCCTTTATATTCAATGGCCCCTCACTCTTAAAGAGCACCCTTATGATTTTACAGCAGTTTCAGCAATAAACGTAATTGATAATTTAACATAATTATAAAATAAATATGTTGAGATAGTATTTCCCCTTCCACAGAGGCCTTAAGAATTCTCATGATGATGACTCTGGGAGCACTAGGACTATTTATAAAAGATTCTAGTCAGTCCAAACTGCTATTATTACTTCCCCTCCCAGTACCTGTGAACTCCCAGGAGGTTCCTATTTGTATATTTGTGGTTATCAAGGGAGATCCCACTTCTGGTAAGGAAAGAATGACAGCAAGAAGATTCCATACTCCCTCAAGGCTTTCCAACTCAATTGTTTGGGATTGCTCTTTCATAGTGAACTAGGGGCTAACAGCAGGTATTCCTTTCCTCACTGTCCCCCCCTTTTTAAAAGATTTATTCATTTGAGAGAGAATTACAGAGAGTGCACAAGCAGGGGGAGAGGCAGAGGGAGAGGAAGAAGCAGACTCCCCACTGAGCTGGGAGCCTGACATTGGGTCAATCCCAGGGCCTTGGAGATCATGACCTGAGCCAAAGGCAGACACTTTAACCATCTGGACCACCTAGGTGTCCCTCCTCACCCCCTTCTATCCCACAAGCTCTTCCAAGAAAGAAGGATGTCCTTCTAAGAAAATGGTCACACAAAATGCAGAATTGGCCTACTTCAATCTCCATCAAAAACACAGAGGTCTGAGGGGCGCCTGGGCGGCTCAGTGATTTAAGCCGCTGCCTTCGGCTCAGGTCATGATCTCAGGGTCCTGGGATCGAGTCCCGCATCGGGCTCCCTGCTCAGCAGGGAGTCTGCTTCCCTCTCTCTCTCTCTGCCTGCTTCTCTGTCTACTTGTGATCTCTCTCTGTCAAATAAATAAATAAAATCTTAAAAACAAAAAACAAAAAACAAAAAACAAAAAACCACAGAGGTCTGAGATCATAGAAAACAGCTCCAGGCCTATATGGTAAGCCAACTTCCTATGCAATATAATTTAGAGCAAATCAAAAGATTCCAAGATATATATCCCAAACTACTTTCATTCAGTCATTCAGTCAACCATTATTTATTGAGCATCTGCTGTGTGGGGGTTTCTAGAAGATGGAAATACAACAGTCATAGGGTTGCCAGATTTAGCAAATTAAAATCTTGTATGTGATCTGGCAACTCTAAACAGTCAGCAAGAGACCAGGCCTGCCCAGAAGGACCTTACAATCTAGTGCTGTATGCATTCCCTAAGAATTTTTCAATCTATGAACACCTTAGCAAAAATGGGCTTAGACAATTAGCTGCAAAGTGCACAACCTGAGGGAATAATACACAGAAACAAGTTCTGAAGGGAAGAGTAAGGTCTGAGGCAAGGCAAACATGAGTAGAATGTCACAGAGGAAGTAACAATGACTGATCCAGGACAATGCTATAGCTCTGGGCCCCCAGTTGGGTGGCGGGGGCGGGGGAGGTTGTCAAGTAAAGAGATCCAAATGAAGAAATTATTGCTGAGAACTCAGCTTGCTTCACCTGCATTCCAAATTAGTGACAAGTTAGCCAAAAATGTTGTCAAAGTTGGTAAACATCTCAATTAGACCTGAACAGAGCATCTAGTGGAATCCCATGCCAACTTATGGTTTGGGGTGGAAACCATACAAAATGTGGTGGTTTTATAGGGTTTGAACCTGAAAGCAAGCAAAATGTGGTGGTTTGAGCTATGTTTTTCTTGGAATATTTTAGGTACTCAGGCATAAAAATTCACAGTTAGGCTTGGGAGGTCCAATCTAAAACAATAAAAAGTTTTCACACTATCCTTTCAGCAACCACAAGGAATAGGCTTCCAACAGAAGTTGTAGACTCATGTTTGAATATCGTTTAAATATGGTTGATAGGTGGACCAGTTAGGCCATATTTATGTGGCAAAAACTGATTTTGATATTTGGAGAGAGGGAAAAAGGGCTGTCTTTTTCTGGACCAATATTATCTACATAGGAAAAAGAAAGCAAGGGATTTTTATGTGTGTTATTGTGTTAATCATAAAACTAGCAAAAGATTACTTCTACTGCCAGAAATTTCTTGCTGTGAGTAACTCCATAGCTGGTGTCTGGAGTGAGAGTAGGAGAAGTAAAAGAATTCATTTTGTTTTACATGTCCGACATTAACGCCACTTCAAAGCCTTCATGGAAAGATGTGGGGCGTACATGAATAGGAAGAGCCACAAAAGTAGTGGCAGAAATGGAAAGATCCATTTGCATAGCAAACTTTACCACTTCCCTTACTAGATATTTACCGTTTCCTAATCTTTGGATCCCATACTCACTCCGTATTGTCTTATGCCAGTTGCAAAATACAAATTCCTATCTCTCCATTCCTTCCCTTTCCTTGACCTCCTTTGTCTTAGTGGGGCAACGAAATGCCTCATGGGAGCATGTAAGTGCTGGGTTAGAGCTGTACTGGGCTTTGAATAATGTTGATTCTGTGATAGCATGGAAGTGCTCTGCCTAGGTACAAGAAAAGGGACTGCACAACCTTTCCTAAGATCGTCTTGCAGCTTCTGTGAGGCCCGTTCTCTGGACTTGCAACCAAATCGAAATATTTACTTCACTCTTTAGGTCAAAGAATATAGTATTTCTCCATCATCGATGGAAATTCTATTGTTCCCACAATGAAGTGGAATTTTTTCTAAATTTTGTATAGCTCTGTTTTATTTTCAAGGGGACTAGAGAAAAGATTACAAAATCAGTTATGGTTTACAGGAGCAGAATAGTAGGAATCATTGTTATTATCCCTTAACTCATATATTTATTAAGTTGTTCCAGGAAAATATAGTTGATTTGGACCTTGTACCTTTGAAACATTTGATAATTCCAAGATGGAGAACTGGCTTAACTTTTCCTTTGGTGGAAGTGAGAGTTTACAAATCTAATTAAGTGAGCTTTGCAGGGGGTGATTAATCTTAAGAAAACAAACTGCTTTCAAACACTCCAGTAATAACTGTTTCTGACAATTAATGAAACAATTGCAAAGAATCCTGGTCTACTCATTAAAGTAGACCCCGTTATGAGGTCTTGGCCACAGAGTACTTGTCCCTGGTTTATGTAAATATTTCTATATGGCAGGTTACGTACAATATTCTATAATTCTGACATATCTTGGTTTATATTGTTCTTCCCTCAAATTAGCCAGCCCTATGAAGGTTTCCCTGTATTTCTGTTCCAGAGTTGTATGAATCCAAGAAGCCAGTGAAACAAGCCTAACTGGTCTTGAAGATACTTAGGATCCATGCAATCTCTGTTAATGACTTTTTCATATACATATGTCCTTTAAACCAGGGGCATAATTGGATTAGTTGGCAATCCACCTGGCCAGCACACTGGAATAATTGAAACCTAACTAATTTTTTTAAAGATTTTATTTATTTATTTGACAGACAGAGAGCACAAGGAGGCAGAGAGGTAGGCAGAGGGAGAGGGAAAAGCAGGCTCCCCACTGAGGAAGAACCTGATACAGGGCTTGATCCCAGGACTCTGGGATTGTGACCTGAGCTGAAGGCAGCTGCCTAACCTACTGAGCCACCCAGGCGTCCCTGAAACCTACCTATTAACATTCGTGTAGATAATCTAAATCACTATCCAAGGAATATGCATAAGCCATATGTTGAATAGTATGGCCAAATAGCTACAAATTTGACCGGTAACCCACCTTGTTCATGAGTTCTTCAGTTAAATTGGGAAACTCACTGCAGATATTTTGTCCTGAAAATACCAACAATTCCTTACAGAGCCCACAATCAAAACTCTTCATAACGTTGCTTATGGGGCGGATAGGTCCCTTTGAGTACTCTCTTTGAGGCATAGTAAGTAGAGAAAACTAAATGTAGAAGAATCCATGTAATTACAACTTATTTATAAGTGTAAATAAAACAGAGACACCAAATATTTATCTATCTAGCATACATATATTGAGTATTTGTAAGTTCCGAGAAATAAAGATAAATATTACATGTCACTTAGGACAACTTATTGTCTAAGTAGGGAGACAGATAACAATGACCAAAAAAAGAGAAGAAACCCTACAAAATACCATAAAAGCAATAAACAGTGGGTACTATGGAATCATAAGGACGGATACCTAATTTCAAGCATCAGAGAAGATTTCCCAAGGTGGTATTACTTGAGCAGAGCTGGAGAGGTAAGAAGTTAGCCAGTCTGGCTATGAGCCAGGGAGGGCTTTCTAGAATAAGAGGATGGCATATGCAGAAGAAGAAACTAAAAGGCCTTGTTAGGCATTCTATTAATGTTATGGGCAAGCATTGGCTAGCATTTTTTCAACACTTATTCTTCACAAAACTCCTTACTATAAACCTTTTACAGGCATTTATCTCATTCAAGTCACCATTACCAAATAGGTCATTTCAAATCATCATTCCAGTTGTCCAAAAAGAAAACTGAGACACAGAAAAGAAAAATAATTTGTTCAAGATTCTGCAGCAGTCTGACTCAAGAACCGAAGGTCTTCCCCGCTAAGCTCTAAGTCTCCCCAGGTATGCCAAACTGTGGAGCTTAGCTTTGTTCTATAGGCAGTGCAGAGCCATTCAACTTGAGGTGAATCCCCTTCAAGAAAGGCTAACTTTTTTTTTTTTTAATCCTTTGGTCCAAGACCTTGATTACTTTCTGGTTAAATTTGATTTCCAACTTGAGAAAAAGAGCAGTGACTTAAGAAGCCCCTTTGTGCATGTGAATCATAACCCCTAGAATCAGGACAAGCAGAGATTGGAACTTCTGTCTGTCACTCTGATAAGCCATAAAGAAACCAATGCGGGTTGTCACACCATGCATACATGGTAGAATCCTTCATTCATACCTACTCTCGTGGAGACAGAGTCGTATTGTGAAATCTGAATACTTTAAATTCAGAATACTTTTTCGGTATTCTTTGCTTTATAATTGATGGTTTTTAAAGGGCACGATTTGCTTAGAACCATGGTTAAGATAGTTGAGTGGAACTATAGTGATCTAAAATGATCTAATTTTCTAGAAAATTACTACTTTCTACAAGCTGCATAAACTTTAATTAAAAAGACAAGGACGCCTATTCTCTCTCCTTACACATATGCGACATACCAGGCTCTTGGGATCCTGGCAAAAGGAAAAGAGCAGATTGAAGAGATTAGAATTTTTAGCAAAACTCTAAAGCTAATTACGATGTGATGCTTATTTCCATCGTTAAGGACCAACAAGTATCCAACATTTGTTGCTTTTTTTCTTTTTAAAGATTTTATTTATTTATTTGACAGACAGAGATCACAAGTAGGCAGAGAGGCAGGTGGGGCGTGGGGAAGCAGGTTCCCCACTGAGCAGAGAGCCCAATGTGGGGCTCCATCCCAGGACCCTGGGATCATGACCTGAGCCGAAGGCAGAGGCTTTAACCCACTGTGCCACCCAGGTGCCCCATTTGTTGCTTTTCTAGAGAGAATTTTTTTTTTTTTTACTTCAAAATAAGTTTAAAGTCAGCTTATAAAATGAACTGTAGAAGCAGGTTAAGTCACAAGTAAGACAACACACAAATCAGCTCATATGAATGTGACAATAACGTTTTTCAGTTAAATATCCCCAAAATGGGCATTTCTAAGAGGCTTAATCCAATGATTTATGTATCTAAATCCATTAAAATATCCACAACAGCCTATAAAGAAATATTTTGGCAGCTTCCTCTATAAAGTCTCCAGAAGAAGATTTTAATGGTAGCATATTTAGAGGAATGGATCCAGGAAAAAGGAGACACTGAGTCTGGAAATAACTTCAGAAATTCACAGGATAAGATCTATGGCCCCGAAAGATCTCTCTGCTTAAGTTTTCACTCATGGGGTTTTCTCCCTTCACCTGCCTTCTCTCTTTGCTCCCTTCCTTCCTGTATGCTCTCTTTCCATGGTAGGTCTGCCTTCCAGGCTGTGCTCCCAAATCCATCTAAAATCACTTTAAAAGGATATGTTTGATCCAAAGCAGCTTAATGTACTTTGTCCAACATGTAGAAGCATTTGGGTAGCCTCAGTGTCAGTGTGAACTGGGCTGTCATGGAGGCTGGCCCACTGAGATTAAATGAAAATCCACTTTGATAGGGATGAGGTGAAGCAGAAGAGCATTTTTAAAAACAAATTCCGATATCTGCATGTATTCCTCCCATTCTCCCATTGGACAAGTTCTGAAACAAGCTGGCGGCAGCTACAGCTTCACAAGCAGCTTCTTGCAATATAATGTTGATGCACTGGCAGAAAATCGAGAAATGAGGGGAAGGATGTGTACAGAGCGCAAATGTTTATGATCATGTACACATCACTTGTGTGTAGTTTGTAGCTCAACTATACTAACTACACTACCTGATTAACTGTATTTATGTATGGGGGGGGTGGCTTGAAAAGCACTGTAGAATCTGTGTGTGTGTATGCAAGCAGAGTGAAATACTGTATTGTGTGTATAAATATCAGGTAGTATAAAATAAAATCCTCTACAGTTGTTTGTTTAGGGACACATTTGGATTGAGTGAGCATTGTAACAATCATTTCTTTCAAAACCACAAAAACATCACACTTTTTAGTTTTAATAAAGTCTAGTTTTTGGCAGTTCTTTTATCACATCTGTCATCTCCTAAGCTTTGCTTAGCCAAAGCGCTCAGACTTGAATTTTGAAATTGTCAATATAGGCCTTCTAATCTTTAAGTCTTAAACTATCTAAGCAGATTAACTACTATTATCCTATGCCTACAGGACGAAGGAGTAAAGAAAGACAGAGGAAATAAAACTTTTCTCCAGGCAGTTAAGTTCCTGTGGAGGTTGTGTTTGGGGCATGTATTTGGAAAATGGTCCAATGTATTTATGCAAATAACCAAGTAGAAAGATGAGGACATAAACCCCGGTATCTACATCTGTAAGACAAAAAAAAAAAAAAAAAAAGGCTTCATCTAAGATATTTCATCCTCCAGCTTTTAAATAAAAAGTTACTTATAGTTCATACCAACATTTTCCAGTTTGCCAACTGGCAACGAATATCCTGAAGCCAAG
The DNA here is from genome assembly GCF_010015895.1 of Lontra canadensis. Lineage (NCBI taxonomy): Eukaryota > Metazoa > Chordata > Mammalia > Carnivora > Mustelidae > Lontra > Lontra canadensis. Next base: position 59,238,002 of record NW_022630996.1, on the reverse strand, counting down.
AAAGATATCTTGAAGAAACACACACACACATACGTAAGCACAACAGAGAAAAGCAAAAAAAGAAAAGAAAGAGAGGGGGCTCCTTCTCACAGCAGCATCTATCTGTGTGGTGACCTGATTTGTGCTATGATCTCCCTTTGGAGATCAAAGCAGGATTAATGTGATTCTTTACTGTTTGCACTGTGCATCTCAAAGGTCTGGAGATGTAAGAAATAGCTACAAACGCAGCTCTGGGACACAGGGGAAATGGAATATGAATGTGATGGGTTAACAGTCCAAAGGCTAACTATGAAAAGTTATTTGGGATTTGGGAGGCAATGCAGAATTTAAAGTACCTGGTATTTTTAAGCATCTTGGCTTTCTCTTTTCTAATTTTCTGGGGTAAGGCTTTTGGCTGTTGATTAATAAGTCTCCACAATGACCTTCTAGCTCATTTGGAATGTTTTGCAGCTGCTAATACACATAAAGAAAAGGAGGGGGGAACCCTGCAGCATGTTTTCACACGAAAGCACTTTCACATTTACGCGGAGGATTTAAAAGAAGAGAAAATCTTCTAAAATATCAAAATGTTGAGCTTTTGTATTTTCACCGAGTGTGACATTCCTGGATGCTGGAACCCCTAAAGAGTGAGTGTTTCTGCAGCCTTTCAGAGGTGCTTGTTCTTTTGTTGAGGAAAAAAAAGCAAGTCGTATATTCCTAGGATCTCAGAATGTGAAGGAAAAATCACTTCTATTTTTAAGGCTTAGTGTATACACCTCTTGGAGGGGTAGAAAAAGCTCTCCTCCGCCAAACTTGACTGTGATTTCGGCTACATTACCTAGAAGAGGGCGCGCCAGAGTGTAGCTCAACCTGCTTTAGGGACTCGGAACTGCCAGGGAGAACCAAACTGCCGGGATAGGGGGGCGGACGTTCTCTCCGTCCCGTATGTGATCCCACGGTCTCCACTCTTGGTTTACACAATTCTACCCCAAACTCACCTTTTTCGCAACTCTGCACGCCTAGCCACACAGAGACACCCACACAAGAAGTCCCGATCCCGACGCCCATTCACCCAGCTGAGCCCTGCTTTTTCCTAAGCGCACCTTAGTCTTGTTCGCTCTTCCAAGTTCCATTAGGTCAGCGCTCGAAGGCCTTTTTTTTTTTCCTTTCACCACTTTCCTTTCACCACTTCCCTTTCACCCTCCAAACCCACGCACGCTACGTGGCCAAAGCCCAGGAACTGGTTGGAAAAGAAGATTCGGCAGAATAGAGCCGGATAAAGGTCTAGATAGGACCCGACGCCGGGGAAGGGGGTCCTTCCCGCGTGTGTATCCCCGCCCTGACACCCAACGAGGTTCCACCTCCTTTTGCGTAACATCCATTACGCGCCCGTCCGGTGCCGGTGCCGCACGGTGGGGGGCTTGAAGTCAGGCTCCTTCCAGGGCCAGGGGTGCGGGGCTGGGAGGTCCCCTCTGCCACAGTTGCCCCAGCCCCGCCCGAGCGCTCCAGCCTTCGCCTCTGCGTCCCGGCGGCGCCGGACTCCCGCTGCCCGCCCCCAAGCGCCTACCTGGAGGGGGAATTCAATAAGGAACCTGGTGAATTGCCTCAACTGGAAAAGCAGCCTGCTGGTGAAGCTTTTTGTCCAGAACACAATTCCCAGGACCAAGATAAGGAAGGGGAGGACTCTTCTTCAGTGCCTAAACACGCTACACTCACCTCCAGTTGTTGTAATCACAACAAACACTAGCAAATTGGACTTTCCTAGGCCGTTTCCTTGCTTTATTTTTAGCTAGATCTGATGGCGTTGATAATTGTTTTCTCATTATGCTAATTTGTTAACAAGGAAATTTTCAGTTGAGTAAGGACTGTTCAGGAATCGGTAACTAGGAACCCTGGCTGGCTGAGGGAGTTGCCTGAAAATTCTATTGGAAAAGTTCGGAACATCAGTATCAACTCACCCTCCGCCTCTCACTCTGTTTTTACAGTATTATTCTCTCTGCAGCCCTGGTTTGCACAGCGGTGGTCTAGCACTCGGAAACCATCCTGTAGCTAAAAGGACAGTAGTTAGAGACCCACGATTAATTTAAAAAACTTTAAGTTTTAAAATATTGCAAGCTTTTTTCCCCCCAAGCTTAAAATACCAGCTGAAATATCAAGTATTGCTGAAAATTTTCTAACCGCTGGTATGTGACTTTGAAACAAAACAGAGTTAGAATTCAGTAAAAGTTATTATTCAGTTATTAAGATGCAGTGGGAGCCCTACAAGTTTTATAGTTTCTGCCAAGACACTGCTAATGTTAATATACATATTCTCATGGGCTGTATTTTTTAAATTCTCATTTTTAAAATTTTATATTTTGAACATGATTCCTTAAGTTCCTATTACTATGTGATCTTTTTAAGCTAACAGAAAATCAAAATTCTAAGGAAGGGAAGTGCAGGCTCCAACCTCTTCACATCGAGTAGAAGACCGGTGCACCAACTCTTCTGACTTCTATTTGCTTAGATAACTTTAAAGGTAAATTTGGAAAATTAACTTGAGAGAAACCGGTAACAAAGGGTGACTTTTATCACTTTTGGGGGAGGGGAGGGTGTTTAAATCATTTAAGATCTACAGGGGCAATTAAACTGTATAGCAGTTTGAAATATATAACATGGGGGAGGGCTTTTAAAAATTACCCATCTAACAATTCCTATATCTACACGAGTAAGAAGGCCATAACTACCAACAGCCAGCATTGCTTGCAAATTACATTCGCTTGAAACTCTGCTTAAAGAGTGTATCTCCCACTGTATTTTGGAATTGTGTGAAGGTATGTATGTACGGGATCTATGTATATATAATTCTTATACTTTATATATGTTTAGACATGGATTCTTTTTAAATGTTTATGTGGTTAGTCACTTTAAGAACATCAAAATAAATTGTACGTTGGCTTACACTATCTCCCAGGTATTCCCAAACACTGATGAACAAAAATCTTTATCTCAGAAATGAACAGCTACCCATTTAAAGGAAAGAATGGAAAGGGGAACTCGATTTATTCTCATTTGTTTATGCTAGACGTCCCCCCCCCTCCACAAATTCATTTGAATAGCTTTCAAGCCGGAAAATGGAAATGTGGCTCCTGCCCTCTATTTCAGCGGCAAGCAGCAGCGTCCTGGCAACAGCGCAATTTTCTATCATCAAGGATAAATGGCATCGAACAGAACATTCTGATAAAAAAAAAAAAAAGAAAGAAAGAAAGAAAGAAAGAAAAAAAGCTTCAGCCCAAGGAGCCCATGATTGCTGGCCTTCCTGTCTGTCATCCCTTTACAAAATCCTCTCCGCAAACCTGAGCGGCATGCTGTCAGAGCTAATAACGTCTTCTCAAGGGGGTGGGGGGGGGGCATAGTCTTCCCTGCACAATGTTCCCATTTATTAAATCGAGTGCTCATTTTAAAATTGCAAATATCTTTGTTTGGTTCACTGCAAATTAAAACCAAGATGCAGGAAGTTACATGATGCAACAATTATTTGTGTCATATCAAAGAATCAAACTGTTACCTCGCCCTTCTTTGGGCTGAGGTCGGATGAGGGGGAAGGGTAAATCTGGGGGAAGCCAGGGCAAGAGGTTTTTTTGGTGGAAAAATACAAATCTGTTCGCCCTGCAGGTAAGCTAAGAGTAATTGAAAGCCAGAGGAGCGATGCGGGTTTCTGCCAGGGAGAATGAGCTGACTGCGATTCCCGGAGCGCGTGTGGGCGCGGTCCTCCGCGCGACGCCGCACGCGGGTCTGCCAGAGCTCTGAGCAGAGACACCGGGCTTTCCCGCGGGAGGCTTTGAACGTAATGGTGGCTATTTCTCGCCCACTGAGATCCCTTTCCAGAAAAGGCCATTCTGTTCCAAGGAGATGGATCCCTGGGGTCCCCGTGTCCGCATAGGGGGTCTTGGAGAGGTTTAGAGGACTCCCCTGCAGGCGTTCCCCGAGTCACGCGCTTCTCGCAAGAGGTGGGGGCTCGGAGTCTCAGAGCAGCAGCCCACAGGCGCGCAAGCCGGCTCGCAGGTGCTGGCCTTGAGCTTCTTAGCCGCCGGGTCTGGTGCCTGGGGGTGTGCGGTCCAGCTTGACTGGTGCCTGGCTGTAGTGCCCATCAAGTTCTTGGTCCATCCACGCTCCTGCACTTTGGACTGAAACCCACATGGTGGGGGGTCCGGGATGGGTGGGGAGGCGGTGGAAGTGGAAAGGAACGGGGAGCAGCGATGTTGACACTCTTCCTGTCAGACCAACCGCTAGGGAATTTTTTATCTCGTTGAGAGGGAGAGATGAGGGAAGGGACCTCAAATGAAGAGAGAATCACATCTTAATATCCTTTAAAGTTGGCCTTTGCAAAGAAAAAGAATAATAGAGAGGTATGTAAAGGACCCTAAAATGCCGGGAGACCCTAAGAAGTAAAAGCTATATTCTGGATATCAGAGATTGGGGCGTGCGGGGCGGGGAGGGGTGGAGGGGTGGATAATCAGCTTGGTTTGTAAGGAGCTCTCCCAGCTGAGAACGGTGGGAGGAGGGGAATGATGGGGAAACCTTTGTTTAATGAGGAAACCTAATTATTGCGCATCTGGAAGTCTTGGTCCTAAGTAAGAGAAGAAGGCGGTACTCCCGGCCCCCCCCCCCCCCCCCCCCCAGGCAGTGCGCATGCCTCAGCCTTTGGCTTTGCATGATGAGGCTCACACGTGAGCCAACTGTGCAGAGCCTGGGCCCTGCCGTGGCAGCCAATAGGATCCCTATCTCAACTGCGTCTCCGGGTCACATTGACATCTCGGTTCCCCCACAATAGGCCTTTAACACCCACTTTAAAAATAAAAAGGGTATTTTGGTATCGATTCTCGCCTTGGCACGCTAGATTTCTGTGGGAAAAAGACACATTTTAGAAGTACAAATACATTTACTACAAGCAAGGGTTAAAGTATTCAGAATTTAAGAGAAAGAAGACAGGAGAAAGGAGTCTGTTCAAAAAATGGGGCGGGAAGTGAAGAAATCCTGGGACTGCTGCCTTCAGAGTCCTGAGATTTTGCCCAATGTTGAATCTCTCAAACCTTTTCAAGTCACATGAAAATCCCACCTATTTCATTGACCCAAGGAGCCTCAGAAATAGAGACATTACCCTGTACAAGCCTGGCTTGGGAAAACAACCCCAAGCCCAACTCTTTCTCCACTCCCATGACCAGCCCCCACAGTTGCCTGGGAGATGGGAAGCTAGAACACCTACATTCCATCCTTCTCCCTTTCTCAGGCACCAAAGTGGTCTATGCACTGAGGTCCATGTGTTAGCTCCCACATCTACGAAGTGGGGCTAATTATAGAAGGGCAGAAGGAACTAGAAAGGTAAAGAAGTGACATAAATATCCTGCCTGTATGGGCCTCTTTCACCTCTACCCAAGCTCTGAAGCTGGAAATGATGAGGTTGATTCTCTGGGGCTGCAGAAGGGGTGGGCCAGCTGGGAAATATTACCTATCTTGCCCCTTCTGCACACCAACACTGCTGCCTGCCCTCTCTGCAGCACCCTCCTGACAGGTACCAACCACCCTGTAGTCTTCCCACCTTATATCCCTGCCAGAATTACTGCCCACAAATGGGCCTCCAACACCCCTGAGAGCGCTCCTTTCCGTGACAGGAAAACTGCTTGTTCCTATCACTGAAATAAAACAGGTGGGGATTATTATGTGCAGTTCCTCTCCCCTTTTGTGTAATTCACAAGTCTCCAACATGGGATTAGGCTTCAAATGCACTCGGTCAGATACATACTTTTTAGTGCTCAGCTCAAACAATGATAAAACCATTCCAGCAGTGCCTCTGTTTGTCTCCTAGGTCTTTCTTTCTCACCCTCCAGGCCTACTATCATCACATAACTTTTTTTTTTTTAAGAGGGTGAACCAGAGTCCCACCCCAGCCAACCCTCCCAAATGCAAGGCGCTAGAGTGACTTCAAGGTCTTATTTGTTCACCTAAGATCAATATTATTTGACCAGTAAGTATTAAGTTAGCATACTGTTAAGCATTTAGCTGCCAGCATCCATGTCTATTTTCTGAGGTACTCACTGAAACCAGAAATGCCAGTTGGCAGTCTCTGTAAAGAGCAAAAAAAAAAAAAAAAAAAAAACAACTTTACCACAATTTTGTGTGGGGGGGTTGTCTTTGCAAAAATGAAGCTTTCTCCTAAGCTGACCCCATAAAACCAAGAGGTTTCAAGATGGGATAGCCATGTTGTTTAAAGTCCATCTTGAGCATTAGATTTTAGGCTTTTTCTTATAATTGACTTATCTTTGTGCTTTATGGAAAATAAGGGTGCATCTGAAAGGAACTATAGGCCTAAAAGAAAGTCCATCAGCCAATCAATAATTTTCACTGTCCCCAGTTGAAGCAAAATCCTCCTTCCCTGCCTTGGGAGTGGCTGCTATAAAAGGTTTTTCTTTTGAGCATGTTGAGTAAAATTGAACCAACATAAGTCTCAAATTCATGTCCCAGCTTCTTCTTTGAGGCAGGTTTCAGATGAGCCATGAGTCTAACTTTAATGACAACTCACAGTTACCTCTAACAGAAGAAAAGACCAGCAGGCTGGAGGTCGGGAGGGGAACACGGAGTTGCAGACCCAAGATAATGACCTGGAACCCTGCCTGGGCCACAGCCTCAGCCTCTGGAGTTGCAGTTTACAGGCATCCTCAACTCTAACCCAGACTATCTTATAGTCACTTTCTCTCCCATCAGTGTGCACCTTACGGTACCTACCAGCTCCCGCCCTCCCAACAGATACAGTTGGCTTGCTGGTAAACCAGCTGAACTGGGAGCACGTCCTTCCCATGTGGGGCAGTACCACTCTTAATTAAGTTGGGGCTGGTCAATTCATAGGGAAATGGTAAAGGAGGGTAAGGAGGAAGATTATTGAGACTACAAAAATACAATTGACACTGTGAATGCTTCAGGAGCCAACACTACCTCTTCCATGAGAACTCTGAGGGAGATGTCCCATAGATCAGATGGAGCAGGACAAAACCCACCCTTTTTGGGTCACCAGAAATGGAGATTTGGCGGGGTTGGATGGGGGGAGGATCCTTTTTCTCTAGCAGGTCAGTCAGGGAGCAAGAAGGAGGCTGGGGGCTTGCAACTCTCAATCCCACTGAGACTTCTTGCGGTGCCCGGATTCCAGGTCTTCCCTGCCTACCTCCGGATTAGTGTGCGGGGTCTCCCACCACTCCCACCCTACAACCCCCACCCCCACCATCCCGCAGGAGTTATTCTAAGGACACTAAAAGTGCTCCAGGAAGCTTTCCTCTATCTCCTCAAGACCTGGCAGCCACACCAAGCCGGTCCGCAGGAGAGCGTCTTAGCGTGGGAGGCTTTAGACCAAGCGCGGGACTCTCGAGTCCTGGGGGCCCTTGGGCAGGTATCGAGCAGATCCAGCGCGTGTTGCCCTGGCTGGCGTTTTCAAACAACAGGATTACAGGTTGCATCTTGAATATGAATTAGCCTTCTGCGCTAGTGTGAATTCGCTTTGAAACTCAACTTGTCAAAGTATGGTTTTAATTAAACGTCTTCGGCCCGAAAGATTACATGTTTTGTAAAATATATCCTAGCATGAAATTTACTTCCACAATCTGAAATTAGATTTCTTGTAAATGTTTTCATAAAAAAGAAATAGGAAGGGGGTGTGTGTGAGAATGGAGAAGTTCATACTCGCTGCGTTCTTTTAAAATGTCCTGCCAAGCCGGCCAGGCGCCCGACAGGTCCCGGGACGGCCTGCCAACCTCGGCCGGGACACCGAGGAGACAGCGCGCCCGGGACGGGCGAGTAACCCGAACCCGCCGGGGCAGGCGCGGCCGGCGCAGCTTTTGCAGTTGGAGACAATTCAGCCGACAGACGAGTTAATCCCGCACTGATTTGTTTCGGATCCCTCTGCAGGACGCCAGATACCCCCCTTCGGCTGCTGCTACAGACACCTGCCTCCCTCCCCACCCCGCGCCGCTATGCCGGTCCTGGGAAAGTCAGTGAAAAGGTTCTGGGTGCAGAGTGGCCTTACCAGCGTTCAACACCAACACTTCATCTCAAAATTTAAAGTTCATCTCTAAGAATTCCTGGCTAATATTTAGGACAAGAGCAATGTCGATCGATAGCCACCCTAACAGACTGTCCCAAACTGCTCCAATCCAACCTCAAAGCCTCTCTAGATAGGGAAGGACCCCCGGAGGGTTCTCTATAACCTACCTGGGGGCATCTATCACTGGCGTAACCCTCAGAGAAAAAAGGACCCTGTTTCCCTGCATGGGGGCGGGGAAAGTACCTGCGCACGCTGCGTCTTTCTATTCAATACAGAATTAAGAGCTAGGTCCCTGCGGAATTCTCTTTCCCTAACTGCTCTCCGAGGAACCCGCCAATTCTGGCGGGATTTGTAGGATTCTAGTAAAAGTTGGCTCACATGGGGTGGGGTGTAATGGGGAGGAGGAGGGAGGGAGCCGCATCTCCTTTCTTCTAGATAATTGGGACCCGAGAAACGAGGAGGGGGTGGTGCGGTTGCGAGAGTTATTTACCGCCCTCCACCTGAAATAAGCAAGACCAATAACGCGCCTCGCTTTTCGCCCTGTTTACTCCATCCCCATTCAATGATTGGCAAAGCAGGCCCCGAAGGCAAAGGCAATAATTGCTCCGCTCTCTCCTTACTAGGGATGTGTGTAGGCATTTGAAGTGTACTAAAAATAAACGAAGGAGCGAGAAAATGAAAAGGGGACAGAGTGACAATTTGAGGCAATTAAAGCGTCTGTGCATGTTGCCGGAGGAGCAGGGACCCACAGCGGTTTTTGTTTTCTCAGGCCTGATGATGTGACTAACTCGTTAGGGAATTTTTGTCCCAGGTTGTGTGTGTGTGTGTTCGCGCGCGCGCAATGGCAAGTCCTTGAGGGAAGGAGGAAACTGGGACCATTTCTGCGCCTCTGAAAACCGGGTTGTTCTCAGGAAGAGTGCGGGGTCCAGCTCCCTCAGCCCTTCCCCCTCCACCCTCCCACCTCCCCATCCCCCCACCCGCACTGCGGCGGGTCTGACGTGAGAGCCTTTCAATTAGCACTTCGCCGCCACCTCTTCTAGGAACTTTGGAGCAAGTTTTCAACTCTGAGGTGTCTAACCTTAAAGGGGAAAAGCTTAATAATACAACGTGCATTTCACAACCCCGGAGACGCAAAGGATAAGGGGTGGGAAGGGAGAAAAGGGTGGGGGGCGGCAAGTCATATCAAAGCTTGGGAGACATTTTGACAGCGCGCTTGAAATATTACTCTTAATTTTTGGAAGACTTTCAAGAAGTGAAAGGGGGATGGGGATGAGTGGAAAGAACCACAACTTTCTCCTGTCACTCCAGCATCCAAACAGGGAGGGCTCCAACCTCTGCCACACGCGGGAACCCACAGTGGGAAATTGTTTCAAGATACAGCAGGGCTCTCTTCTTTCCCGGGACCCTACCTGAGCAGCGAACATAGCGAAAGGGTGGGGAGGAGTCCTGGGTGTCAAAAGTCTGCGGAGCCTCAGAGAAATAACTGCAGGCCCTGAGCTCCATCTGGGCCTGGCTCGGGCCTTCCGGAATCCAGTCCAAACTGGTACCCCTTGTTGATCAGCGCCCCCCCGTCCCCCCTACCTCCCCGCCCCCATCCCACCCCAATCTCGGGCTTCGGAAGGGGGAGGGGGCGACACTGTGCAGCCCCCGCCAAAGTCCAGCTCGGGCTGGCTTCAATGAAAGCTGGCAAATCCAGCGAGTCTCGCAGAAATTTTCTTCGACCCTAATTCAATTTTAAAGCGGATTTTTACTATTAAAAACGCTCCCGAGCAACACATTGAATTAATCTGACTGTACGGTTTTAATTACAGTGAGGGTTTCTCTACAAATCTGTACAAGACAGTGGCTGGCTCTTGGAGGATCTCTGCCTCCTGAATTCCATTATCGGCCCCCCGTTCCCCGCAGACAGGGGCGCGTGGGAGCCAGCTGCGGACGCGGGCGTTCCTGTCGCCCTCTGTTTCTGCCCGCCCTCCTGGCTCCTGCCCTCCCCCGTCCTTTCTTTCACCCCAGCCCCAAAGAGAGCCCTGGACGCCTGCCTGTCTGTTTGGGACTGCTGCACCGAAATCCTGAAACACTACGCTTGCTTTTTAACTCTTGGGCCCAAGACCTTTGAGCCTCCAGAGGCTCGTTCTTAAAAGGGTTCATTTGTCGCGGGAGGGTGACCTCCTTTGTAATTTTTAAAGGGTCCTCCCCCTCGACTTTGCAGCTGTTAGAGGGAGCAGCGGGAAGCGCTAGGTGTTTGAGGGGAAAGCAGGCTAAGGGGTGGGGAGGAGATGGGGAGAAAAGTCTGGCAGAGAACACTAAGGGTGGGCACTAGGGATTTGAGTCTAGCTATCCCCCAGCCCCCACAGCAAAGCAGGCTGCTTGTGTCAGACTTGGGTTTATTAGCTGTGCAACTAACATTGTGGGACAGCGGTCTCTAAAGAATCTGATGGAGAAGATGACAAGAATGGTACTCTCCAAATGAAGCAGATTCACACTCATTCTCACTTGTTCACTCTCTTGTATCTCTCTTCAACTCCCTTTTTAGGTTCCCTACTTCTCTATTCTCTCTGTATCCCCCTCCACAAAGCACGTGGGAAGAAAAATGGCACTCAGATATGGACCCAAACATGTATCCAAATGGACCCAACTCTCAGCGAGTATTTAAAGAAGCAAAGGCTTTAAGCTCTGTGGGGCGGGGAGCCTCCCTTGGCAGAGGTAGGGGGGACTCTCTGCACAAAATTACTGAAACCTAAAGAAGAATACTATTTCATTCCCCTGGGTAGGATGGAAAGGGGGCTTTCTTTCTCCTAGAGTTGTGTAAGAATGGATTTGCTCCGAACAAAAGAAAAGAGAAAGGGCACAGGTGAGAGAATGTGTTCAAACAAACAAATAACCCCCTCAGCTTTGCAATACGTTGTCCCCTAAGGAAAGTTTTGCTAAAAATCTAATAAATTACCTTTCCCTTTATTAGGATGTTATGAAATAAAGGGGCTACGAAGTGCCTATAAATAGGCATGAATATGAAAATCACCAGAGCATTTCTATCACAAGGGTAGTTCAGGTACAACTCCCTCTCTCTAATGCTTTGATTTTTTTTCTGTTGTAACAAGAGAAGCATCTAAGAGTTCACATGATAGCAAGAGGATGTTTTCCACCCTGGGTTTTCCTCAAGAGCTGTCCTAAGCCTGGCTCCCCCTTCATGTTGAGGCCTTTGCTGTGACTTTGTTATGTTACTGCTGATGAAGGGATGAAGAAATTAAAACAGAGGAGGCTTCGAGGCATTTAGGAAGAGGCTTGGCCAGCTATATTAACTCCTTATTATCCTAAAAATAGTCTCCCATTTCCTGTTGCTGCTCTTCCCTGCTGCTCCAGGGCTGCATTGATCCTCCAATGGTCAGGAGGTCCTAGTTTCCAAAGACTGGCTTGATTAAAGCTGACTTCTAACACCCTATCCCTTCCCCTTTTGCCCTGCTGCATTTCCCAGCAGGGCAAATATGGGGGGGGGGGGGCTTGGCCTTGGTTTATCCAACAGGTTAAAAAGATAAATAACACTACTTATTTTTGTGTTCATCTAAATGTTTAAATATTATTGAGTTCTTTTTTTTTTTTTTCCTCCCCTATGTATCCGTGTCTTAGGGAGTCGGGTCCTATGCTTGATAAAAGAGAAAGAAAGAGAGAGGGATGGGGAGAGAGTGGGGAGGGAAGGAGGGAAGGAAAGAAGGGAGGGAGAGAGGGAGAGCAGGAAGACTTCTGTATACAATCCCCAAACTGGGGGTGCTAGAAACATGTTGTTTTCTCTCTTGAATATGTTGTAGGCCCAGCATATTGGCTCCCTCCCTTACGAAAGCTCTCAATGTGGATTATGAGAGCACAATCTGGGAACGGGGTCAGGGAGAGGCAAAGGTGCTGAATTGGAGGACCTGGTTGGCTTTGCTTTTATAACTTCCCTGGACCCCAGGTTTGAAAAGAACTAGAACAGGAGCCTCTAGGCTAGAACATGCTTAATTAATATTCTTCAAATTGAACAGTCTAGAAAAAGTCTGTGAAGCTCCCAGTGGGCATCACTGACCTTGGTGGACCAGTGCCATCCATGTTGGAGCCTCAGAGCTACCTGTTCTTGGGACTCTGGACTGGAGAGATGAGGGAGATGCTATTTCCAGACTTTAATGAGCTTCTTTCTGGGTGTGGAGTAAACAGGTCCCAGTTTTTAGCTGGATTTTGGGGAGCCTGACAGGGGAGGGTGTTAATATGGGCATTATGTTTTGTAACTGGAGAAAATAATGCCACACTCTTAGTGCTTTCTTGCACCCTCTGATACTTTTGCCTATCCCTGAACATAACATCACTGACTTGGACTAAGAAAGGGAAAGAGGCAGCTCTCTTGTTCCACTCCCAAGCTTTCCCAGGTGTGTGTGGTGGGGGAGGGGAAAAGAGTGCCTGGGTTTCCAGGATATCAAGCACCCTTTCCCTACACAAGTACACAAACAGAATTTTACATTGAATAGGGAAAAGACTAGCAGGAATTTTTTTTCCACCAATGTCTCCGCTTGAGAAGGGGGTTCTTAGCATGACTATGTAAATCAATACCGAGTTATTTCTTTGAATTCAAAGGCTATTTATTGAGGTCTAATTTCCTTAGAATTAACGTGATAACTGAGCCCAACTTAGCAACCAAACCCAACCGGGCCCTGCCCGGGTTGAATGCACCTCCGCAGGGCGCAGAGGCTGCGAACCCTCCGCAGCACCCAACCCATTCCCTGGCCAAAGGGAGCGGGCTAACACCTCTCCAGAGCTAAAAACAGCAGGGCAATTTCTGGCGCAGAGATCCCAGCCCTCCCACAGTGGCCTTGGGCTCTTTGACACACAGGGTCTTATATTGACAGTCGTTATTTTTCTCTAAATAACACTGACACCTAGAATACAAGCCCCAGACCTCGACACCCTTAAAAGCAAAAAGCAGCTTAGGCCTCAAAGTCTGCCTTCTTTAAAACTTCTTGGTGAATAGGACCCTCACCTATTACAGGATCTAAAAGAGCCTTTGGCCTTCTGCTCTTCCAGATTGCCTGCTTTACCTCTGTTTTGAATGATAAAGACCTCGCAGGACTCGCCTGCTCACCTCCTCCCACTCCCACAAGGGCTGGCCGGGAATCCCCAGCCCGAAAGACAAAGAGGTAGAAGCCAGGGCCGGGCGAGCGGTTGGAGCCCCTGAAGCGTGCGCTTCGCTGAGAGGGCCCTGAAGAATCCGAGAGTTCTGGTTTCTCCGAAGAGCCGGAGGTGCGCGCTGGACTAGAGCAAACTAAGGGTGACTCGCCTTGGCTCATGACCGCTGCCCACGACACGGGGCGAAGGACTCGGCAGCCGAGATGCAGGGTGCCCTGGGGGAGAAACGCGTGAGGGGAGCGGCCCCTGCGGCAGCCAGCCACTGTGCACCGAACTCCTCGAGGGGAGGCTGGTGGCAGAGGCCACACGTGGCAGTCACTAGCTGCGCGCCACCTTGGCACACTGTGAGGGGCCAGACTCGCTCTCTGGCCAGCTATTCCCGGGACGGCCGGAAAGCTGGACGCTCAAGAAGTGGGGTATTCTATCCAGTCCCTCGCACTGAGACCTCACCTCAGCCGAGGCGGGAGAGACCCCTCACCCGCTCCGCTCCCCAGCCCGACTGACTGAGCTCAATCTGGTGCTCAGCAGGACCTTTCCCACTTGCGACAACAGCTACTTCGGTGTAGCTAGCTGCACACTTGTTCCTCTGGAACACAGTGCCGGGGGTCTATCCTCTAACGGGAGTGGGATGACAGTCCTGCAGCTACAACGCCGACAAGTTCAGCCCTCCAGGCTTCCTTGGGAATTAACAAGGGGAGAAAAAACCCATTGCAAATAGGGGCTGCTGAGCCCTGGATCTGGTGTTCAGTGCGGGGACCTTCTTCGGTCCCGCCACGCCACGACCCGACCCGCTCCGGGTGCGGCTAGAGTTGGGGAAGCCAGCAAGGAAAGCAGTGCACCTGCGAGCATAAAGAAACAGAGACATGCACGGGATTGGGGGGCGGGGGGAGAGAAACGCCTTCACCGTGTTAACAGCAAGCTGCAGGGTATAAAGCAATAAAACTGCCACATCTACCTGCTAGCTTTGAGGACATTACAAACAAGCTCGGCGCGAAGCCCGGGTGCGCCGAGAGCCCGCCGGGGAACGGGGAGGGGGGGCTTTTCTTTTTCTGAGCTCCCCCCTGCCCCCCCATACACATACCCTACACACATCTCCCCCTTACCCAGCCCACCTTTCATTTTCCTTGAAGATTTTTTTGTTGTTGTTTTAATTCACTGACGATTTGTAAACGCGTGGATCGGGTTACTGGTTCGCGTGTTAAAGTGCACCTCTTGTTAAAAGAAGGGGAACAAGGCACGCCACTTAAAAATGAATTCAGAGTTACTGAACCGGCTCCCGAGGCTCAAGAAGTTAAGCGCGGCGGGCTGCGGAAGGGAGGGCAGAGGAGAGTAAACGCTGCTGCCCTGAGAACCTTGGAGAAAACCCACGGGCAGCGAGCTTCAGGTTATGTGATAAAATGGAGGGAGGGAGAAAGGAAAGAAAAAGAAAAAGGCAAACTAGCCTGGCGACGCCTGGAGACCCCGGGCTGGGAGCTGAGTAAATCAATTAGCTTAAGCCGCTGCTGCAGAGCTACGCACAGTATGTAAATAGGGTCCAAGCTGCTTCTTCTGCAGCCACCTTTCCTGGAGTTACCGGGCCAGCGGAATCAATAAATTGTCAATTTCTCGGGTTCTTTAGGTCGCATAACTTATGGAGTCCAAGCGTATAGGGTGCATACAAGCCCCAGTAGTTTTCCCAAAGAAAGACCCAGACTCGCCGCTCGAACCTCTAGACACGTTGACCTGGAGATGTTAGATTGTACCTTTCTCCGTGTGGTCAAAGGCTCGCGGCTTCGCTCTAGTCGCGGACTGAACGCTGGCGCGGAGCCTATGGGGGTCTGTATGTCGTGCCCACCCAGTCCCGACCCACTGACAGTGCAGACTTCCTGCGCCTCCCCGCAGTCCCAGGACCAGAATCCTGGCGCATCTCCGGCCTGCCCTCTTCAGCTCCTGGTCCCGGGTCCGGCTCTCCTACCTGGTGGCCCGGCCTGAGAGGCGCTCCGGGACTCCAATGTCTCTGCTCCGCTGCCTGGAGCTGAGTGG
This sequence comes from Lontra canadensis, assembly GCF_010015895.1. Lineage (NCBI taxonomy): Eukaryota > Metazoa > Chordata > Mammalia > Carnivora > Mustelidae > Lontra > Lontra canadensis. The sequence goes on along the minus strand of NW_022630996.1, from coordinate 59,222,788 downwards.
GTCTGGAGACTAGAGGGAGAAAGGCTAGATCCGCAGTCCTGGGCTGCTCTGAACTTAATGTCTTTCCCCAGTCCATCTTTGAAAGAGAAGTGGTTCTACCACCTGGATGTGCGGATATAAATCCCCTTGCAAATAATAAATGGATTAATAATAACAAGGTATGAAGTTCTTTTTATAGAAAAAAAGGAGAGAATTGAAACTAAATGCGGCAGTTAGACAACCATTTTGATAAGAGGATAATTGAGGCGACACTGGTGTATAATTAGAGGATAATTTATGCTATATCCACTTTTATTCCACCTCCCAAAATAAACCCAGTCCATAATCATTACAGGCAAATTGTTCTGAATTTTATAGCAGCAATTTGAACAAAGTACTGCAGTTAATCATGGGAGATTTTTGTGTATTCCTGATTAGAACTCTAATTGCCTCCTTCCAGAAAGTAAAAATAACTGTAAAACGACTCTATTTTTATCATTAACAATGTTGACAATAAAATAAAATCAATTGGAATTGTAATCGAGAGACAAATTTAGGACGAAGGCACTTTTACTTGGGTAGTTTATATTGTAATCAAGATTTGCCAAACCACTAACCGCATGTATCATTTGCATATATTTGAAAGCATTACAGTAGCTTCTGTTTTCAATAGGAAAAAATGCATTACTGTCAGTCCTCCAACGATTCGCTTTCAGAACAGGCTGCTGCGTTCTGGGGGAAAAAATATTCTCCCCCTTTCTTGTCCAATATATAGGAACTACGGCCTGAAACGGCAGGAACCTCGCCAAAACAGGGTCTGATTTTTCTTTTTCTTTACCACCCCCCAACCAAAGAATGGGGCCCAGGTGTGGGGGTCTTCTTCCCTCTGTGGTTTCAATAAAGTACGTCTAGAGAAATACACGGTGACAGGGCGCTCCCGCGGGACTACAGTGGGACTGAGGGAGGGGGGCTGTGCAGAGGAGGTCAAGGGAGCGGGCCTCGCTTTAAATGCAGAGGGCACTGCTTCTGAAAACAGGCAGCCTGCTGGGGTGCGAGGGGACTGAGAGAGAGCGGCCTCCGGCCCGGCTGTACCAGGGCTGCGGTACTGGGAACTGAGGCTCCGCGTTTGCGGGCGCGAGCTGCGGCGGGAGGCGTCGGCGGCCCGCCGGGCGGAGGCACCTCCCTCCCCGGCAGCCCTGCGCGCCGAGCCGCGCGGCCCCCGGCTGCAGCTCCAGGCTGGGATTGGAGTTGCCGAAGGTAGGCGAAGAACTCGGCGAGCAGCGCACACACCAGTAGAAGCCGTGCGCCTGTGACGTCAGGGGGCGACTGACCAATGGGGAGGCGCTGCCCTTTGGAGACAAACCATTCGACTCGTGGCGTCTGCATCAAGTCTGAAAGCAGACGCGCAACTTTCGCAGAATCCACCTTAAAATCTCTGCCTTAAACTGCACCAGCCCCCAAAAAATCCAAGGGGGGAAAGAAGGGGGGGGAGAGCAGATTCCCCCCTCCCCCCTCTCCTCTCCCATCCCTCCCCCTTCCTCCTCCCTTTGAGTTAACAAGGCCCTGCTCACTATATCTCTTTATATTAAAAAATATATATATTAGAGAAGAGCGAGGGAGAGGGAGAACCACCTCCACCCCCTCTTTTTAAAATTTTTTTATTTTTTTTATTTTTTTTTGCAAGAATCCCAAGAGCTAAGGTGGCTGCAGAGGGGAGAGCGGCGCGAGCCAAGTGGGGGGAGGGTGGAGGAAACCCGGGAGAAGGCTTTCTCCAGCCCCCAAAGTTTTGATGATGACCATGACTACGATGGCTGACGGCTTGGAAGGCCAGGACTCGTCCAAATCCGCCTTCATGGAGTTCGGGCAGCAACAGCAGCAGCAACAGCAGCAGCAGCAGCAGCAGCAGCAGCAGCAACAGCAGCCGCCGCCGCCGCCGCCGCCACAGCCGCACTCGCAGCAGAGCTCCCCGGCCATGGCAGGCGCGCATTACCCTCTGCACTGCCTGCACTCGGCGGCGGCGGCGGCGGCGGCGGCCGGCTCGCACCACCACCACCACCAGCACCACCACCACGGTTCGCCCTACGCGTCGGGCGGCGGCAACTCCTACAACCACCGCTCGCTCGCCGCCTACCCCTACATGAGCCACTCGCAGCACAGCCCTTACCTCCAGTCCTACCACAACAGCAGCGCGGCCGCCCAGACGCGAGGGGACGACACAGGTGAGAGGCCGCCGGGGCAGTTCGCTTCTCCCGCCTCCCGCCTCCCGGCTGCCCCCCCCCCCCCCCCCCCCCCCCCCCTCCCCCACCCCCCGGGCCCCCCCCGCCCCCCCCCCCAGGCGGCCCGGCGCGCCCCCGGCCAGGCCTCGTGCGCGCCCGCTCTCCTGGCGCCTGCCTGCCGGCCTCCGCCCAGCCGGGCCCCTGCTCGCCGCCGCGGACCCTCCGCTTCCTCGCGGCGCCGCCGGCCTTGCTCCCTGGTCTCCCGCGCGCGGCTCGAGCTGCGCGCCTCCGACTCCGCGCTGGCTTCGCTCTACGAGTTGGTCCGCGCGGCGCGCTCCAGCTCGCTGGGTCTGTGCGCCCTTTGCCTCCCTCCTCCCCTCCGGGCTGTGACCGGCGTTTGGCAGGACTGGGGACATTTCTGGGCAGGAACTGAGGAGCGTGTTTTGCTCCCGAATGCAATTTGGGCAGCCAGTGGCCTACTTTGCGGGTGGCGCCCGGTGCGCTTCGGTGACCCGAAGGGAAGCTGACGTTGCCTCTAGCTCTGGTTAAGCTGGCGACAACTGGGCTCTTTGCTGCGGGCTTTTAGATGTCCCCCACTCCTCCCCCCACCAACGCCTGCCCAGGCCCCCCTCCCTCTGGGTTTTCGATACAATGTTGGCTGCGCCTTTGTTCCGAGAGGCGAAGCAGAGGGCCTCGGGCGGACGGTTCTCAGCCCCCGAGGGGTTCAAAGTTGCTAGGCAATGCTCAGCCGGTTCCGGAGCTGGTCTGAGCGGCCGGTTGCGTTTTGTTTGGTGTTTCGGTCCCTCTCAGCAGCATCGTTTCGAACACGCCGAGGGTCTTGATGCACCGGGCTTGGAGCTAGTGACATAAAGTCAACTGGCCGCATAAACATCAGGGTGGCTCCAGTAATGCCAGGCCGGGGGGCCCCCAGTTCCGCGGTGAGAGCAGCCGCCCTGCGGCGTCGCGCGCCACCGAGAATGGCCGGCGCCGCCTCCGCTGCGGCAGAGCGAGGCTCTTTGCCCCAGGGTCGAGGGCGCTCCTGCGGTCCAGTCCCCGCACTTTATTAGGGCCAGAGTTAGGGTCGGGAAGAAGCTTTCGCACCCTCAGGAAGCACCCGGGCACTGTGAACCCCGAGAGGTTAGGGTGGCGTGGGGACGCTTTGAAGAAATCCTTTCTGGGCTTTGGGGAGACCCGGTATAGGCCAGGCCAAGCTCAGGGAGGCTGCAGCCGTGGCCTCACGGGTGACAGCTCCTCTGTATTTTTTGCTTGCAGATCAACAAAAAACCACAGTGATTGAAAACGGGGAAATCCGGTTCAATGGAAAAGGGAAAAAGATTCGGAAGCCTCGGACCATTTATTCCAGCCTGCAGCTCCAGGCTTTAAACCATCGCTTTCAGCAAACTCAGTACCTGGCCCTGCCCGAGAGAGCTGAACTGGCAGCTTCCTTAGGACTGACACAAACACAGGTAATTCCCGGGAAGCCCAGGTATCCCTGAAATGCTGACCCTGCTTACAGATCGGTCAGGGAGCGCATCAGGAGGAATTCTGGGCCTAGTCAACTAAGGATGGAAGGAGCTTAATAACAAATGCCTTTGCTCCATTACGCACTTTCCGGGACAACACAGTTTGGAATAAATGACCTGGTATTCAATGCTGGATTGGATTTGCACGTCCTCCCAACTCTCGGCGACCCCACCCCAGCCTAGTGTCCTTTGGTGACCAAACATATAAATTAATCGAGGCCTATTCCAGAGCAGAACAACAAGAAAGAGAACAAACATGTAGGAGGAAAAGATGTTCAGGCCAGGAGGCAGAATAAGACCTATGTTTCTTAAGGATCCATTTGTGGGTCCTGGGACTTAATAAGGATTTCAACTCATGGACATAGAATGATGAAATGAAACTGGTGGTGGAGGGGGGGAACCAGATGGGTATAGGCTCCAAGAAGACTTAGTAAAAGGACCAAGGCACAAACTATCCGTCATAGGATAGGTGAGGTGGGTTTTTCTGAAGATTGCCCTGAGCTCAGTGTTTTAAATCACCCTGGGTGACTGGCTGGTGCAGGCTGGGGTACCTCCCTGGAGCACAGGACTTGGGAGCAATGTCAGAGTTGGAGATCAAAGAGGAATGCTCACCAAATTACAGCAGGTGAAGCCTCACCTAAGTACAGTTGCTGAAGTTCTCCTGTCCTACTAATTTGAAAGACATATGGGGCATTTTAGACTTCACAGGAAGGGGCTTAAGTAGGTATATTAGGACCCTGGTCATAAAGCCAGGCTGCAATCACCTGTGGTTTTTGTCCTTGTCAATTAACTTAGCTGAATGGGTTGGTAGGCCTCATGTGAGGTGGGCGATTTCGATCTTCAGCATGGGGACTCAAGGGTTTATGGGACTCTTGCTGGTAGGTGATTGTGTGTGGTGTCTTAGAACTGATGCCCCTTAAGCTTTTCTTTTCAATTCAGCCTGCTTTCTCTTGCCATATTGCCACTGGAAATATTTGGGGTTTGATGTGGACGGATTCCTGCTACTCAGTAACTTGTATTCTTCTTGGAAAAGCCGATTCCTATGGCTAAGGAATTTTAAAGGTAAAAGAAGCAGCCCCAGAGAATTTCCTTCTTCAAATAAAGTAGATCTGGGGTGTTAGCTTAGATATGCTACCATCCCAGAGTCCTGATTCACATTTAATTTTCAGGGGGCCTTTGACTTTTAGCGACTGCACTGACAATCGTGTCATGATTATTGACCACAATCTGACTGAGCAACATAAAAGTAGGGAACTAGGGAGGTACCATCCCTATTCCCTCCAGGATTATGAGGATGCATTTACTTCAGGAGACAGATGCTCCATGCATGTCATGTGCAATGTATGCAGGCTATATTCGAGGTATTTGGTTATAAATGTACAGGCATTTCACTGTTCAGTCATTTGCTCACTGTCCATGCATGGAGATGCCAGGTTTGGGGGTTAGCAAATTCAAAAACAGACTACCAGAGGAAGTGTGTTCAACTGGCTTTCATCTGAAAACTTCTCCATTTAAAAAGCCTCCTTTAGACTTTAAACCTGACTATCTTCTTCACCTTCGTTCTTATTTATGCTGCAGTTTTAAACTGTTTTAAACAGTTTTAAACCTGGGCTTGCATCCAGCTGAAGAAAGAGTTACAATGACTTTAGGTATCCAGACAAGATACCTGGTAAATTGGGGCGGGATGGGGGAGAGACGGCTAGAGAGAGGTGGAGGAAGGCGGGGACTTGGCATTTGCGGTTTTGTTTGTTTTGTTTTTTGGATATTGCTTCCAAAGCCTTGAATGGAGGCACCGGTTTGAAGTTTTTCCATGCCTAATGATCACTACCGAATTTCGTTCCAGGTGAAGATATGGTTTCAGAACAAACGCTCCAAGTTTAAGAAACTGCTGAAGCAGGGCAGTAACCCGCATGAGAGCGACCCTCTCCCTGGCTCAGCGGCCCTGTCGCCGCGCTCGCCGGCGCTGCCTCCGGTGTGGGACGTTTCTGCCTCAGCCAAGGGCGTCAGTATGCCCGCCAACAGCTACATGCCCGGCTACTCGCACTGGTACTCCTCTCCACACCAGGACACGATGCAGAGACCACAGATGATGTGAGTTGTCTGAGGGAAATTGATACCCTAGGGAAACATCTGAACAAGGCAAGGAGGATCCAGGACCTGCTTGCATCTGCCAAACCCAGCCAAAGGAGCAGGCTCGGGAGAACTCTTCTGTGTAGCAAGACAGTCTGGGCGCTTGCTCGCTCTCTTGCTCTCTCTCTCTCTCTGTTTCTCTTCTCTCCTTTCTTTTCTTTTTTTTTTTTTTTTTTCCTTTCCTTTCCTCATCTGCTTTTTCCTTTGAGCAGCCTCAGTAACTGATCTTGCATTTTAGGGAGAGAGAGAGGGAGAGACTGGTTTCTATGCCAGTGCTCCTGAAATCCCTCACTGCAAGGACATTTTCCCTTACCCTTTGGGATCCAGGCTCTGAGCCTCCTCTTCTCTTTGGGAGTATCCATCAAAACGACTTTTTTTTTACAGACATTTCCCCCACCAGAAGAATCTGCGCAAACATGGCAGCGTTTTTACTTGTTTAATGAGCTTAAGACATTACATGATGAAAAAGAAGCATTTCAGGCTCCTGCATTTTTATTTACCAATCCCAGACTGACAAAAAAAAAAAAAAAAAAAAAAAAAAGAAGGAAGGAAGGAAAAGAAAAAAAAACAAGAAAAGGAAAAGAGAAAGCAAGCAAAAAGAAAAAACCCTCACATAACAGCCCTTCTCTAAAGAAAAAGGAAAAATCAGCTGTAAGATTAGAACATTGCCACAAAGGAAACGCTGCATGTTTTATCAAAATGCAATGAGCAAGAATGATGATGTTGAAAAACAACAAGAGCAACAACAAAACAGAACCACTCTTTCCCCACCCCACCCCCGAACCCTGAACTGGAATCAGGAAAGACAGAAGAAACAACCAAAATCACCATTCTATTGCTTTGATACCTTTACTAGGTGAATTGGTGGCATTCACTAAGCTAATAGGGACGTTTATATTGAGAAACATTTCTGTATATATTGTTGAATTTTAGTTGTACATATACTTTGTATGGTTTTGTCTTCTTTCATATATGGAGTAAAAGCCACAAAACGCTGGGAGTGTCCTGTATATTTCTCTCTGTGTGTCTCTATCTCACCACCCCCTCCTCCTACCCTCCCCATATATTTTCTATCACTCTTAAAAGAATTCCTATTTCCTAATAAGGGAAGCCCTATATATAAACAACAAGTGCCTGCAAAGATGTCAGTTTGCAGCACTAGCCTTTGCCTTAAGTACTTTAACATTAAACGTGGATGTTTTCTCAGCTTCCTCTATATATTATATTTTTATTGTAATTTCTACACATTTATTTATTTAAAAACAACAACAACAACAACACTGGAATGATCTCTCCCAGGTTAACTTCTAGACATCCAGTAGTTCCCAGTACAGAAACCGAATGCTCTCCTTTTCCTTTCCATGGCCAAAATAATATAGCTGTACTTGTCTTTGTTTGGAAGCAGTTTTTTTTTTTTTAAACAAGAGCAAAGAATACAGGAAAAAAAAAAAAACCAAAGTAAACGCACAATTATAACTACTTAATGTTTATACCCTTTGCAAGCTAGCTAGGTAGGAAAATGCATGATCCTGGATGAAATACATCCTTCCGATCTTGTGGAAAGCACAGAAATAATGAAAATGAAAAGCCCTTTCGTCATACAAGCAGGAAGCCCCATACTGCGAGAATTAATGGCTACAGACCTGGGCATCCTTCAAATTATGAACCTTGAAACCACTGAGCCATTTATCAGAAGTCAATAGAGATACTCAGAGTGCTCCATATAATGACAGCGACATACAGTCGTGCAAAAGGACAGTCACTATAATTAGACACAAAGCAAAGACTACTTACCAATATACCCGTTCCTTTTTTTGTTGAGCAACTTCCACGCTCAGTCAGTCTCAGAATGGTTTAAAACCGATCAGTCTTGTCATTTTCTAGCATTCGCATTGTTACATTAGGAAAAATGTTTTCTTTTCTTTTTTCCCCCTTCCTACTGTGAAACTTTGGGTTCGTAGCTCCCCAGGATCAATTCTGAACAAAGCCTCCAGCTGCAGTGCCATCCAATTTGAAGCAGACATTGGGGACAATTTAAGGTTTTTATCCACAAGAAGGTTTTTTTCCATTCTCTTAAATGCAGCCATAATTAGAGTAATTTTTCATGTAGCCCGCTGATTACAGCGTTTTTACCGTCAAAGATAATTACCTGTAATTTTCTTCCACTTTTAATACTAAAAAGCCATCTTTATTTAGATTCAGGAACAGGAAAGGCGAAACAAAAGAGGGAAATTATTCTGTTATTCATACACAAATTGCAGAGACGTAGGACCTAAAATTGAAAATTAACCAAAATTATAATGCTGAAAAGAATGGAAGAGGCTGCAGAAGTACAGCTGGTAGTGGGGCTTTGCTGAATTATTCAAATTACGTTAGAGAAAAAGCTACCATACATCGAAACCAACACTAATTTTTCTTAAAAAAAAAAAAAAAACTACCAGACGTATGCCAAACCACTGAGAGTGCATGGAATTCTGAAACCCAGCAAATGCATTTTAACACATTGGAGGTGCTGTCATGATACGCCTGTAACGATCTATCTCTCAACTTGAGTTTAATTAAACAAGAAATTCTGCGAAGGGGTCCTCCCAAGAACTATCCTTGGGACTGTGCTTCCTCCGGGTCCTCTGAACCTAAAGGGTTAATATTTTCGCTCTTTAGAAAGTATAGACCCCATAGTAAACTGATGAGAGAGAGAGAGATTGAGAGAGGACAGGGACCAGACCGGTAGGAGGGGCGTGGGTAAAAGGCATCGCCCAGTTGCGGTGCCTACAACGCCTCCCCACGTTCGAACTTCCCCGGAGTTGGCGTTCTAGAGCCTCGTTCTTCCAGGTAAAAAAAGAACGAGAGAACAATGGCTGCGGGGGTGAGGGGAAGGAGGAAATTTCTTCTCGGCGCCAGTAAGCATCTCATTATCTTTTGACACAATTTAGTCCAAAGATTCCCACCGCCAGAGAAAGGCCTTTCTGTACAGGGGTGAGGGAGCCAAAGACTTCTCAGGATCCTGCACTTAACATCTCTAGCTGCTTCCAGTGTCTACAGGGTCAGGAAACAGCGTCATCTATAGATAGAACAGCACCGCTTCTTGCGAGAGTCTTCCTCGGTGCATTCCCACATCCGACTGGTTCCTGGGCTCCACAGCTCGGTTCTGCGTCTCAGCCAATCATTCCCCTCCAACCCCAAGGTCGCAGCGTTCGGGCCCCGACGGCTATAGCTGTAAGAACCGCATCCCGCCCCTCCCCCGCCTCCCCCCTCCCACCCAGCATCGGCTGGAGGCACAGGCCTTGCAAAAGAGCCCTGAAGGGTTTCAGGGGCCAGTTATTCCGGAAACTTTCTCCCAAGTGGAGGAAAATGTCGAAGGGGCTCTGCGGTCGAGAGATGCAGGCTACACCTGCCATTGCAAATGTCCCCGTACCTGTGATACTGAAGGAGCATTGTGGGGAGCGCCGTTGGCTCTCTCGATGCCCCCAAACTTAAAATCACCGGCACAGGTAAAGATCTTAAATTCGCCTAGGGCTAGCTTTGAGTAACAATTTCCAAATAGATTTTAGCTTGGAATCTCCAGCCGACTCCCTTCACACCTTACAGAAACCTGGTCTTTTTCCGCAGTCTCCAGTCAGAAGCTGCACCACATACATCAATAAATAGCACAGAAAGCAAAAAAGACATACCGAGTTCTTAAGGATCCCAATCTCACCCGAATCCTTTTCCTCACCAGAACAACCCTTTCACTGTTAAAGGGGGATAAAAGGTCAGAACTGAAAAATCTATAAAGCAAAGTTGCAGTCTATAATAAATCACAACAGCAACACATAGAGCTTGGAAAGTGTGAGACGAGAAACATGAACGGTGCCTTCAAGTATGGAAGAAATAAAAACTTACCACCAGTGAAAATCTCTTAAGCAATGATCAGGGTCTAGAAATCTATACTGAACAGAAGCAGAGGAGAATATTTGTCTGAGTCTCAGGGCAGAAGCTCTTTCTCTATATTCTTGGTTGAGTGAGCACATCCAGGTGTGAAATTGTTTGCACACCCCAGCACCTCTTATATTGCCAGCAAAATTAGCTGTTATTACTGTCACTGTTTAGTGATGGTTAGCGTGATACAAAAAAAAAAAAAAAACTGCTGTAATCAAGACCTGGCGCATCTTTGCAAATTACAGATAATTGTAAACGTCCAGATTATGATAATAGCATCCTAATCCAGCCTGCAATATAATTATTACAGAGTGTTACATCTGAAACTGTCCAGTAGGGCTAATTCAGCCATTATTTAGACCCTATTTTTGCACTGCAAATGGGTTGCTGAGTTGAAAATGTACGATTGTAATTTCACAAGGCACTCAATGAGTAATGGTATAGGAAGAGGAAAATACAAAAGTGAAATGTGAACGGTAGCGATCAAATCAAACCCTGAAGGACAAAAGACTGTTTGATTCATATGGAAAAAGAAGAGCGGGAATTAAGAAAATAGCAAATCAGTGGTCTGAAGCATTACGTGTACAAATCTTCAATATGTGTAGGGTTGATGTGTTTGCAAGGGCTGATGCATGTGCTTCTGCCTGGAGTCTGGAATAATTTTTCTCTTTCTTTCTTTTTTCCTTTCTTTCTTACCTCTCTCTGCCTCCTGTCTTTGTTTTCCCTCTCTGCTAAAGCATTTCCTTGCTTAAAAAAGAAAAATGCCCTTCCCCCAAGCAAAGAATATTTGTCAGTTTCACGATTGTTTCCACCAAGGCTGCCTCAGAGTGTGCCTGTCACTTGTTTATGAACATTTGCTTAAATGAATTTGCAATCTCTCTTGTCATCAGAGGAAAATGCCTTGTGTGCTTGTAAGTGTTCCTGAGCTCCATCTCCATTCTCTTTCACAGAGAAAAAGTCATTGATAGTCCTAAAGGATATTAGCAGAAAACGTATTAATTGCTGCTAATGAAATAAAGCCGGCTGGGAAGCTGTCTCCTCCACTTGGCTAGGCTGACTATTGGCTTTAATCCTATCATTAACTTTTATTAATTAACACCCCGCATATAAACTAGCTTCTATTGCTCTAAGTCACTGATGTGTTTCTTTCTAGATTCCAGAAAGTCGAATATTTTTGATAAAGGATTGTTCCTGCTCCCATACATGGTTGTAAAAAAGCAAGATCAGTCTCTTAAAACAGGAGGGACCCTAGAGAGAGGGAGTCAGAGTTAGAGCAAGAGTGTCTGGAGGGAGACTGGGGTACTCTGCTGTCCCAGACTGAGGTGACTGGGTTCTAGCTGTTGCTTACAAAGAGGCTAGACCCTTTGTAAGCAGGCTAGACCCTGCCCTGGCTGAAACTTCTGGAGCCTAGTTCTGGTTCCTGGTTGGGGGGTGGGGATGGGGAGGATGTCCTGGTCAGATACCTAAAACCCTTATATCACTTTTTATGATCATTTTTTTATTATAGGACCTCAATTTTCCACCTTGACTACAGAGAATTTCCTGGGCATCTTTGGCAGGCTCTAGAACACACGTGATTTTTCTTCCTCCTCCCAACACCTCACAGACCTGGGAGCTGCCCATCCAGGGCCAGCCCCCAAGGTGACAAGCAGGCTTCCTGGGTCCTATGAATTTAAAGGCAATAATGAAATGTTCCCTGTTTAGTGACCCCTACTTATAGATGAAAGTTGAGTCCATATCCTGCCTCCTCCCCCTACCACTATATCCCACCTTGCAAGTGGTAAGTGGCAGAAATAGTCCTTGGATGACAATAAGTTTCCAGTGGCAGATTTCTGTCTTCTCACCTTTGCAAGAAAAAAAAAAAAAAAGTAAAAAAAAAAATCATAGCTTGGGAACTGTTTATCACCCTTCACCCCCACCCACTTCTTCAAAAAAACAAAGCAAAACAAAACAAAACAAAACACACACACACACACTAGACTGTGTATGGTGGAGATAGAATCATTACTGAAACTTGGAGGAGGTGTGTGTGTGTGTGTGTGTGTGTGCCCGCGCGCGTGCGTGTGTAGAATGGTGTTATGAAGCCATTTTTTCCCTTCCTGTGGGAAAGGTCGTAACGTGTGGTATTTCACGGTTTTATATAAATCTTGGTTTAGGATGTGGAACAGACTCAATAATTCATGCACTTTTGGCAAAGACTCCTACAGACCCCCATAAATCAGAAGTAAATACGAAGTCCCAACGAACAAAAGAACAGAAACATTAATTGCTGCAAAACAAGACTCTCATCTCCTTTAAAGACAGATGCACGTAAATTCCCCTGGTTCCTATCTTTACTGTTAGAGCTCGACCTATAAAACAGGTTATTGCGTTTCCGCTGGCAGCCCTGAGTGATTGAAGGGGAAGGCTCCCCCCGCCCCCCGCCCTTCCGCAGTAGATGCGATGTATACTTTCTGCCCTGTACAACAGGGGAACCGAAAACTTGTCAGATGCAAAAGAAAACGCGGATGGGGCGGGGGGGGGGGCGGCAAGGCTACGTAGAAAAATATTTAGCCAATCCCACACGTGCTACCGCTATTTGGGCTGTTTTCGAGGCCCAGAGTTTCGCTGTGAGTCTGAAAAAAACCGAGTACAGTATGCAAGGACCGCAGGCCACCTGGGAACGCGAGCGGAGGGCGGGAGCGAGCCGCAGCGCCCCCTCCCCAACCTCACGCGAGGCGGAAGCCTCCACCCAGCCTCTGTGGGAGGGGGGCGCTGGAGGGAGGAGAGGGGTGACCGCAGGCGGATCCGCCGTCGTGGCGCGCTTCCCAGAGGTGCCGGAGGGCGTCTGTCCTCAGGGCGTGCCTCTGGAGAGGGCTGGAGCGCTCGGGGTTGGCGAGATCCCAGCGACCAGTGGGAGGCGCGCGATCCAAGGGCTTGCGGGGATGAGGCGGGGAGGGTGGTGGTTGGGTAGCCCTAAAGGTCCTCTCCTGGAATAAAAGGAAGCGCTGACGGAGGGCAGGGGGTCAGGGGGCAGTGCTCCAGGAGGCATCCCTTGCGCTCAGGGCGGGGGAATTCGGGAGACCCAGTGGTGTCAGGCCGGAGTAAGCAGTTGGGCGCGCCGGGAGGAGGCGAGCACCGCCAGGCCTCGGCGCGCTGTGGGCGACTCCCGGGCTGGCGCGGCCAGGACGCCGCGAGCCGTGGGGCGTCCGGTGGGATCAAAGGAGCCAAAGGAGGCCAGCCGGCGCGTCTGGGATTGTGGGATAAGGGGCGGGAGAGAAAGGATTGGCATGGGCGGGGAGATCCTGGCCTGGCCGATGTCCCCAGGAGGGGGTGTGTGCGTGTGTTTGCTGTGCGGGTCAACACGCTCCTGCCCCAGGCCGAGACCTGGGTGGATCTGTGTGTGGGTTGACAGCCTCCCGGGTGGGTTCCCCAACGGGAGGGAGGGAAAGAGGGAGAGAGCGAGAGCGAGAGCGAGAGAGAGAGAGAGAGAGAGAGATCAAGGACAGCGAGGTCTGCGGGTTCCTCTGTGTGTGTGTCTCAGGCCCTGTGGCTCAGCACTGGAGCCGCCTGGCACCCACAGGAATGCGGCTTCTCTCCGCTCCCCAGGCCGCCCCCTATTCCACAAGGAGGTGGCCGCCAGGAAAACGGGGGAAAAAAGGGCAGAAATCCTCCTAACCCAACACGAGCTTCAAACAAAGACCAATTTATCTGATCTTTTACCGGAGGGCCCAGGAGGCGGGCAGGGCACCAAGGAATCGCGCTGGCCCTGCCGGCAAGCCCCGGACCTCCCGGGCTTTGTGAGGAGGTCTGAAAATAGGGGTGGAGGTCTGAAAATAGGGGTAGAGGCTTGGGAGTATGGTGGGGATTGTGAAGAGGCCCACGGTAAAGGAAATTAAATTTTGGGTTGGGCTTAACATCTTGGGAGACCTAGATTGAAAGCTAGGCAAGTCGGGACCGGAAGGGGCACACGGAGACCCCAGGAGAGTGGTGTCAGACAGACTACAGCTATGCTAGGGGAATAGTACATTTCTATTAGATACAAGAATAAACAATGGAGAGAAAGAGGGAAGGTGGGAGGAAGGGCAAGGGAGAGAAACACCACACAGATAATTTTAGACTTCGCTGGAGATCTGTTATTTTTACATCCTTGGGCGCAGGACTGCAGGGAGTTAAATTCTCCTGGGAGAATCCCCATGGTGCCAGGGAAAACCCGCTGCAGAATGGTTTGCCAGAATATTTTTGTCCATGGCTCTCAGACCAACTTAAAAAAAAAAAACAAACCCGCGAGAGAAGAGACCATTGAGAGTGGAAGAAGTGAGGTTAGCACAAGCAAAGGAATCCTGAAACCGAGTCTGTCTGCGCGGTGTGATGCCTACCGGCATCGCAAGGAGACTAGTGTCCTTAACACCAGGCAGCGTCAAGGCTGGGTGATCAGGAAGGGAGGTCAGGAAAGAAGAGTTTCCCTTCTTTCCCCGCAAACAATTCTAAGTCGCCCGTCCTTCAGCTTGACCGCGTCCGGTGACTGGGGATGGTAGAGAAGGGATCCCCTTTTCATAAGCCAGTAAGGGAGGGCGGAGATGAGAGGGACGGCTGGAAAAATATCTGCCCTCTCCCTGTGCAGAAAGGTAAAAAGCATGTTCCAAGCACATTCCTGCCACTCTCAGGCGGCCAGTGGATGGGAAATGTTAGAGGTGTGCAGTGGATGCGCCCCCGCCAGCCTCTCCAAACGCGCAGCCGGGGGCGCAGGGGAAAGGTGGAGCTCCCAAACCGCCCGCGCAGGCTTTCTCAAAGCTGGATTCCCCGGATATGAAGCGCTCGCTTCGGTGTAAAGGAAACTCCCCAAATCTTTACAAGCGAAGAAAAGAGCAGAAAGCAGATCCCTCCACTTCTTCCCTGCCGTCCTCCCATTCTCTGCCAGTGCGGAAAACAAAGTGGGGGTTCGCACGGCCTGTCCCGGAGCGAGTCGCCCTCCGGAACTTCTTGGGAGAAAGGAGGGGCTGGAGGAGAACCGACAGGAGGAAAGCTGCTACCAGAGAAGCGGCCGCTTGGGGTGGGGGAGGAGGAGGAGTCCACAGCCCAGGCCCTGCCCCGTGCTGCCCCGGGGCCTGGCCGGGGACGCCGGGGACCAGAGAACTCCTACCCCCAGGCCCTAGCCCTTATCGAAATGGCAGGCTAGAAAGGGAGGGAATTGGGGAAATGGGGAGGAGGGGAAGGGAGAGAGGGGAAAGAGTGAACACAGTGGTAAATTCCCCTCTGGGCACGCAGCGTGCCTTTTCAGGTCTAGTTTCCCAACCCTGGAAGAACCTTCTCAGAAATCCTCAGATGACAGGAGGTAATTTTTTATGTGCTAATCTCTAACCCCCCCCCAACACACACACTTAAAGACTCTTGTCACATTTATTGCTGCCGATTTCCTAGCTGTAAAATATATCTACGCATCTTGTAATTTCCAACATAGGATTTCCCTTGGTGTCCCAAGGAAACAAAGTCAGGCACACTAAACGACAATCAAAGAGATACCCACAAGCCAGGCCAGAGAGCAAGCCCTGACCAGGCTGTAACCGTGTTGATATCTATGTACAGGGGCCCAAGAAGGATGAGACATAGGCCAAGGTTGCAGCAAGTCCTTCCTCTCTGCCCCAAACACTGCTTCACAAAGGAGAGATCCCTACAAATATTCAATTTCCCATCCTTTGGGACCACTATGCCACTGTTTTAGGTAAAAGCAAAGCAGAAAGACCCCCTTCCTGAAAAAAACACAGTGGTAAAGAGGATGGAGGGGGAAAAAAATATACAATATTATCTCACACAAGATGAAATCAAAACCGAGCCCAGACGCTGTCATTCCTGTCCTTCACCCCACAATTCCTTCTCTTGGCAGGAGAAGGAATGCTCCCTACCCATCATGCTCTGCTTGCCCTACTGATTTATGTTTATCATCCTTCTCAGGTCCTGTGACCCTTCCCTTTCTCCGAAAAGAGCCCAAATAAAATTTATAATCCTTTACCAAGGAGTCTGAGACACTACCATTTGCCACGCTGCAAACATTTCAGGTTTTTTAAAAAAAATGTAATAGGAAGGAAAATTTTCTTCTTTTTCTTCTTCCTCTTCTTTTCCTCATCTCTGGATGCGCCCATCTGAAAGGAGTGTAATTTGTCTAATTGCTCTGCCAATACGCAGAGGTTGTTGGGAGGGGGAGTTGTGCGTGATAATTGCTTTGAGTTTAGAATTTGGAGTGGTTATTGATGGATTTCTGCAGCTTTTTTACTCACACACAGGGTGGGAGGACCAGATTTAGATTCAAGCATTACTTTCTACCTGAAACAATCTGGGGTTAAACTTAAAATTATCTAAATGTTTTTGTGGTTAGGCAAAAAAAAAAAAAACCAACCCTATATATATTTTATGGCAGTACTATAAACAGGCCACATATGTATATAGACACATAAAGTACAGCATCCGACACATGGGTACAGTTTTGCCTCCATGCAGCCCCAATTTCTGTTTTCCTTTTTGCCTTATTGGATCTCTGCAGAGCATGTCTTCCTTTAATTGCCTGCATAAAACGTCACTAGCCCAGTATAAGGAGGGCAAAAGGAGTGTTTTTTAGAAACATTTGGCTTTCATGGTCGAAATAATTTTATTTATCCAGAATATACAGTTTAATTCCTCTATCTACACTTATTTACATGGTTAAAATAACATTGAAAAAAAGTCTTTTGAAAAGTTGAGGTCATAGATTTCAAGGCACCATTGATAGTGTCCACAGTTGCGCAAAAAAAGTTCGTCTGTAAAAAAAGGGGGGACGAGGGTCCTCTGAAATGCAATAAGTTACATGCAAAAAAAGCTTTACACATGAATCTTTTTTGTTTCCGTTTTCCAAACTTCCCCAAATGAATTCCTTTCTTTATGATTTTCTAAAACAGCAAAACACAGCAGTCCCAAAAAAGAGAGCAAGAGAAAGCCGCCTGTCTAATAGAGTGTCCCGGAGGCCAGCGCCAGCGGGTGCTGTAAGGAGCCGGGCGGCGGCAGGTGGGAATTGATTGAGCTGGCTGCGCTCGGGTACCAGGAAGCCGAGTTCTCCAGGTAGCTGGATGCGGGGGACTGGTTGGAGGTCGGAGGGTGGGCATGAGGGTGGTGGCTGAGCGAGCGGGACGAGCCCTGGGGCTCCCACACCGCCGGAGACTGCGGCGAGTTACACGCCATAGGGTCGCTGGAGCTGGGGCTGTGCTCCGGGGGCATCTCCCCGTTTTTCATGATCTTCTTGATCTTGGATCTTTTGTTCTGAAACCAGATTTTCACCTGGGTGGGGGAACAAAGGCACACGTTACCGGGTCACTCAGAGGCCGCCCGCGCCTTGCCTGGAGGAAGCATCTTGGGCCCCCAGGTGGCACGGACCTGGCCTCTCCCCGCAGCTTGCGGCCTAAGGTCAGCGGGCCCGGCCTGAGGCCAAGCCTGGATCTGGGATCCCGGAGGACAACCTGACCGGCCAGATGCTCACCGGCCCTTGCGAGGGCCCGACTCCGAGGCTTTAGTTTCTGTTTGGGCTGGGGGAGGGGAGCGCAAGTGTCCCGGGCGGCGTGCGCCCACGTGTGGGCCTGCGCAGCGCGCACAGAACGCGGCGCAGCGAGCGTCCCCAAAACAATGGCCCGAGAGCCGCGCGCGAGGGCTTGGGGCTTGCTGTGCTCGCGCCAGTGTGGGGGAAAGGAGCAGTGTCCCAATCTCCCGCCCAACTCCCCCCCACTCCCTCCTCAGCTTCCAAAGGTCAGAAGGCGCCTGCAGCTCTGGGTGGAGATTCAAACATTATTATTGTTTTTTGTTTGTTTGTTTGTTTGTTTTTGTTTTTTATGGGCCCCATCAGGTCTGAAGAGGGAGTAAAGGGAATGGGACGACCCAGGATGATTTCCCCGCACAACAGCGCCCCCCGCTTTGCGACCCTCAGGCTGCCACGGCCTAGAGCTCCGCTGGAGCAGGGCGTGACCCTTCAACCTTCCAGCCCGAGGCGACCTTCGCGCCGGAGACCACCGCGAGGCCGCGGGGCCCTGCTCTCCCCGAAAGGCTCTGCATTGTTCAGGGAACCAACTTCTCCAGGCTTCGAGAGTGTCCTCGAAATGGCCCTCCCCTTGTTTCCAATCTAGGAAATTGGCCCCTCGCCCCTGGAGGCCCGAAGCGGGAGGATGAACGGCGTCTCCATCCCATCCCCACCGTCGCACGGCGGCAACACCCAGCCTGACTCATGGAGTCACGGAGGTAAGGGCGCGGGGTCCGCGTCTTTCTGTCTGCGAGTTTCTCGCGGTGCTATGGAATCGGTTGCCGCGGGTCGGGATGGAACCGCGCGGCCCAGCCAGCCTTGCAGCCGAGGCGGGGCTCGGGCCCCACCGCTGCCGGATTTACCTGTGTTTGCGTCAGTCCCAGCGAGGCGGCCAGTTCGGCGCGTTCGGGCAGGGCGAGGTACTGAGTCTTCTGAAACCTTCTCTGCAACGCGGCCAGCTGAAAGCTGGAATAAATAGTCCTGGGTTTACGAACTTTCTTTGGTTTGCCATTCACCATCCTCACCTCGGGCTCGGCCACTTCTTTCTCTAAATAATCAAAATAGACCCGGTTAGAGTTTGTCCGCAGACGTTTCTTTTGCAGAACCCTCAAATACAGTCTTTGAGTTTTGTTTTGTTTTACTCAGTCTTCGGTCTCTTCCCCCATATCACCTCCTTGGCTTAGCAAGACCCAGAGAAGTACGCCCCTCCCCCAAGTCATGGAAAAGCCAGGTAGTTTGATTAACTCCCTACTCAGTTCATTCAGGTTCCTGTGGGCTTGTGCAAAGCTCTTTGTACAGCACGGCTCCTTTCCTGGCGTCTGGGATTTAGCCCTTGCAGCGAGCGGTTCCTGCTTCACCCTGGCTTGTTTTTACGCCCACCCTGCGCTCACCCCCGTTCCTGGGGCGAGCTTGGCCAGCCCCTCCTGGGGCTTCAATGGGGGAGGCTCTGGGCCGTGACACCCCCCCTCCCGCCCCCACTGTCGGCGTCTGTTCGGGCGCCCGCAGAGACCAGACGCTGGGGCAGGGAAGACGCTAACCGAGGTCTCCAAAGTTCAAAGACCCACAAGCAAACTATGTTCCTTCAATTCAGCAGCAAGAGGTCCAGGCCGCTGCAGACAGAGGGCCGATTATGCAGCCCCCATAATCTCCCTGCAGATCTGCGAGGGCACAGATGTGTCTGGTTTCTTTTACAAATAGACTTAATAAGTTCTTGGCCAAAAGAAAAAAAAAATCTTTCACTTACGCACGAAATACAGAGACACTGAAAGGAATGAAGACATACCACCCCCTAGGTTCTCTTTTTAAAATTTAGCAAGAGTCACACATTGAAAAGGATTCATTGGTAGGGTGTTTTCGTAGGAAAGGGGCGGCAGATCAGGACGAATTTCTCCCAAGTTGTGAATATAGACAGGGAAAAGAACTTTCTGAACACTGGCTTTACAAACATACCCTGGGGCCATAAGTCCCCTTTCTGAAAAGTACCACCTTATCAAAACTACCCATCTCTGGAAGGGGTAGAGTGGTGTGTGTGTGTGTGTGTGTGTGTGTGCACGCGCGCTCGCGTGTGGCGAGCTCCTGGGAGAGGAAGGGTGGAGAATGAGGGCTGTGGTCTCTATTCTGCCAAAGAAGGGGATGCTAATATTAGCAGGATTATTAATGTGCTAGTGGGAAGAGATCAAACCTGACCAGCAAAACCTCTCCAAGGAGACCTCATGCCTCTCTCTCACCGCCCAAGCTCACTACCCTCTTAAAACTCTCCAACTAAGTTTCAAGGAGGGCGAAAAGAGAGGAGGTGGGGAAGAGGAAGACAAATTTTGGGCACCCCTCAGCAGCCCTCCTCCACCCTTAAATGGCTGTTTGTTTCTGGAAATGCCCTGGATAAACCACAAGGCTCTCCGAGGCTTCTTTCTCTGGTGGGCTCCAGCCCCCTAGCCCTCCACCCCCGCCTCGGTCTCCCGGGACAGGAACACCACCCTGGCTCGTGGCTGCTCTTAGACTAATCCCGACAGCGTCTTTGAGGCAGCCTTCCACTCCCACGCGCACCAGCGGAGCACGCTCACCAAAAATTCCAACAACTAACCTCCCCTTTATTATGCAAACGCCACTCAGACTGCCTGAGTCTTTCTTCTTTCCATCCCTACCCCCTTTTCAGACTAGTTGGCTTTCAGACCAGGCAACTAGGGAATCCAGAGACTCGAGAGCCCCCCACCCCCCAGGTGCCCGAGGGGAGAATTCTTCCAAGAGTCTCTAAAATGCTGGCCGTAGAGAACGTCTCTCGGTTGCAGAGTCCAGGCCCCCCTCCCTTCTACCGGGTGCGCCCCCACTGTAGTGGTTGGCGCGGGTCCCCAATCTCCCACCCCACCTCGCCCCTCCAGAATCCGGGCTCCCCCTGCATCTGCCCCCCGCCCCCGCCTTACCTGGCTGGCTGGCGGCGCTCGGGACGCGGTTGTAGGCGCCGCCGTACTGGTGGTAGGGGCTGGCGTAGCTGTAGTCGGCGTAAGCTTTGGCGGGGTAGCTGCCGGCCGAGCCATTCACGCCATGGTACTGGTATTGGTAGGGGTTGAGCGCTTTGCCATAGGAAGCCGAGGTAGGAGAGCAGTAGCCGTGTGGGGCTCCCCCCGTGGGACTGTAGTAGTCGGAATCGGTGGCCGACGACTCGGGCAAAGTTGGCGATTCCTGAGACGGATGGTGCATGGCTGCGGACGTCTGGAACGGAGCTTGGAAGTCGCCGGATCGGATGCTGGGGACCCTTCTGTCAAACACTCCTGTCATCGCTCACCGGCGGCGGCTGTCCTTGCTGCTGTGGCGGCGGCTGCTGCCCGAGTTGGCTGTGGGGCTGTTCTGGTCTAAGCAGACATGGCTGTGGGAGCGAGGGAGGAGGAGGAAGAGGAGGAGGAGGAGAGAAGGAGGAGGCGGCGGCGGCGAGGAGGAGGCTGGGAGTCGTGGAGGCTCTGTCTCCGGCAGGCTGACTGATGGCTGAGGCGCAGCACAGCCTTGGTTAAATCCTTAATTGCGCGCTTACGCACAGCGGGGTGGATCGGGTTCCATTGGCCAGGGCTTCGGGAGCAGCAGCAACACCCTAACTCGTCCAACTAGTTTTAGCACAACAAAGCATTGCTTAAAAAAGAGAGAGAGAGGAAAAAAAAGGAGGGGGGGGGGGCGAGTGAGTGTGTGTGTGTGCGCGCGCCTGTGCGCGCGCACGCATGTGTGTAGTTGTTGCTTGTTGGGGGAGGGGGTCTCAGGCAGTCTGTTTTCAGTGAATACCAAAGACAACGCAGAAGCCCCAATACCCAGTTCAGTAATATCTGGAGACAGTGTGTTCCCATCAGCAGCTTTGGAAAATGTACATATTTGGGGGGTGAGGTGGGCGTCGGTCTTCCTTGCTCTGTACCATCCCACCCCATCGGCTTGGCCCGGGGCGTGGGGGGGGGTTGGTCGGGGGGGATTGTGTGTGTGGAGCTGAACATTGATATTGAAATGAGGAATCAAATCAGGGATTGGGAGGAGGGAGCAGGGGTGTAGGACCCAAAGCGAGAAGGAACTGAGAACAATATTCTTAGTGGGGTTCTGGGAGCCAAGTTGTAACTTACCCATATTGAAAATTTGTGATTTGGGGAATGACACAAATTTGCAGCAAGCACTTCTTTAGCACGAGATGAGTACTTCTCAGACAAGGACTGGATAAGGATGCTCAAGAATTCACGCTGCCTGTCCAGCTTTTAATGGCAGAGAGCTCCTGCAAGCCTAAACCTCTACGATCACTTAAAAATACCAGTGTCACCAGCACAAATAACTTAACGGTGCCCAAATTGCTGGTCCCCAAGAAGAGCAGGCAGCCCCATATTTTGTTCAGGATTCTTGGCTGTGTGGATGCCGTTGGACTCCAGGGTCCGTAACTGTGTTCAGTGGCCAGATACTCCTGCAGAAGTGAAGGGTTCACTTACGATTTGTCATTGCTCCGATCTGTCATTGCTCCGGGTCGGAATGGGGAAACCCTAAGAAGACTAGATAGTAGACAAGGACAAAAACTCTTTGGGGAAGTTGTGTGAAGCTCATGAATTGTAACCTCCTAACTTCCATGGATGTGGCACCCGAAGGCCTACCTTTCCACTTCTCAAGTCCCTGTTTCTATATTTTCCTTCCCTTTTTTCCCTGCAGCAAACACACCTTAGCTCATATGCAAAGGGAATAAAGGCTCAGTAATCAAACGCTTGGAACTCGAGGTTCAGGGTTTCCTTTTCATAACACGTCACTCTTGCTATAGTGGTGATCCAGCTGGGACGTTAGAAATTTACTTAAGTCAAACTACCCCCACCCCATTCTCCTCAAATAGGCAACTGCAGGAGCTGGGTCCTGATTTGAGCACTCCCAGCATCTACCTCCAGGGAATCTGAGCCCCAGAACCTGGGATTTCCAACCAACAACTAGGGTGGGCTGGTTGGGCCTCTCATTCCCTCACGCACCCACTCTCAACAAAGAAAAGTATCTACGTTAGTTACGTCTAGTGCTAGTTTAGCCTTACCTTGGCCATGGAGCTACTCTGCCCAAAACAGGCTGGGAGGGAGAGCTAGGGATCTGGAACTCAAAGCAGGGTGCCAGCCTAGCCTCAGAACTGGAAATCGGAGTACCACCCTTCCACCAACTGCCTGCCCCTGCAGGCTGGGTGCAGGGAAAACCACAGCTGTTGTTGTACTGCCCTTTGGGGACAATTTCGGGTCAGGAGTGCACAGGGAAGGGGAGGTGTGTGTGACGAGGCCCCATCCAGTCCCCCCCATCTTCTCCTTCCACCCCCATCCCCACCCCAGCCCAAGCCTCCTGCTTTAGGCCTGCACAGCCCTGAAATTCTCTGAGATAGTCACCCAGGTAAACAGAGCCTTGGCTGTCCGCTCACCCTTGCCTCATGCTGTCGATTTAGGCACCACTGTTCACCACCAAGATTTAAATTGTGAAAAACTACAGGGTGTTGGGAAAGCAGTGCCAACCCCATCGGGCTTCCAGTCTCCGCTCTGGAGAAGCTTTTGGCTCCCATCAAGTCACCTTACACACATCCTGCTATTTAATTACATGAACGGCTTCCTTAGAGCAATGCCAGGGATGGTTCAGAGCACTTCCTAGAAAAGGCGAGTGGTGCAAGGAGCAGGGCTGCCTTAGCAGGTCCCGTGATCCCCCGCTTTTTATTTGTTACAGATTTAAAAGTTACTACGGGAAGGGAAATAAGGTCAATACAGCTGTGCTCACAGCGGTTATGTCCTTAGACCTTGCGGGGAAGGCAGATTTCAGCGAGTGTGAGGTTGGAAACCGCCGAATTTGGACACAGTTTAGAAGTTAGGGATCTTGTTGTGAACTCAGTGTTACAATGTTAAGTTAGTTTAGACCTTGTTCAATTTAACTTTTTCCTTGTTAAAAAAAAAAAAAAATCTCCTATTTTATCCAAGACAAGAAGGAGTGGGGCTGTAGGGAAGGTTTTAAGGTCTTTGTTTCAGTTCCTAAAGTGTTGGTCCTCAGGCCAGACTAAAGTCACTTGTGTAAAGAAAGACTGCTGGTGTGTGAGATCTTCAGATCTGGGGGGTGTCTCTGAAGGCCCAGAGCCTAAACTTTCTTGATTTTGTTCTGCTTCTTTTCTAGCTGGACCCAATTTCCCCCTACCCTTTCCTCATAGGCAGCGGGAGGGAACGGGAGCTCTACGTTGAAAGGAGTCTGATCCCAATCTAGTCCCATTTCTTTTACCCTCATAGTCCTATAGTCATCGTGGCTCTATGCGCGAACACGACATCTGGCCCTGGCCCCCCGCTTCGGATCCACGCTTTGGGTGCTCACGCTCTGGGAATCTCGGCTCTCGGTCGGGGTAGCAACATTTGCCTTAACTGGTTGGTTCTAACACCAAGGCCTGGAACTTTATTTTCAGGCCAGCGGGCCAGATGCTGTTGCCTCTTTTAAAACCCACCGACAGGCCCAGTCGTTGAGAAACAGCCCCACGGCATCAAAATTATCCAGAAGTGCTCTCCCCACTGCGACACGTAGGAAGAATGTGAGTAATTTCATCTCCCGGTAGCCGAAATTTGCACCGGGCGAGGAGGGGCGGGCGTTGGGGGCGGAGGGGGGGCGGGCAGGACCCCAAGAGAAGCGCAAGTCTTTACCATGAGCGCCACCCAGTGTCCGCAAGGAAAGGCGCGCTAACAGCAAACGTTTCCGAAACTCACAGTCACTGGCTGGACAACGCCGGCTGGTCTTTGGGGTTCGAGTACACGAGTACAGGACTACGTGGCTGTCCTTCTTTCTGCCTCCAGCAGATCTTTCTTTCCACCCTACGCCCTTTTTTCTCCTTTCTTTGACTCCTTCTATATTCATACTCTCCCTCCCCTCCTCCCACTGGATCCCCATTTTTCCGGGGATTCAGGATGAAAATCTGGAGATCTGGGGGGGAGTAACAGGCTGTGTTCAATCTGCTGACCTAGAGTGACAGGGAAGAGTCGAGGGGGATCCTTATTTCTGAAGAAGCAAGCCCCCCTCCAACCAGATGAGTGGCTGGAGAGGCTGCAAGAGAGTCATTCACTTACTACTCACTGAACTGGAAAGATAGTGCCACTGAGTTTGCGGGAGTGCCTTGGAAATGAGTGGGAAAGATAATTTTAATAGCCGTGTTAAACTCAGTTTTCTCCCCCTGGCCCATCTGGAAATCTGTTTACTCGTAGGCATGTGAAAAGCAGAACATCCTTTCATTTGGGCTCAAGCTCAGACAAATCATTGCATCCAAAAATATTTAATTTGTGTACTTAGGTCTTTTTAACATGGCAACTATCTTTTCATTTGTTTAAAATGTTGTGCACACCAATCAGATGCACATAATTCAGGTAGATAAAGGACCCCATAATATGATACTAGCATGATACATGCAAACTTGAATCAGACAGTGCTTTTTGACTTTAGGGAATTTTTATCAGACTACCTGTCTTTTAATTTTTTTTTTTTTTAGATTTTATTTATTTATTTGACAGAGATTTTTTTTAAGTAGGCAGAGAGGCAGGCAGAGAGAGAGGAGGAAGCAGGCTCCCCACTGAGCAGAGAGCCCGATGTGGGGCTCGATCCCAGGACTCTGAGATCATGACCTGAGCCGAAGGCAGAGGCTTAACCCACTGAGCCAACCAGGGGCCCCCAGACTACCTGTCTTTTAAAAGTCCCATTAGGCTGAGGTTTATTTTACTTTGTATTTGCAATGCTTTATTTATTACTTTTCTTTATCTGTCCAGTGAAAAATGCTCCCAGAGCAGTTCACTGTTATTACGTCTTTATTGATCATGATCCATCTACGGTACTTTCCAGTCCCAAGGAATCTCAAACACAAACGAAGCTAGTTACGTTATACATTTCATGGAGATGGATCTGACTAATTTTATTTACAATGGAGCTTCAGAGCTTTCTCTGAGGTAGGGTTCTAAGTCCATCTCATAACTTAAGGTAACAGCCCTGAAATACTCGGTTTGATGTTTGTTTAGAAGAGATACATTTCTACGAACTGGGATGAGGTGAAAAGACAGGAACCATTGTTTCAAAAGTGGCGAAGGCTTTCAAAAATATCACAAGTCGTTGGTCATTGGTTTTGGCAACTCAGCTGAATGGCCTTTGTGTCTCCCAACAGAGACTGGGCACACTGGCTTGGGACAGACATTCATAAGTGGTTCATCATCTGAGTTAGCAAAACTGTTTAATTCCTCACCTGGGAATTAAAGAACTTTAAATAAAGAACTTCGGTTTAAACTTCAAGTTTAAAGTTCTTCCCAGGTATTCATGAGGCTGAACTAACCAGGCCCAAGCTAAAATGCTCTGAAGCCCTTATAAAATATTTTTATTTATTTATTTGACACAGAGAGAGATCACAAGTAGGCAGAGAGGCAGGCAGAGAGAGAGGAGGAAGCAGGCTCCCCGCTGAGCAGAGAGCCCGATGCGGGGCTCAATCCCAGGAACCTGAGATCATGACCTGAGCCGAAGGCAGAGGCTTTAACCCACTGAGCCACCCAGGCACCCCTGAAGCCTTTACAAATTGACAGTGAACTCTCCCAGGAAGGGAGGTGATGGAAAGGATAAGTAGAAAGCCAGATTCCTCCCATGCTGAAATTAATTACAGCACCCCTTTGTCCTCAAGCAAAATGTGTTTGGAGTTCAAGGGTGTCTCTTCCAAAGTAATCTCAAAGGATTCACTAGCAAACACTTAGAGAAATATTCTGAATAAATTAAAAGTCCCCACAGGGGGAAACTATTCTCCACTTAATTCCATCCTAATAGGATTTCTCCAGTTTATTTCCAAATGATAGTGCAGATCATAGACTTCTGTACATTTTATTTTTATAATTAAGACATTAAAATATGTTTATTCATTTAACTTAAACATAACTGGCTCGGAAAAGGCCTTAAGTATCCACTCAAATCTATTCTCTGTGAGATGAATTTAATATACCACAGCTGAAAACACTTCAAATTCATCTAAGTAGGAAGTAAATGGGATTATATTATTATATGTCTTCGCAAACTGAATTGAGTCATATTCTTCATCCTAAACTCAGATTTCATCTTCTTGAAAGGAAGGTTTGGCTGTGATACTATTTACAAAACCTTTATTCTTCTTAAAGATATATAAATATTCCAATTAAAAAAAATACCCCTAGTGGAGTTAAAAGAAAAGCAATCGGCAGACAGGAATTCAGAGCAATGATCCAACTCTGGCAAGGAAATAGCCAGAGTGAAGATTAAGTCATCTTTAATAACATCCTAATTCCAAGATTAATTTAGAATTTTAAAGTTCATTGATCCTAAGCCACTGTATTTTTGTGATCTGACAACACCGTAGGAAAAGATGTAAAAAACTACTTCTAAAGTCAAATCCATTCAGATTACTCAAACACCAAGAGCTGGGTAAAACTTGGCACATAACATACACACACATGGGCAGATAGTATAATTTTACAGACGTTTTTGTGCTCTCTTAATTATATTATTTTAATAGATTAAAACAAACAGCAAGAAAATGCAAAAATCTTTATCTACAGCTGTGTTTACTACCTTATACCTTTTATAAAGAAAAAGATTCTTAAACAGGCAGCTCCAACCTGAGATAAGAGGTTTTCCTGCTGTGTTTCATGGCGTAATCAGTGGAAAGCATGGTGCCCACCTGGACTTGCATCCCTCTGTGCTCCTGCAGAAGAAAATTGAGGCAACAGAAAGGAAAAGTCAATAGCTTTCCAAGCGAAGTGTAGCTGACACAGCAATGGAGTCACTTTTAAAACTGTGGGCAGGAAAGAGACATTACTCTGCCATCCAGAACCTCAGTTATGGTCAATCTATTTAGCTCATGAGCACTGAAGTCAAATTTTGCTTTCACAACCCTAAGTCTTCAGTTTTATTTCACTGTTTCCACACTGTCTCAACAGGCTCTCCGATGGTGCATTTAGCCAAGTATTATATGATCATGTACCATCAGATAATTTATTGCTCCGTCCTGGCTTAGTTTTGGGTACGTGACTATGTGCACTCATGGTTTGAGTGCACGCTCACAGTTTTAACCCCGATGGATGTGTGCATTTCAGTTGGTTCCTTAGGAAGTCAGGGAACACTCTTGTTGCTGTGGTAACTTTTTATGGGCAACATACTATGTGTCTGCACACACTATGGTGAGTCTAAAATGGGATGGGGGCAGCCCAAATGGGTGAAGGGGATCAAAAGGTACAAGCTTACAGTTATAAAATATGTAAGTCATGGGGATGTGATATTTAGCAGGGTGACTGTGGTTAATCATGTTGTATTGTATATCTTAAGGCCGCTAAGAAGGTCTTAGCCACCTTCATGTCATGTCATGTCATGTCATGAGAAGGTTTAAGATCTACCTTCTCATGAAAAGAAGGAAACCTTTATAACTAACTATATATGAGGACAGATGTCAACTAGACTTACTGTGATCATTTCACAATATATATAAATATCTGTTCATTATGTTGTACACTTGAAACTAATGTAGTGTTATATGGCAATTATACCTCAACAGCAAAAATAAAATAAATGGGGTTTAGAGATAGCTGGATTTTTTTCTTATAAGTTCCAGGAATCCCTGGAACTGTAGAGGGCAAAGATCATTCTGTTTATGAAACTCTGGACTCCAGCTAGCCACACACAGAATATTAAATCCTCTCCTAGGAAAACCAAGTGAAGATGGAAATCAACAAATTAAATACACAAAGGACAGATACAGGTGAATGTAGCTGCATTCATATTTAGGAAAAATGAGGATATCCTATGGATATACGATTCTCTCTCTACACTTTGTTATTTGAGTCTCTCTCGGCTTCAGGGGTGTCCTGTCTTACAGCTTTTTCACACTTGCTTTTTAAGAATTGCAGACACTTTCAGGGTTGTGTCATTGAATCACTGTGCTAGGTCTCTGGTATGTAACCTACATAGTAAACTTGGAGAGGATAGGGAGAATGTTTTAGCATTGAGAAAAAGAAGTGCACCAATCATCTTTGTACAGTGATAGTATTTTTTAAGAGATTTTATTTATTTATTTGTTTGAGAGAGAGAGAGTATAGGAGGAGGGGCCTAGGGAGGGAGAGAGAGAGAGAGAGGGAAAGAAGCATCCATCTCAGGACCCTGAGATCATCACCTGAGCCAAAATCAGCCTTCAGATGCCTAACTGACTGAGCCAGCCAGGTGCCCTCAGTGAGAGTATCTTTATCAGAAGCCCATGAGTTAGGCGTGAAACTGGAGGAAAAAGTATTCAGTAATTAAAATCAGGTGGTAAAATTTCTCTAACTTATAAGAGCAGTGTAAAAGATTGGCAGAGAAATAGGTGGGAGAATGGAAAGCAAAAAGATCAAAACAGCTGGGCATTAAGAACCTCCTTGTGCTCTCTGAAATAGAATCATTGCTGGGGTGGCATTTAGGAAAAAGCACTTGTCCACCCAGGGTTTGTCTTTTGGGAAATACTTCCCAGAGAAATTGAAATATATGAGGTAGAAGGTGCTAATGACTATTCTTTTCTTTTGACTTTCTTTCAGTAAGATCATTAAAATCCTATGTGGCCCTAAATATCACACTTTAGGGGAAAAAAAAGTTCTCTAAGTTTTTCCAATATATTGCTGGGCTCCATTCTTCTTCCTAGTGTTAATGGCGGTGAACATTTGGCTTGTCTTGTGAATTTGATGGACCTTTAAATGGCTTTTTTCCGAAGGGATGTCATATGTAATTCACTTTAATTTCACAGTAGCCTAAAGAAGTGGTTCTGTCAGGTTCTTATGGGTGGTCTTCAACTTTTATGTATTTGCCTTTCATTTAACTTGAGCATGCTCATATTCCATGTTGGCACTCTTACCCCTCCCTTTATTGGCGGTTGTGAGCCATGAGGTGGTAGCACTGCCTGCCAGCCACTACTGTTGGGAGTTAAGGACCTAGCCTTTGAGAGCTGGTGTGAACGCTGCCAAGCAAGTGTCCCTTTCATGCCACACCATGCCTAGGAATACCCAGGCATTGAATTACTAGCACGGGCAGGACTGCCATCCCTCCCTGCCTGGCCTCTTTCCTCTTACCACCATCCTTGCAATCCTTACTCTTTCTGTAGGCATTGAATTTGCCTAAGTTTCTGTAGGTCCCTGTAGGTTGGTGGGCACCTCCCATGCCTGTGGAAGACAAGCCATCACCTGTCTGTGCTCCAGGTGGTTGGACCAAAGGGAGAGAGCACCAGCAGGAACGAAGGTTAGGGACCTTATATTTGTTTTTCTCTTTAGGAATAAATAACCACTATTGAATCCATGGATTTTTTTTTTAAAGATTTTATTTATTTATTTGACAGAGAGATCACAAGTAGGGTGGGGTGGGGTGGGGGGAACAGGCTCCCCACTGAGCAGAGAGCCTGACGCACTCTGGACTTGATCCCAGGATCCTGGGATTGAGACCTGAGCCGAAGGCAGAGGCTTTCACCCACTGAGCCACCCGGGCACTGCATTAATCCATGGATTTTGAATGAAAGGTACTCCTTGACTATCTATCTGACAAATTAATAAACTGAAGCCCAGAGAGTCCACTTTCATAATAATAATACTTGAATTTGCTTTGAGTTTTTTAAACTTAAAAACAACAACAACAACAACTAGAGGGTTCTCATATAATTTAATATTTACCTGCATAGTAGGTTTGAGAGGAAAGTAAGGCCAGGAGGAATCTGACTTCCTAATTTCGTGTTTGGCATACACCATATAAGACTGCCCTATTACCTAGGACTAGCCAAAATTTCCCATGCTTAAAATGCTATCTGTATACACAGATGTGCACACACACGCACACACACACACACACACACAGGTGGTCATAGTCTGAAGCAAATTTGCTACTAGTTTAATATAAAAAATAACATCCATAAGACATTACCTCTGTACTAACTGCTTTGCGTGTATTATTTTATTTCATCTCTACAATAACCTTCATTAACCCATTTGTATTGAAGAATGTAAGACAGAGAGGATAAGAAATTTATCCTCCCTTTATTTATGATCCTGCGGTTAATACATTTATTGCATGGGGAAATCTCTAAAACCAGAAATCCTTCACTCTATGGAGAATAAAAACAAGCAATCATGGCTTTAGCTAGTGGAATACCATTTCTGTTGCTGTTCTACTTTCCTTTGTATTCTTTCTCTAGAGAAACAAGCAGTAAGTCTTTTAGTTGTAATGGTTTGTTTGTGTCAACAATTTCCTTTCCTTTAATGGATCAGACTTTTCTTTAGGATCCAGTTGCTGGATAGTAGCATCTGTAACTTAGGAAATCGAGTTGAGATAGGAGGTATATCTGGGACTGAGGGGGAATTTTTAACACTGGAGCCAGAAAATTCAGGGTAAGTTGCTCTAGTAGAAAGCTTAATTCCATAATTGATGTTAAATGTCAGTGAGCAATTGGTGACTGGAGCTAACTGGAGCTAATGACAAACCCACATAAAACTGAGCCAGAGATCCAGTTCCACCATTTGTCTCTGTTCATTCCTTTCTCCCACCCCACATTCACAAAGATATCTCACGCATCCATCTATAGATGATTCTGGCAAAATTTTCAGTTTCTTATTTATTTATTTATTATTTTTTTTAAGGATTTTATTTATTTATTTGACAGACAGAGACCACAAGTAGGCAGAGAGGCAGGCGCAGAGAGAGAGAGAGAGAGAGAGGGAAGCAGGCTCCCTGCTGAGCAGAGAGCCGGATGCAGGGCTTGATCCCAGGACCCTGAGATCATGACCCGAGCTGAAGACAGCAAGTTAACCCACTGAGCCACCCAGGGGCCCAGTGCATCTGTTTCTAATTCACACAAACTTGCTAGACTCTAACTCACTCCATAGACTGGTGGAATCCCTGAGTACAACAGAGTTCAGTCCTTTGTCTAACTTTTCCTACATGTTGACTCTAAATCCCTTATTTCATTTTGATTATTATATGTTTAATAGCCTTGGCAGAAATCACGCCTCTATATTTTTAAATTCACTTAATCTGAATCCCTCACATAATAGAAAACTTCAGAGAACTGAAACCCAAGGCTCCCCAATGCACAAAAGTATACTGAAAGGTTTTGTTTTCTTTTCAGCTTGGACCTTCCTCAGGCTTTTCAAAATCTGGTCTATAGAGAGGATAAATGCCATACCTAAACTGACCGTTTATCCAGGGGCCGTACTCCTTTTCTTCTGTGAGTTGTGCCATGTATAACAAAGACATTTCTCTCACTGCCAAGGTCTCTTCAAAAAGTGAAACTTGGAGAACTGTTACCTTCCACAAAACTTTTAAAATGCCCTCCCTGCCCTTGCAAAAGATAGGATGATCTGGTGCAATTAATGTTGGACCATAGCCCCAAAGAACAATGGATGTTTCAGACACAAATTGCTTTTGAGAATCGGAGTCCTATTCTGGGCTTGAAGATATTCATGTAGGAAATTAACAGAGAATCTTAATAAAAACTCTTTGGATAAAGAAAATTAGATGAGGAATGCCAGTTTGTCTTTTAAGTTGCTTGAGCACATCTGTCATAACAGACATTGCCCCAGATTGTGGAACCCTTTCCTTCTAACATCTTTTAATGGTAGTAGAACTTACAATGCCATGATTTCCTTTCATTTTTGACAGTGTTACACTATCTTTATAGACTTACACTGACAGCATTTCATCTTGACATCATTAGATCATCTCACCTGACTTTTGCCTGGCGCACATCATTACATTATGGTGAGGGCACTATACAATTACCAGTGAAATGAATAGGGTATTAACATGATCGTTGAAAAAAAAAAGTTAGCAATACAGATATAGTATTCTGCATTTGAAAGCATTTTATAGCTATTAATTAGTCTGCCCAACGCTCCTGGGATCCAGTGAAACTTACTATTCTTTTTTTTTTTTTTTTTACCAAGTAGGATAATGAAATAAACTGATTTTCATTCGTCAGTTTATACAGGACCAGGCAGTGGCTGAACTTTTCTCAACTTCTTTGGCTTTTTTAAGTGTAAAAAAGTGGGACATAAAGATGTATGGTAACTAGTCACTGTCTGAAAGGCTAGGCATGTAAGAAAATTTCATTTCATTTAGTAATTACACTTTTCCTCTCTTTCATTTACATAATTATCATGGCAACTAATGAGCATCAGCTCTTCTAGGTTTTGGTGAATATTGGTCAATATATAATCTGGGCTTATTTAAAAGTTTCATTTAACAAGATGGCATTGATTTGGTCCGAGAAAAATCACTTAGGTTTTCATCACTAATCAGGATATCATGTGATTAAAAATTAAGTAATTTTTCTTATATGTGATAGAAGCAACTTTAGGGCCATAGAAATCTTGATAATGGAAAATTATCAATAGTTCTTTCATATTTTTTTATAAAATAATAATGATAATGCCTTACCAGAGACATCCCAGATATCAGAGTTTATATGTTATCTGGGTAGGAGACGTTGGGCCAGTTATCTTTTCCCAAGTCCCATAATTCACCCTCATTTGCAGTTTTAAGGTGGTGGTATACATTGGTTTTATGAATTAGTCAAAAATTTTATACACTTTCTGAGCCTCATTTTCTCATTTGTGTAGTGATGAAGAAAGTGATTAATGTAAAAAGATTGTCGTGATGATATAATGAGATGTCAGGGGCGTCTGGATCACTCAGATGGTTAAGCCTCTGCCTTTGGCTCAGGTCATGATCCCGGGGATCCTGGGATCAAGCCCCACGTCATGCTCCCTGCTCAGCGGGGCGCCTGCTTCTCCCTCTCCCTCTGTCTCTCCCCCTGTTTGTGCACTCTCTGTCTCAAATGAATAAATAAAATCTTAAAAAGAAATGAGATGCCAGATATAAATCTCCTGGCTCCGTGCTTGGGCATAGTAGGCTCTCAGTAAAGAACAATCGCTCTAACTTGAGAGACCTTGACTAGCCTGGGAACTAGGGCAGAAACTTCGGCAGCTTGGGAGCAAGACTTCTCAGGGGACATTTCTTCACTCTTGGCCTTTCTCTTGCTAGGTCTGCGCTGCCAGGATAGGGCAACATTCCAGAATCTCAGGGATGATTATTTTCCTTGGACATTCTCTGCAGTGATTCAGCAGTGAAAGGGAGCAGTGTCAGCAGATGGAGCCTGGAGATGGATCAGAACCAGTTTATCTAACTTTGGCTAATACTGTTTTACCAAATCTGTCTCTACCCGCCTATAAAAGGAAGAAACCAAAGGAGAAGAATATATATTTTCACCTTAATCGAATAAAGTCCTAACTCCTGGGATTATACATTTTTGCCCATGTATACTGATCTATTTACAGTTAAATCTATTTTGTGGCAAATTCGTATTTTTAATCAAATGTACTTCTGAGGTCAGGAATTTTGCTTCTTTTATGTCTTATCCACAACCTCAGTTTTTCCTTGTACCTTTGAGTTTACTTTTCCCTCTTCATTCCAAGATCTCTAATTTTATTCTGGGCCCTCCTCATCTCAGACCCTCCTATGGCAATAGCCTCCAGTGGGTCTTCCTACTTACACCTTCTCTGCGTTCTATTCCATCAACCCCCACCCCATTCTGCTTCCCCAATAATAGCCATTTCCTATGAGGTCTAGTCTGAACCCCACATTGTGGCATGAAATGCTCGACTCTAGCTCACACCCCATTGTTCCCATGTACCTCTATCTCCTCGAGCTCCCAAAACAATCCCATTTCTTCAGTCCAGCTGATTTCCTCCTTGCGCCCTGTTATACCATAAACCTTTTCACCTCTACATCTTTGACCGTTCTACCCTATGTTGAGGCTCAGGGTGGAAAGCAGAAGTCATTTTAGATGTTTCAGGCAGCAAGGGGCCGCACAGAGGCAGCTGGGTGCTTGCAAAAGTGTTGAAGGGCTGGAGGGAGAGTCTTGGCCCGGCGTCCAGGGATGACTCCTGGAGCACCGCAGAGGCGGCTACCAGACAGAGTTCATTCGCCAACACATTGCAGTGACGCTGGGATCAGAAGCTGCAGCCATCACTGTAATTACCTCTCAACCAAAGAAGCTGAAGGAAAAACAAAACAAAACACTCACATGTGGAAGAGGGGGGAGAAAATCTCAAACTCCGTTTCACATCCTGTGGCTAGCAGTAGAGAGCTCGAAGTGGTATGAAAATGGCCTGTCCTTCACTGCTGGTTTCTACATGTAACACAGGGCCTATCGCTGCAGCCAGAATCCTAGTTGCAAGAAATCCTGGTGTGCATGACAGCAACTAGAAAGAAGGTGAATGGAGGTTGAGAGAGCTAGGCCATGGTTTTCGCACCTGTGCTTGCTCCCCTCCCCTGCATCTAGGGCGATGATATACATGTATGTACGTGGCCTACCACCAGGGTCTGCCCTCTTCCTTGTCTACCAAAATTGACCCATCTCATGGCATAGCTCAAAGGTCTCCTTCTCTTGGAAAAAGCAAACAGTGTCATTGGTAGACCTTTATACTTCCTAATTATCTTTAATGTACTCTGCAGAAATGGTAAATATGTGGTTCACATAGCCACATCCTGCCTGCTTACACCTATGGTGGTTATCCCACTTAAACAGTGAGATTAAAGCACAAGATTTACTCAGCCTGGCATTGGCCTCGGAATCCTTCCTATCCGAGTACTCAAGTCAGCTTCAATCAACTGATAGACCATGATGCTTCAGATGAACCTTGTTGGCTATCCTTGGTGTCTCTGCCGCAGGCATCTGGAAAGCTTTTGATTTTATTGGATTGTAATTCTGACTTGATTGTTCCCCAATCTCACAGTACAATGGCCTGTAGGAAGGTAACTGCGGATATGTTGGGAGAAGGAAGGAGTCCCTGAATCATAGATTTTTTTGATCTGGAAAGGGCTTCAAAAAAATAACCTGGGATAGCTCTTTGTCTGTAAGTAGGAAAAGTATTTTATCTGGGTTTAAAAATGACTGAACTAAGGCCCAGAGAAATTCAGTAAGTTTCTAAGAGTATACAGGTAAATTACAGAATTTTATCTGATCATTAAACATTGCGCTTCAAGGTGGAATTATAAATGAATCACATCTCCCAATTTTTATACTTTAAAATTTTTTTTAAAGATTTTTATTTATTTATTTGACAGAGATCACACGTAGGCAGAGAAGCAGGCAGAGAGTGGCGGGGAAGCAGGCATTCTGCTGAGCAGAGAGCCCAATGCAGGGCTTGATCCCAGGACCCTGAGATCATGACCTGAGCCGAAGGCAGAGGCTTTAACCCACTGAGCTTTAACCCACAGGTGCCCCTATACTTTTAAAGTATAACCTTAGTTACTGGGCCTTTCCCCTTTTTGCTATGTTTTGTCTGCCAGGAAGTAATCACAAATAGCAGAAATAGTACCCAGGATAAGATTGGAGGCTACTGATCTGTTCTGCAATGTTTATCTTTGAGGAAAAACAAAATTTGCAAAATAGGTGAAATTTATCTAACTTAACACCTGTTTTGAAGTGCTCGTTTCTTTCTTTACCTTGGCTTCCCAGGACTGTCTTACGGATACTTAAGGTTTCCTCCCCAGTGAATTGCCCTGTACTCAAGAGCTTTTTCATTAATCAGCACATTCGTTACCTCTATAGTGCTATTAACCTAAAACTGAGAGCTTTGTGTGCCCCTGCCTTCCCACAATCTGTATCTTATTGACTTCTCTTTACTTGCCTTTGCCTGCTATATTCATTTTCTATTGCTGCCGTAACAAACTAGCACAAACCTTAGTGGCATGAAGTAACACAATGTATTATCTTACTGTTCTGTAGGTTAGAAGTGTGGCACACGTTTTGCCAGACTATAATTAAGGTACATGCAGACTGTGCTCCTTTCTGGAGGCTCTGGGGGAGAATCCATGTCCTGCTTCTGGGGACGTTGGTCAGTCTCAGTTCCTTGTAGTGGCAGGGCTGAGATCCCAGTTTTCTTGCTGGCCATCAGTGGAAAGCTGTTCCATTTTCTAGAGGCTGCTGGGCTCTTTGGCTCACTCCTCAGCTTTGTCTGCAAAGCCAACATCAGTGAATGGAGTCCTTCTCATGCCGCTTCTCTCTGACCCACTCTTTTGCTTTAAAAGGCTCGTGTGATTGGATTGGTCATACTCAGATGATCCAGGATAATCTTCCCATTTCTGGGTTGGAAACTTAATTACATCCACAAAATCCCTTTTGCCATGTAAGGTAACATAGTTACAGGTTTCAGGGACTAAGTCAGACAAGGTCACCTTTAGGTGGCCGTTATTCTGTCTGTCACACCTGGCTTCCATGGTGTTACCTCATTCTAATCCACTCTTCCCTCTGTGTTTCTTGCCCTCCCTCTTTCTTTTCTTTTAGTCTTTCTTCTTAATACACTACTGAGCATCTCCTTCAATGGTAGGAACTTATACGTATTAGTGATACAAAGATGACAAAGACATAGCCCCGGCCCTCAAGTATCTGGTGGTGGTTCTTGTTGTTGTTGTTGTTGTTCTTCTTCTTTTTCTTCTTCTTCTTTCTCTTCCCCCTCCTCTTCCTTCATCTTCTCCTTCTCCTCCTCCTCCCCCTCCTTCTTCCCCTCCCCCCACCCCCATGCCCAGCGTGAAGCCCAACATAGGGCTTGAACTCATGACCCTGAGATCAAGACCTGAGCCAAAATCAAGAGTCAGACACTTAACTGACTTGAGTCACCCAGGCACCTCTTTTTTTACTCTTCTGATCGCCGCCTTTTTTTCCTTTTTTTAAATCATCCATCTTTCTGTCCACATGTGGAGCCTGTCAGTGTCCTGGGATAGCTCATTTGGTGCTGAGATTTTCAGCACATGAGCCTTGATTCTACTTCCCTTTTTTCAAATCTCTCTTCTGAATTCCAGTGATACATCTGCAAGTCGACACTTCAACTGATTCCATAATTACCTGCAACTCAGGCAGGATGGACTTAATCATTGTGCTTCTGATTTTCCTCTTTCTTCAGTGAGTCAAAAATTCTCCCAGTCACCAAGGGTAGAAAACTTTGTAACAACCTTGATTACTCTTTCTTATATCTTTAACAGAGATGATATTTCTGGGGGCAGGATATCAAGTTGGTGAATTTTATTCTTGGCAAATCCCAATTCCTGTTATCCCCCAGTTTTCACATCCAGTGTTAGCTAACTTATACCCCTAGAGGTTTTGTCATAATATAAGGAAGATTTACCTTTCTCCTGGGCTGGGTAAGCTGTGAAATTCTGCCCCCGGGGTAGAAGAGAGAGGTGACATAGAAGAGCTTGAACTGAGAAAAAGAGGAAAATGCTTCTTTAAGGCCAAATAAGTTTCCATTGTATATATACTATATTGTCTTTATCCATTCATCTGTCAATGGACATTTAGGTTGTTTTCGCATCTTGACTCCCAAGTCTTTTCTCCCTCATTGCTGTGATGGTACATGAATCTTCCTAACACTGAGATGCATCTTGGGAGGAACGGGGAGAAAAAATCTGAAAGATTAATCAGCTTTCAAAAACAGGGGCACCTGTCTGCCTCAGTTTGAAGAACATGTGACTCTTAATCTTGGAGTTGTGAGTTTGAGCCCCACACTGGGGGTAGAGATTACCTAATGAATATATAAATAATAATAATAAAAAAAAGACTGAGTTTCTGCAAAGTGACTTAAAGCAGGGAGACCAAGACACTTGAAGTGTAAATTTTCTTGATCTTAGATTCATACTTATGACAGTGAGGTCTCATGAGAAAAATAAGATTGGTTATAGAGAATAAAGAAGCACGATTTTTTTCTTGCTTTTTTCTCATGATTTGTAACTATGAAGCTCTGCTACATATCTCTTGTGAAAAGACACCTTCCAAAAATCACTCAAATTCTTTATCCCTCTCTGTATCTGCCCCCTTTGCAACATGAACCTGGAGCTGCCCCCAACAAGAAGTAGAGTATACTTTTTGATTCTGGGCTGAACTTAAAACTTTCTCTGTCCAAAAGAACATGGTAGAAATCATGACATGCCAGTTTCAAGTCTAGACCTTAAGCTTATGCTCACTTTCCTGGACCTCTGCTTTCACCATGACAACAAACCCTGGCTAGCTTGCTGGAGAAGAAAACCACAGGAAGACTCAGGTCATCTCAGATGTCAACCTAGATCAGCCAGCCCCAGCCGACAGAACAAATAACTCATGCCTGTCCCAGCTGAGAAGAATCTTCCAGCCCACTCAAAGATTTGCAAGAAATAATACAGTTATATTAAGCCACTAAATTTTGGGGTGATTTATTATGCAGCAGTAGCTAACTGATACACCTAGAGAAAAAATAAGATGCCCTCCTGCCTCTTTCTTTCTGGCACTGTACCACAATAACCTTATTGCCATACTGTGCAACTCTTTCCTTCTCTAACCATCTTGTACCTCTAAACCGGATCAAGCCTCTGCATGCCTCTTTTTTTTTTTTTTTTAAAGATTTTATTTATTTGACAGATCACAAGTAGGCAGAGAGGCAGGCAGAGAGAGAGGGGGAAGCTGAGCAGAGAGCTGGATGCGGGGCTCGATCCCAGGACCCTGAGACCACGACCTGAGCCGAAGGCAGAGGCCTAACCCACTGAGCCACCCAGGTGCGCCTGCATGCCTTTTTCTTTACCCTGAAGTCCTGAGGATCAAAATCACAATAGTATTTGACACCAAATCCCTCCCTGATTTTATTTTCAGGGTAAAATTCCTTCCCCTTACCACAGCCCTCAGTACTTCTTAGCCTTCCTGGGTCACTGTGGTCATTGCTACCCCGAAGCTCTTCTGGGAGCAGCTGCCCCAGCTGAGGCCAGGGATGCAGGTCACTGGGGCATCACCCTCTGTGTATCACTGCCCCCAGTCCTGACTCCAGAGGGGAGTTTTCCTGATAGTGTTTCTATCCGCCGTTGGTTGGGGAGTCTTTCGGTGATGACAGCTCAACCTAGAATAATCTGCCCTCCCCATGGCTAGTACTCGAAGGCCTTCAAAAGGATGCCTACACTTTTCGTTTTTCAGCTTCAGTTGTCAGAAAAGGTGGAACAAGAAGGAACCGCTGGATACAATGGACCATTACTCAGCTTTAAAAAAGAATGAAATTCTGATACTGGCTACAACATGGTTGAACCTTGAAGATATTATATTGAATTAAATAAGCCAGACACAGAAGAATAAAAATGGTACAATTCGGGGCGCCTGGGTGGCTCAGTGGGTTAAGCCGCTGCCTTCGGCTCAGGTCATGATCTCAGGGTCCTGGGATCGAGCCCCGCATGGGGCTCTCTGCTCAGCAGGGAGCCTGCTTCCTCCTCTCTCTGCCTGCCTCTCTGCCTGCTTGTGATCTCTCTGTCAAATAAATAAATAAAATCTTAAAAAAAAAAAAAAGAAAAAAAAAAAAAAAGGTACAATTCCACTTACAGGAGGTACCCAGAACAGTCAAATACATAACGACGGAATGTGGAACAGTGGTTCTCAAGGGTCAGGAGAAGAGGAGGATGACCAGTGATTGTCTAATGGGTACAGAGTTCCAGCATGGCAGGGGGAAAAGTCCTGGGGGTGGAGAGGCATGATGGTTGCACGACCATATGGACGCACATGATGCCACTTAACTGTCCACTTGAACATGGTTAAAATGGCAAATTTTTTGATTTGTATATTTTACCAAATAAAAAAACACACAATGAGATGTCACTTCACATGCACTAAGAAGGCTAGCATAAATTAAGGAAAAAAAAAAAAAAGGAAGGTCCCACTGCAACTTTCAAACTGGTCTAAACTTGGCATAGTCTCTAAACTCTTTCTAGATCCCTTGAGACTTCATTTTCCTTCTGGGTTTGAAAGTCTTACTGTGCTCGGATGCAAGTCCTCAGCCCCAAAGCCACTTTCTTGTTTGGGCCCTTTCCCATCTCTACTCTGTTGAGTCAAACCCCTCCCATCCTGAGGTCTAGTTTAAATCCCATTTGCTGTATGAAATCCTCCCTGACCTCCCTTGGAGCTCTTCTTGACCTTGTTGTTTGTAGTTACTTAGCCCTTTCCACAAACTGTTTCTCATTATGAAAAGAGTTCTAACTAGTTCTTGACATGTTCAACTCTGTCCACATCACCATCTGTTTACCCTGTGCTGGAGTCTCATTCAACTAATCTGTACACACTTAAAAAAAAAAAGAAAAGAAATGTTGTATCTCTTTGGTTCTCTTGTAATAGCTAACATAGAATGCTGTGTATATTCTTGCTCAGTAATTGTAGGTCAGTCATTGATTTTGTGGTGTTCCTGCTAACACAATCATGACAGAGCTTTTTTGAGGAAAATACCCGAATCCAGTGTTTCTCAACTTGTTTTTCACCATGACACCCTCTTCCTTCTAGGAGCTGTTACAAACATGTTTTCCTAATCTCCTTGCCCCCTGAAATTTTAACACCACAGATAAATCAGTATATCCCTTTCTGCAACATCCGTGTATCCATACATAAAGAGTAAACTTGCTTCTCCTGCTTGGGGGTGATCCTACCATGGAGAATGTATGCCTTAGCCCAAAGAGGGTGTGATCTCTCAGTGGTCTGCAGCCCAGCAGTGAGGATGGCTGATCAGGTATTTCGGATTATTCTAAGCACAGCATCATGGAGAAGTTCTTCTACTCCAGCCCCGGAGTTCCTAAAAAGCTCAGTTCTCCCCATCCCCCCACCCCCATGAGTACCTTGGTGCTAGTCTCTTGCATTCCCAGGTGAGGACAGAGCCTGAAAATCTCTCTGCGGAATGAACCGATTTCTTTAAATCTCACTATTGTTCAGTTATTAACTAATTCACTTACTTTCAAGGGAAATGAGCTGTTGACACAAGGAAACATACAAGGTTCCCTCTTCTCTCAAAGTGAGTGAGACCAATTAGAAAGCCTCGAGCCCTGTTGCACTTTGTGTGAATGAGAGCGAGGAGCCCTTCCTTCAGTCCCGCAGCTCTGGCCAGCGCAGCTGTCTCTCCCCTGGGCTCCCTGGTCTGGAGAGTGCTAACTGCACAGCCTCAAGCAGTAACACCTGACAGGATAAACAGATGTGAGTATAGAAATTAATCTATTTAAAATATATTTTAAATGCTATGAAACATGCCTTGTGTAGCCATACGCTCCTCCTCCCCTCTTACAGACTGTGCGGGGCTTGGAATTGGGAAAGCCAAACCAAGCTCTTGAGTTCACATCCCTTCTCTTTGCTTGGATGTGGTGTGCAGCTGGCACGGGTCCCACACTGGAGTGTGGGAGCATCCGGAGTGGAAGCATTTCCAGAGAGAACTCCAGACAAGTCATCATGTAGAACACATATCTCCTGGGACGCTGTGCCCAGAGTTTAATTACATTTTCCCCTCTGTTTTGGGCCCTCCATCCAAACTATTAAATTTTAGTTCAGATGAAAACATTCTGTTAATTTTGTGACCGATAACAAATTGTTAATTTGCAAAGACATTTTAACATCACCAAACTTATTTTTTTCAAATTACCAGTGATGAAAAAATTTTTCTGTTTCTTTAAGCTGAAGCCTAGGATTTCTGCCAAATGTCTGATTTTCTATTGTTACCACATTTGACCTCAAGTGAAAATAACCAACTACGTTACAAATGTTATTGCATCATATAAATGAGGGAAAATTTGCATGGCTTCTTGGTGGAACAGAGGAATACCAGTAATTTCCTTTTTGGTTGTTCTGAGTAGCCAACAAATGAATTAACAAACTCCCCAAAGTATCGTTAGCATGATTCCTAATGGAAAATATGTAAACTTTTTTATTGGTAAATATTTTACCTTAAAAAATGTAGATTCCACAATATCAGTTTTTTCAGATTGCTTAATTAAGCTTTCTGGATTTTTGTAACAGAAGATGTGATGAAGGTAACTGAATGTGAGCTTAATTTGAGATTTACAAACCTCTGACTTACATATACTTAGTGACAAACAGAACGATCCTATTTTTCCTTCAGTATCAAAAGATGGTTTTAAAAGAAGTTATCCAGGGGCGCCTGGATGGCTCAGTGGGTTAAGCCTCTGTCTTCAGCTCAGGTCATGATCTCAGGGTCCTGGGATCAAGCCCCAGGCGCATTGGGCTCTCTGCTCAGCGGGGAGCCTGCTCCCCTCCCCCCTTCTGCCTGCCTCTCTGCCTACTTGTGATCTCTGTCTGTCAAATAAGTAAGTAAAATCTTAAAAAAAAAAGGAAGTTAACCATATTGTTTCTATGTCTCCTTTTACTTGAAATGTTTCTTTCATTGTATATCTCAGATTTTACTTGTAAGAAAAATATGTGTTCATTCTTTGAAAACAACCAGTATGTGAAAATCTGAATATAACAAGCAACACAAGGACTTGTCACGGTCCTTGTTTATAGTGTTTTAAAGAAGTTGGTTTCCGTAGGGCATTTAACATAGGGATTGATGTACTTTTCCACATCTTCTTGGTCCATAAAGAGAGGCAAAGTTTTCTCATCCTTCAATTCCACATTGCATGGGTATGCTCAAGGAATCTGTCACCTTGAATCTGTCCTTTGCGGTGAGTTAGATTAAGTGGCAAGAAGAGAAGGTTTTCTTTGGAGGGGGTGGAGGAGGAGGAAGAACATCTTTCTCTTGTAAATCGTGGCGCCCTCAGAAACCGGGCTGCTTGCACACTGCCAGACCAGCACACCATGTCCGGGACCTTGAAGAGCTTTGCCGTCAGAATGCTCTGAATTCTCTACCTCGCCCTGACTCTGGAATATTTGGTCTGCTGAAATCACCGTGCGAGATGAATTAGAACACAGGTCATGAGGAGACTCTCAGTTTTTGTGCTTTTGAGAGTCTGGCTGAGGAAGTGGCCAAGCAGTTCTTCAGAGATGCAGATGCCTGGGGGAAAGAGGTATTTTTTTCCAAGGCATAGAGATCTGGCTACATATGCCTCCCAAAGTTCCTGAAAAAGAATGTGGTTTGGAAGCATCCAACATATAAAAAAACACAAAACTTTCCAATAAAAAAAAAATCAGGGCCCCTGGGTGGCTCAGTGGGTTAAAGCCTCTGCCTTTGGCTCAGGTCATGATCCCAGGGTCCTGGGATCGGCCTGCATCTGGCTCTCTGCTCCGCAGGCAGCCTGCTTCCTCCTCTCTCTCTCTGCCTACCTGCGATCTCTCTCTGTCAAATAAATGGATGAAATCTTTAAAAAAAAAAAAAAAATCTGTACTCCCTCTTATGAATCTGAAGAACAATCATGCATCCTCCTTGTCTTTAATCACCTTAATTCAATGAAAGGCTGTTCTGTGAAACCCCATCTTTAGCCCCTTGATGGAGGAACTATTGGAGATAGACACAGGAGCTGGGATCACATGTTTTTGTTACCCCCAAGAAAATGAGGTGGGAAAAAAATCCAGATGCTTCCTGTGGCAGGCTTATGAAGTCAGGGCTTTCATTTCAGTGTGTGTCTGGCTTCCCATCACCTTGATTTAAAAGTTTTCTTTGGGGAGTAGGAAGAAAACCCAAGAATTTGGGTTAAATACAATTCAGTTACCATAGGGAATGGCCATTAAATATTTCATGAGGTATTTTATGTAGTATCTATTTACAAAAAGTACATACAGTGCTACTTAAAAGCCTTTACTAGGTACACAAAAGATATTGTTATAGGATGCTGTGTTCAGCACATAAGCCATAGCATAAACATCTCGAATAATTAAAATATCCAAAATATCTTTAATGGCTTTGTAATGAAGACTGTGTAAACACATGAGAAAATGTGCTTTGAGCTTCCAGATTGCCCACTGTATTAAAAACTCCATCACGGAATAGTGATGCAGGGAACTCTGGGATTCTGCTGTAGCAATCGACCTCTGATCCATGCGACGAGGCTGGACACTACGAATCAGATATTTGGTGAATAAAATTGCAAAAAGTCACTTGAAAAAGAACCAATGTGTTCGGTCAGTAAGGCTGGGTACGCTGCTTAAGAAGCAGCCAGCCCTGCATTCAGCACTGCTGAATGCCCAGTGCTAAAGAAGGAAGCTATTTTAAAAAATAAGAACGCAAGAATTGCAACCAGTTTATTTTAGAAGTTCTAATCTGCCCTCAGACAGGTAGCCTGAATTTGCCTCTTGGGAAGAGATTGGATGTGAGGGAGAGCTAAGTTTTGGGGACAATTTGGCTGTAAATATTATGGATTTTAGATTTTTTCTCTTGCGTTGAAAACTCAGTTTATTTTTTTTATTTCTTAATTTCATTTTTTTAGTTTATTTTTAAAAATTATGTTATGTTAGTCACCATACAGTACATCATTAGTGTTTGGTGTCGTGTTCCATGATTCATTGTTTGTAGCACCCAGTACTCAATTTATTGTAAGCCCACTGAATGCTGTACTTTTAACCTCAAGGTAGGCTGGCAACAGTGACATCTAGTGGTCACACCGATTCCTCTTTTTTCTCTCTGTCTCTATCTCTATCTCCATCTCGCCCCCCACCCCTGACTCTCTCCAAAGAAAGGGTGTTATCAGAGTTCAGCATTTAAAGTTGAATTTCTCTATTAATATCCACACTTAAATGGTCTTTCTGGGTCTCTAAGGTGCTTCAAATACGTGTGTTGATGGATT
The DNA here is from genome assembly GCF_010015895.1 of Lontra canadensis. Lineage (NCBI taxonomy): Eukaryota > Metazoa > Chordata > Mammalia > Carnivora > Mustelidae > Lontra > Lontra canadensis. The sequence continues at coordinate 59,177,972 of NW_022630996.1, read as the reverse complement.
AAGACTGAAATATTTCACTTTGACCATTTCTTTGACTCGTATGAAAGTCACCTAGCCAAACAGCAAAGGGAGAATAATTGGGCTCAAATATTTAAAAGGACAAGTTTGACAGCCCAGAGCGCTTAGTGATGGAGAGAACGCTCACAGGTGCGGCATTTGCTTTAGCGCTGCCCCGCCCACTTCGTCCCATCCATACAGAAGCCTGGCACCAGACTAATCTTCCCCAAGAGTAACTCTCATCGACCCTCAGTTGCTCCCAGTTGCCTACCACATTGAATTCCTACGTGCCTCCTTGGTTTTCAGACAGCCCCTAAGAACAGTCCACTTTAATCGTTTCTCACCACTCCTCAGCTCATTTCTCCATCTCAGCCAAGTCAGTTTCCTCTCTGTCCTCTGAACCCAACATGTTAATTTCTCCTTTCCTGCCTTTGCTTCTCTTCTTTCTCCCTTTCTTCTCTGCTGCCTATTTTTCAACGCTCATGGTAAGCCCCTCTCTTCTCTGAAGTCATCGCATAAGATTTCTCTCAGTTGGGGCACTTGGGTGGCTCAGTGAGTTAAAGCCTCTGCCTTCGGCTCAGGTCATGATCTCAGGGTCTTGGGATAGAGCCCCGAGTCAGGCTCTCTGCTCAGCAGGGAGCCTGCTTCCTTCTCTCTCTCTGCCTGCCTCTCTGCCTACTTGTGATCTCTGTCAAAAAAAAAAAAAAAAAAAAAAAGATTTCTCTCAGTCTACGCTGATCTCTCTGTTCTCCGAATTCCCATCTTATTTACATTTAGAACCACACTGTGAAGCATTACACTGCTTTTTGAGTATTTCATGCTTCTTTGTCTTGTCTCCCCTTTTAAAACTTAAACCCTGCAAAAGCAGTGGTTTGCCACTTACTCACTGTGTGTCTTTTTAAAAAATATTTTCCTTACTTCTTTGGGGGGTGGGGTGGGGTGGGAGGGTACCACATGACTTTATTTGAAGGAATGGTACAAATAAAAGAACTTAAGCTGAAATTTTGGTACAACGTTAGTTTTCTTAATGGTGTAAAATATGTAAAACGTATCTTTTTCTAAATTGGTCCTTAATCTTCTCTCATGTTTCAGTGGAAAAACTCTATTTCCTTCTGTCCAACCAGCTGATGGACTAGAGTTTTTGGCAGCTACTAGTATAATGTTAAGCTGTGATGCAAATCAATGAAATAAGCCTTAGATCAACTTGAATTGTTATGAAAGTTTATTCCCGGGAGATTTTTCAGGCAACATAAACCTAAAACGAAGGCTTTCACAGATATCAGACCCTATATAACAGAACAAAAAGACGTGTAATACTGTGGAAATCTTTCTCGCTATTTGAAAGCTCTATTTACTTTCATTTAGGAAACTCATCTGCTCCAAAAACGTGATTCTGTATCTCCAACTCCAGTTCTGTTCACTACTGTTTGACATCTCACTGCTTTTCCAATACTGTGATATACTATCATGTGGACTATTTAAAGAACACTAAGTGTCAAATGAAGATTCCTAGTTTCTGCTATTTTTTAAATAAAAGAAGGTTCCATACCAGAACTTGGATAAATAGTATTTAAGATTCTATTACCCGTCGACTAAGCATTGGCCAGGTTCTTACCATGTTGGTTAAGATTCAACTGGAGGATTGAATTCTCTCCTGGGTACCACGTTTTGAAAGAGACAGACAAATTGGAGAGAGTTCAGAGGGGAAGAACAAAAATGATCAAAGGTTTGGAAAATCAGCCCTGTGAGGAAAGGTTAAGAGAATCAGGTCTGTTCTGCCTCGAGAAGAGAGGGCTGAAAAGGGCCATAATAACTCTCCAAAATACATAAAAGGATGTTTTCAGGAGGAAAGGGACCAATTATCCTCATTAGTCAACAAGAACAGGACCAGGAGTAATGGGACTTAAGCTACAGCAAAGGAAGGAAAAAAGATTAAATATTATGAAAACCTTCATTTCAAGGCTGGGCCTAATGCTTTTTCTGAGTTAGGGATAAAGAAATCAGTCCTGCTGTGACTGTAGGAAAATATCAGAAAATTACCAAAGAAAACCTTGACAACTCAGTAATTCTAAGAGAAAAAAAGGGAGGGAATTTTGATGTTACTTTTCAGATTTACATTAATGTCCACCACACCAGCCCCATGAAGGAGTGATTTTCACCCAAAGTCATATAAACACACGTAGACACACAGAGGTGCACAGAGACATAAATCACAAAGAAGAAAGACTATTAATTACCCATTTCTATACCATCTTGGCTCAGTCTTTCACAGCATTAACACACAAAATAGATTTTATCTTAAAGTAATATACTGTCAATGTCCTTCGTTCATGGGTTAAATATAATAATTACGTTAAAGTGACGAGAGGACTGATAGACTTTTAGGTATGTTAAGTGTGAATGCAATGCTGACACATTGGAAGAAAATACAATATATCTGAAAGTGATCAAAATTTGTATGTGATTTGTTTTTATTGCCTGCCATGTACTCACTGTTTCCTTAACCTCCTGCTTCACTAAGAAGGTCGGGGTTAACCTGCTTGAGTGCTTTTTATACGTTCTATGCCTTTTGCATATAGGTACATTTCCTTTCTGCACATTTCTGAGTCTAAACCTCCATTTCTCTGTCTCTTCCTTCTCTTGACACATATTTATGGTTACCTGCTGTTTGGCCAGAAACTAGGGTGCTTTTACCCAGTCTCATTCACTTATGTGATTTTTTTTTTTTTTTTACGATTTTATTTATTTATTTGACAGAGATCATAAGTAGGCGAAGAGACAGGCAGAGAGGAAGAAGCAGGCTCCCCACTAAGCAGAGAGCCTGATGCGGGGCTTGATTCCAGGACCCCAGGATCATGACCTGAGTTGAAGGCAGAGGTTTTGACCTACTGAGCCACCCAGGTGCCCCTGCTCACGCAATCTTTATCAGCAAATACTTATTGGATGTCTTCCGTGCCCTGGGCACTGTGATAAGCACTCTGGCTCTAGCTGAGGGCAGGACAGTTTTTCATGGCCTCACGGAGCATGCGGGGTTGACTTGAGCACACACGCTGAATGTGTGATGTGTGTTGAGAAGGAAAGTAGAGAGAACAGTGGGGCAAAATAACTGGGGGACCTAAGCTTGGGTAGGGAAAGCTGCCTTCCAAAGGCAGTGAGACCTGAAACGCAAATTCGAGTTAGCAGGTACAAGGGCAGGGAAGTATTCCAGGTATAGGGCAGGCATGTGGCAGATTTCAGAGAGGAAAATGAGCGAGCTGTTGGGTTCACGAATTTATGTGTTTTAGGAAACTACCTTAACAGAGCTTTTTTATTTTTTTGTTTTTTTAAAAAAAGATTTTATTTATTTATTTGACAGAGAGACAAATCACAAGTAGGCAGAGAGGCAGGCAGAGAGAGAGGAGGAAGTAGGCTCCCCGCCGAGCAGAGAGCCCGACTCGGGGCTCTATCCCAGGACCCTGAGATCATGACCTGAGCCGAAGGCAGAGGCTTTAACCCACTGAGCCACTCAGGCGCCCCCCCCCCTTTTTTTAAAGTGGGATTGGATGATACCTGTTTGCCCACAGCTTCTTACCATTTGTAGGACATGCCCCATAGACACAGTCTTCCGCGGGAGAGAGATCTCCTCTACAGAAAGAACAAGTTCATAGTTACGTTCACTCTATGAGTGTCATCTGCTCATTTTTTTAAACTAGATTTTTATTATTCTATTACATCTATACATGTAGAGAGATTGTATTATGAATTCATTGCTTAGCTTTAGTGATTATCAACGTAGGTCTGGTTTATCTCTGCACCCCTTCCTCCCCACCATGTCAGTCATTTGGAATTAAATATGTGGCTTTGGGTTTTGGTATGAAATAATATTTTGTGAGCCTGTTCTGGAGTGGAGGCTAAGGGAAGACTATTACTGAGTTTCCTTTAGGAACTTGGGAAGGAGGGTCTAAGGTGCCCTCATAGGCCTGAAAGAGGAAGAAATTGGAAAAAGATGTATGCGTCCAAGAGAAAAAGATCCTCTAAAATATGCTGGAGTGTGGAGTCCAGGGAGAACAAACTTACATTCAGAAATTCCCTAGGTCTGTGATGGGTAAGAATATTTTAGATTTATAAAATTCCACTTAATGTTCTTTATTATTTAAGGCTGACCTGTAGTTTGTCTCCATTTCCCTCAAATTCTAGTAAAAATGTGAATGTCCGTAGAGCTTTGGTTGCCAGTAGCAAACCAAAATCAACTCTGGATAATTACAACAAAAAAAGGAAATTAGTAGAAGGATATTGTTAGCAGAATGAAAAAAAACCTACCAGCTCCCAAAGGATGGGAATTAGAATAGTCTAGAGATGTATGTAGCAAGCATCAGTGGGCTGTTCTTAAGGTTACCGCCATGAGAGTGAATAACTTGAATTTATTTTTGCCTTGGTTACCTGCTCATGGTTCAGATTCCAGCAAGAGAACCTCAGATGGACCTAGCCTGGATCACGGGCTCATGGCCTTGATTTATGTCCTCTTGGAGGCATAGCCGATGGATGAGGCTTGGTCTCCCGGAGCAGAACAGTTAGTAGATGCTGAGCGGGCAAAAACAACAGATGTGTGCTTCTCAAAAGCATTTTCTTTTACAAAAATATAAAGTGCCACATAAGTAGCATTTCCGTTGTACCATGCAGAGTGATTCTTGAGCTTGAAATTTTGATTAGGATTCATGAATGCGAAGCTACTGTCTTCGTGGCTTTTTTGTTGGTGGTGGTGTTAATTCATCAGAACTTAGTTCTAGATTCCAATTAATACGGCCCAGAATGCAGATACCCAAACGCAGAGACACTTCTGGATCAAACAATAGTCCCATATAAATGCAAGTCATAGGCCTGCCTTGAAAACCAGAAAAAGCAAACAGTTTTCCAGAGTCCCATGCTAAAATCTTTTTCAAAAGATAAATCCTGCTCGTAGTCAAATTATGTGTCCGGGTAGGAGAGGAGAGGGAACCACTGTCTTCTCAGGACTTGGGGTCAGCCCTCAGCAAGAAAGGAGGCAGAGGGATGAGCTGGGGGAGGTTGGAGGCCATCCTCAGAGAAGATTGTGTCTTTTTTAGATAAGGGTAGTGACAGTGGAAAGGAAGACAAATATGGAGACTCGAGATATTTTGGAAGGGAGACTTGTAGGATTCTACACTGTAAATACTTTCTGAAGTGAGAATCCAAAAAGGTTGTAATGCCTACTACTGTTTGCTTTTCATGACCACAAAATGTTCCTCCAAATCTGAGTAACATTATTATTCTTCCAGCTCCACAAATACAGAAAGAAGCCCCGCACGTGTTTAGTGATTTATCCAAGATGAAAAATGAATCCTTTCTCTTTGTTGATTTCCAGCTTGTTTTATATTATATTATAGCACACGTGGCATCTCATTTTTCTTAATGATAGGGTTTGAAGGCACTTCCAGGTACCTTGATATCTTCAAAATCAAGATATCGTCTGTCTAAAAGCCCCCATTTTTTTTTTTTTCATGTTGTTCGTTTTGGAATGGATGACAACTGTCTATGTGTTTTGAATAAGAAAACGGACAGCATATCACAGAAATCAGGACCTTTTCAGAAACCTACTTGGAAATTCTACTTCTCTTATATCTATTTTGTCATATTTTGTTCATTCTGACAGATGATGACAATTTCCGTGAAGAACGTTTGGTAGGGCAGAAACCAATCATGATTTATTTTTACCACATCTCCTATGTGGAGACTCCACAGTTGCAAAAAGACAGATGGCAAAAACCATGTCTGCTCCACGGAAAACATGAGGTTTCTTAGCATTTGTTTAATTAAATACGGCTGCTTCCACAGCTTCTGAACCGATGTTTTGAAGAAATAAACTCTCGAAAAAGAAAAACTTATTCATTTCATTTTATTTGCAGAGTTCATGCCAAGTTTTCCAACCAACGCTGTTTCCAGAGCTATAATAATATCCAAGAGAACTCAGGAAACTATGTGAAAAATGGACTGACTCGCCAGTGTTTAGAGCAGGGACTTGGGTTCAGTTCTTAGCGCTCCCTCGTTCATATGTAGCACCTACTGGTGGTGTTACAGTTTGCCTGATTTCTAGCCTTTGGAATGCACACCCAGAAAAATCCAATTGCTGAGGTTATGATGCTTGTTGGAAGGATCTAGGGACTAGACCGGAGGAAACAGGATTTTGGTTGCTGGCTCTGTTAGTGATTGTCTGTGTGACTTTAAACAAGTTCCTCAGCTTCTTTGTGCGACTCCCCTTCCCCACCTGACACCTTTCTTTCCCCCCAGCAATGAGAGGAGCCATGAAAAAGAGAGGGGAAGACACTTCCGGGCCAATCTAAGTAAATCTGAACTCAGGGTTCGTGATACTCAGTCTCTTTAAGTGGAAAAGAGGATGATTAAGAAGACCAAGTAACTGACAAGTGATCCTATGTAACCCGGTTCTTTGGTCTACACTTCCGGGGAAGTCTTTTTTTTCATTTGATTTTGACATACAGTGTTAGTTTCAGGGGTACAATATAGTGATTTGACACTGTATACCTTGTGAAATGATCACCACCATAAGTCTTGGTCTCGTCTGTCTCCATACAAAGTTGATACAGTGCTAGCGACTATACTCCGTATGCTGTACGTGACACCCCCATGACTGGCTTATTTTTATAACTGGAACTTTGTACTTCATCCTTTTGGCTCTCTCCCTCAGCCCCTCCGCTCTGGCATCCACTTATCTGTTCTCTGTATCTATGAGTCTGGGTTTTTTTTGGTTTGGTTCTTTTAGATTCTACATATAAGTGAAATCGTGCAGTATTTGTCTTTCACTGTCTGGCTTATTTCATTTAGCATCATACCCTCAAGGTCCATCCATGTTGTTGCAAATGGCAAGATAGATTTCATTCTTTTGTGTGTGTGTATGTGTGTGTGTGTGTACTTTTCAAGTAGTGTTTTTGTTTTCCTCACATAGATACTCAGAAGAGGGATTGCTGTATCCTCTGATAGCTCTAGCATTAATTTTTTGAGGAACCTCCGAGCAGTTTTCCATAGTGGCTGCGCCAAATTATATTTCCACCAATGGCATGGGATAGTTGGTTCTATTTTCTCCACATCCTTACTAGCATTAATTATTTCTTGTTATTTTGATACTAGCCATTCTGAGAGGTGTAAGTTGGTATCTCACTGTGGTTTTCATTTGCATTCTTCCAATGATGAGTTAAGTTGAGCATCCTTTCCTAAGCCCATTGGCCACTTGTATGTCTATTCAGAATCTCTGTCCATTTGGGGGGAAATACCTATTCAGAATCTTCGGGAAAATGTCTATTCAGTATATCTGTCCATTTTTTTAAAAAAGGATTTATTTATTTATTTCGGGGGAGGGGCAGAGGGAGAGAGAAAGAGAATCTCAGGCAGACTCCCTGCTGAGTGTGGAGCCCAACTTGGGGCTCAATCCGAGGACCCTGAGATTGTGACCTGAGCTAAAATCAAGAGCCGGCCACTTAACCAACTGAGATGCCCAGGCGTCCCTCTGTCCATTTTTAAATTGGATTGTTTGTCTTTTGGTCATTTAATTGTATGAGTTCTTAAATATTTTGGATGTTTCCCTGATAGGATATATGATTTGCCTTGTCTCAATCAGTAGCTTACCTTTCTCTTTTTGTTGATGGTTTCCTTCATTTTGCAGAAGCTTTTAATTTTAGTGTAGTCCCAATAGTTTATTCATTTTTAAAATTTATTCATTTTTTAATATTTTATTTATTTATTTGACAGAGATCACAAGTAGGCAGAGAGGCAGGCAGAGAGAGAGGAGAAAGCAGGCTCCCCGCTGAACAGAGAGCCCGATGCGGGGCTCGATCCCAGGACCCTGGGATCATGACCTGAGCCGAAGGCAGAGGCTTTAACCCACTGAGCCACCAAGGCGCAGCCCAATAGTTTATTTTTGGTTTTGCTTCCCTTGCCTTTGGAGTCAGATCCAAAAAAATAGCACTAAGACTATTATCAAGGAGCTTATCGCCTTTGTTTTCTTCTAGGATTTTTTTTAAAAGATTTTATTTATTTATTTGACAGACAGAGATCACAATTAATCAGAGAGGCAGGCAGAGAGAGAGGAAGGGAAGCAGGCTTTCTGCTCAGCAGAGAGCCCGATGCGGGGCTCGATCCCAGGACCCTGGGATCATGATTTGAGCTGAAGGCAGAGGCTTTAACCCACTGAGCCACCCAGGCACCCCTCTTCTAGGATTTTTATAGATTCAGGTCTCACATTTAGGTCTTTAATCAATTTTGAGTTGATTTTTGTGTATCGTGTAAGAAAACGATCCAGTTTCATTCTTTTTTTTTTTAAGTGCATTTGTTTATTTATTTATTTTTAGTAATCTCTACACCCAACATGGGGCTTGAACTTAACTATCCCGAGATCAAGAGTCGCGTGCTCTTCTGACCGAGTCAGCCAGGTGCCCTACATTCTTCTGCATGTGGCTGTCCACAGTCCCTGGCACCATTTATTGAAGAGACTGTCCTTTCCTTGCTGTATATCCTTGCCTCCTTTGTTGCAAATTAATTGACCATGTATACTTGGGTTTTTTTTTTGGGCTCTCTAGTCTGTTCCAGTGGTCTGTGTGTCTGGTTTTATGCCGATACCATCCTGTTTTGATTATGATAGCTTTGTAGATGGTGTGAAATCAGGGAGTATACCTTCAGTTTTGTTCTATCTTTCTCAGAATAGTTTTGTTTGGTTCTTTGGAATCTTTTGAGGTTCTGTATACATTTTAGAATTATTTATTCTAGTTCTGTGAAAAATGCCATTGGAATTTTGATAGGGATTGCACTCAATCTATAGATTACTTTGGGTGATATGGACATTTTAACAATATCAATTCTTCCAATCCATGAGCATGGAATATCTTTTTCTAAATTTGCACCTTCTTCCACTCCTTCATCAATGTCTTATGGTTTTGTTGTTGTTGTTGTTTTGTCTTATGGTTTTCAGAGTATAGTTCCTTCACCTTCTTTGGTTAGTTAAATTTACTCCTAGGTATTTCATATTTATAGAAGACTTTCATTGTACAATTCCACGCATTGTTGAACTTCTAGATTTCAAAATTCAGTTCAATCAGCTTCTAATGGTTTATATCTATCTGAACCCTACAAGCTGAAAATGTTTCTCTAAAAAGATATACTTTTCTGTTATTATTTTTTACAAAGCTTTTTATTGTTCTTTTTTACTCCAGAGAAATTTTGTGCGGAGGAAAAGATAATAATGACTGATGTGTCAAGGGAAGGTTTGTTTAGACATGCGTTAAGGATACAACCTGATGTTGTCATAATATACTGTGTACAGTAGATCTAGTCCAATTCTTGCTTTTAGCAGATGCCTAGCTCTAAAAGAGAGCATTAGTTTTGTCTGTGGGAAGTTAAGTACTCGATAATTGGTCACCAGCAAGTACATCCTGCCTTTTACAAATGATTACTTTGTGATTATTTGTTCTTCAATTCCCTTTAGCCCAGGAGAATTTACACCCAGTTGAAGCATGGAAATACACTAAGGCCATACGCCATGGTGTATCTACAGTTAGGGACTGTGTAGTTTTCCTTGGCTTGGCTCAGGGGCTTGTGCCATGCAATCCTTGTTGCTCCAAGCTCAGCTGGACTGACTCCATCCCCTGGTATCTTGGTTGGCACATGACCTAGGCTTCACAAATGAAAGTACTACTCTATCCCTTGCCCCTCGTGACTGGTTCAGGACTCTGTGTGTTATCCTCTCCAGGCCAGTGATAGTTTGGGAAAGAGAAGTTCTTTTGGCACGGCCTTGCTGGTAGGATGTAAGCCCAGAGCTGTCTTGCCCATCTTTGCCATCATAGCCTATTTGTTCTTGTAAAAGGACATAAAAAGACAATTTGCTAAAAAAGTAGTAAAAATGAGTAATAAATATTCAGTCTTATTAGTAATTAAATCAATGTAAATTAAAACAACAATAAGACATGATTTACTTTTTGAATTGGAAGGTGACTGATTAATTAGATGACAAGTATTGGACAGGATGCTATAAATGCTCAAGCTTATAGGGGTAGAAATTTCTGTGGTGTTTTTGAAAGCAATTTGAATGTGTATCAGTATTCTTTTTTAATTTTTAATTTTTATTTATTATTGTTATTTTTAAAGATTTTATTTATTATTTGACAGAGAGAGACACAGCGAGATAGGGGACACAGCTGGGGGATTGGGAGAGGAAGAAGCAGGCTTCCTACCCTGCAGAGAGCCCAGTGCGGAGTTTGATCCCAGGACTCTGGGATCATGACCTGAGCAGAAGGCAGAAACCTAACAACTGAGCCACCCAGGTGCCCCAATATTCTTTTTTTTTTTTTTTTTTAAGATTCTATTTATTCATTTGAGAGAGAGAGAGAGCACACACAAGCAGGGGGAGCAGCAGAAGGAGAGGGAGAAGAAGGGTCCCCAATGAGTAGGGAACCTGATGTGAGCCTCGACCCCAGGACCCCAAGATCATGACCTGAGCCGAAGGCAGATGCTTAACTGACTGAGCCACCCAGGCACTCTTGTATCAATATTCTTTATCAATATCATATTCTTTGTTGCAATAACTGGGAATCTATTTTAAGGAAGTAATTCTAAATACAGAAGAGTTTGGGGCACAAAACCAAAAACAATTACTATCTAAAGGCATGAAAATGTTACATAAATTATAGTAGATGCATTTGGGATACTTTAACGTCAAGCAAATCCAGCAGAATATAAAATTGTAGTTTCATAGTCTCTTAATGCCATTTGTAATATAATTGAGTTGTTATATGTAATAGGATTTGTCTCTATGATATTTTCCTTTGAAATAAATACATTAACCAATGACTATTGTCCACTTTCAAGATCTTTTTCCTCCTGCTGCAAGGACTGCTGTGCTCTCTCCTCGGGTGAGACCTAGGGGAGCCTCGGGTCAAAGGTCACTAACATCTGCCAGCAGAACAGGCACAGGTGCTATTTACACTTTGGAGGGTCCCTCTTCATACAGTTTGTACTGAGTGAAGGGTTTTGCCTCAAAATGGTGGACACAATGTACGTAAGTGGTAGTGGAACCGGCACTTCCAAGCATCGGGTATTAAAGCCCAATTTTTCTGGAAGCTTGAGGAATCTTCAAGGAAATGGCAGAGGAAATAAGAAGTGAAATAAAATGAGTAAAGAGGATCAGGAGGTTAGGGATTGGGGGAAATCCTTCAACCTTCTGGAAGCATCTAAACATCACTGCAAATCAGTAAGCTTTTTTTTTTTTTTTTTAGATTTTATTTATTTATTTGACAGAGAGAGATCACAAGTACGCAGAGAGGCAGTCAGAGAGAGGGGGAAGCAGGCTCCCTGCTGAGCAGAGAGCCCGATGCGGGGCTGGATCCCAGGACCTTGAGATCATGACCTGAGCCGAAGGAGAGGCTTAACCCACTGAGCTACCCAGGCGCCCCAGTAAGCTTTTTTAGAACAGAATTTCTCTTTTTGTTTATGGGAAAACAGCTCTTTCTGACTATTTTTGTAACACATTTTTATAACACATTTCTGACTAAATTTATAATACATAGGGAAAATGTAATACAGACTCTCTGTAATGCATGCATAGTACTCTGCAGAATAAAAACTTTCCGACTACGTAATTTTTAAGTCTCAATGCATAAATAGAAATATGGAGCCCTTGTTTAAAAGATTTTATACAGAGAGAGGAAACATAGCCAGAGAGGGAACACAAGAAGGGGGAGTGGGAGAGGGAGAAGCAGGCTTCCTGATCCAAGGACCCTGGGATCATGACCTGAGCCAAAGGCAGATGCTTAACAATTGAGTCCCCGCACCTTAACAACTGAGCCCCCTGCACGTCCCTGGAGCCCTTGTTTAAAAAGCAGGGGGGAAAATAAACAAAAAGTGGGGAGAAAAGTGCTGTTAAAGGTACGCATGAAGCCTTTTCCGTTTTGCCGTGGCCTCTCTCTCTCTCTCCACGTTGTCAATGTGTTTTATTTGGTATCCTATGTCATTCTAAGTAAAGAAAAATTTAGATATTAAATGTTTGCATGAGATTTCCCATTTATTTTTATACTGTGCAATGCCAATTTTCAGTGTAAATATCAGGACACAGTATAAAAACGAAGGGGAAATCTGCCTCCGGAGGTTCGGAAGAGAAATACGAGCCCCACTGAGGCAGAGTGGAAGAAGGGCAGGAGCAGAGCAGAGCCATGGGGGGAGTGCAGACCCTCACAGCTGTTCCAGGGCGTACGTGGCTTGTGTGCAGGGCCTGATGGTTACTGGCCTCTGCTGCCGCCAGCTGCTGCCAGCCCAGCCTTCGTGGGGAGAGGGACAAGCGCGGGATCACACAAAAGCTGAGGCTCCAAGATCCAGGGGCGTGCTCCACGGTCCCATTGGACTTCAGTCACAAAATCCAAATCCAAAGATAACATTATTAAGCATTTCAAGGCGGTGACCACAGAGCATGACACCCCCGTGTGAGGCCCTCCTGAGCACCTGGCCCCGTGACTGCCCTGGTCTCACAGGAGGTGAAGAACACACCTCTGCTTGCTCGCCTTGCTGCCGTCTCACAGTTTCGGGATATGTGGTTCCAGTCTAGGTCACATTTCTCTCTCCCTGGGTGCAAACGGAGCTTAAGATTATATAATTGAATTCCGTGCTTATTAAAAAACATTACCCAGGGACGCCTGGGTGGTTCAGTTGGTTAAGCGGCTGCCTTCGGCTCAGGTCATGATCCCAAGATCCTGGGATCGAGTCCCGCAGCGGGCTCCTTGCTCGGCAGGGAGCCTGCTTCTCTCGCTGCCTTTGCTTGCCTCTCTGCCTGCTTGTGTGTACTCTCTCTCTCTATCTCTGGCAAATAAATAAAATCTTAAAAAAAAAAAAAATTACCCATGGGTGCCCGGGTGGCTCAATCAGCTAAGTGTCAGACTTTTTTTTTCTTTTTCTTGTTAGAATGGCTATTGCTATTTTTTTAAACTTTAAATTCAAATAGTCAATGTATAGTCCATCATTAGTTTCAGTTGTAGTGTTCAATAATTTATCAGGTGCATATAACACCCAGTTAAGCGTTGGACTCTTGATTTCAGCTCAGGTCATGATCTTAGGGTAACGGGATTGAGCCCAGCCTTGGGCTCTACATTCAGCTTGAGATTCCCTCCCTCTCCCTCTGCCCCTCCCCTCTCTCAAATAAATAAATGAATCTTCAAAAAAAATATTACCCAAATAAAACCACTGGACACTAATTAGACCCTTAGTGTGACAAGACCAATGTGAACCTTACTTATTTTCTTACAGTGAGGGTTCTGTTTCCCTAGCTGGTCTGCAAAAGCCCTTGTGGGCGGAGACACTGTTTTGTACTTCTTGAACCCCTTGCCCCTCTCATCACCTCCTCATTGCCTAACATGGGACTGGAGTCTTCTATTTCTGATGGTGATAGCTTGGCATGTTAAGGTTGCTCTCTCCAAATGAGGTAGTTTACTCTCTTTAGAACAATAAACCAGTGCCGAGTCCTGGGTACTGTTCTAAAATTATTTGCAAATTCGTTAAGAAAGCATATTGAATCATAGGATTTTTTTTTTTTAAGATTTTATTTATTTGAGAGACAGAGATCACAAGTAGGCAGAGAGGCAGGCAGAGAGAGGAGGAAGCAGGCCCCCCGCTGAGCAGAGAGCCTGATGCAGGGCTCTATCCCAGGACCCTGAGATCATGACCTGAGCTGAAGGCAGAGGCTTTAACCCACTGAGCCACCCAGGTGCCCCTTGAATCATATGATTTTAAAGCTGGAAGAAGGTGGTGGGGTTCACCAGCAGGTTTGCACTCCTGGTCTAAAGTCACACAGCTCATTCCTGACAAAGCCAGGACTAGACACCCCATCTCCAAATCTCAGGTCAAACGTTCTTCGTAATACATGAAACTCCTGCTAAAGCTTTAATTAGCAACCTAATTTGAATCCTCAGATTCTGTATGACACACGATGGGGGGGAGATGGCTGATATTTGAGAATGAGAAGAGTAAGAACGGATGAGAACTGATAGAGAAATGTTAGAATGATTCATTAGTAACTTGAGAAGAATAATGAGAAAAAGGGAACGGCTTCTTCACATGATTTAAAGCACAGCTGTTTGTATTCTCCTGCTGAGTCTCCATTGCCTCCGTGTAGTTTATCCTTTGTGGTATAGAAATGGAAAATGTAACCTCCAGACCAGCTCCCCCATCGTTCTCCACTTGGCTGGCAGCCTTCCTCCACCGTCCACGGTGCTAATATTAACATCAGTCTCCTGTTCCCCTAAAGCTACACCCGTCGATTTCCAGCAGGTTTTTGGTGCATTTATCTTGTCTTGGCTGCAAATCTAAGCTGTTGGATACTGTGGAGGATATAAAGGTAATTAAATAAACAACAAGACAATTCTGTTTTTAAAGAGCTCAGAAGCAAGGGCAGGAGACAGCGGGTTTCTTTGCTGTTTTGTTTAATCCGAGTCACTGCTACCTGTTATTATGACTAATCAAAAGTTGAGGTGTACTAGAAAAAAACAAACAGCAGATGGGGAAGCTGGAGACACTGAATCTAGTTCTTACTCAGCTTTTAATTAGCTGTATGACTTGGGCAGCTCACTTAATCACACTGGATCTCCAGTTTTGTTTTTTCATCTCTCAAATGAGAGGTTTAGATGGGAAATAATTTCAAAGCGCCCTTCGAAGTCTAAAATCCCAATTTATGATTACAATATATTTATGCGAAGTAAGCCATCACCTAATTTATTCCAGATTATGCTGAAATTATCTTATGATTAACTGATGTTACCCTCACTCTCATTCAGAGTGCCGAATAAAATCGAAGTTACAAATTGAAGTGAAAACGAAACCGAGCTTTTTAGCGTTGGTGATGTTGGCAAGAAAGTCAGCAGGGAAGGTTTAAATGATGATTATATTATATTCTTTTTGTTTAGCCTTTGCCTAATCCATAGCAGCTGAGGGGGGAGGCCCCGCCGTGTCCTGTCTTTTTATTTTAAGGTACAAAGCGCACACATGTGTGTGCGTGCACACGCACACATCTTATTTCAGGGCAAAGGAAGGTAAAAGAAGGTATTTTGGCCCAGGGCTCACAATTCACCTATTCTTTGCGCCAAGTGAGGGTTTCCTCTTTCAGCTGTGGTTAGTCTTGATTTCTGCATGAAGCCCTGGGCAGGCTGGTACATATGCATATACAGCTTTGCCACAGATCATGCCCAGAAACCCTAACAGCTACAAACTGTGCATTGGTGGTCCTGACCCGAGGACCCCGATTGGATGGGACACAGTATAGAACGTGTGCTCTTGTCCGCGTCCTCAAGGTTGGCTTTTTTTCCCTTAACATTTCAGCATATCTTTGCTTTCCTTTGATTCTTCTGAGGCTTTAGGGCGGCCACTGGCAGAATTACACAAATAGAGTGTTCACAGCTCAGCAGTCCTTGGGTCCACATTGGGAGTTCTACGTGGGTGGCACGGGAGTAAATGCCAAGAAGAAGCCAGGACAGATCTGTTAACAGAAATTAAATGACTCAGGATACGGCTCTGAAAGCTTCCATTAAAAGGCTGGCGACACTTAAAAATTGTAATAGGAGAAGAGAAACGTTGATTTAAAAATTGCTAATAGTTTGAATTTGTGGGCCTTTTAAAAATACAACTTTTCACATGTCTGCCAATTAGTATTTTTTGTACTTTTAAAATTAAGAGGCAAGGTAGCCTTTAGGATAGAGTTTAGTTTTGCATTGGACTTTTTAAAAAAATTGAATTCAGCAACAAATTTTCTTTGTGTTTCTACTCTGGCAAAAATAGGGTTGTGGAAACAGATTGAAAGGTGAAGAAAATATCAGCAAAATGTCACCTTAAACATAGCCTATTCGTCTACATTTATATCTTCTAAGGGATGCTATCATTTATCTTGGTACAATCAAAATCAATTTCACTGAATTCAGTGTGACTACATTGAATTTCCAAAATCTGAATAACTGCTTATTTATTTGAATTTCCAAAATTTGAATAACTGCCATATCAATGATCTGTGCCCATCTTTCTCTTTTAAGATTAATGATCTTACTATTAACGCATAACCTGCTCAGGATTTCCATTAAAAAATTACAATGATTGGGGTGCCTGGGTGGCTCAGTGGGTTAAAGCCTCTGCCTTTGGCTCAGGTCATGATCCCAGGGTCCTGGGATTGAGCCCCGCATCGGGCTCTCTGCTCAGTAGGGAGCCTGCTTCCTCCTCTCTCTCTGCCTGCTTCTCTGCCTACTTGTGATCTCTCTCTCTGTCAAATAAATAAATAAAATCTTTTAAAAAAATTACAATGATTGAGCAGTTCATATTACATATATTTAAAAGTATAGTCATTTCCCCCACCCCCCAGAAAATAGTCTCAATTTTAGCTTTTCAGGTGGCAGTTATTTCAAGTTCTGTTTTTGCCTGGTTAGAGGCATACCTATCTGAATATACAGCAAAATAACTTATTTTCATTATTTTCCTTTAACTATTGGACATCAGAAGGTTAAGAACTGTCCCTGCAGTTCCTTCCCCCTGGTTGTTAGCCTCCCCGCGCTGAGCAGCCACAGAGCCTGGTTTCTATACCAGAGCAATCTTTTCCTCCAGGAGGCGCCACACTCAGCTAAGATCCACATCAAGTAATGGCTTCGGACAAGGCTTTCCTGGGACACAGTTATGTGTTCTTCCCTGCCTCATTGCCAGGACCATTATTCTCAGGGAAAAACTATTTCCAGAGAGAATATAAGAGACTTGCTGGCTGCCAAGGGGAGGAATTTTGAAAAGAGCTGTGGAGCTGGAAGAAATGAATCTGACTGTATACGTTCCCTGGGATCTCAGAGAGAGCAACTCATAACAAGAGAAGACTTCAATTCTTTCTCCTTCCTGAAGAGGAAGGGAGTCATCCCCCTGTGGAGTAACAACAGAGATTTAAGATGGGAAGCAGCATTCCCCCCTACAATCAAGGAAGGGCTAAGATCTTTCATCTGTAATGGAGTAAGTCAGAAGATAACATTTAATTGTAGTCGACTCTACTGAGTCTGTTGGCATTGCAGTAGAGGGAAGCCTACCCATCAAATTGTTATCCCTTTCATGCAGCTTTGGCTTCTTACATGACCTTCCTGAAGATGAGCAGGCATGAGGCAATCATGGTAACATTTCATGTTACCATGGTAACAATCAGGTAACATTTTCTGAACACTTTCCTTGGGAGGATTGTTCCTCTGGTGTCTTGTTGTCCTCTACAGCCTTCCTGAGAGCCACACAGGCTCTTTGTAGATGCAGATTCTGAAAAACTCAAGTAAATTACTGAAATTATCCTTTATAAACAAGTTCAAACAAAGGGTAAAGACCAAGACTCTTGAATCCAGACTCTGTGGTCTCTATGCTAAAATTCTTAGGTTGCTAAAATTCTCCCTCATGGTCCCAGCAAAATTAGGTAGTGGGTTCTTTGCTTTTGGTGACTGTTATAGTCATCTATGCTGTGTAACAAGCCACCCCAAAACTTAGTGGCTTAAAATAATAGTATCTTTTATAGTATTTCATTTTTTTAATGGTATAGCAATTTAAGAAGGGCTCAGCTGGGTAGCTCTGGCTCAGAATTTCTCATCTGATTGTAGTCAGACAGTGGTTGGAGCTGGAATCGCAGATGGCTAGAAATCTGAGATCTGGCCAGTCATCTCTCTCTTTATATAGGATCCCAGGCCTTTCCCTGTGGACTCTCCCTATAGGTTTAGTTTGTGCTTCCTCACAGCATGGCAGCCCCAGGATAGGACTTCTTAATGTGGTATCTTAGGGCTTCAGCATAAGTGTTTCAGCAAATTAGGTAGAAGTTGTATCTGAGATTGAGAGTTAAGAGGTATGCAGCTTCTGGCTTCTCTGATTGGAGCCCTCCTTCTAGGACCCCAGTTTTTAGACCTAATGTGTTCCTGGAAAATATGCCATATGGTAGAGTTCTTCCTTGGACTACTAGGGCATTGTTGAAAAACTGCAAATGCATGCACTCATGTAACAAAAAGTGACACCTAAGTCTGCATTTGGCAAAAGAAAGACAAAATGAGAAAAGGCCAAAATTCGATGGCCACCTCCTAGAGAAACCACAGAAACCACAGTCTGTAACTCAAATAAAACAATAGTTGGTGAAGGAGATGTGCCATGTCTGTATTGTTATTACATTCTTAAATAGGTTTGTATATTGAGATCAATCCAGCCAGAAGCCAGATCCTGTGCATAAGCTTCTGGAAAGTAAATTATGTGGTGTAATCAAGGGACAGAAGTTGTTCTTATCAAGTCTTATTTATCTGGAAAATGTCTATATTAATTAGGGTAAAGGATAAGTGACTCTCACAAAAAGATTTGAAAATACCATGGCGCAAATGAGAAAGAATGTTATATTTCCTTTATACATCGGTCCAGAATTAATTGGCAATTTAGAGTATGTGGGTTGTTAAGCTTCATGACGTAACTTAGGGACTCAGGGTGCCTTCGGTCTTATTGTTAAGCCACCCTCTCATGTGCTGGTATGTTCAAAATTGGTTCATTAGTTTTTTTTTTTTTTTTTTTTTTAAAGATTTTATTTATTTATTTATTTATTTGTCAGATAGAGAGAGAGAGAGAACACAAGTAGGCAGAGAGGCAGGCAGCGCAGAAAGAGAAGCAGGCTCTCCGCTGAGGAAGGAGCCCGATGTGGGACTCAATCCCAGGACCCTGGGATCATGACCTGAGCTGAAGGCAGTGGCTTAACTGACTGAGCCACCCAGGCATCCCGGTTCATTAGTTTTATGCTCTGCATTTGAGCCTGGGTGCCGGAAGGGGAAATAACTTAGATAGAAAAGAATTTCAGTTCTTATTTGGTGGATCTGACTCAGAATGTGCACACATCACTTTTGTTTGCAACCACGGGTTAGGATTGAGTCATATGCCTCTGCCTAGATATAAGGAACACTGGACGAGGTGATGTCGGCTTGGCAGCTACGCGTTCAGTTAAAATGTGAGATTTCTGTCTCTAAGAGGAAGAAGGGAGAATAGTATTAGGGGACCATGAACAGCCTCTGCCACAAAATTATCCTGGAGTAACAGAGCCTCATGGAAGTGCTAGGTCGGGAGGTAATTATGCTAAAGACATGATGTTCATCTCATTCTCACTTTTGACATCTGAACCACTGCCACCATATCTAGTTTGAATATTGTTGGAGAATATGCAGGGTTCTGGCTGAGGGTCCAAAAGGAGTGGAGCCAGATAGCTCATCAGCTCCTGATTACAAGGCAAGTTTTTCTTGTGGTATTTCTATGGGACCACTTTGCCATATCAATGGCAAATGTGTTGCATGAGAAATCAAGAAACCCGTACCTGTCAAGCACCTAACATATGCCAAGTATTGTTTTGGGAGCTCTGTTAGATAAAAGGAGTGTGAGGTGATCCTTGCCTCCGCAGAGCATAATATCTACTTGGGTAGGGTCAATCTTGAAAATTTGAAGAGAATGAGATCATAAATAATGATTTAACATCTTTGATGACTCATTGCGTGCTCTATAACCCAAAAGGAACCTATGGCCTGTTGAAGATCCATCTAAGGTCTCAGCTGGGTGGGCTGCCTTATGCAGGCAGAAGACAAGCAAAGACAGAACAAGAACAATACTGAATGGGAAGGAGCTAGAGAGAGAAGGTACTCCAAGAGTGCGTGGACGGGCGATTGACAGTGCCGTTCAATCCAAATCATCTACCTGTTTATCCCGACTCATGGTCTAGTGAGTTCTACAGAGAGTAGCACGATGATGTCCAAGGATGAAAGGCATTCTCGGGGTTGAAGTTCTCTTAGGGAATTTCCTGGAGAAGTAAATGTCACCTATCTTGGAGAATGGATACAATGGAGAAAAGAAAGGGGATCTTTGAGGATAAAGAGACAAAAATGGGAAAGGGAGAGGCGTATTCTAGAACCCACTAGTTTTGCCAGTTGCCTGGACTGAAAGGTTACACGGAAACAGCCTGGGAGGAACCAGGGCTGGCATCAGTTTATGAAGGACTTTAAAGGCCTCGTCAAGAAATCTTTTTAATGTGCTGTCTGTTGTGGAAAGCAACAGGGTGGGCTTGGCAACAGATGTTTTTAAATAACATGCTACACCTAGACAGTGAAGGCACATGACTTAGCTACATTAGAATTTAAATGTTAGCTGGGAGTTGTAATCACAGTGGTTTCTTGTGGAACCTGGGGCACACACAAAAGTTCCATTTTGGAGATCTATATTTAACTAGCTAAGCATCTTTTACTGACTTTGGTCTTTGAGTGTTTGATCAGTTTCTGTTTATTGTGTTTAATGAGCCTGGTCTCACACAGCCTCCTTTGGGGCTTCCTAAATATGAGTGTCTTCAGCAGGGGTTCACTGAGGCCTCCCCAGGCCTGCCTTTCCCTCAGAGGAGTGTGGGGGCTGTGGTAGCATTACTGGTTGTTGGCACAAAGCCATGAAAAGATAGACCCGGGGCCTATACATGTGTGCTTTCATGGCCAAAGTCAGGTACTCCTGTAACATCTGGGGACATCATCTTACAGATCTGAACAAAGTGATAAAAAAAAAACTCGCTTGAAGTCATTCTACTCTACCAATATTATAGAAAGGCAGAAAATAAGGAGAAATTGAGTAGAGGAGCAGGTGTAACCTGGTGCCTGCGTTTCTTGCACCTTTCCACAGGCCAATGAAAAGCATTTGGCTAGACATTTGTTTGATAAAAACATGTAATGTGTGTATATTGGCACATTCCCAATGCCAAGCACAATGTCTGGCACATCGGAGATTCTTAATAGATTGTGTTGGACGATTGAATTAGTGATCATGTAAAATAGTTGCGGGACAAAAAGCAACAAGAAAAATCATTATGTGCCTGCTTGTGGAATAGTTTTTTTGTTTGTTTTGTTTTAAAAAGGTTAAAGGGGGGAGGGAGAAGTAAGACATAAAGAGAAAAATGAAAAATCACTTCTAATTTCACTTTTCCAAGATAATCACTATTAACGTTTAGGTGTATTTCTTCCATTCTTTTTTCTTTGTATCTCTTGGTCGTATATACATTTTAGCTAATTTAAGCCTAGTACATAACCTGCAAAACAGAGACATAGATTACAGAATACTGCAGGGACTTATTAAGCTTTTTTATAAGACATAAAAAAGATAATGCAAATTGATAACTACATCTTATATGAGTCACCATTAGCTTTTTTTGTGAAACGAAGTTTATTTATCAAAAAATCACTTAAATGCTGTGAAGTGTGTAAACCTGGTGATTCACAGACCTGTACCCCTGGGGATAAAAATATATTATATGTTTATAAAAAATAAAATAAAAAAATCACTTAAACATTAATATTAAAACAATGATTGATATTTTTACAACCTTTTTACATTTTATTGTGTTAGGTCTGAGATATCTGATGTTACAGAGCAACATGGGTTTGAACGACATGGGTCTACGTCTATGCAGATCCTTTTTGATAAACACAGTATGGGATTATAAATGTATTTTCTCTTCCTTATAATTTTCTTCATAACATTTTCTTTTCTCTAGCTTTATTTTAAGAACGCAGGTACACTAAATGTAACGTACAAAATAATACGTTCAAATCAAGTATGTTATTGGTCTGAGATAATGGTAAGTGGGTTAGTAGTAGTTAAGTTTTGGGGAAAGTAAAAAGTTATACATGAATTTTTGACTGTGCAGGGGTTTGGCACCCAACCCCTGTGTTGTTCAAGGCTCAACTGTGTTTGATTTTACGTTTAATTCAGACCCGCCGTATCCACATTTCAAGTGCTCCAAAGCCAGGCGTTCGTCCCCCATGTTTGGAGCCTACTGTATTGAAACACATACTTTATGTTGTGCATATGCTCCTTTTTCCTCAGATTTTTAGCAGCATTCAGTTAAGGTCTACTTGATATTAAACTAAAAGAGAACAAGATTAAGAAAAAAAAAGCAGATAAAAATTCGAAAGGTTTTGAAACCACTCAGTAGTGTGTGTGCGTTAGTCAAACTTGACCTTCTCTGCTGAGGCTTAAACAAAAGCAAGAGGGAAGTGAGAGGCGTGTATCCTGATTGCCCCCGTACTGGTTATTTTGCTAGGACATGATTGCAGCCTCTAAGAGGTGGCTTCTCAGAGGAGCCTTCAGTCCAGAGATCTAGGGTGAAGATAGCACTCAGGCCAGGAAAATATTTTAATACATTGGCATTATGTAAATTGGATGCTATCCTTGTTTTCCATGAGCCCTGGAAGGCTGTCCACACACTTGAAGTTCAATGTTTGAGCCTCCTCTGCTCTATCAGTACGCCAGGAAAATAATGGGCTTTTCTTAAATACGATATAAGGCGGCTTCTGTGAAAGGCATTTATTGTGCAGTTGGGATGTTTTCCCCTCCCTTTTCTTCTGCTTTCCTATCTAGCTGCACAGGAGGTACGATCAGGCGCCTGGGAGGGACCCCGGGGGAGGCTGGTATGTGTTCTCCCAAACCTTCACCACAAACCCAGGCTGCCTAAGCTGAAGCAGCCACACAGAGAGCTAAGGAAACTTTAAAAACTTAATTAAGGGAAAAAAAGCAAACAAAATAATACTATAGTGTATTTACTTCGTGCTGTAGCCTCGCCAGGGAAACCGCAGAGCCTGCGTTTATATGTTTCTTCTGTAAGACGTATCTAATTAAAACAGGAGACCAGACAACAAGCTTTCTTCTAAATTCATTTAAATACATGTTTATGTTTGTGTTTAAATTCCCTGTGGGGTAATGTAACGCTGATCCAAAGGCATAAAAGCAATTTGGTTAGGCAAGTGTAGGCCTTCATGAATACTTTTAGCCTTAAGTACTTAAGATCTAATCCCTCCCTTACCTCATACAAAAGCTGCCTACTGAGGCTGGGCAAGCCCCATGACCTGAAGAGAAAACTTCCCTGTTTGGCCTAATTCACATCCGTAGTATCTTTTCTCTATTGCCTTGGCCTCATTAACTCAAAGATTCTTATACCTGAACCTTATTTTTGCTCTTTTTTTTTTTTTTTTTTTTTTGCTCTCAATTATATATGTTATTCTTTCAGATAAGATTTTTCTTTAAAAAAATTACTATTTCTCTTTTCTTTTTCTTCTCTCTCTTTTTTAAAGATTTCATTTATTTCAGAGAGAACAAGCAAGCACAAGCAGGGGGAGCGGTGGGCAGAGGGAGAGGGAGAAGCAGGCTCCCCGCTGAGCAGGGAACCCTGGGATCATGACCGAAGCCGAAGGCAGAGACTTAACCAACTGAGCCAATCAGGCTCCCCTTCTTTTTCTTCTCATACCACTCTTTTTTTTTTTTTTTTTTGAGAGCAATGAAAATATTTTACACTGGACTTCAATTTGGAAAAATTTTAGATAATGGCAAGTTATCCAAAATATCCACATTATACATATCTGAATAAGAAGATGCAATTTGGGGAGGTGAGATGTCATTCTCTGTTAGCTGAAGATATGGATTATGTTTTAGGACCTCACTTCTTCATGTGTGGTCTGTGGCCCGGCGACATCGGCATCACCTGGGCGCTTGTTAGAGATGCAGGGCCCCTCCCCGCCCAGTCAGCTGGATCGGAATCTGCATCTCATTAAGATACCCAGATGATTTGTGGGCACTTTACGGTTTGAGAAGCAACAACACAGGGTAAATGCTCTTTCCACACAAATTGTTCTTCCCTCAGGCTTATCTTCTGGCGACATTATATAGGTTCTTCAGTAAGAAGACTATGGAAAACATGGTGTGTGCTGGAATTAGGCATCTCAAGTGGCCTTTTATGGACCGATTAGGAGCCTTTTCAATAGAGTAAAAATGAAACATTACTGAATAATTTTTTAAGCCTTCCTTTAATTATGTCTGAACTGAATTTATTATGGTGCCGGACTCTAATTAGGTATCTTTTTTTTTTTTTTTAAGTTTTTATTTATTTATTTGACAGAGATCACAAGTAGGCAGAGAGGCTGGCAGGGTCGGGGCTGGGGGGCGCAGAAGCAGGCTCCCTGATGAGCAGACAGCCTGATGTGGGGCTCAATCCCAGGACTCTGAGATCATGACCTGAGCCGAAGGCAGGGGCTTTAAACCATTGAGCCACCCGGGCACCCCTCTAGTTAGGTATCTTATAATGTGATTTGTTTTAATTTGTGAACGTGTATACATTGGGTACCTGTGAACAAATAAATTTCTTTCTTTCTTTTTATTTTTAAAAATTTTTAAGTAATCTCTACACCCCATGTGTAGAGACTCAAACTTACAACCCCGAGATCAAGAGTGTCATGCTCTACTACCTGAGCCAGCCAGGTGTCCCCCCAAACTTTTCTTTAATATCATGCATGTATACACAGCATAATAGACTCTCTCTATTTCTTCTGCCACAGTACTCAAGAGAGGCTGTAATTCCATAAAGGAAGATTGGACTTATATTCTTTTTCTTTAGTTCTTGGGGCACCTGGGTGGCTCAGTGGGTTAAAGCCTCTGCCTTCGGCTCAGGTCATGATCCCAGGGTCCTGGGATTGAGCTCCGCATCAGGCTCTCTGCTAAGTGGGGAGCCTGCTTCCCCGTCTCTCTCTGACTGCCTCTCTACCTACTTGTGATCTCTCTCTCTGTCAAATAAATAAATAAAACCTTTAAAAAAATAAAAAATTAAAAAATTTAAAAAATTTGTTCATATGATCCTATTTGATCTTAGAAATGTATATTTCATTACCAGTTACATATGTTGTGACATACTTGAGAAAGGCTATAATTCCATCATATCTCCATTTTAAAATAATCTCAGGCAAGGGAGCCCAATGTGGGGCTTGATCACAGGACCCTGGGATCATGACTTGAGCTGA
This sequence comes from Lontra canadensis, assembly GCF_010015895.1. Taxonomy (NCBI): domain Eukaryota; kingdom Metazoa; phylum Chordata; class Mammalia; order Carnivora; family Mustelidae; genus Lontra; species Lontra canadensis. The sequence goes on along the minus strand of NW_022630996.1, from coordinate 59,153,121 downwards.
GGGCAGATGTTTAACAACTGAGCCATCCAGGCGCCCCAAGAACAGTTGTTCTTAAAGAGATGATCTCTTGGAAATCTGCACCACGTTTACTGATTCAAGATAAATACTGCAAGATCTGACAGACTCTCAGCATCAATGATAGGAACAGAACGTTTTAGTCTTGGACTTGTGTTGTGAAATCACTCGAATTGCTACTACTCATGCCACCTGAGAATGACAAATTAAGTGAAAATTAGTGGTTAGTCTCTGTCTACCATTCTATAGTCATGATGATGAAGAAGGATCATTTATCTGGGGAAAGAAGTGCGGAGGCTGGGATAATTCTAGGGACTACATTATTCTGAACCAGTAATGTCTTAGAAATTCTTTTCAAGGTTCCATTAAGAGTGTTTAAGCAAAGTAACATTTGTTCTTTCTTCATAAAATAAGACTTTGGCAGTGAATGTTCACAGGATATTTTAAAAAAATATAACAGCAAATATCACAGATGTCTTAGAATTAGGCTCAATTTTAGAACAAATCATAAATTTTTTAACTACTTTATTTAATTGGATCTCAAAAGGCCTTTTGGATAGTACGATTTCAGTTAATTTAAGTTTCACACACCCTAAATTGATGTTATGTCTAAAGTGAGGTAAGTTTAGGGGCACCTGGGTGGCTCAGTCAGTTAAGTATCTGCCTACAGCTCAGGTCATGATCCTGAGGTCCAGGGAGACTGCTTCTCTCTCTCCCTCCGTCCCTCCCACCTGGGCTTTTGTGCATTCTCTCTGTCTCTCTCTCTCTTGTTCACTCTCTCCCAAATGAATAAATAAAATCATGAATAAAAAATAAAGTGAGATAAGATTAAAAAGACCTACTTCTTAAAATAAGAAGTGCACTTTCTACAGGCTATCAGTTCATATCATCATCATCGCTAACACTAATCAGCATTTTTTTCTAAAGATTTTACTCATCTCTGACAGAGAGAAGGAGAGAGAGCACAAGCAGGGGAAGTGGCAGGCACTTCAGACGCAGGGCTCAATCCCAGGACTCTGGGATCATGACCTGAGCCCAGGCAGCTTAACCAAGGAGCCTGGGCGCCACCCAGGCGCCCCTAATCTCCAGTTTTCTTTTTCTTTTCTTTTTTTCTTTCTTTTCTTTTTTAAAGTTTTTATTTATTTATTTGGCGGAGAGAGACTCAAAGAGAGAGGGAACACAAGCAAGGGGAGTGGGAGAGGGAGAAGCAGGCTTCCCGAGGAGCAGGGAGCCCGGTGCGGGGTTGGATTCCAGGACCCTGGGATCATGACCTGAGCGGAAGGCAGAAGGCAGATGCTTAAGGACTGAGCCACCCAGGTGCCCCTAATCAGCACTTTCTATGTGCTGTAGACTAGCTAGTCTAAATCCTTTTTGCATATTAAATTGTTAAAACACAGAAGAGGCTTTTGAGGTACAAAATATCATTCTCATTTTAAGAGACAGAAACAGACCCAGAGAACTTCAACATTAGTCCAAGATCATGCAATTTAAAAATGGCAGAGCTGGAGTCTAACTGAATATAAATATGATTTAGTCACTTTAAATTTGTGAGTATGAACAACACATATTGTGAACTTACTCCAATTTGGGGGTTGGGGAAGAGGAATGACTTCCCTTGTCAGATAATTATTTTTTTGTATTTGTTTATACATATGCTTACCTTTGCTTTCTGCAGCTTAAAACCATAATGGCACTATGAAGTTGAAATCTTTGTCTATCATTTAGAATTTTCTTCTTCAGTTTTTTTTTTTTTTTAAGATTTTATTTATTTATTTATTTGACAGACAAAGATCACAAGTAGGCAGAGAGGCAGGCAGGGAGAGAGGGGGGAAGCAGGCTCCCCACTGAGCAGAGAGCCCGATGCGGGGCTCAATCCCAGGACCCTGGGACCATGACCCGAGACGAAGGCAGAGGCTTTAACCCACTGAGCCATCCAGGTGCCTCTTCTTCAGTTTTAAAGAAAATTGTATAATATACAATTTTACATTATAATGTATATATAATAAAATTATGTTGTATATTATAAAAATTCTTTTATACATATATAATATAATGAGAAAGTAGATTAATAACTGCTCAGCTGCAAGTCTTGCCTTTGGTTTCAATGTGATGTTTTAATCCAGTTTTATATTCTGTGGGCATAGACTTTACCCTCAAGACAACGGGAAAACTTTGAAGACTTTGAAGACATTAGCTGACTGTGTGATCATTTAAATGAGGGAAAGAGTCTCGGCAGGTAGATCAATGACATCAGAAAAAAGTGATGTACAAAAGAAGGTTCAATAAGAATTCCTCAATAACAAGATAGAGGAAGAGCGTGAAAAGTGTTATAGATGTCTCTCCAGTCTTGAGTCTAGGTATACTGAAGAATGGTAGAGAAAGAGGTCTTTGGAGGAAAATGATGAGTTTAACTAGGACCTAGACTCTAAAGAGATGAGGCGTTGTCCAATTTGAACTTATCCTATGGTTAGATAGAAGGGAAGGCTGAAATTGTAGAGAGGTCAGTGGTGTGTGTGATTTGATAAGGTGTCTTGGCACTTTTCCAGGCAAGGGTACATTGAGAACCTCCAAAGTGGTTAGAATGGGCTTGGCCAGGTGGGGGCAGCAGAGCATCACCAATCGCTGGGGACTGCTGGACAAGACAGTCCACTGACTGAAAGCTGATATTTGGACTGAGACTTTTATATTAACATTTAGGGATGGGAAGAAGAACTGCAGCTAGCTAAGGACACAGAGGAAATGGGGCCCTAGATCTGGGGTCACTTGCACAGTACAGACGTATGGGAGCCAAAAGATTTGATTTCTAGAAAGATTTCTAGAAGGTCAGGAGACAGTAGGTATATAAACCGAAACCAAATGTCAAGTGACTTTGAAGTAAGTGATTTTAGAAGAGTAGTGGGGCCAGTAATATATTAAAAGGGATTAAGTGGGGGAATAAGAATGGAGATAGAGAAATATGTAATTTTTTTTCAAGTTTGCCAGTGAAGGAAGCAGAGTGATAGGACGGTAGTTTGAGGGGGAGGCAGACTAGATGGAGGCCTTTTTTTTTTTTTTAATTTTTTTTTAAAGTATTCTCTTAAGTGTTTCTGAGCTGCATAGAATAATCTCATAAACAGAATAACTGAAGATACCAGTGAGAGAGAGAATGAGTGGATAATTATGAAGCCACTTTGCAGAAGGATTGGGATATAATCAAGAATGGAAGTCTTGGGTTGGAGGAAAGTAGGAAGGAAGATCAGGATAATGGAGATTTTGTGGATCTTTACTGAGAGGGCCCACTTTTTATAGGTAAGCTGTGTTCTGAGTGCTGATTAGTTACTTGGAGAGCTTGCACCATGTTCGGAGAGAAATACTCCGGCATATGGGGAATGTGGCATGTGGGAAGCGGGGGCAGTTCTGGACTGAGCTCTTCACCTCCTGCTCTGTCATTGTGGATACAACCCAGAGTTCTATCCATCTCTTTTCACTTTTACATTCTCTTCCTCAGAGATAATTTTTGCCTTTATGGCTTAAAATATTGTTAGCTATGTAAAATCTCCATTCCCATGATCGTAGAAACTCTTTGGTATTGAAGTACTGGATATTTAGTAGCCAGTTTTTAACACAGTATCTTAATATCTTGGGTACTTTTCCCAGAACCCACGTGTCTCCAAGTTGGAAATTTAGACCATAGGTTCCCAATCCTGCCTGCACATTAGAATCACTGGAGGAGCTTCTAAGCAGTGTCAGTGCCTCACCCCACTCTCAGGGATTCTGATTCAAGTGGTTTGGGGTGGGGCTTGATTATCAGTTTTTTTTTTTTTTTAACTAGTTTTCCAGGTGATTGTAGTGTACAGCCAAAGTTGAGAAGCACTGACACAGGCCAATAGCAAATTCCACTGGTACAAAAAGCAACTTTTCAATGCATGATGTAGGATTGGGCTGTCCCTTCAAATTCAATGTGACCAAAGTATAATGCATTTCCAAAAGCAGCAACCCCCAACCGACTTTTCTGTCTTTGTCAGTTGTACCACCCAAGGGAGACCAGGGTTACTCACTCTTTCATTCAGCCAGTTTTCCCATTTCCCCCGATCTGGTTTGTCCCTAAATCCGGCGTCCTTCAAAGTCCCACGACTGTACTCCCAGAGCTCTGCCTACCTCAGCCATCACCTCCTGGCTATCTCTTTGTAGTCATGGGTTCATTATAAGGCCCTTCTTTCATTTGAATGAAAGTAGGTATTAATTTTTTCTTTTAACAGCCCACTTTGCTCATGGCTGCCAGATTATTCTTTTTCAAGCACTGTTCTCACCATGTCCTTCTGGTTCAAATTTTCTAGTAACTCCTTATTCTTACCCTCTAAATAGTGAACTGTGGGGGCATATGGCTGGCTCAGGCTGTAGAGCATATGGCTCATGATCTCGGGTTTGGGGTTCAAGCCCCACATTGGGCATAGAGCTTACTTTAAAAAAATGGTGAACAGTGTTGTATGCTTTTTAGGGCTCTTCATATTTTAAACCCATTCAAATTGCAAAGTCACTTCTCTGGTCTCAGTTTCACCAACTGTAATCAGATGTTAAAAAACATGTATGTGTAAAATATATGTGTTATATCTACCTACCTATCTATATATATCTATATCAAAACATATTTATATTCTTTTTAGCGCCAAACATTGTATTTTTTGACAATTTCCTCCTACTGTCTGGACTATTCACAGTAACTAGCCTATTCACAATTCTAACTAGCTTGATTCTTCACTGTTTTAATGTTTTAATGACACAAGTGCAATGTTGCTTCTTATGTTGTTTTTCTCTTTTGAAGAGCTCTCAGTCTTTCCTTCACCTGCCCATACTGTATCTACCATTCAAGGCCTAGCAGAAATGCCAGTCATCTCTAACGTCTTCCTAGAAGAGCAACTGAGTATACGTCACACAACTTAAAATGAAGTGCATGTTTCGTGTATTTCCCAGTCCTTTGCTACCTCCTTTTAATATTTTCTAAATACTCTGTTATTGTTATATCCCTTTCTCTTGCTGTAACATTTACATAAGAGAATATTTGAAAACTTCCAAATGGTTGTACTTTTCTAATGTAAACTTTTGTTATGATTTTCTAATTGCATGTGTGGTGGTCAGAGCATTTGGTCTGTGTATTTCCTGCTTTTTAAAAAAATTCATTGAAGCTTTTCTTTATGATACGGTCTACTTTGTTTTTGAAAAGATTTTATTTGTTTGAGAGAGACAGAGTGCAAGCAGGGGGAGGAGGAGAGGAGAGGGAGAAGGACAAGCAGACTCTGCACTGAGCAAGGAGCCTGATGCAGAACTTGATCCCAGGAGCCTGAGATCATGAGATCATGACCTGAGCTGAAACCAAGAGTCAGACACTTAACCAACTGAGCCATTCAGGTGCCCCATGAGCTAGTTTTTGATTAGTTTTTGTAAAGATTTCATGCAAGCTTGAAAATAATATGAACTCTTTTTTCAATAGCTTTTAAAATAGTAACATAAAATAAAACATATTTTATAAATACAAGAGATAGAACCTATTCGGAATTGGAAAGTACATCAACAATCCTCCCAGAAACAACAGTATTGTTCATATTTTAAGTATTTATTTCTAGATTTCCTTTTTACCTTAAAAAAATCACTATTTATCTGTCTGTCTATCTATCTATCTATCTGTCATCTTCTGCTTTTGGTGCTGGTGCTTAACAATAATTCAGATGCACTTTCTCACACTAAATATCATCATAGGCATCATTTTTAAAAGCATATTAGATATTCCATTGCATATATATCTCATAATTTACTTAATCAGGTCCCTGATGTCAGACATTTCATTTCATTTTGATTTTCTTTCATTTCAGTTTGATTCTGATTTTTACAACAATAAATAATGTTTTGTACTTCAAATGTTAAGGAAATAGGCAGGAAAAATAGTATAGTCACTCCTTTCTGCTAATTCTTAAAAATGCAAATAAAGGTATATTTTCAAAAGCTACAACTGGATTGGAAAAATAAAGGAAATTCATCACGTTCTAGGAAGAATCCCTGAGAAAAGGAGAGTGGATGGAATTTCCTTTAAAAAGGAAATTAAGCTCAAAAGGTGAGTAGAAGAGTAGTGCTAGCAGCAGATGAGAGTGATTCAAAGAACAGGCCACGTTTGGGGAGATGGAACTAGGAGCAGGGAGGGTCCTGGCAGGTAAGAAGGTGTCTGGTTCGGCGCTTACCCGCTTACCGCAGGAGCAGCCAGGTATGTCTGTAAGCAGGTGACTGCGGTGAGTACAGGAGCCTGGCTCAGAGAGGTGAGTGCCCTTTGGTGGCTTGACAAGGGGAAAGGAATTTTTAGAAGTGGAAGACTTCCCACTGAGATACCCACACCAGCATGACAGCCTACTGGCTCAGCCTTTCAGTGCTGCTACTCTCACTGAAAATAGATGGGCAGACAATCCTTCGAGCTCACTTTGCCTTTCCCTTGAATAAAGCAGAGAGGATAGAAGCACTAATACAGCGTCTGAACCCAACAGTAAGTCCCCAATGAGAATCACCCACATTTGAGGAGAACCAATATCAGGAAAGATAACGAACTTAAACCGAGGAACCCACACCTCAGGAAATAGTTACAGACAAGCAGAACAGGGCTTTAGAGGAAGTAGACAAGGACTTTTGCATAAGAGTATCCAAGAAGAGAAGAGACGAGAGTGCATTGTTAACTAAGAACAGTGAATGAGACAGAAAGCTTAATGGGTGAGCCGAAGGGCAGAGGAACACACTGGGAGAGTCAAGGAATTCTTCCAGAGCAGACTACCAGGGGATACAATTATGTAAAGTAGAGATATAAGTGACTAATGTAAAGTCTCAGCATTCATCCTGCATAAATTCCAGAAGGCAACAATGGAGATAAGAGAGGGAAGATACATTTTAAAGAAATATAATAGACCAGCATGTCTCAGATTTGAAGGTCACATACCCTCAGTTTGAAGTGGCTCAGAATTAAACCCAACCAAAGCAAACCTAATAAACCCAAAGCACCAGAAGCCTAGTCCTAGGTTTGAAAATAAACTGAGGAAGAAAAAAATGGGGTATAGAAGTTGTGGTGAGGCAAGAAATTCATAAAAATTAATGTTAAACTTAAATATGTATTGATTATTGAGGAAGAGTACTTTTAAGCAGCACACAATTCCAACTGATAACCACAGGGGACTTGGCTGAAGGTAGGCAGGCAACGTTTTTAATTTTAAGGGAGGAGGTGGCTACTGCTTAACTTTAAATATTATTTGAACAATGTAAGAGTATAAACATACCTTTAAAATGCAAGAGTTATAACCAGAAATACCGAAATAGAATATAAATCTTTCCAATTAGTAGTTCAATAAAAGGAAATACAGTAGAAATAATTTGGACTTTGTGGTAAGCAGAATATAAAATATGACAGCAGGGACTAGTTCAAAAAGGCACAATCAGTATGAATAGGCTAAACTCATTTACGGAGAGAGTTAATAAAAGTAAATCTAGCTATAAATAATGAACAGGGGATGAAAGAGAATGATAGATGATGGCTGACAATAAAAAGGTACCAGAAACAAATACTAATAAAAGGAGAGGTATTGTAACTATGTATTAATATTAGACAAAATAGAATTTAAGACAAACTATTTTAAGGGTCCAGAGTAACTCATTGCTAAAAGGTACAAGATATAACAATCATAAATCTTTTTTTAAAAGATTGTTATTTGTTTATTTGTCAGAGAGAGAGAGAGCACAAACAGTAGGGAGCAGTAGGTAGAGAGAGAGGCAAGGGGAGGGAGAAGCAGGCTCCCCGCTGAGCAGGGAGCCCGATGTAGGACTCAATCCTAGGACCCTGGGATCATGACCCGAGCCGAAGGCAGACAGACGCTTAACCGACTGAGCCACCCAGGTGTCCCAACAATCACAAATCTTAATAGTCTAACATAACTGACTTTCAAACTAACTTTTTTGTTTAATTTAACTTCCGAAACATAGAAAGCAAAACCAGATATAACCAAATAGAGAAACGGACAAACCTACAGTCATACTGGGCAACTCCAATGCTCTACTTTCTGAAACTGAAAATCAAGTAGACAAAAACTTAAAAAACAGAAAATTTGAATAATTTAGCTTGATCTAAGATATGTTTCACATATACATTTTGTACCTGCACAATAGAAACAATGTAGTCTTTTAAAATTTATTTATTTTTACTTTTTTATTGTTTTTAATTTGAATTCCAGTAAAGTTTCCATATAATGTAATATTAGTTTTAGGTGTGCAATATAGCGATTCGACACTTCCATACAACAGCCAGTGCTCATCACATATCTCACCCATCCCCCACTCCCTCCCCTCTGTAACCACCAGTTTGTTCTCTATAGTTAAGAGTCTGTGTCTCTCTCTCTTTCCCCCCTTTGCTCATTTGTTTTGTTTCTTAAATTCCACATATGAGTGAAAGTATATGGTATTTATGTTTCTCTGAGTTATTTCACTTAGCATTGTACTCTCTAGAATCATCCATGTTGTTGGAATGGCAAGATTACATACCTTTTTTTTTTTTAAAGATTATATTGATTTATTTGAGAGAGAGAGAGAGTGAGAGCACACAGTGGGAGTGGGAGCAGAGGAAGAGGAAGAAGCAGACTCCCTGCTGAGCAGAAAGCCCAATGCGAGCCTGTATCCCAGGACCTGAGATCACGACCTGAGCCCAAGTCTGAGGCTTAACCAACTGAGCCACCCAGGCATCCCAAGATTTCATTCTTTTTTAATAGGTACGTAATATTCTATTGTATATATGTACTATATCTTCTTTATCCATTCACTTACTGATGGACACTTGGGCTGCTTCCATAGTTTGGCTATTGTTGATAGTGCTGCTATGAACATAGGAGGGCATATATCCCTTTGAATTAGTGTTTTTGTATTCTTTTGGCAAATACCCAGTAGTAGAACTACTGTATCATAAGGTAGATCTGTTTTTAACTTTGTGAGGAAACTCCATACTGCCCCAGTGGCTGCACCAGTTTGCATTCCCACCAACAGTGCAAGATGGTTCTTTTTTCTCCACATCTTCTTCAACACTTACTGGTTATTGTGAAACAACATATTCTTTTAAGCATACTTAGAACCTCAAAAAACTGTATAAACAGGCTCAAAAGAAATTTGAAGAATTCCTTTTCCCAAAAGTCGATAAATTACAACTTTTCTGTTGATTATAATGCAGTAAAATTAGAGAACAGTTATGAAAGAGAAGTAAACATCATTTTTTACATCAACTAAATAACTTTTGGGAAAGGAGGCTATAGGTGTAAGCGATGTACTATTTTGAACAAAATTCACATTGTATGGCCAAAGCAGTGTTCAGCAATCATTCTTAAGGTTTGCTTTTTTTTTTTTTTTTAAGATTTTATTTATTTATTTGTCAGAGAGAGAGAGGGCGCAAGCAGGCAGAGTGGCAGGCAGAGGCAAAGGGAGAGCAGGCTCCCTGCCAAGCAAGGAGCCCAATGTGGGACTCAGTCCCAGGATGCTGGGATCATGACCCAACCTGAAGGCAGCAACTTAACTGAGTGAGCCACCCAGGCGTCCCTTAAGGTTTGCTTTCTATATTAGTGTTAACTTCTGAAAAATTTAATGTGTTTTCTTTTTTTTCCCTATGTAAGATATTTTCATTGCTCAAAAGTTGAAACTATATAAAAATGTAAACCTAGGAGCATCTCACTTTCATTCCTAGCCTCTCTGCCTTGCCTCTCACTGAAACTCATCCCCATAGGTAACTTTAAAAAATAATTTTTGTTTTTTTTTTTTTGTATGAGGGATATATCGTATATTTTCTTTTTCAATTCCCGTTTATGCAAAAGCTTGCCTACTCTATTAGACATTTTCCTATTAACTAAGATGATGGATTTTGTGTTGAGAAATCCATTGATCTCTGGGGTGCCTGGGTGGCTCAGTCAGTTAAGCATCCGACTCTTGGTTTCAGCTTAGGGTCATGAGATCAAGCCCCATGTTAGGCTCCATGCTGGGCATGCCTCCTTAGGATTCTCTCTCTCCCTCTCCCCCTCCCCACTTCTCTAAAAAGTTAAAACAAACAAACAAACAAACAAAGGAAATATATTGATTTTATTATTATTTGAAAATCAGAAATGGGTATTAATTTGTTTTTAGCTTCTGGGGCAATGGTCATTTTTTTCCTCTTAGGAAATACTCGTATCATTAGTATTTTAAATTATTACATATGACAGTGTATCTCAAGTTGGTTAATTTTACATCCTCATTTATCAGAAATTGTAAACACTTAAAACATTCCTTAGAGTTAGATATTTCTGTCCAGGTATAAACACATTTAGTGCCTCTTTGATATTTCTTATGTAACATACTTCAGAAACTTTGGAGTATACTAAATGAAGACTAATATATTTTCTAAACTGACTTTCAAAGAATAGCCTCTCCATGAATGTATTTGCTTCTTCCATTCTTTGAACTGTTATGTTTAAGCTTGAAATTTTGGCTTTCAAGAAAATGTGCTTCCTTACCATTGCATTTCCGTAGTTAAGAGATACTCAGACACCAAGTAAAAGGGTTTAAAGTAGTCCTTCCTCTTAACATTTTCACCTTCACGTAGTAATGTTCCTATTTAGGATTCCAGGGTAAAGCGGAAAATGAAAGACCATTTGTGGTGCTGTTTGGGGGACTATAGGTAGTGACCATAGTTAAATCCAACTTATTCATCTCTCCAGGCTTCTAAGCATGTGAAGTTTATTTGAGTCAAAGATGTATCTGGTTCCAGGCATTTAACTTTTCATTATTCTCAAAGACTGAACATGTAGAATTTAGTAGAAGTAAGTTAAAAAATGAGCCACTTCTGCAACAAATCCAAGTCTGCAGGTGTGTTTCCATACCTAATGACATAAAACAATTTCCAGATCTTTCACTTTTTTCCCATTCACCAACCCTCTCTTATTCTGCTGTAACCTTATTCCCTAGTAAGAATTATTTTTCAACATACTCATGTAAACACTAGAGAATAATACAAAGTAACAGTGCAGTATGCTCCACACAGGTGTTTCCTCTCTTCTTTCAGTCTACTTTTTCTTTTTTTAAATTAAATTAAAAAAATTTTTTTCATTGCATTTTTTATTGATCACAAGAAAAAACTGAATAGCTTTTTCTGATGCATAGAAGTACACAATTAAAAGCTAAAACAAACAAACAAACCCAGCGACATAAGTAATATAAAGCTATAGCCTAATATAAAGAAATAGGAAATGTAAATGTACAGGGCGCCTGGCTGGCTCACTCAGAAGAGCATGTGACTCTTGATCCTGAGGTTGTAGATTCAAACCCCACACTTGGTGTAGAAGTTACTTAAAAGTAGAATCTTCCCTCTCCCCCCCAAATTTATTTTTTCTTATTCACTGTTTTTTCTCTGTCTCCTTTGACCTCAAAGTTCTCTATCTGCTTGTCCGGAAACTTCTCTAGCAGCCTCTTCTATGTTTGTGCGGGAGTTGGTCTGCACAAGTACCACACTGCAGAGAGCACCTGCTGCGCTGATCTTCTTTATGGGTATATCGTGCTGGTTATGTTTTGTGTGCCCTGAAAGGCTTACATGATGTGTTCAACACAGAGTTTGGAGGAATTTCCCCTTTCTCTTAAAAGTCCTTTCAGAGCAGGGTGCCTGGGTGGTGCAGCCAGTTAAGTGACTGGCTCTTTTTTTTTTTTTTTTAAGATTTTATTTATTTGTTAGAGAGAGAGAGAGAGAGATAGAAGGAGCGGGGTAGGGGAGAGGCACGGAGAGAAGCAGGCTCCCTGCTGAGCAGGGAGCAGGGTGGGGTTGGGTGAGGAGGGTGGGGGGTGGTGTCAATCCCAGCACCCTGGGATTATGACCTGAGCAGTCACTTAACGGACTGAGCCCTCCAGGTGCTCTGGAACTGACTCTGATCTCAGCTCAGGTCTTGATCTCATGAGTCTGAGCCCTGCACTGGGCTCTAGCTGGGCGAGGAGCCCATTTAAAAAAAAAAAAAAAAAAAAAAAAAAAAGATCTTTCAAAGCAGTGATTTCAGAATGGATATGTGTCTGCTTCTACGTTTACAAAACATTTTGGAGGGAATCTGGGAGAAATCATGATTAGATTAGTAGAAGTGGGAGATACTGAAAATTACCTAACCCAGCATTTGGCATGTAAGACAATCCAGCACAGAGTGGTCGAGTGACTTGCTTAATAACACACAGGAAAAAGAAACACATGGAAGAAGGATAAAGGAAAGGCCTACATGAAGTGTACTGATCCAGATTAGTGGCCAGGAACAAAACTCAGATCTTATTTTCAGTTCATGGCTATTTTGACCACAGAGGAAAACTGGTCAGCCTAAACTGGAAGCTCAAGGAATAAGAGAAAATTTTATCTTCAAAACATACCTCACTGTCTAGCTCATTGTAAATAATAAATAAATAAATAAATAAATAAATAAAGGCCATCTGTCATTATAGATGTTATTACTTGATTCCTCTTCCCAAGGCCTAACAGCTACATCTTGGCTTCTCTCTCACCCATCATTTGTCATTTCTGAGTATTGATTGCCCAATGTTCTGTGGCCCTTTTCTGCTCCCTTTAGACTGAATTAAGTCTTTTATTGTTATTTTTTATTAATTCATTGGCAGAATGTTTTTCCCACATTTTTATAAGAGTTTTGGCTCTGAAAGAAGTATTTATTATACATGTAATTTAGCACTAAAGGAAACCAGAAAAAAAGTAAACGAACAAGAAATTAATTTTCAATTTATAAGGATATTAACAGATGAAGGGTGGTTAAAAAAAAATTCCTGAAGTAAAATAACCACACTGCCATCAGTTCTTGCCATTAATGTGGTTTGTCGTAATACCAAATTAAATCCATTTTTAAAAAAATGTTCTGTGCTCTTTTAAACAAATATTTTTCCATATTTTAAGCTGAAGGAAAAAGTCCATTCAAGGTAATCAATATTAGAGTACTTACTATTTGTCAGGCACTGTGGTGGGCCCTGAAAAGGACACCAAAATGAGTAAGTCCCTGCCTTTGCTAGCAGGGTGTAGGCCTTCCTTGTCTTTCAAAAAGTCTTTGCACAGAAAAAAGTGTTTGAGGGAATCATATAAATTCCTATTCTCTTGCCCCTTCATCACTAGCAGGTCATATGAGTCATTTGACACCCTCAAAATAACGAGATGTCTGTCCTCATGGAATCTGTATTCTAGGGTGTGTGTGTGGGGGGGTGTGCAGACAATCAGCAAGTATGTAAAATTTGTGTTTTAGAGGAAAATAAAGCAGGGGGGAGCATAAGGAGTTCTTGGCATGGTGATGTAATTTCGAAGAGGGTCTTTGAAGGAAGAGTCTCAGAAGGGGAAGTGAAGTAAGGAGCTGGGTGAAATGAAGGTGTTAGACAAGATGAGATATATGTGGTAGAGAATTTGAAGCATAGGGAACAGCCAGTGCCAAGGCCTTCTGTTAGGAGTGTGCCTGGCCTGTTCAAAGATGACCAGTATGTCTGGAACTGGCCTACTAGGGAGAAAGCAGTAGGAGAAAATTTAGAGAGCTAAGAAGTCAAGAGTGGGTTTTCCTTAAAGATTTTGTTGAGCAGAGGAGTAACATGATCTAATTCACAGTTTAGGTGCATCATGACCAAAGCTGATCCTGGCCAGAGCGGGTACCCAAGAAGCTACCACAGTATCAGGAGGTGTTGACTGGAGAGAGAGAGAGATGGTTGTGGTTGAGGGCATGGGGAGAAATGGTCGAGTTCTGCATGTATTTTGCTGGTGGAACCATCAGGATTTGCTGAAGGACCAAATGTGTGATGGGAGGGAAGGAAGGAGGCCAAGTTGCCACCAGCTTTCTATAGAGTAGCGGTACTCTCAGTATCACCTTTGAAAAAGGTGGAGATTTTATGTTTTCAGCTAGGCAATTTAATCAGCCTCTCCAGGATAGCAGCCCTGGAAACAATACATTTAAAATGTTTCTAGGGGCGCCAGGTTGGCTCAGCCGGATTTCCACTCAGGTCTTGCTTTCAGGGTGTGAGATCAAGCCCCGGGTCGGGCTCTGCACTCAGAGGGAGTCGGCTTGAGATTCTTTCTCCCACTCCCTCTGCCCCCCCCCCCCCCCCCCCCTCACAAAAAAAAAAAAAAAATGTTGGGGTGCCTGGGTGGCTCAGTTCTTAAACACCTGCCTTCCTCTCAGGTCATGATCCCAGGACACTGGGATTGAGCCCTGCACCGGGCTCCTTGCTTAGCGGGAAGCCTGATTCTTCCTCTCCTGCTCCTCTTGCTTGTGTTCCCCTCTCGCTATGTTTCTCTTTGTCAAATAAATAAATTAAAAAAAAAAAAGTTTCTCTATGATTCTTCTGCAACCAGTCTGACTTCAGCTGATGAAACCTGCTGGCTCACGGCTCACTTGAGTTAAATGAAAGAGGCTGCACCTTCTGGGTACCATTTAGGAGCACAGCACTGTGCAAAGTACGTGGGTTGATGGGCTCCTGAATGGAGAGATTAATCCTAATCCCACTCTGATTCCTCTCGGACAACACAGGAATTTGTAAGATAACTGAAGTGGGTCTAGTTAACCATGTAAGACTTCCTCTTCCAAGAAGAGGATTTGATGAAGGCTTTCTCAGGCCTTTATCAGCAGAGAAGGGTGAGATGAATGGAAAAGAGGATGCGACGTGACTGAGGGGGTGACAACAGGCCCACGCCAGTCCTCTGGCCGGCTGCCTCTCTCCTTGGGACAAATTGGGCTTTAGCAATCTGGCCCGACCGCAGGTACATCTCCACCGAGGCCACGCCCCCTCCAGGCAAGAACCCGCCCACTTCCACGTCAGCCGCAGCCGCTCGGTTTCCGGAAGGTCCTGATTTTAGAGCCGACCAAACCGGATGAAGGTCGCGCGCCCTCTTCCGCTGATACCCGGCTTAAAAGTGCTGTAAGCGCGCTTCGTTCCTTTGCGCAGGCGCGGTGTGCGGTCCACGCGTGGGGCTATGCCGGCCGGGCACGTCTCGCGGGTCCGGGCCTTGTACCGGCGCATCTTGCTGTTGCACCGGGCTCTGCCCCCAGACCTCAAAGCCCTTGGCGACCAGTATGTGAAGGACGAATTTAGGAGACATAAGACCGTTGGTTCTGACGAGGCCCAGCGTTTCTTGCAGGAATGGGAGGCAAGTGAATGCCAACTTTTCTTCGTCCCAGACCCTAAAAGGTGCCCCTGTTTGTCCCTGTGAGAGACAGCCCGTCCCTGCTGGTTTCCCCGGGCGCCGCGCAGGATCCAGCAGCGGCAGCCTGTTCCGTTTGAATTAAACAGCGCAAAGCTGTTCAAACAGTACTTCCCAAAGTTACATCCCGAGCCCGTCTTTCTCTATGGGTTCTTGGCTGCAGCTGATCCCGTTACCTTGGCGTCCCCAATACAGTTCCTCCTTTTAAGCTCCTGCGCGTGCCAGGCACCGGAGGGGTGAGAATGGCAGCTTACGAAACTGAATAAATCACGTCAAGTAGCTTTTTGCTCCTCCAATGCCTTGCACATAGCAAGCTCCTGTTAATAAGTGAATGGTTTTCTCATTATCTAGTTTTCAGATTTACAGGATTGTTTCCGTAATTACTATTTTTTTAAACTTCCGTGCTCTTTCTTGGGTCTTAATGTTCTCAGTTGACTGAGACAGGTATCGGATATGACCATAAGCGGTGGAGGAGAAAAATGCTCAGAGTTAAGTCAGGCTAAAGTTGATTTCTCCGGAGTCTCACATTGCGTTACTTTGTTACATTGCCCTGTCTCCTTGCCCTAAATCTTAGACACCTGCATTAGCGATTAACTCTTTGACTATCCCCCACCCCCTTTTTGAGTGAGGTTAAAAGAGTATTTCGTGGGGTTGTGGGCCTAGCAGCATTGCTCTTAGATATGATTTGCAAATACCAAGAAATGAATGGAATTGGAAATTAGAGCGACATCTCAGGTATTTGAAAGCAGGAAGCAGTGTCGGTAAAACAGCAGGTAAGGGATTATTGGAAAGCCCCCAAAATTGGTGGCTAGACTGTTATTTTATTTATTTATTTATTTTATTTATTTATAAAGTTTTGGGTTAGGGTGAATACAGACCGTTTTCACTGTATCTTAGATTCTCGATTGTAGCTTGCAAGAGTTATTTAGGACAATCTTGAAATTTAGAACTTTAAAATCATGTGTGTGAGTGGTAATTAGCCTGTATGGAGCCAGGGGAAGTTGAATCTTAAATGCAAATGCTTTCTTTTAATATGGTTACTTGGTCTTAGAGCGAGAAGAACTGTATTCAAGTTCAGATTCTGGAATTTGTTAAATGTCATTATCACTTAATTTTTCCTAGTCTTCTTATTTGTGAAATAATAAGTATTTATGCACCTCTAAATTAGTGTATGTTAATTCATTTAAAAGCTCTTTGTAAATTGCTAATTGCAGTGAGTCTGTAAGAAATTAAGAGTGTTTAAGTGACATCTTTTAAGCCAGGTCAGTTTGTGGCAGGACAGGAAGGAGAGGCTAGCTTTGAGAAGAAATAAGGGCATTTTGAGAGTTCTAAAGTATAAGAACTTGGATGCTTTTCAGCAAAAGAGTAGAAACTCAGAATAAATTGTTAATAGGCTGGAGGAGAGAGTATGGGTGAATGTGTTGATTGACTGAGGAGGTTTGGTATCAGGAATTCAGCTTTTTTTTTTTTTTTAATAATTTTATACTTCCAGAAGAATTACAGAGACAGTACTGAGTTTTCCTCCATACATCCTACATCCACCTTCCCTGTATATAAACATGTATGTAACCATGGTGCAGTTATCAAAAATAAGAAATTGACATAAAGAAATTAACATTGCTGCAGTGATGGTAACTACAGGCTTTATTCACACTTTGCCAGTATATCCAGTAATGTTCTTACTCTGTTGCAGGATCCAATCCAGGATCCCACACTGCATTTAGTTATCCTGTCTTCTTAGTTTTCTCTAGTCTGACAGTTCTTCGGTCTTTTCTTATCTTTCATGTGTGACACTTTTTGATTATCTCTCAATTTGGATTTGTCTGGTTTTTGTTGTTGTTCTCATGATTAGATTTTGATATTGTGCATTAGTGGGAGGGATACCAAGGGTGAGGAGTTTTTCTCAACATACCATATCAGAGGGCACATGTTATCAATACAATTTACTACTTGTGATGTCAACTGTGATCACTTGGTTAAGTTTCTCCACTGTAAAGTGACTGTTTTCCTTTTTGAAATTAATATGCATTTTGGGGAGAAACTCTGAAACTGTACAAATATTCTGTTTCTCTGATTTTGCCAACTAGTTTAGCATCATTGATGGATCTTGCCATTGTGTTCTCTTGCTGATTTTCTATTTCTCTCATTCCTTTTGAACTTATTTATTGGAAAGTTTCAGTAGGTAAGCTGTGTCCCTTCTTCCCCATTACTGATCTGACATTTCCACTTATTTTTTGGAATGAAGAAAAGTGTATTCCGTGGGGGTAGGGCTCTGTAATTAATGAGTTAACAGCTGGGTAAAGTTCAGTTTAAACCTAGTAATCTAACTGTTTGGATAGAGTAGTAATTCTCACAGTTGTAAGGCAGCTCAATCTAAGCCTGGAAGGGGTGGGGTGATGTGGGCTCTGCCAAGAGAGCTAGTTTCTCTTTTTTTCAAGGATGAAGGATAAAGAAGATTCTAATGACTTGGAGGGGAGAAAATATTGGAAAGTGTTATCCTTCAGTCTTCTGGGCTTTTCCCTCCTATGAGTTCTTCAAAACATCTGATTTATGATTATGTTATACCTGTTGTGACTAGTTATGGCCTGGATTTCTGTTTTGGTTAATGATGATTACATATTTGGCACACATGAGTATTACTAGCTTGATGCCTATGTTTTTGTCAAGCTAATTGAGAGTAACACAGTTGTGGACTTCCTGTGCTTTGTGGTCTTTGGGTTTTGACACTCTCTCACTTCTAAAATGACTTACGAACTTGAATGGATTCTGAATTTTTTGTACTTTACGGGGCAAACTTAGGTATGGGTCCCACTGGAGAAAAGAGAAGGGAAAGCTCAGGCATCTTAGAGGCCCCAGCATTAGGAGGAAGTTTCTCTGTTCCTTTCATTTGTAATCACGGAAAACCATGGCAAATGATAGAGGGAATTCAGCTGGGGAAGTTTCTGTTCCAGGACCACTTAGGGGAAGGTAGGAGAAAGTATTTCATTTTATCTTAAGGATAAAAATGTATATGCTTATTTACAGAGTAAATAGTGAATTTATATAGTATTTTACCACAAGAGAAAAAAAATGGAGGTTCAGAAGAGCTGTTGGAAATATTTGAAGGAGAATGTTTGATATCTGGTTGGTAAATATTTATTGTAATCTTAAGTCTTTTAGGAGGCAACTGTTAGAAGTGGAATTGGGTCTGGGTGGATCAGGGAGGGGTCTTATTTATTGCATTTTTAAAATTCTAGCTGCTCAGTTTTGAAGAGAAGCTGATTTAGGTAATACTTTCCATTTTTTTCTCTGGTGTCTGTCCAGTTGTGGAGAGAACTTCTTACCACTTATTTTCTGGGAAATTAGAATAAGCGCTGAAGATTAACTGGCAAATAAAACATGTTTGTGATAGAATGTGAGATGAAGGGTAAAAAAGAGTGAGCTCTCGGAAGCCACTCTGAAGAGACTCCATACGTTTAATTTTTCCTTTTCTGCCCTATTTGCTTATGTCTCCTGCTTTCTTGCTTGGTTTCTTTTGCTTTGCTTAAGGAACTGTTTTGCTCTGTGTCTATAGTTTGTAGATGTTTACAGTAGAACTTGTTTCTGGAAAAAGCCAAATGGCTTACACATTCTAGAAGTAGATATTGATCACTTATTATTGCAGGGCAAAGTGCTAGGCATTGTGGGGCACAAAAATGAACAACAGTTGTATTTTACTTTGACATGTCCAAGATTTAGTTGTGTGTATTATACAATTATAATACAGTATGAATGTGTGTCTGTTAAATGTGATGGGAGCAGGTAGAGAATGGAGGAAGTTGAGGGCCACATACAATGTCTGAGCTAAGTCTTGAGTAAGTCAAAATTACCATGTCATGAAAAAGACTTTCTAGGCAGAGGGAGTAACATATGCCGAGGTACTGAAGTAAGAAACAGTATGACTTTTTCCAGGATCTTCAGTAATGTGTTTAAAATTTAGTGTCTAAAGTGAGCAATTAGGAAGAAATAAAGATAGAGAGGTGGCCGGAGACAGGATATTCTGCTAAGGACTTTAGATTTTTATTTGGAATTACTGAAAGATTTTAAGGAGTGGTGAAATGACTCAAATTATATTCTAGAAAGATCACTTTAGCAGCAATATAAAGGAATGATTGAAGAATGAGTCAGATTGAAGGTAGGCAGAACTGTTAGGAGAGTTGTAGTAGAGATGGTATCTATCTGTCTTTATATATGTTGAGAGTATAGGGTATGGCTGTGTGTGTTATCTTTTATAAGGCAAAAATGGGACTTAACTTGAGGACCCACATAGGATTAGTGAAAGGGAAGGAAAGAGAATAGAAAACTCTCAGGTTTAAGATCACGATACCAGTAACCAGACTATGTATTTAGAAGGAGCCTGGTGAAGAATGAGTATGGTATAGTACATTTTGTGGTAAGCATTCTGGTGGGACAGTCAAGTGGAGATGTTCTAAGGTATATATTAGTCTCATACTCAGTAGAGAGATTGTAGCTGGAGGTAGAGAACTGAAATTCCTTATCTGTAGTTAGTTGCTGGTTCAAAGTTGTGGCTGAAAGTGCCCAGGTTGGGTAAACTGTGGGGGAAGGTATGCAAAGGTAGACCACTAACATTCAGGAGTTAAGAGAATGAAGGTAGTAGTATGGTGCTGGCACTGTTCTGTTCTTCTCTTCTGTATCTGGTTGTTTCTGGCTACTTCTGCAAAGGAGCATACTTGTGTCCTTCTTGTGTTTAGTTCTTTAGATTTGTATGGTGGTCTAGATAGCATATGTAACATTTGATGTTTTGTTTTGTTGTATTTGTTGGAGAAGAGGAAGTTCTTCATATTTCCTGTAACCATCCATTTGTAACTCACATGGGATATCTTTGTCTTGTTTAGGACTTTGAAGTAGATCATCAGATAAAACATGTATGATTAAGTTGCCTGTTGCCTATATTTAAAGTTTCCTTAACTTAGGATAATTAGGCTTGGATGGGTATTCTGCAGTTCTTAAAATTGTATGCCTTTCTTGCCTGATTTGGGGACCTCATTTTGTTGCTTTTGAACATTCTGATTTGTAGTTTGTATTTTAGCTTGCAGAAGAAAAGGAATGAATTACCTCTCTGTTCAGTAGACAGATCATATATGTCCGGGATGCATCTACCAAGTATGAGTGAACCTCTCAGTTGTACGTTTATTCAGCATGTTACTCAGTGTAGTGTTTTTGTGATAGTTTGTTGGATGTGATGGTTTACTGAATAGTGATGTATGTTTTCAACATTAAGCTTTACCTCTTAAAAATTTTTCAACCATATTCTGGTCCTTATCTAGTGGTTGAAAAAGGGATAAAAGAGAGGATATGAAACTCAGTCATTGGAACATAAAACATTTTTTTCCCATTTCTTAGCATTTGGCTTTTCAGTGATACTTTTAAGATACTGTTTTTATTTAGGAATATTTAACTTTTATTGGTGTCATGAGATGCGTTCTAATAGTACTTTTGTTATAAAGGTATTTTAAAAATTCTAATTTGATCAATATTGCCTATATTGATGTTGTTACCAAAACATAGAGGTCTGTTTTATTTAAATGATTTAAAATTTATTTGAACTTATGGATTTAAAATACTGGTGATAATATAATAATAATATACTAGTGGTTATGGTTCTAAAATAGATCTCTACACCCACTGTAGGGCTTGAACTCAAAACCCTGAGATCAAGACTTGCATGCTCTAATGACTGAGCCAGCCAGGAGCCCTAAAAAAAATAAAATAAAATAGATCTGTTCATGTGTACACATAACACATAGTCTTAAAGATCTGAAATAAGTTTTTGCATAGAATTTAAGAAGATAAAAGATTGTATGCATATAGTTTTACTGGTTTTACCTGTTTTTTAAAGTATATTTTACAGTGGCTTAATAAGAACAAATGTCTGAAATTTTACATAAAGAGTATTCGAATTTAAAGGGAGCTTCAGATTGCTGTAGTAAACTCATTTTTTTCAGTTAATGTACTTAAATTAAAAAAAATCAAAATAATGTTATGTGATTAAAAAGTTAGTGTGGGAAGGTTTATAATAAAGAGCAGTATTTTCTATTCTTTACCTCTTTTTAAGGTGACATTTTTCTTTTTATTTTGATGTCTTTTATGTTTCAAATATCTTATGAATTTTGGTTTTCTGTCCTTATTTACAAGAAAGCAATAAGAAAGAGAACTCTGCCTACATATAGGCCTTGTCGATTGGAAAGTTACTTTTAGGCTTACAGAGTTTTCATTATCTGCCTTAGATTTGCTTCTCACTCCTGATTTCCTTACCTACATGGTATCTGTGTTCAGTTGGTTCTGGCAGTTTGGCTTTTTCTTCAGCTCTGTTCTCTCTTTTCTATTCTAAGCTGTAGATCCTAAATCTGCACTGTTTCATGAGTTCACTCCTCTACCTGCTTCCTGTCTTGAGAAATTCACTGAAATCTGTTGGTGGCTAATGCCTCCATTTTTGTTCTCGATCATTATGGATTACTCCTTTTGAAAATCCTTTATTATCAGTTCAAAGGGGTTTTGGGAGGAGAGGAAATAACAAATATGCTGCTATAATTTCTCCAGTATGTCCTCTTAAACTGAAACCCCAGTTCTACCATTTTAAAGAGAAAGTAACTGAGGCTTATAGAAGTAAAATGACTTGTTTGGTATCACACAGCTAGACAGGACCAAAGTCTTGTGTTCTTACTTCATGAAATTAATGTTTCCAAAAAACTATTAAACTTTTGCAGTATAAAATGCTATCAATATTTTTCTTTTGAATTTTGCTTGTTTGCTTGCTATAATTTGTGTATTTGCTTCTCCATTTTTTGTATTTTTCCTAAGGGAAAGAGAAGCTGCTTTTCTTTTTTTAAAAAAATATTTTATTTTTTTATTTGGCAGAGAGAGACAGAGAGGGAACACAGGCAGGGGGAGTGGGAGAGGGAGAAGTAGGACTCCCTGCTGAGCAGGGGGCCCAATGTGGGGCCCTATCCCAGGACCCTGGAATCATGACCTGAGCCCAAAGTAACTGCTTAACAACTGAGCCACCCAGGCACCCTTGGAAAGAGAAGCTTCTTAATCATGTTTTTATCCTGTATACCTCTAGTGTAATAAAATGTTTAATTATTGTTTAAAGAGTGATTTAAGTTTCTTAGCCCAAGGTGTGGTTTTCAAAATTCTTTTCAGTAATGAAATGAGAATAGAAGTTGCTGTGATATAACTGTTAAACTGTAGTTAGTCAGGCACATGTGTTTTCTGTGAAATTTTTGGAAGCTCTATTTAGGTCTCAGTGGTCTCAGTTGGAAAAATAATGTTTTATCCTTGAAGATAAGGATGCACCCATAAGTTCTTTTACCTCTAAGATATGGTTATATTAGATGAGTTAAAACTATATCAAATGGCTTAACCTATTTTACAGTTTTCATTGGTAACACAGATTTTTTTCTCTTTCATCTTTTCTGTTTTAGGGTAATATGTTTTTATAGTAATAGAATGGTTAAAAAAAATTTTGTTTTTTGTAATACAGTTATAATTAACATAAAGTTAATAACCCCTGAATTTTAAAAAGTTAAAAAAGCAAATGAAATATATTTTGAATTAATGTGATAACATGCTTAATTAATATAAAAAGCTGGTTAGGTTGGATTGGGAAAACACAGCTTTTAAAAAGAATGGGCAAAAGGGACCCCAGTAAAAGACCATTCTATGATTTATTTACAAGGATATTAATTGTGCTGTATATATATGGTAATAATGACAAATCAAAAACAGTATAGATACCCAATGATGGCAGAAGAATGAAATGATAGCATAGCCATATGATGGGTGGGTCACTATGCAGCTAGAAATAGTGTTTCAGAAGAATTAATGACTGGGAAAACTATTCATGTTATAATCAAATGTAAATGGTGTTTATCTTTGGGTCATATGGTAAAGGATGATTGTAATTTTCTTCCTTGAACCACCTATTTTCCAGATTCTTTGCAAAGATGAGTGCTACTTCAGTAATTATAAGAAAAGCCAATAAATGTTATTTTTAAAAATGCAGCTGTGTATACTCAATATTTTCGTTACCAGTCTCATGTCATAAAGCACTTGAGGTAAACACATTAAGAGTCAAATACCAGCACCTTATAAATACATTTCCTAATTTTGCCATTTAAATTTTGTAAGTTACGGGTGTCTGAGTGGCTCAGTCGGTTAATCCTCTGCCTTTGGCTCAGGTCATGATTCCAGGGTCTGGGATCTAACTGGACTCGGGGTCCCTGCTCAGTGGGATGCCTGCTCCTCTGTCTCTCTCTGACCCTCCCCCCCCAACCTTGTGCATGTGTGTGCTCTCTCTCTGTCTCAACTAAATAAATAAAATCTTTAGAAAAAATAAATTTTGTAGGTTAACTTAAACTACTTCATGATTAATAAATAATGTCAGCTATATATTTTATGATTCTTGCTGAGTTTTGTAAATGAAATGAAAAAAAAAAAAAAAACCCTAAACATGTATTCAACAATGTAAATGGCCACTTAAATGAGACAAAAGAAATGAAAGGTATCCAGATTGGAAAGAAAGAAATAAAACTCATTTTATTCACAATGGGATTATGTAGAAAATCTGATGGAATCTACAAGAAAAATCTAAAATTAGTAAGTCAGTTTAGTAAGTTTGTATGATAAATGATCATTATACAAAAATTAACTATTTTTATGTAGTAGCAACGCAAACTTGGAACTTAAAACTTAAAAATACTACTTACCATAAAAAAATATTAAATACTTAGGGATGATGTAAACAAAGGATGTACAAACCTGTACACTGAAAACTATAAAGCACTGCTGGAGAAAAGATGTGTAGACTCAAAATAAAACTTACCTAGTTATTATTTTTTTAATTTTTAAATTAAAAAAAATTTTTTTAAATTTCTTTTCAGTGTTCCGGAATTCATTGTTTATGCACCACACCCAGTGCTCCATGCAATACATGCCCTTCACGATACCTACCACCAGGCTCACCCAACCTCCCACCCCGCTCCCCTCAAAAACTCTCAGTTCCTCAGAGTTATTCTCTTTTACCTAACCACTGGAAGACATATTTTAGAATCTTTAGTGCTCTAAACTGATATCAGAAAAGAATCATCAGGGCTATTTTCTGGTATAGTATTAAGTTTATTTATTTATTTTTAAAAGATTTTGAAAGAGAGTGCATGTACGCACACAAGTGGGGTGGGGAAGAGGGGAAAGGAGAAGCAGGCTCCCCACTGAGCAGGGAGCCCAATGTGGGCTGGATCCCAGGGTCCTGGGATCGTGACCTGAGCTGAAGGCAGCTGCTTAACTGACTGAGCCACCAAGGTGCCCCATGTTAAGTTTTTTTAAAACAACATGAAGAATCTTCTCTTGCTTAATTTCCGAGAGATCAAACTTAAATATCAAATGAATATTTGATCAAAATTAAATTGCTACTTAATAACTTTAAAAAATCTGTAGTAGTTTAATTGTTCGCATTTTCTTTTTCTAAGTATTCTAGAAGACTTGTCAGGCTGACAGGTGGGACTGGGAGGGAGATTGGTTAACTATTGGTTAGTCTTCTGGTAGGAATACCTGTAAATAGCTGAATTGGTGGCTTGGAAGCTAGTAGGTTAAGAAAGAGATTCCAGGTGGGTATGTGTCACTTAACATTGTGGTTATAATTCCTGGTAATTGACCTTGTAGGTCTGGAATTAGACTTTATATACCAGTATACCCAGAGATGATCAGATGTTGGCATCAGACTCACACTAACTAAATTTATAAATTTTGAAATATAAACCAGAATGATGATTGAAGTATAAACTAGAATATTCATTTTTGTTGGTTGGTTATGGGGACTGGTGAATTGGGGTGGGGTGGGGCTCTTCTTTTCCAGGAGTCAGAATATTTATATCTAGATCCAGGGAACTCTTTTTCGGATGTGTCTCAGAATTCAGAATTTTTTAGATTTTTAGAAAGGTAATAAGGACTGTGACTGAATTTTAAGAAATAACTGGGGTGGCACCCTGTAATCAAATACATTAATACTCCACACTAAAATATTTGACTTTTAATATTAAGTGAAGTAAATAAAGGGTTTATGTCCATTTAGATCAGGATTTGCTGCCAGGTAAGTTCTGAAAAAGCTTTTGTTTGTCGAAACTTTTTTGACTTCAGAACTGTAAGTAAGGGATTGTGGACCTCTATTAAGCTTTCTCGGAAACTGAATTAGTGTTTAGAAGGTTGCCGAGTAAACTTGGAATTAAAATAATGGGAAGTGGGTAGGCATGAGAGATTTTTCATCAGGCCTCACTATATCTACAGCAGAGAACATCGTGGGTTCTGCTGCTTCCCTGCTCTTTTTTTCCTGGACAGTGCTGAACACATACTAGCAAGTTTGCCTCCTTGTAATAGTTTATTATTTTATTATTTTCATTGTAAGCACTTTCTTTCTGTCAAAGCATTATTATTATTAACATTAATGTGTTAATAGATTAAGCTAGCAAATTTCTCATCTGGGCCCTAGAGAATTCAGATACTTCCCATGGTATGTAGATTTAATTAGCTTAATTCCAAAGGGAGGATCATATTTATCTTATTTACAAGGTTTTGCTCTTCTCAACTCCCTAAATCACTAGAACTTGGAAGCATTTCCAAAATAAACTGCATTTTGACTTTTGTGCTCTCAAACATTAAAATATTTATGCTTTATTTGAGTAGATTTTAAATATATACACCCACGTGGTTTATTTTCCTTTGGAAAGGTATCATTATTATAAACAAATAAAAATTGTAAAATGTTGCTTATTGTATGTTTAAATTGGAGAGGTTTCTGGACTTTGATGCAGTGACTCTTTGCTGAAGGTGAAGAGGTCTACAGTTTGTTTGAAAATTATTCCATTGAATAAAAAAATGCATACACTTCTCATAGAAAGCTTACCCCTTCCAAACTAAGAACGGCCAGAGGTGGCATGGCAGACACACATGTACACATATACAGAATCAGCTATGATGACACCGGCGTGTAGTATCAGCGGGTGTAGCTTCACAGCACACGTTCTAAACCGTGACTCCTCCGAAAGGCATCTTGTTCTAGTGCCTCCCACTTCCCAGCATGGGCTTCAGTGGTTTGTGCATGTTACTTTTACATTTTATAAGCAGTGGATATGTGCAATTGATAACTCAGGATTTCTGGCCAATAACCTTAGTTAACAATCTTAGTTAATAACCTTTTTTAGCTTGTAAAAAAGGCCATGAACATCTTTGGATGCTTTTACAAGGCCAGGAGCAAGATGCACACAGTGAGAAAAACTTATTTTATTTTATTTTTTATTTTTTTAAAGATTCCATTCATTTATTTGACAGAGATTACAAGCAGGCAGAGAGGCAGGCAGAGAGAGAGCGAGGAGAAAGCAGGCTCCCTGCTGAGCAGAGAGCCCGATGCGGGGCTTGATCCCAGCACCCTGGGATCACGACCTGAGCCAAAGGCAGAGGCTTTAACCCACTGAGCCGCCGAGGCGCCCCAAAACTTCTTACTTTAAAATATTTGGAAATATGTATAACTTTGATAAAGTGTCTGAGTGTGGTGACTCCCTTGGCTACTTCATTCATGTAAATCACTTAATATTTCTAAGATTTTTTTAGAAACTGCGGCATGATCATATTCTAACTTTGTAATTAAATCCGATGAGGGGCTGCTCTTTTGCTGTCAGATTATTCCACATCTATTTGGTCTTCAGTGGATATGCCAGGGTTTTTGGATTCGATCGTAAGCTAGAACTCTGAACAGAACAGGAAAAAATTAGCCAGTAATGACCATTTGGGGACATTAGGATCTTTCCTTCTTCTCTTAGTTGGTCCCAAATGCTCCATTTTTGGGCCATCATGTTTGGATTTCCCAGATACTTCTACATCTCAGCACTTGGAGCACTGCAAAGGAAAAACAAAGCAAAAACTGCAATGCTGTTTGGGATCTCTGGATTTTTCTTTTTTTGTACTTCTGGCTTACTTGCCTGAACAAGGCAGTACAGACTCTTTGTTCTTTGGTTTCATGGGTCACTGTTAGCCATATTGAGTATTGTTTGCTAATCTGTACATATAATTTTAAAGAAGAATTGGTAGTTTAATGATTATTATTAGGTCAGTTTTAAAAGTATATATTTATATACTATATATTTAAGGACTATTTAAGATAGACATTTCTACGCCATTTTTGGCTATTTAATTTGTTAGTTTCACCTAGATTGGACAAGATTTTGTGACAGAGTTTGTAATAATAGAAGTTTCTGAAGCTTGATACTTTTTGTAACTACTTTAATGCTATATTTCTGAGAAGTTGTTTATAAATTGATTGCTTTTGAAATTTAACTATATTTTAAGTATCCTGGCAAACTTACTATTACAGGGAATTCTTTTGAGAATCCTTTTGTGAAGTGAATAATCAGCCCATAATTTGTTTCTTTGTGTAAACCTGCATTTGCATACATCAAATTTGTTTTAAATAGGGTGTGTCTACAAATGTCGATGGCGTGTGTCTAAAAAGAATAAAATTTAATTTCTGTTTGATGTGAAGAACAAATTCAGATTTGGCACTTTTGATGAGTGAGACATAACAGATTATTTTAGTTCTATTCTTTTCAACTAAATGCTATCAAAATGTGCTCTACACCCTAAATTAAGGAGGTGGCAAGTGTTCATATATTAAGATTGAACTACAGTATATTTTAAACTATGTTTTCTTAAATAGTAAGAGGGTTAGTATGAAGTTATCCAAAGTTTAAAAAGTTATTTAGTAGTTTTATCTTTCTTAAAAGCAAACTGGATCCCAAATCCTAATGATTTGTTTTTCTTTTTGTTTTATCTTTTTAATTACAGAAGTGTATGTTGCTTTTAATTACAACATGTTTGTTAGCTTTCTAGTTTAGTTTGATTCCCAGCAGCTTACTGCCTTGCTTAATACTTGGAAGATACTAATGATAATTCATCCTTCTTTTATGGATACTGAAATGCTTTTAACCAGAATTAACCATAAACAGCTATTTAGTCCATAATATAGCATAAATACGGTATATTTATAATGAAAACATAAAATGTAATAGCTATTGTGTAATATTCTAACTGTTCTGTGGTTAAATAGACTTTTTCTGCAGGACAGTCTAGGAGCCCAACTACTATTTGTTACGTTATTTCTCTGGGAAAGGATATACAAATCAAAGCTGAGAGCATTGGGAACTTGGCCCCATCTTTCAGATCCTCTGCACAGCCTAGTGGATAGTAGGAGAATCTTCTCAAAATTGAACATGGGTACTGTTGGATCCCATGGAAAGTAAAGCCTTTCTTTGATAACTGAGGAGGGAGTCAGTGGATTAGGGAACCTTTGGAAATGTCCTGGGATTTAGGAGAAACACCTCTTTCAACATAAACAGAGCTAGCCATTTGTTTTTCCATGGTCTTTACAAATTGAGGGTGTTGATGGGTAATCCAGAGGACATTAATAAGGTCGAAACCTGGAAAGGAAGCAAAGAATCAGGAGAGAGTTTTCATCACATCCAATCAGGAGAGAGTTTTCATCACATCCAAGAGAACAATCCAAAACATTGTTCCAAATGTAGGCCTTGAATTTTGTAAAGATGTTGGTCACACTGTGCCAGGGAGGACTAAACAGAAGCAGCCCACCTGAGTTGATTTCATTCAGTGCCTCATTCAGTGCTCACTCATTCATTCAGTGCATACGGTTTTTCAGGGGATTCAGAGATTAATACATGGTCAGTATCTTTAAGGAGTTTATTAAGTTTGCTACAAGTATGTTTAAGATAGTATGAAATCAATTTACCTGAAAGAATAGCGGTAGAGGGGTGCCTGGGTGGCTCAGCCAGCTAAGCATCTGTCTTTGGCTTGGGTCATGATCCCAGGGTCCTGGGATTGAACCCCGCTTGGGTTCTCTGCTCAGCCGGGGAGTCTGCTTTTCCCTTTCCTTCTGCCCCTGCTCGTGTTCTCTCTCTCAAATAAATAAATAAAATCTTAAAAAAAAAAAAAGTAAAGTGGTTGAAAATGTTGGTCTTTTGTCAGAGCAAACAATGGGTACTATGAGTTCATTGGGAGGAAAACTTTTTAGCCAATTGAATTTATGATTAGGCAGTTTTCTACTCAGTGTATCTACCTTGTCACTTGTTCCTTGATATGGATCCATTCTGTTGGATTTGAAGATCTTTTTATCTTTGAGCTTGTTTTAAAAATATGGTTTACCCCTATGGGAGATTGCATTGTAACCTTTCGTCAGTAACACTTAAATGATTATCTGACATTGGCTAACATCCAGTCACTTACCTTGTGACCTTGGGTAATTTGATGAACCACTCCAAGCCTGTTTCTTCATCAGTAAAATGGGAATACCAGCAGTAGTTACCCCTTAAGGTTAAGGAGTCAGTAAGATAATAGATTCATAACAGTTGCCTTCTATGGTAGTACTCTAGAAATGCTAGCTATTTTACCTCTAGTGTGGGGTACGATGGAGATTAAAAGCAAAGAGGCAAGATTTCCAGGGAAGACCTTTGAGGGTGCTGAAAACATTTTGTGATTTCATTATTTTTAATTCTTCCTTCTCTCTTATCTTATATATCCAGTTAGTTGCTAAATCCTATTCTGTTTCCTTTTACCATGCCAGAACCCTGACTTACTGCCTCCATTCTCATTACCTCTAGATGTTTGTAGTAATTTCATGAATAATCTTGCTGTTAGTCTCTTGTCAGCTTATAAAACACAACTTTGACCATATTATTGCCTCTGTCAAAAATCATCACTGTTTTCCCATTGACCTCTCCTTAACCTAGAGTTTACAACTGCAAAATCTGGCTCAAATATATTTTTCTTATCGTTCATCTCCGTATTCTCTGCTGTGTATCCTACGTTCCGCTTCTACTTGCTTGCTGTTCTCTGGATGTAGTCGTAAGTTGTTTGGCTTTCACTGTTCATTTGGCCTAAATATTTTCCTATTTCTGTATGACCAAATCCTAAAATGACTTTCACAACAGCCCTAGTACTTTCCTATCCACCCTTTCTTAATTAATTCTTCCAGTAAAAAAGCAAAATTCTATTTTCCAATTTCCTGAACAGTATTTTTTTGGTATTTTTGTTTTGGTACTTAATGCTTTCAACATTGTATTATAGTTATTTGTGTACATCCTTTTGGTAATGTTGGTGTTAAGTTTGTTGAGGACAAAAATTATGTTTTACCTATCTTTGTGTACTTTAAAGCTCTTAGGACGGTATTTTGCTTATAATAAATGCTCAGTAAATCTCCCCACCCAAAGAAAAAATGTGTGATTATATTTCAGATGAAGACCAAACATACTGATGTCCATAGTTAGATTAAAAAGTTAACCAATCATTTGAATGTGTGAATTGTAGTCTTTGTAAATATTAATAGTTTAAGCAAAGGCTTTTACTCTGATAGAATTCTTATGTTGTATCTTATAAATACATAAGAAATTTTATTATTATTTATTTATTAAAATTTTTATATTATATAATATTAATATATTATTATATATTTATTATTATTAAAGATTTTATTTATTCATTTGAGAGAGACTGAGAGTACAAGGAGAGGCAGAGGAAGGGGAAGAAGCAGACTTCCCGCTGAGCTGGGAGCCTGACATGGGGTAGATCCCAGGACCCAGAGGCAGAGGCTTAACCATGTAAGCCACCTAGGCACCCCTACATAAGAATTCAGTGCTGTATTTCATAGGGTACTATGAATTCATGTTTTTATCTAGATATTGATAAGTCAGCAGGCATCTGAATGTATGAAAAGCAGGCTCAGTTTTTATTTTTTATTTTTTGCTATGTAAGTGTTAATAAGCTTTTGGTCTTTATAAAATTTATATTCAACACCTGTGGTTCCTAATTACTCAGGACAAGTTAGTGTAGCTTATATTCCTGTCTCCTTTTCCACTGAAAATAGTCTTGTAAGTACCTAAAGTGGGAAAGAGATGAGGAGTAAATATTTAAGGAATTTGAGATCATGAACTGGGAGAGACCTAGGATAGCCATAACTGCTAAGAGTCTTGGAAACAAAAAAGAGGTTGAATGTCTGTCTTGCAGTTTCCTTAAGCTGCAAGGAACACTGTCTTTTCTTAGGAAGAAGACAGGAGCAAAGAGTTCCTGTGCATGATCATTTTCACTAAATTCTTCTAAGAATATGGATCTAGCTTATAACCGGATTCTAATATTGGGAAACAAATACTCTAATGAGATGCTGGCATTTTTTTGTGCAAGTGTAATTTCAAAATTTTCCACATGATGGCAGAAGATCCTTTTATCTGGAAAGGCTAGTCACTGAAATTTAGAAAAGTTGGTTTCAATTTTATCTGAAATAGTATTTATCTTTCATATTGCAACTAGTAATTTTCATGTTTATATTGTCTGGTATAGATACGTTATTGCTATTTTAAGTATTTTAAATATTTTCACTAATTTTAAAGTGGGGTTCCCCCCCCATTTTCTTGTATACAGTTTAAATCCATTTTTGAAGATTTCATGGGTTTCTCTAGAATAGTGTTTAAAATAATTGTTTTGGTGTCTTTTTTTCTTATTAGTGTAGGGGAAATTTAATATGGTTTTTTACTATCTATGAAAGTATGAAGCTCGATAGGTAGAATCGTATTTGACTTTATTTTAGAAATTGAGAAATTGACATAACATGCATTTTTTTTATGTTAACTTGCTTAGAATTTTGAATGGCTGTTTCATGTTTCTTGCTCTCTTTACTGTTTTCCCTATCATTGTCAGGTCTTCTCTGAAATCACCCTTGTCTTAATTTAAGAAATTCATTCATTCTATAATTATTTATTAAATTCTTGCTGTGTTTCATCTACCACTATAGACAGACGATAATTCATAGTGGTAAAAAATTTCACCAGATATAATCTGTTTTCTGGAGTTCAGTCTTGCAAGCAGATAGCTACCCAGATACATTGTTGTGTTTGAGTTAATGTTTGTGATTCTCACTAAAACAGTATACTTCTACTAAAATCTTAAACACCCTGCAAGTTTTATGTAGGTACAGCAGATTAGCTGTAAAATTATGAATTATTCAAATGAATACTTGAAAAAGATCAAAATAAAGATTTGGAAGTTTCATAGAAACTTAAATAGGCCAATTGTTTTGTTTTGAACACTAGATGATTATCTGGTTTAAAAAAAAGGAATAACATGACATTTTTTACTTGTAGCTAGTAACATTCTGGCCTTTTTCAGTGTGCAAGTGTTTTATCTTAAATATTATCTGTATCATTTGTCAAAACTGAAATGCTTGAGAGTAAAAGCACGAATATAAAATTGTGCAACATACATAAAATGTATGTTTATTAACTTATATATTTGGCTTATATTGGTAGACCTGTAAAATAGCTCTTTATGGGGGTTCCTGGGAGGTTGAGTAGATTAGGTGTCTGCCTTTGGCTCAGGTCCTGATCTCAGGGTCCTGGGATTGAGCCCCATATCAGGCTTCCTGCTTGCGGGGAGCCTGCTTCTCCCTTTGCCTGCCCCTTGCCCTGTTTGTGTGCTACTCTCGCTCTGACAAATAAGATCTTTAAAAATAATGGCTCTTTATGAAAACTTTCCAAAAATAAATTGTCAAAATATAAAAATTATATATGTATCTGTTTACTTTAAGGCAGACCCCTCCCCCCCCCATAGTGATTATATGAACAATACAAAAAGAACATTTAACTCTTGGGATACATTAATATTAGACCTTTCTTTTTAGCTGTTTCTCTTTGTAATTCTGGGTCCCTTTTTTGTGAAGAATATAGTTTTGGCAATATGGTTTTGTTATTGAAGGTTTTCCCTTAAAATTGCTTGCTGTAAGCTTTTTCAAAGTTATGTTTTATGATTAACAGATTTTTTTTTTTAAGATTTTATTTATTTATTTGACAGAGATCACAGGTAGGCAGAGAGGCAGGCAGAGAGAGGAAGGGAAGCAGGCTCCCTGCTGAGCAGAGAGCCCGACGGCTGGATCCCAGGACCCTGGGATCATGACCTGAGCGAAGGCAGAGGCTTTAACCCACTGAGCCACCCAGGCGCCCCTGATTAACAGATTTCAATTATTGACTTCTTTAATTGAGAAAACCACTTTTCTGTAGGTGTTGAGATATCAAAGGAGTTAAAGGTAAATTCTGCTTAATGGAGGATACTTTTCAGATCAATATTTTGTGACACTTAAATGTATCAGTATTTAAGCCCAAATATTTTAATAGGTACTATGTTTTAGTCTCCCTTCAGAATAGTTTTCTTAAGTATTTTTAAAAAATATTTTATTTATTTATTTGACAGAGAGAGAGAGAGAGAGAGAGATCACAAGTAGGCAGAGAGGCAGGCAGAGAGAGAGAGAGGGAAGCAGGCTTCCTGCTGAGCAGAGAGCCCAATATGGGGCTCCATCCCAGGACCCTGAGATCATGACCTGAGCCGAAGGCAGAGGCTTAATCCACTGAGCCACCCAGACACCCCAGTTTTCTTAAATATTTTTATAAGACAGAACTTGACAGACAACAACAGAGAAGTTGTCTTTATGATTATTTTGAATGTTTTGCCAAATTCAGATGCTCTAAAATAATAGGACTTTTCAATTTTTATCATTTTAGTATGAATATAAATACTTCCAATTATAAATAGCCTTTTTAAAAGATTGCTGTCAGAAATTGTGATAGATATGTAATAGAACTTGAGAATTAATTTTGTATACTATTTGTACCCTTAAAATTTGATTTCTTGTTTTAGTGGCAGTAAATTTCAGTCTTCCTGCTTACAAGCTTTGTTTTAAAAAAAAATGCCATTTATTGAAAGTTAAAAGCTTAAGCTTTTTGCCTCTTTGTCTCATATGTTAAGAATTCCTACTGATTTGAACAAAATGCAACCCAAATTTAAAGACTCGTTTACAAAAAAAGCTCAATATTATTGTAGAATACTTAGATTGATTTACAAATTAGTTTTTTTTTAAAGCTCCAGTATTTTTTAAATCTGTAGATGAGAGAGAGCACAAAGAGAAAGTTCATGCAGCCATGCTGAAGTGTTGCATTCAGTGTCAGCTTTTTACAAAATTTTGTGGATTACTCTTACTGTGTAAACTACGGCTTTTTTACAAGTGTCAATTTTGACAACAAATTAATGTTTTGATTAGAATATCACAGTTTGGGCACAGTTATAAATTATGTATGCATCACAACTAATTCCAAGTACATTCCTTCTCTGAGGGTCTCTAGATTTAATAATAACTGTTTCTTTGGCACTCCACCAAAATATGTTCATATTATCACTGTAAAAATGATGTTGAACTCCCCCCCGCCCCCCCGGAAGAATTTGCAGTAGCACTCAAATGTCAGATATTTCCCCTTTAAGAGAGTGAATTTCTGTCTACTCTAGACTGGAAAGTTAAGAATCTGCAGCCACTGTGTGTGAGTGCCCTTGCTTATCAGTCAGGTGTTGCTTGCTGCATCAGGAAAGGGTCAGGGAAGAGACGTGGGTTATTAATAGTCATCTTCTAGATTTAACAGCGCATTAAATTGAAAGCTTGTCTTTGTTGCATCTCTTACACTACTAGACCAGACCGGCAGAAGTTGGAGGTACAAATGAAGCCTATCTTAATGCTAATACTTTGGTAAAGAGTGAAAAAATTTCAGGACAGATTTTAAACTGGATGAAATGTGAAAACCATGGTAAAAAACCAGGATGATCCTTTACCATCCAGAATGTGTGGTTGTTATATTTTTATCCACTTAAAGTTTATCAGGCAATAGTTTTGGTAGCTAAGTAGTGTACTATAGTTTTGGGAATAAAATACTGAATTTAGTCAAGATTTCTTATTAGTTCTTGACTGCACTGATTTGCTCTATCACCTTTGTCATATTTCATAGTTTATTATTTAATTTCTCCATCTTCCAAATAAAAAGAATATTTGCCTCATCCATTTTGCTAGAAAGTATTACATGAACAAATTAGACCTGGCAAGACATTTGGATCTTAAGAAGCAAGTCTAAACCTAAAAGAATTATTGACCGCATAAGGTGAAAAGTTAGGGCTGCCAATAATAAGAAATACCAATGAAAACGTTCCACTAAGCTTAAGGGCTTAAATCCAGACCTTGCTGGAGGGCGCATAGCTATAATTTACTGGATGACAGAGAAATTGCTGTGGTGCCTTGCTGGCAGAATGTGCTAGAAATCTGCCTTTTGAAGTTTGTCAGAAATTAGTATCCAAGCTGTGTACAAGGCAGTGTCTCACTGAAGAGGGGCGCTGTTAGCCACTGGTTGGTTGGCCACTGGGCACTGCCTGAGTTGAGTGTTGTAGAGGAGCTCTGAGGGAGCAAGTCTGAGGTAGAGGAGCTCTAAGGGAGCAAGTCTGAGGAGGGGAAGTTATGTATTCCTACGGAGGCTCTCCTATGCCCTCTACTGACAAAGGTTAACACTGTGCCAGCTGGAAAAGAAAAATATTTAAAGGGCCCAGGTCTGTTTCACAGAGCAGTCTTTGGGTGAATTTGGAGCTATAAATTAATAATTGGCACAAAACCAAACAGCTTCCTCATTTTGCTCTGCTCTGGTAAATCACAGTTGCCATTCATCGTGAAATTTGTAATTGCTTCTTCCAAGGTTTTTTCCTTTTCTTTCTCTTCCTTTCCTTTCCTTTCCTTCCTTTCTTTCTTTTTTTAATATTTTGGTCCTAGTTGTAGCTTTTGAATGTACTCAGTTCTGCATCAATACTATCTTTAAAATTTAAAGTTGTCCATACTATATTTTTAACATGAAACAAATTTAATTATATGTTATTTAAAAAACAGGTATTTTGATTTAATTACGATTTAATAGGTATCACTGTAAGTCATGCTGTCTTGCATATTCTAATATGCCTGATACTGGTGCCTAGAAGAACATCAGTTGAGCTGAAACAGTTTGTGGACACTAACTGGGTTGGTTGTATGCCTGTGTGTAGCACTAAAGTTATGCTTGCGCTTTCTTCCCTTAGTACAACACAAGACAATGTCTTTACACAATGCAGGTTTTTTTTTTTTTAAGATTTTATTTATTTGACAGATTTTATTTATTTATAGGCAGAGAGGCAGGCAGAGAGAGAGAGAGGGAAGCAGGCTTCCTGCTGAGCAGAGAGCCCAATGTGAGGCTCGATCCCAGGACCCTGAGATCATGACCTGAGCCGAAGGCAGGGGCTTAACCCACTGAGCCACCCAGGTGCCCCTACACAATGCAGTTGTTAAAGTAAAATGTTTCCTATCAAAACAGGAAGGTTATGTTTATTGGGGAAAATATTTTATTCAGCTCAAGTCTATTTTGAAAGGAATTGCCAAACTATATTCCAGAGTGACTGCACCATTTTACATACCTGTCTGTAATATATAACCAGTTTCTCTACATCCTTGCCAGCACTTACTGTCACTATTTTGGTGGCCATTTTGGTAGTTGTGTAGTGATATCTCATTATGTTTTAATTTACGCTTTCCCAATGACTGATGATGGTGAACATCTTTGCATATGCTTCTCATCTCAGGTATGTTGTCTTTGAAATGTCAGTTCATGCCTTTTGTCCATTTTCCAATTTTTTTTTCTATTGAGTTTTGAGAATTCTTTATATGTATTCTAGATTTTAGGCTTTTGTCAGATATGTGGTTTGCATAAATTTCTTCTAGACTAATTTTTTTTCATTCTCTTATAATATTATGTCTTTTTCAGAGCAAAGTTTTTAGATCTTGATGAAGTCCAGTTTATCATTTTTTCTTTTTATGTATCATATTTTTGGTGTTAAGACAAAGAACTCCCATGTCCTGAAGATTTGCTCCTATGTTTTTTCTCCCCTTGAAGTTTTGTATTTTTAACATTTAAGCCAGTGAACCATTTGAATTAATACATGCATAGTGTAAGGTTTAGTTCAAGGTTCTTTTTTTTTTTTTTAGGCAGTGGATGTTCAATTGCTTTGGCACCATTTGTTGAAAAGACTATTTCTCTTCCATTGAATTGTTTTTGCACCTTAAATCAATTAGGCGTGTTTGTGTGAGAGTGTTTCTTGGTTCTCCATTCTGTTCCATTGATGTGTGGCTATTCCTTTACAACACTGTCTTGTTTGCTCTAACTATATAGTAAGTCCTAACATCAAGAAGAGTGATTCCTTACACTTTATTCTTTTCCAAAATTGTTTTGACTATTCTAAGGCCTTTCCCCCTCCATATACGTTTGAGGATAAGCTTATCTATGCCTACAAAAGCATTTCTGGGATTTTGATAGAAATTGTGTTAAACTTGGGGGAGAATTGTTATCTTGAGTGTGCTGAACTGCTTCACTCTTTAAATGAAATAAAATTAAGAATACAGGTTCTCAGTGGTGCCTCAGTGGCTCAGTGGGTTAAAGCCTCTGCCTTCAGCTCAGGTCATGGTCTCGGGGTCCTGGGATTGAGCCCCACGTCACGCTCTCTCTTTGGCAAGGAGCCTGTTTCCCTCTCTCTCTCTACCTGCCTCTCTGCCTACTTATGATCTCTCTCTCTCTCTCTGTGTCAAATAAATAAATTAAAAAAAAAAAGAATACAGTTTCTCAGTAATCATTATTTCAAGAGTTCAGGAGTCACGTTGGTTAGTGGCTATGCTCTTGGACAACATAGCTCTAGACTTCTATACATGCTGGTCGCTTTTTTCTGGAACATCTTCCTCCTATTTAGTTTGACCAACTTCCTATACCTTGAGTGTCCGTCTAGATGGCACCTTGTTCCAGGCCTCTTCTCTGCCTCATGTCTCATTTCTCAGCCCAAGGGCTCCCATTGAACTCTAAATTCATTTCTATTTGTGGCAGTTATTCTCTCACTGCTTTTTATGATTACATTGTGTATTAATTACCTTTTTACTTCTCTGTTTGATCACTAAATTATAAGCTGCTTTGAATCAGAAATTGTATGATTATCCTCGTATCTCTAGCACCTACATTTAATGTGTACTCAATAAATAATTGGTGATATATTAACAGTAGTATCACACCTAATTAACCTACTCACCGGTTTTTAGAATTGTGGTCTCCATGCTTTGGGGGCATAGATTTATATATACTTACTATTTTATAACTTGTGAGCATGTCTTATGATTAGCTAGTATCTGAAGCACAATATACACTTCAGGCCGAATGTTCATCATTAACAGCAGTGAGTATAACTTTGTATTGCAAGTAGTCTTGATGATTTTGAAAATTTTGGGCTGAGTTTTTTAAACCTGAATATGTTGCCATTTTTCAAAAAGTAAAGCATATTTATCACAACCAATGAAGTTCATTCTGTATTCATATTTGTTTAGTTTTAACCTAATGACCTTTTTTCTGTTCTAGGAATTTGTCTAGGAGACCACATTACATTTAGCTGTCCTGTTTCTGTAGCCTCTTCTGGACTGGGAGAGTTTCTCAGACTTTCCCAGTTCTTGATGACCTTAACAGTTTTGAGGATGCAAGTTGGGTATTATGTAGAATGTGCTTCAACTGGGACTGTTTTGACGTTTTCCTCATTAATAAACTGGGTTCTGAGTTTTGGGAAGGGAGACCATAGAAGTAAATTCTATTCTCATCACATATCCAGGGGACATTTTTGCCATTATTTTTACTTCATGAATCTGGTCGATGTACTAGCAGTACAGGTACTATTAGTGTGATGTACTAGTGCTAGTAGTTGGAAAAGTGACTGTTGTATTTGCTATATCTTCTTTGCTGGTGCTTGTGTTATTTATTTATTTTTAAAGATTTTATTTATTTATTTGACAGAGAGAGACACAGAGAGGGAACACAAGCAGGGGGAGAGGGAGAGGGAGAAGCAGGCTTCCCTCCTAGCAGGGAGCCCGATGTGGGCCTCGATCCCAGGACCCCAAGACCATGACTTGAGCTGAACGACTGAGCCTCCAAGGCGCCCTGGCACTTGTGTTATTAATGCTGTGTTCACCAAAAGATTATTCATAGGCATCTTTTAAAGCCACCTCACCATTTTATGAATTAGTTAAATTAGATAATATAAATTGAAAATCTCTTTAACTGGTTTATCAAATTAGCACACCCAAATACCATACACCAGAAGCAGACAGAGAGGTAAGAGGGAGAGGTCTCTGTCATCTTCAGTGTCACGGAGGACCTGGAGAACTAACCTCATGTACTGTGTGAATCCTACATGATTGTGTTACAGAGTTTGGAGGGTGCCAGTGACAACCTGTAACTTAAATACCAATAAAACAAAATTTCCCTTATTTTTTAAATAAGAAACTTATGTGGAGATTCTGATTCTTTTCTTCCCTTGCTCTGGTGGGTTGCCTTGCTGGAATCCTGTATCTCTCAGGAGCTCACATCTCACCCTGGAGACAATGGGCTAGTGAACTCAAAGAATTTCAAAGATCATTTGTCTCTCTAAATTGATTCTTCTCTATATTCTCCAGACTTCTTCAAGTTATTATTCCTTTGTGCATGATACCCTTGTTAGGACAATTTCCTTCTGTTTCCAGATAACAAGACAATGTTTTGGTTTCTACATTCCATTAAGTTAGAAGGGGGACCCTTAAAGAAATCACAGCCATTGTTAGGTTCCTTGGTTTCCTTTTCAGGGTGGGTTAATGAGATTATTTCTAGGAGACTGACATTTATTTCTTTAGGAATATAGAATTTGAATGCTGTCATTGTTTTTCCTTTTTTCTTTTTAAATTTGCATTTCTTTTACACTTTTAAACTTTATAACCACTTTCCTAGTTTATTTATAAATACTTCTTTGAAATGGGAAGATACATGTGCTATAATGCTAGAAAAAAGTAATTAGAAAATAATATAGAACAAAATCATTTTAAGGAAACCCAGTGTACAGAATATGAACTTAAGCTGTGATTAACTAGGACTGATGATTTTATTTCCAAAGGGATTTTTTAAACATTAACAGAGTTTTAAGAATAAACCCTTTCAGTCTGTAGTTCATTTAACAATTCAACTTATAAAATTAGGTGCATGCGACTTTTTCAAAATTGTCCATTATAAACTAAGGTATATATCTTTAGTCATTTTTGACAGATTCCTATTGTTAAGAGTTAATAGATTCTGTATAAAGCAATATTTGGACAATCTGTGCTGCCATAGATTACAAATGTAATAGTTAATGAGCCATATTTTGTGGGGGGCGATTTGGGTGGACATCTGTAATCTTTTTAAGGAAAACATTTACCTTATGCATTTAGTCTATAATCTATTTTACCTTATATAATGCTATATATTCTATACATATTAATATAATTTTGTTACTTTTACTTATTTTAGCATTTATGGGCTATATAATAATCAGAAAATTGAAAGTACATTAACTAAATAATACCAACTATTAAAACTCCAAATAGGAATGGTAAATTGGAAAACTCTGTAACTGGCATTATGATGCTGCTGTAAGAAAAAGAAACTCATGATACTTTTAAATAAGGCGTGTGGCAACATGCTTAAGGAAATTAATATTTTATGTCTATTCGACATTTTTTGAGATGCTTCCAATTTTTTTTCTGTATATTTTTTAGGGCATTTTGTAAGTGTATTGTTAATTTTTTTGTTTAAAAATATGAATTCAAGGTGAATGCATGCTTAGGGCGGTGGTCATTCCAGGTGAACTGTTAACAATTTCACATTTTTCATTTGTTACTTTGCCTTCCCATTGTTTCAAGAGATTCTCTTTTTATTATTCACAGTTATTCTTTGTCATATAGTTCTCATCTGAAGCATTACCATTTAGAAGAATAATTGCATAGATTTGAATACATATGAATATATTTGTATCGATTGTGTTGTTGTTCATTTTTAGCTTGAAACTAGTTCATAGTTGTTATTTTCAGTTATTGCTCCCAGGTGTTAATGCTAAAACTGTCTGACTCAGGTGAAACTGACCTTTATAAGAAAGATGTATTCTAGCAAACTTAAATTTGAGTACATGAAATTCTATTTACCTAACAATATGTATTATGAAATTTAAGATGTGGGGGAGCTAACATGTATTGCTCTAAATAACTTAGAGAAAAATATACCTATATACACATATGAAAACAGCCTATTTTATGTTTTCTTTTCAGTGTTTGTTGATGATTCAACAACATAAAGAAAATACATTTGCTGAGAGCCTGAGTGAACAGAACATAGTATA
The DNA here is from genome assembly GCF_010015895.1 of Lontra canadensis. Classification (NCBI taxonomy): domain Eukaryota; kingdom Metazoa; phylum Chordata; class Mammalia; order Carnivora; family Mustelidae; genus Lontra; species Lontra canadensis. The sequence goes on along the minus strand of NW_022630996.1, from coordinate 59,111,720 downwards.
AAAAAGTCACTCATTTTCTTTAGACAAATTCTTCATTTTACAGCAAAATAGCATGCACATTTTCTAGGTTCCTTAGATTCTAGGTCTGTAATATTCGTATAATTAATGCCAACTTCTGTAACAATCCCAAAGTCTCAGTGGTTTATAGTAAAAATTTGTGTCTTCCTCTTGAAAAGTGTGTGTGTGTATGTTCCTGTTCAGGCAGCCCTCCTGGAGGGCTTTCCTCAAAGCAGTGACACAGAATCTAAATTCCTTCAACATTTTAGACATGTGGCCATTGTATATGACCTTTAAATTCCCAGAAATATGTGGGTGCTTTCCAAAACCTTTATTTTGCAAAGCATCTCATTCATTAGCCTTTTATTCCAAGTTTTTTGGTTAGTCTGGGTTTTTTTGCCTCAACTGTTAATCTCTTGCCCCAGGCATCAGTAACTTGTATGTTTGCCTGATATATTTTTGACAGATGTCCCTGTTGATCCCCCCCCCCCCCCACAGCACTGGGAGAGTTCTGAGAGGACAGATAAAAGCAAGCCCTTTGAGCTGCTCCTCTAAGGAGTCACCAAACAGGTCTCAACAAAAGAACCCTAATTGTTTGAGAATAAGGTCTGTTCTGTTCCCTCTGATACTGGATACCTGCACTGGGAAAGTGACCTGTTGTCCTTCACCACTGTCTAGCTGGAGAGCATGGGACAGGACCAAAGTGAGTTCAAATATCACAGAGCTCCCTGACCAAGATTTGACTATTTTTTTCATGGCTAAACGTTTACTTGGTTGCTACAAGCTTTCCATTAGTTTCCAGAGTTCTGAAAAAGTTGGTTTTGCCAGTTTTTGCCAGTGTACTTGTTGCCTTTATGGAGGGATAAACTATTGGAGTTTCCTACTCTGTTATTTTTGGTGACATCTGTTTGTATGATTTTTAATGTTTGAGAATGATTCTATTCTGATGACCTTGGGAAAGACAAGGACATGTTACCTACTGGATGCTGATGAGAAAGTATCCAAATGGAGAACTGTAGGCAGTTGTCAATACAAGATTGTAATGAAAGGCAGAGATGTCAAGGTTTGAGATTAGGCTTTGGACTTGGTAATGTCGAAATTTGGGAATTTAGAAGTAGATTTGTGAAAGTAGCAAAGGGCTGCTAAGGCCTTTAGTTTGGATAACAATATATAGTCATTGTGTAAAAGGAAACCTGTGAAACTGGTGTAGTAGATTTTTTTTTTTTTGAATGAGAAAATTTGGGGGATTTGGTATAGACTAACACATGTGTCAGTTTCTTTGTCACCCCTTTTTTATTTCTGAAATTTATGTATTTATTGAAATGTGATTGAATACATTATCCTATTAGTTTCAGGTGTACATCATACTGATGCAATATTTTTATACATTATGAAATTCCCACAATAGGTCTAGTTACCGTCTGTCACTGTACAAAATTATTATAATATTATTGACTATATTTCCTATACCTTACATCTCCATGATTTATTTTGTAACTGGAAGTTTGTACTTCTCTCTTATTTTTTTAAAATTTTATTTATTTATTTGAGAGAGAGAGAGAATGAGAGAGAGTATGAGAAGGGGGACGGTCAGAGGGAGACGCAGACTCCTTGCCAAGCAGGGAGCCCAATGCGGGACTGGATCCCAGAATTCCAGGATCATGACCTGAGCCAAAAGCAGTTGCTTAACCAACTGAGCCACCCAGGCACCCAAAAGTTTGTACTTCTTAATCCTCTTTACTGACTTAGTCCTACCTATCCCCTCCCCACTCTGGTAACCAGCAGTTTGTTTCTTGTATCTGTGAGTCTGTTTCTATTGTTTGTTTGTTCTGTTTTTTAGATACCACATATAAGTGAAATCATATGGTATGTCTTTGACTTATTTCATCTAGTACAATACCTTCTAGAGCCATCTGTGTTGTCACAAATGGCAATATTTCATTCCTTTTTAATGGCTGAGTAATAGTTCATCACACACACACACACACACACACACACACGTCTTCTTTACACATATGTTTATCATTGTACACTTAAGTTGCTTCCAAATCTTGGCTACTGTAAATAATGCTGCAGTGAATCTAGGGTCTTTGTCATCTCTTAAAAAAAAGAACTTAAAAAAAAAAGAACTTAAAAAAAAAGAACTAGCATGTAGTCTGTGAGACTGTACTTAATAATTAGCTGCTGTTGGGACTGGAATGATTACAATAGCAGCGTTTCTTAGTTTTAAATCAGAGAATCACTAATTTGTACTAAATAAGAAAGACCTAAATGCTCAGAGTCTTCTTTATTTTTGTTATTCTTTTCCCCTCACTTTGCCAATTCTTTCTTCCTTCCAAAACTCAGGTAGCTTATTTCAAGTTACCATTAATACCAGAACTTTTAAATCTCTGCTGAATCAACTTGAACAACCATTTTAACAAATATTTTCTGCTATCCTGTCCTTCAAGTAATCAAGCTGATCTTATCCTGTTCTCCATTTCTTCTCCTTCCCATATTTACTTCTTCATATTTAACAGTTTGTTGCAAACCTGCAGGCATTTAAGAAAAAGCAATGAGATGAAATTTATAAAAAATTCCAATATACTTTGCCAATTTCCAGGGTGGAATACCAGAGGCTCTAATTATTTGGAACTGAAAAAAAAAATCCCATTAAATTTCAAAAGTGTAGTTCATAAATGTAATATAGACTGAATCATGGCCCTTTGGGAATTTCAAAATAATTTTTCTCTAGTGACTTGTAAGTTATTTGTCTTTTAAAAATCAATCCATAATTAGACTGGAAAGGGAAGGATCTATCATGAAAGTTTTAATTGCTCCCTGAGTGTATTTTACTAAAGTAATAGCATTTTTTTTAATTGGAAAAGGAGGACTGTATAGTATTAGATTGTGTTATTGAAATCAGAAACACCAAAAGCATTTTCCCTACCATAGTGGTCTAGTTAATGTTAACAATTTGTATATGTACTAATGAAGTGTAGAGATTTTAAGGATTCTATTTAGGGCTGAATATTCAATTATGTGAAAATGTATTTTTTAAAAATATTATTGTTCTATCATTGTATGAGGATTAGTATAAAAACTTACCTCTTTACACTGGAGATTATGTATATGTTTTGGAAGCTGGTATCATTTCAAGGTCAGGGCCTAACTCAGTGAAATGGGGAAACTTATTAAGAGAGATGGGAGCAAAAATTCTGTGGAATGCAGCATCTCCATTTCTCTGCATTTTCTTACTGTCTGAATATGATCTTCCCAAAGTGGGAAGTGAAAAAGATGAGAATTAGAGGATGCTGGCTCAGTTCCCCTTGACTCAGTAGGTTGCATGGGGGACAGGTCTAACACTCACTGTCTCATTTTTCTTGGAACCTGTAGTGATTAAGATTCTTAGTAGCTGCAGTGGTTCTGAGCTCAGCTTGTTAAAACTATAGTATAGCAGGTCATACTGTTTTTGGAAAAATAGTCTAAGGTCTAGTTCAGCTGAGCAGAGTATACATCAAATGTAACCGTATGTGACTTGTATTATACTCACTATTGTATCTCTTTGTTATTATGGCAGTTCAGAACTATTTGTTGTGGGAATTAATAATGTTTACATTTTGAGATTTTGTGGTTAAATTGTGTTTAAGAGCCTTTTAAAAATAGGGTCCTATTTCTGTTTGAGAAGTTACTTTTTTAAAAAAGAATAGATAAGACTGTATGTGAAATTGTAAATTTGTTTTGTAAAAGAGAATTGTTTTTCTTAAATTGATTCTACTACAGTATGGTATAACATTGAGAAATAAGCCAGAGTTTACAGTTGGTCTTACTACTATATGGTATAATATTTATGAAAAATAAGACAGAGCTTATAGTTGGATGTACTGTGTAGCCAGGTGCATTATAAATGATTAGAAATTATGTCTTCATAGTTTTCACCTTGAGTCATTTTATGGATCGGCCATCATAGAAATTTGTCCAGTTTTTCTTTATTTTGATTAAAGCCTAGAATTTTTAAGGTGAAATTATTTGCTATATGAAACACAATATGGACCTCGTGTTTCTAGTAAATCTAGGCTAACATGTTTTGGTTGAAAAAATTTCCCAGAAACATTACTTTGCTAAATATATATATAAAACTTTTTTGCATAATATTTTTTAATAATCATTTATAAGTCTGTTATTTTCATCCTGAGATCATACTGAATACATTAAATTTCCACTTTGGGATGAATGTGTGACTCAGTGGGTTAAGGATCTGACTCTTGATTTTGGCTTGGGTCATGATCTCAGGGTCCTGGGATTGAGGCCTGGGTCGGGCTCTGTGCTCAGCAGGGAGTCTGCTTGAGGATTCTCTCTCTCACTCTGCCCCTTCCCTGCTCAGGCATGTTCTCTCTCTCCCTAAAATAAATAAATTTAAAAAAAAAATTCTATTTTAATATAATGAATAAAAGTTTTATTAAGGAAAGTAACCTTCCTCTAAATCCATACCACTGAGTATATTAATATATTTGTGTTTGCTTGAAAGTGTTTGCAATTTAAGATATACCAAAGTAGGATAAATATACAAAAAATCTTGCTAAGATTCTGACCTGTATAGCCACTTTAATTTTAATACTGATTAATTTTTAGATACTAAAACTAGCTACATATTACGATTCCTGCAATTAAAATTTACTTTGGTACTAAGCTAAGCTCCATTTAACTATATTGTTTTCTTCTCTAAGAGTTGATTTCAGTTTTGTTCCAGGGTCCATATTAGCTTTTCATTGTTAGAATGACAGTGACAATTGGTTTTTCCAAATACTTATTGCTGTGAAGAATTAATAATCCTTAGAAGCTTCATTTTGGTTTATTAGCATTTATGGGCATGTGTTATAGAACACATTCTATGGTGTTATTTGATGCAGAATTAAGAGAGGATGAGTCAAAGTGATAAAAAGTGATATTGTAAGTACATCTATTTTTTTTTTAGTGTTATAGTAGTTGTTTTTATTGTCATTTATAGTTATGAAAGATTTTTTTTTTAAAGATTTTATTTATTTGACAGAAAGAGGGATCACAAGTAGGCGGAGAGGCAGAGGGAGGGGGAAGCAGACTCCCCACTGAGCAGAGAGCCTGATGTGGGATCGATCCCAGGACCCTGAGATCATGACCTGAGCGGAAGGCAGTGGCTTAAACCACTAAGCCACCCAGGCGTCCCATGAAAGATATTTTTATTTGATGAAAAGCTCTTCAGGGCATCCCTTTCATACTGTTTCTTTTTGTGCAGCACTTAAAACATTGCAATTTTATTATTAAACATTATCAGTTTCTGGATATTAGAGGGTGGAATTAAGAGCAGGGTTGGTGATAATTGGCCCCCTTTCCCAGGTATTTATGTTAAGTAGCACCAATTTTTTGCATGGGCTGTGAATGTATATCTTTGTTTATATGGATATTGTTAGGATGCAACCTTTGTGAAGGAAGGAGTCACGACAAGAGACTGTTAAACTATTATAGTGGTGGTTCTCAAACTTCAGGGTATAGAAGAATCATTTGGTCAGCTTCTTAAACCACAGATTATTGGATCCCACTTGAAGTTTCTGATTCTGTAGATCTGAGATAAGACTAGAAATTTGCATATTTGTAAGTTCCTGGTGATGCTAATGCTGACTCTTCTTGTCTTAGAGATTTAAGACTGATAAAGCTGACAGAAAAATCTGAAGACAGACTTCACTTTAGGAAATGAATGTGGATTAGAAATCTAAGAGGCAGTTAGGGTATATGGTCACCTGCCAGAAAGACATAATTATCAAACATTCTTTTTATTTTTTCAAAGCTGTAAGTTTACATAGCTTTAAAAGTTAGTAGCACCAAGACATTTATAATAAACATTACTGTCCTATCCCCTTCCTCCCCATTCCTGCATTTTTTTGCTTCCTAAAGGCAGTCACTTTTAATTAAGTCAGGTGATCTGACGTTCACTTGGTCTCTCTCTCATGAGTGCGCACACACAGAATGCCTTTATAGTGTATGCACATCGCCTGTACAAAGCAAAATAAATTTGTAAGCATCTAGTTGAAATACAGAGAAGGGAAAACATAAACATTTCTAATGTGCAAATAAGTAGAATTGGACAAATTATATTAATTTACTGTCTAGTATTTTTTAAAATGTGAATCTTAAAATATGAAGAGCTCTGATAGCTATAGTTTCAATGTTGGTCTACCAAATCTTCCCTACAAGGTTTTAGATTGATAAATAAGAAAAAGGAGGGCATTTCAGATGGGAAGAATAGCTGGTGTAGAAGTTTAGAAGGAGGAAAAAGCAGATGTAGAGATGGATCTAATGAGAAAGGTGATTTGGTATTTATTTTCGTAATTCATTGATCTTTCCTTGTCTATTTGAATAAAATATCTTCCCTGCTAAATAGCAGCTTCTAGTGGCCGTGATAGATACATAAGTAAAATAATAAAACTGTGGTGGTACATGCCAGCATAGAGTCAGATACACACACATACACACACACACACACACACAGTAATATATATTATTGTGGGAGTAGGGAATACTTGTTTAAGTTGAAAATAATTTGGGGGTTGGTTCATAGATAAAATTTGAATTTGATCCAGTGGGAAATAGGACAGACACCATTGTGGTTTCTAACATAAGAGAATGACTATATTTCATATCACTGTTTCTGAATGTATAGTGGCAAGGTAATAATTATCCCCAAACTAAACTTATGGTGTGTTGATTCATGGTTCTTTTATATATCTGTGACAGTTGTACTGCTGGTCCTCTTGATGAATTGTTTGAATAACCAGGAGTGAAGTTGTGGAGTAAAACCTATCTACCAATTTGGGGATGGAGGAGGACAGACTAACATAATTTCGCATAATTTGCTGTACACTGAAGCCATATACTATTATATAAATAATTGAATGGTGAACTTAAAACTGTAAGAAAGATGGAAAAATAAATATATTAGGGAACATAGTTAAAAAGTTGTTACCGTGGCTATGAGGAAACTCTACTGGAAAACAGTAGCTTGGAGTTCTTTGATCAGTGATGGAGTAACTCACTTTGAAAAAGATTAAACTGTAGTTGGTTGAAAAGGAGAGAGGTGGTATCTCAATGAGAATCATCCTCTGAAAATAACAGTTTCTGTTAAGCAGTCTTTAAATTTTAATCATCATTTGACAAAGTTTACACATACATAAAATAGCTACATTTTATCATTTACATAAAAATGAAAAGCTAAAGGAAACTGATGTGATTATTTACTACTGAGACTATTCTTTTAGGATATAGGTTTTACATACAGAGGAAGTGAGGAAAGTATGGATGTCCTTACATAGAGAGGAAGCGATGTCCTTAGAACTGCTTTTAAGTTTAATTTTAGGATACCGGGTTATACTTGTATTTTATATATTGGCAAAATACATTTCTTGACTTCAAATTAGGTTATCTGAAAGAAATTTTCCTGTTTTTGTTTTGTTGCTTGTTTTTCTTCATTTTGGTTACTGTTTAGTATTTATTTGAGTGGTTTTTAAAGTATTTTATTGATTTGAAGATTAACATTTGACTCTTAAGTATAGGATTAAAGAGACTTTTCCTTTTAAATATTTTTTGATGAAAAAATTAAGATCTTAGGGCAGATTCTGTGAAACAGTATGAAGGAGACATGAAAACCACCCCCAGATAATCACATTTTTATTAATCCTCACTGAATATCTTCATTTTTATTGGGATAAATTAGGGTCTGAATTCTGATATTTAGATTTACAAGCTCATCCATTCAAATTCGTCAAGTTCTGTATGCTTTGTGAAATGTAAGGGGTAATATACAGATGGCTGAATTGGCTATTTCCCTCTTAAGACAAAATTTGTTAGGTTTTGGTAGGTCAGCACATTTTATTCTTTTTCCTGCCTGTTTTCTTTAATAACTATATATTGAAGTTGGTGATGCTAAACTCTGAAGGCATGAGTGCCTAGCCCTGCTCCTTTGCCGGCAGGTTTTTTACTTCAAAGTCTAACATAAAGAACATAATAACATAAGTAATTGCTGTAAGATGTATGCTAGCAGAAATATGTACAGAGTGCCAGGGGAGCTCCGCAGGCAAATGGGTTAGGGATACAGATGTAATGGAGAAGAAAGTGACACATGAGCCGAGTCTTGAAGTCGTATGCTGTGGAATGAATAAGGACATTCCAAATAGAGGGAATATATGCCTGTTGTTCATGCGTGAATGAGAATGGGATCTGTTTGGGAACTATAAGTAGTTTGTAATGAGTCTGGTGACATAAGCAGGTGACATAAGCAGATGATGGAGCATCTTGTAGAACAGTAGAAATAATGGTAACCATCCTTGTAGTTTGAAGAAATTGCATGTCTGAAAGTTATTAAGCATACTAAGAGTGACATAAAAGGGCTTTTATAGTGGTATAACTTTCTCCACCATAAGGTCATGCTTAGGGGGTCAAAATACTCATTTGACTGATCCAGGCAGTTGGACACTTGAAAATGCTTGATAAAAGTTTTAAAAAATTCAGTGCCCTTCTCACGCCAAGGCACTTAAAAGAGGAGTGTTGAGGATGGATTTACACTTTGGCTTTGTGTTTTCCTCATGTTTTACATTTTTTAAAAAAATTGCGTTGTTTATAAACTAATTTCTGTTCTCTCTTCTTATTATTATTTCTCTTTTTGAATTTATCAGTAAATATCCTAAGTTCATTTTTCATATGCCTAATCATATAGTCTCTTTTATTTGTGTTTATTTTTTTCTTTTTTTGGTTTGTTATAGGTAAATGTTTTCTGGGTAACTCATATAGTATATCACTGTGACAGTGATAATGCTACACTCTCTTATTTGGTTCATTAGAATAATGTTTAAACGCAGTAAATAACTTTTTAAGACCTAGTATATTCTAATTTTCTGTTATATTTGTCTTCTGGAAATAAAGTAGTATTTAACCTGCTTTGGATCACGTCACATGACCCCAAATTTAAATGTAAAATTGCTGTCAATTTCATGTGTGATTTAAAAAATACTTTAGTTTGATCAAGAGTAACTCACCTGATCTTTTGATAGATTGCTTTGGAGAATATCTGAGAATTGTGTAAATTATTTCGGATTTTTTTGGATGCAAGCCAAAATATAAATTAGTAATTAGAAAGCACTGCTCATTTTCTAAAAAGATTACATCAAAGTATAATTTGAATGCATCATGTTCTTTCTAAGTTAGTTTATGTAATTGTTCATTTCATCTATTTTTAAAAATGGATTATCCTGCCCTGTAGATGAATGGTAAAAATACTAAAAAATTTTTAGAAAAATGTATAGACTTTATACAGCTTATTTACCAAATGTAAATCTGTAGAATAAGAAAGTAAAATAATTACTGAATTCCAAAATTCATTGTTTATGCACCACACCCAGTGCTCCATGCAATATGCATCCTCCACAAAACCCACCAACAGGGTCACCCCATCCCCCACCCCCCTCCAAAACCCTCAGTCTCTCATGATTTGTCTCCCTCTCCAATTTTCCCCAACTCACTTCTCCTCTCCATCTCCCAATGTGAAAAGAGGGTTTATTAAAATGCTTTTTGAGTCTTGTCATAATGATACCAGAGTATCACCCACATAAGCTGTTTCTGTTTCCTGTGAATTATTACATCAGTTATGTATTATATTCAGTTATGTATTATATTCTCACTGTATTCTTGCCATCTTTAGATATTATAGTTAATTTTATCTCCTTGCTGATTTCTTAGACTCCCCCTCCTCCAGTGGCATTGGGTTTTGAAGAGGGAGTAAGTAAGGAGGGGGTTGGCTAGTTTTTGTTTTGTTTTGTTTTGTTTTTACCAGCTTTACTGTAGTGCTATTGATCTGCAGTGATTTGCATATATTAAAGTGTACATTGGATGAATTTTGACCTGTGAATCTATCACCACTATCAAGGTGACAAAATACCCATCACTCCAAAAAGTTTTCTTGTGCCTCCTTCTAGTCTATTCCTTTTATTGCTTTTCCCCTTCCTCCTTGGGCCCATGTCAGCAGTGATTGTTTGTGTCACTATGGATCAGTTTATATTTTCTAGAATTTTATATAAATGGTATTATACAGTAAGAACTTGTTTTTGCCTGGCTTCTTTTACTCAGCATAATTATTTTTGGGATTCTTCAATGTCGTAGCTGTGTAATGGGTAGGTAGTATTACATTGTATGGCCATACCAGAATTTTTATATCTATTTATCTCTTGTTGAACAATTTGAGTTTCCAGTTTTGGTTATTACAAAGCTGTTTTGAACATATAGGTACAAGTCTTTGTGTAGACATATACTTTGATTTCTCTTGGCCAAATATCTATGATTGAAACAGCAGGCATTTCTTTAACATTTTAAGAAACTACCCAACTCTTTTCTAAAGTGGTTGTACCATCTTCCATTGCCAGCAGTTGAGAGTTCTGGCTGCTCTGCATCCTTGTCAACACTTCATGTGGTTAGTACTAGTATGTATGGTTAGCCATTCTAGTGGGTATGTAGTATAGCTCACTGTGATTTTAATTTGGATTTCCTTATTAATGATGTTGAGCATTTTTCCATGATCTTATTGCAGTCCCTATTTTCTGTTTAGATCTTTTGCCCCCTCCCTTTTATTGTTGGTCTCTTTATTATCAAGTTATAAGAAATCTTTTTATATCCTATTCAGGTTGTTTGTCAGGTCCATGTTTTGCAAATATATTTGCTCAGTTTGTGGCTTATCTTTTCATTTTTCTAACAATTAAATCTACTTTATCAACTTTTTCTTAAACAGATTGTTTTTATTGTTGTATATAATAAATTTTTACATACCCCAAGGTCACAAGAATATTTCCTTATGATTTTTTTCTAGTTGTATAAATTTTTATATATGGCGTGAGGTATGGGTTGAGTTTCACTTTTTTGCATTTTACAATTACTCCAGCTTGTTTTGTTGAAAAGATAATCTGTTTTCCAGTCGGTTGCCTTTGCACTTTTGTAAATAATTGTTTGGCTGTAGGGGCTATTTCTAGGTTCTCTATTCTGTTATTCTTTGTCTTTTTGCTAAGTAATACCACATTTATCCTGGAGTACTGTAGCTTTATAGCTAGTCTGGAAATCAGGTAGTATAAACCTTCCAACTTTGTTCTTGTTTCTCAAAACCATTTTGACTATTCTAATTCCTTTGACTTTCCATATATGTTTTAGAATCAGTGTGTCAATTTCTACAAAAATGCTGTTGGAATTTTGATTGGGATTACATTGAGTCTATAAATCAGTTCAGGGAGAATTCACATGGTTTATTTCTCTAAATTATCTTTGATTTTTATGTGTGGGTGATGCTATTAATTTAGGTACTAACTCATTTTACTGAGCACCCTTACTAATTCTAATGTTTTTAGTCTTTTAAAGTTTTCTTGATTGGTAACTGTATTATATGCAAATCATTTTGCCTGTTTTTCTGTAGTTTTATTTGTTTCATATTTTACTGAGTTGATGATTGATTTCTTCACATTTTGACACGTTTTCTCCCAAACAGAAATTATAGAGATATTAATCATGTTTTTTATAGATTGTATTTTTGTTAAATCCTATTAGCAGTCAGATAATGATAACTAGAGTAAGGACTTAAAGAAAAATGCAAAGTCAAAAAGAAGAGTAACTCTTCTAGAAGGCAAGTTGGAATCTTCATATTAAAGATGAGGTTTTATAGTTCTACTAATGTTTTCTCAAGTATGTGCTTTGAGATCTGTTTAATTTCTTTATTAAAGAGGTTCTGTAGATTTTTTTTTTTGGAACATTTGTTAAACAGAGTTTTACAGTTTTGTTTTTTTTTTTTTTTTTTTTTTTTTTTTTTTTACTTCGGTACTTTTCAAACCCTAAAATGCTAACAAATAGAGTTAATTTCTAAGAGGGCATATAGTATGCAGCATTTTCCAAATCTAAGCAGAGAATTTTCTAAGGAAGAGCATATAGTCAGTGAAAAATACTTTGTGAAAGACTGTGCTCTAAAAGTGCAGCTGATGGTTCAGAACCAATGATGGTAAAACTGATAGCAGTTAAGCACAAATTGAGGCCACAGCACAGGTTGAATTGTATTCATCACTGCTTTGCACTTGCAGTTTTTTTTTTTTACTGAAGTATAATTAATATAAAGTGTTATACTGGTTTCCAGTGTACAACATGGATTTTATAATTCTGTACATTACTTAATGCTTACCACAATATGTGTAGTTACCACGCAACATTACTACAGTATTATTGACTATATTCCCTATGCTGTACCTTTAATATCCATGACCTATTTTATAACTGGAAATTTGTACCTCTTAATCCCCTTTATCAGTTCCACTCATCCTCTACCCATCTCCCTTCTGGCAGCCACAAGTTTGTTCTTTGTATTTAAGAGTTTTTGTTTTTTTTTTTCCCCTTGTTCATTTTGTTTTTTAGATTCCAAATATAAATTAAATCATATGGTATTTATCTTTCTCTGACTTATTTCACTTAGCATAGTACCCCTTCTGCCCATTCATGTTGTTGCAAATGGCAAGATCTTGTTCATTTTCATGGCCCAATAATATTCCATTGTGTGCGCATGTGTATATACATACATACATACATTCATATTTATCTATATATAGCATATCTTCTTTATCCTTTCATTTATTAATGAGCACTTGGGTTGTTTCCATATTTTGGCTATTGTAAATAATGCTGCAGTTAACATAGGAGTGTGTGTGTTTTTGAATTAGTATTTTCATTTTGTTTGGGTAAATACCCAGTAGTGGAGTTAACTGAATCACATGGTATTTCTATTTTGGATTTTTTGAGGAGCCTCCATACTGTGTTCCACAGTGGTTGTACCCGCTTACATTCCTACCAACAGTGCACACAGATTCCTCCTTCTCTACATCTTCATCTACACTTTTTTCTTTTTTATGCTAGCCATTCTGACTGATGTGAGGTGATATTTCACTGTAGTTTTGATTTGCATTTCCCTAATGATTAGTGATGTTGAGCATTTTTTCATGTGCCTGTTGGCCATCAGTGTCGTCTTTGGAAATATGTTTACTCAGGTCCTCTGTCCATTTTTAAAATTGGATTGCTTGATTTTTTTTTTGGTGTTGAGTTGTAGGAGTTTTTTGTATACTTTGGATATTAGCCCCTTAGCAGATATATCATTTGCAAATATCTTCTCCCATTCACTGGATTGCCTTTTTGTTTTGTTGATGGTTTCCTTTGCTGTGCAAAAGCTTTTTATTTTTGTGTAGTTTCAGTAGTTATTTTTTATATTTTTACAGATTTTACTTGAGAGAGAGCACAAGCAGGGGGAAGGCCACAGGGAGAGGGAACAGTAGACTCTTTCACTGAGTGTGGAGCCCAATGGAGAGCTTGATCCCAGGACCCTGAAATCATGACCTGAGCCCAAGTCAGATGCTTAACCTATTGATTGAAAAACCTATGATTTTTTAAAATGTATTTTTTATTTTGGTTTGCTAATATTTAGTTGAGGATTTTTGCATCTATGCACACCAGGGATATTGACCTGCAGTTTTCTTTTTTTTTGTAGTGTGTTTGATGTTAGGGTAATGTTGGTCTTGTGGAAGTTTTCCTTTCTCACATTTTAGAAGAGTTTGGTTTGGTAGAATTCATATGTGAAACCATCTGGTCCTAGACATTTGTATTGTATTAAGACTTTTTTGATTGCTTATTTAATTTTGTTGCTAGTAGGTTTGTTCAGATTTTCTCCCCCCCCCATTCAGTTTTCGAAAATTGTATATTTTTAGGAATTTATCCATTTCTTCTAGATCGTGCAATTTGTTGGCATATACTTTTTCATAATAATCACTTAAAATTCTTTGCATTTTTATGGTGTCAGTTATTTCTCTTCATTTTGGATTTTGTCTTCTTGGTTTCATTAATCTTTTTAAAATTTTATCTGTATGTGTATCTATATATCCATCTATACACATAATTTCCTTCCTTCTATTGGGTTAGGCTTTTTCTTTTTCTGTAAAGTTAGTTTGAGATTTTTTGTTTTGTTTTGTTGAAGTAGTTCTGTATTGCTATAAACTTTCTTAGAACTGCTTCTGTTCTGTCCCAATGATTTTGGATTGTGTGTTTCCCTTTTTATTTGTGTCCATGTGTTTTTTGATGTCCTCTTTGATTTATTGGTTAACTCACTCATTGCTTAGTAGCATGTTGTTTAGCCTCCATGCATTTGTGTTCTTTCCGGATTTTTAAAATTTCTTTAGATTTTTTTTTTTAATTATTTATTTGTCAGAGAGAGAGAGAGAGAGAGAGAGAGAGATCACAAGTAGGCAGAGAGGCAGGCAGAGACAGAGGGAGAAGCAGGTTCCCTGCCGAGCAAGGAGCCCGATGTGGGACTCGATCCCAGAACGCTGGGATCATGACCTGAGCCGAAGGCAGCCGCTTAACCAACTGAGCCACCCAGGCGTCCCGATTTTTAAAATTTCTTATTTCATATCGTTGTGGTTGGAAAAGATATGTGACATTTCAATCTTCTTAACTCCACTTTCTCTTCCACATTTTAAGTATATGATCTCATATCTTACATCTTTTTGTGTCTCTTGAGTAATTTATTGAGACTTATTTTGTGGCCTAACATGTGATCTCTCCTGGAGAATGGTCCATGTGGACTTGAAAATAATGTGTATTTTTGGATGGAATATTCTGTATATATGTTTGGTCTATTGTGTTTTTCAAATCTACTGTTTCCTTGCTTTTGAGTCCAGGTGATCTATCCATTGATATAAGTAGATGTTAAAATTCCCTATTACTTTATTGCTGTCAAATTTCTCCCTTTAAGTCCATTAGTGTTTGCTTTATCTATCTAGATGCTCCAGTGTTGGGTGCTTATATATTTATACTTGTTATATCCTTTTGTTGGATTGATCCCTCAATTATGTAGTGTATTTCTTTGTCTTGCTACAGTCTTGGTTTTAAAATCTGTTGTGTCTGATATAATTATTACTGCCCCAGTTTTTTTTTTCTAATTTCCATTTGCATGGTTTATGTTTTTCCATTTTTTTTCACTTTTAGCCTGTATGAGTCTTTAGGTCTGAAAGAAGTCTCTGGTAGGCAGTATATAGGTGGGTCTTGTTGTTGTTTTTAAAATCTATTCAGTTACATATATTTTATAGTTGGAGCATTTAGTCCATTTACATTTAATTTTTGATAGCTATGCATTTATTGCCATTTTGTTATTTGTTTTCTGGTTCTTGTAGTTTCTCTTTTCTTGCTCTCTTGCCTTATGTTTGATGGTTTTGTGTGTATCTATAGGTTTTTTACATTATGGTAATGCACATATGTATATTTGTATTAAGTTGATGGTCACTTGAGTTTGAACATATTCTAAATTGAACACATTCTGTAACTGCTATATTTTTACCTCCCCCTCCACATTTTATGTATATGACTGCATATTTTACATGTTTTTATTTAGTGTCTCTGGACTAATTTTATAGACCTAATTCACTTTACTACCTTTGTATTTTAACCTCCATATTGGCTTTATAAGTGATATATCTACTACCTTTACTATATGTTTGCTTTTATAATACACTTCACGTCCCTTTAACATTTCTTGTAAGGCTGGTTTAGTGGTGATGTGCTCCTTTAACTTTTTTCTGTCTTTATCTGTCTTTTAAAGGTTTGCAAAGTTTCTGCTGAAAAATCAAGCGATAGTCTTACAGGGTTTCTCTTATATGTAGCTTTTGCTGCTTTTAAAAATCTCTTTATCATTACTTTTTGCCATTTTAATTATTATATGTTTTGGTGTGGAACTTCTGGGGTTAATCTTGTTTTAGGGGCTTTCTGTACTTCCTAGATTTGGAAGTCAAATTCCTCCCCGCCGATTACGAAATTTTCAGTTATGATTTCTGTCCCCTTCTAACTTCTTTTTTTAGGGATTTTTATAATATAAATGTTATTACACTTAATAGTATCACTGAGTTCGCTTAATGTATTCTCAATTTTTATTACTTTATTTTTTTCTTTCTGCTGTTCAACTCAGTTGCTTTCCATTATCCTGTCTTCCACATTGCTGATCCATTCTTCTGCGTCCTCTATTCTGTGGATTCCCTTTAGTGCATTTTTTCACTGCTTGAATTCTTGAGCTCTATGGATTCTTTCTTATATTATCCATCTCTTTAAGTTCTCACTGAGTTCTTCCACTCTTTTCTCAAGTGCAGTGAATATCTATGATCATTACTTTGAATTATCAGGCATTTTGCTTATCTCCATTTCATTTAATTCATTTTCTGTCCTTTTGTCCTGTTCTTTCATTTAGGACACACTCTCTCCTCATTTTGTCTAATTCTTGTGTTTGTTACTATGTATTAGAGAAGCTGGCTCCATTCTCCTGGTCTTGAAAGTAGTGGCCTTGTGTACAGCAGGTCCTGTGGTGCCCTGTTGCTCAATCCCATTTAGTCATCAGAACCAGGCACTCCAGGGGTGTCTTCTGTGTGGACTGCATGCACCCTACTCTTGCGGCTGAGCCATGCTTGTTTTCAGCCCGGTTAGCTGCAATGACCTGATCTGCCTGCTGTGAGTGCACCCGTCAGGGTTTTGTCCCTGTGCTATTAGGAGGCTTTACTGAGGCCACCACAAGCTTTAGGTGGGTGGGGCCAGCAGCCAGACGAGTTGTCTGCAGTTAACCTCCCTGCCACAGTTGCAGGTGCATTGAATGGAAGGGCTTGCTCCCTGTGCAACCAGCTAAGAGGCTCGGTTATACAAGAACCGCAGGCATGCTGGTGCGTGGGGTTATCTTCCCCTCTCCTCAGGACAGTCGTCACTTTGGAGTGGTGGTCTCTGCAGAGGATGCTTGCAGGGTGTGGTAGAGCTGGAGGTGCTTTGGAGGGAAGTCAGCCAAGGCAGGCAGGATAGATGGGTGGGTCCTTAGGAGAATGCAGGGGCCAGGCATGTTGTACTAGCAAGATAGATACTGTTAGTTCTGGCTTTCCAGGTTGGGGAAAGGAAACAACAAAATGCCAGCATTTTGTTCCTGGAGAAATTTCCTGAAGATCCCTGCCCTGCCCACATAGGTTCTGAGATTAGTAAATAAATCTCCTTCATGTATATCCAGGCACTTTCAAACTGCTGCTTCTGTGCTGTGTCTCTGGCCCAGTTCATTATGCTGGCTCTTAAATGGCAGGGACTAGGTTTCCTGTCAACCTTGGCCCTCCCTGGTATTAAGCCCAGTGAGGTTTAAAGTACCTGGAGTTAAGTCCTGCTTATTTGAAAATCTTGTGAAGTTAAGCCCCACTTGTTTTCAAAGCCAGATCTTTATTGTGGGGACTCATCCTCCCAATGTGGATCTCCATTGCCTGGTGTGGTGTCTGATTTTCTGGTTTCTCTGTGCTTGGGGTGTCCCTCCAATTTGTGTTTAGTTTTTTTGGAGTTTCTAACTCTCCTGCCTTTTCAGTGTGGCCTCTTCTCTGTGAGTAATGTGGAAGGTCTTTTCTGCTAGTCTTCAGGTCATTTTCAGAGCCAGTTGCATATATGTAGTGGTTATCTTGTTATGTCTGTGTCTGTGGGATGAAGGGAACTCATGATCCTCTTCTGGATCTTTCCTGAACTCCCCTGCCTCTCTTTTTTTGAAAGCCAATTTTGTTTAAGAATATCCTTAATGAAACAGCAAATGTTATTAATTTTATTCAATCTTTACCTTTGAGTATGTTCTTTAAATATTCTGTGTGAAGAAATAAGAAGTACTTATGAAACAGTTTGGCCTCATACCAAAGTATGATGATTGTTTTGAATAAAAGCACTTATAAAGATATTTGGGTTGAAAGTTAAGGTACTCACTTTTTAAAGTTTACAGTTTTTACTGAAAAGAACGACAACAAGTAATCATTTCTCAGATGTGGGTATTTGCAGATATTTTCTCAAAAATGAATGGAGTGAGCCTGTCACTTCATGGAAAATTGACATTGATGGCCAAAGATAAAATTTGAGCTTCTGAGCAAAAATTTGGATTTTGGAAAACTGTCCTCCCTCTACCCCCAATTGGTAGACAGTTCCCAAGACAAAGACTTTTCTCATTTTATCAGTGGAGATATTAGTAAATGTAATTTTAAAATATTGTATAGTAAAACCTCAACATTTGGGAGATCAGTATAACTTAGTGAAAGTAGTGATTTTACAAATGACCAGTGCATGGTATTACAAAGCCATGTAGAAATAAAAATTTCATTCAGAGAGTAAAGTGGAGCAAGTAAGAAAGGTTTATTGATATGGTACATTGCAACTTTCCAGAAACTCCTACTTGTTTAGTTTTGGTGTAGTATCAAAGAATAATAAACACAATTATCAGAAAAGTTACTAAAAATGCTTCCCTTTTACAACTGTTAATCAGTTTGAGGTTAGATTTTCTTTACTTCAAAATTAAATATTGCAATAGAAAAGAAAATCCAGATGTCTTTGTAGTGAACCAGTCATTAGATTTGCAGACCTATAAAACAGTACCATTCTTTTAAGATGTTATTTTTGAAGTTATTTTTCATAAAAAATGTGTTGTTACTTTGAGTTTGTTGGTAATTTTTAATGAATTTTAAAATGTTTTAATTCTTAATATGGTGAATATTGATATAATTCACATAAAAACCTCTTTGTATTTAAGAATAGGAAATTTGAGACTAAAATATTTGACAACCATGAGCAAAGATAACCTTTGACAGTGTCATCAGTAAGAAATAAGATTTTGTATTTTCACTTTATGAAAATATCCATACTCCCCTCAAATGTCTGAAATTATGAATCTTAAAAAAAAAACTAGATAAAGCAGGCATATTTGGAGATTATGCATTAACTTTGTGCCTATAATACCCTGGGAGAATGGTTTCTGGTAGATGTGTGGACAAAACTCATTTAATTCATTATTAAGATGGTAATAATTATGGAGTACTTTCTTTGCTCTAGGCACCATGTTAGATGAAGGGAATTCAGTAGTGAGAAAGAAAGATGTGTCCCTATGTTCATGGACTTTTCATTCTAGTGGGAAAAATAATACCAGATTAGGATTAGAACTGAGCAGAAATTTAGGATACTGAGAACAGGAGTAACAGTTATATAGGAAGGAATCCGGAAGGCCTAAGGAAGAGACATTTAAGCTGTGACTTGATGGTAAGAGGCCAGGCATGAAAAGAGTATTCTAGGCAAGAGTACTCACAAACACACATAACCACAAAGAGAATTCTACAGTCTTTTACAGACTAAATGCAAAGATCTTTTAAAAATATTAACTGTTTATAATTTAATTCTCACAATAATCCTATACTATACATGTAGGGTAGTTCTAATTAATAAAGATGTCCAGTTAGAGAGCTTGACAATAGTTTTTATCATGTTAAAATATCCTGTGTTAATTGTTCATAGTATTATACATTTAATTCTATATCTAGAACATAATGAAGTATTATAAAACTTATTGAAGCAGATTATATTACAAAAGAATAAAGTTGCTAAATCACAAAATGTACATATAATGCATTTGCCTTCATAGTTTTATTTATTTTTAAAGATTTTATTTATTTATTTGACAGAGATCACAAGTAGGCAGAGGCAGGCAGAGAGGGAGAGAGGAGGAAGCAGGCTCCCCTATGAGCAAAGAGCCTGATGCTGCGCTCGATCCCAGGACCCTTCCTCTGAGGCTTTAACCCACTGAGCCACCCAGGCGCCCCTTAACTTCATAGTTTTAAAAATGACCAGGAAATTTTTTTTTTTTAAATTTTGTTTTTGGGTGATGAAGAGTTGCCTTTAAGTAAGATATCTTATGTAATAATATTTACCTTAAGTACAATGCTAATAGCAAGCTTCTAGGAACTTTTGGATGAATTTCATAAACAGAAATGTACTTACTTGTACTGATTTCTCATTTCTGCCATTACAAAATATTCGATTTGTATGGGACTAATGTCAAGGACAAATAGAATTCAGAGTAAACAAGTATGAAGAGTGTTTGTGAACCAGATCTCCTCTACATTTCCTTACTACATCCCTACCAGGATCCTTCCATGTTCATGCTTTTTAGTCTCTTTTTTTTGCTCTGCTTTGAGTAGCCACTAACACCTTTTTTGCTTATCCCTGGAGTCACAGGTGAGTCCTGAGTCTGCCTCCCTTCCCTGGACAGAGGAACCTGGGGAACTTGATTCCAGAGAGGCCCAGCTCATGGCCACCTGAGAAATAGAAAGAAAAACTACTTTCTATTCTTGTTGTTTGTGTTCTGTGAATCAGTGTGATGTTTTATAACTATTCAGGTGCTGAGAAATAGTGTAAGTGGCATTTGATGTTTTGTGCTATAACAATAGATCTACTATCACTGACGTGAAAATTATAAAATCTGTCAGCCAAAAAAAAAAATCAGATTATTAACATAGATTCCTTTTTTTCTATAATATAACATATTCTGTATTAACAACTTGGGCAGCTGTGCTTCAAATCCCTAAGGTGTCTTTGAATTTAGTTATTGTAATTCAGGTGACTTTCAGGTTTCTTATGGAGGGGGGTGTTTTGTTGTTTTTCTTCCTCCAGAAGGCCTGGCATTTTTAATCAGTTCTCCAGGGAAAGGTTGACTGAATGTTCCAAACTTTGTTGGTTCAATGTTGCTAAATAAAATCTTCCAGTAATTAATTTTGGGGAGAAAGGTAACTTTCCTTCTGGATCTACTAGTTGTCTTTCTCTTTGGGAGTTTACATTGAAGGAGTACAAATAATTTAATTTAGCAAAACTCTGAAAGATTACTCTTATTTTAGCTTTCCAGGAGATTGTGGGCATGGCAGCACCGTATATGCCTGTAAGGGGTATTGATATGATTAATAATAATATATATAATACATAGTTCAAAAGAAAGATTAGGCTTCTTAAACCATTTGTTTTCACTTTTCAAAGGGGCCTATGATAAATGCTTTTCTAAATATGAATATCCTTTTGTGAAGCGATTTTATTTAGGGTTTGACAATTTGCATTATCATATCATGATTTTTGGGCTGTTCAGTTGTAATTTTGTTTTAAAGAACAAAGGGCAAGTAACAGATATGTGATTAAACAAAATGAGAATTTGAGTTTTCTTTTGTTCGTCTTTATGGCAAATTGATTTGGTCTCTGCTCTTGGGGCAAATCATGAAAACCAGAGCTCTAACTTCCTCCATTCCAAAATTTGTCAAAAAAAGCTTTTTGCTTTGTTTTCCTTCCATTTAATTACTTAAATAATATTTAATATTATAAAAGATCAAAACATTACAGAAGTGAAATGTTCAGAACAAAATATGAAAGACCACCCCCCCAAACTTTTGTGGGCATCCTTTCAGCTTCTTCATTTTCATGTATAAATACGTAAGTATTCTATTACCTATGTAAATGTGTATGAATTTTAAAAACATATAAAATGACTTTTTTTTCAAAATTTTTTTAAAAAAACAATCTGCAAGCTGCTTTTTTCACTTAGGGGCCTCTTTTTTAACTGTTGCATAGTTTATGTGTACTATATTTAATTTGACCAAACCTTATATCTGTTTCTATATACATGTAAGACTTTTTTTTAAAGATACGAATGGGTCTAATACCTTTTCTGCCCTGATAGTCCTATTATTCACAATTATAGACTGAACTGCCTGAAGTCCATAGATTTATTTACTTGATTCCTGGCTTTTTGTGACTATCACTGTCCCATGTTCAAATGTTTTTCTCTTACCAACAGTGTTCATTATTGGCATCTTAAAAAATTGTGGCCCATATTTGTCTCAGTTTTTTCTATGCCAGGTTTATAAGGAGTCTTATTCTACTTTGATGCTGGCTTGTGGGGCAGATGGTGCAAATCCAGTGATTCAGATTATAAATCCAAGTGGTAATTTAATGGTATTTAAAGTGAATTTAATCAGGGTTCACAAGCATATGCTACAGTATCAAGTTGAAATCCTATTTATTCTTTTGGTAAGGAAACTGCTGTGAAACCTATTTAAAAAGTTTGTTACGTCTTACTTAGATTTTAAAAAATATGTATGGCTTAAAAATGATGACAATGATAAGGTATTTAAGAAATAGTTCCAGAAACAGAAAGAAGAAAAACTGCTAGTAACAGTAGAGTTTTTTTCATTAAAGAACCTAAGTGTGTTCTCTAATGAACATTTACTACAGAGGAAGGAGAAACTTAAAGAAGTGGCTAATTGGCAGGAGAGTGAGGATCAAACAATAGTAATTAGCAGGAAATAAAAGGGACAAAACTTTGTTACCCAGGTAATCGTTAGGACCTAATTAGAAATAAAGATCTCCGTGTGGGGTGGGGGGCAGCGCCTGGCTGGCTTAGTAGGTGGAGCACGCACTCCTGATCTTGGGGATATGAGTTCGAGCCCCATGTTGGGTACAGAGATTACTCAATAATGTGTGTGTGTGTGTGTGTGTGTGTGTGTGTGTGTGTGTGTGTAGTTTAACAGAAGTTTATTTCTCATTCCCATAAAGTCTCATTCCCATAGGACTGTGGGACTCTCCAGCTGCGCTCTCCATGTAGGGGGCTCAGCATTCCAAACTACTTTGAGTTTCTGGCCCCTTTTTCTGTGTGGGCTTCCATGACTGAGGCAGGAAAAGTACTAGGGTCTTGCAACAACAAATAAAGCCTTAAGCCCAGAAAATTAAGTCTTTAAAAAAATATTTTGAGGATAGCCTCAGAGCAAACTAGTTTTCTTCTTTGAACCCTGATGACTCTGTAAGTAAAAAAAAGTTATTTTAGAAGTTGACATGGCAAAGAACAGTTGATACTTAATCTGAAAAAGTTTTTTTTTTGACTTACAAAAAATAAATTTAGCAGTAAAAACATTTACTATCCTTCATTCTTTGAAGCAAAAAGAATTGAGAGCTATGGTTTTTGGTTAGAGAACTTAGTATGGGAGCACACTAGTCTAGAATTGAGAGCTATGGTTTTTGGTTAGAGAATTTAGTATGAGAGCAGACTACTATAGAGTCACAGGCCTGTGCTTAGATTAGGCCAAGGGAGCTTTCCAGTGCTTTGGGAAGCTTTGTAGGTATATTTAAAGGACTGATTGAAATAATAGTTTTAGTTGAATGGTATTTGTACATGGCTAATTCTGTTTAAATTGTGTTATGTGTGTGTGTGTGTGTGTGTGTGTGTGTACATTTTTCAGTGAATAGAAAAAATTTCAAACATACACAAACGTAGAGAGAATATAACAAACCACCATGTCCCTATCACTTGGCTTTAGTATTTTTCAACTATGGCCAATCTTGTTTCATTTGTACCTTCATCTACTTTGTTCCCTCACCCTCAGATTATTTTAAAGCAAATCACAAGCCTAATTTTATTCACAAATACTTTAATATTTATCTCTAAAAGGAACTCTAAAATTTTGATCATAATACCATTATCATAACTCCAAAATTAATGGTAATTCTTAGTATAATCAAACATCCAGTTTTTTAAATTAGCATTTTTGTTTGAATAAGAATCAAAATAAATTGATATATCATAATTGATGTCTGTTAAATCTCCCTTTTCTTGAAATTTAAAAATAATTTAGCTTTTTAATTTGAATTAACTTTAGATCTACAGTGGCAAAAATAGTATAGCTCCCCTACTTGTTAACATCTGGCATAATTATAGTACAATGATCAGAACTAAGAAATTAACATCAGTATAATATTATTAACTACTTAGTAAGTTCAGTCTCACCAGTTCTTACGCTAATGTTCTTTTTCTGTTCCAGGGTCTAATCCAATGTTCTACACTGCATGTGGTTGTCATGTTGCCATTCTTTCCTCTGATCTGTGACAGTTCTTTAGTCTTTGCTTTCATGACATTAAAGCATTTGAAAACTACTGGTAGTTATTTGATGAAGAGTCCCTTAGTTGCAGTTTGATGTTTTCTTATGATTGCATTGAGGTTGTACATTAGAGAAATATTATGGAGATGACATACCCTTCTCAGTGCAGCATTATCAGGGGTTCCATGCTGTCAGTATCACTTATTACTGGTGATGTTAACCTCGATCACGTTAAGGTGGTGTCTTAGTGGTTTCTCACTGTAAGGTTATTTTTCCTTTATTTGTTCTTAGATTGAGGTTGTTTCTGTAGTTTTTTTTTGTAGCCTGGATTTTGCTGATTACATTCCCATAGTGATGTTTAACATGTGATTATGTAAACTGGGTTAGATGTATAGGGTTCTTAGGTACAGGTTGATTTTTGGTATAGGTGATAAGTATCGGGGGGTACTCCTGTCTGGTTGTTTCTCTTGTTAGATTATCCTTTTAGTTTTATTAATTTCCAAAGCTGGCCAAAAATAAAAAAATCTATAGTTCACTTTTGGGGGGGGGATTATTTATTTATTTATTAACATACAGTATATTGTTTGTTTCAGGGGTACAGGTCTGTGATCCATCAGTCTTACACAATTCACAGCACTCACCATAGCACATAACCTCCCCAATGTCCATCACCAGGCCACCCTATCCCTCCCATCCCACTCCCCTCCAGCAACCCTTAGTTTGTTTCCTGAGATTAAGAGTCTCTTATGGTTTGTCTCCCTCTCTAGTTTCTTCTTGTTTCATTTTCCCCTCCCTTCCCCTATGATCCTGTTTTGTTTCTCAAATTCCTCATATCAGTGAGGTCATATGATAATTGTCTTTCTCTGATTGACTTATTTCAGTTAGCATAATACCCTCCAGTACCATCCACCATTTGTTGTTGCAAATGGCAAAATTTCGGGTTTTTGACAACTGCATAGTATTCCATTGTATACGTGTGTGTATGTGTGTATCATACATATATATGATGTCATATATATGTCACATATATATATATATATGACATTTTCTTTATCCATTCATCTGCTGATGGACATCTAGGCTCTTCCCATAGTTTGGCTATTGTGAACATTGCTGCTATAAACATTGGGGAGCATGTGCCCCTTCAGATCACTACATTTATATCTTTAGGGTAAATACCCCATAGTGCAGTTGCTGGGTTGTAGGGTAGCTCTATTTTCAACTCTTTGAGGAATGTCCATTCTGTTTTCCAGAGTGGCTGCACCAGCTTGCATTCCCACCAACAGTGTAGGAGGGTTCCCCTTTCTCCATATCCTTGCCAGCATCTGTCATTTCCTGACTTGTAAATTTTAGCCATTCTGACTGGTGTGAGGTGGTATCTCACCATGGTTTTGATTTGTATTTCCCCCATGTGAAGTGATGTTGAGCACTTTTTCATGTGTCTATTGACCATTTGGATGTTTTCTGCCCATTTCTTGATTGGATTATTTGTTCTTTGGGTGTTGACTTTGGTAAGTTCTTTATAGATTTTGGATACGAGCCCTTTATCTGATATGTCAGTTGCAAATATCTTCTCCCATTCTGTTGTCTTTGGTTTTGTTGACTGTTTCCTTTGCTGTGCAAAAGCTTTTGATCTTGATGAAGCCCCAGCAGTTCATTTTGTCCTTGCTTCCCTTGGCTTTGATGATGTTTCTAGGAAGAACTTGCTGCAGTTGAGGTCGAAGATGTTGCTGCCTATGTTCTCCTCAAGGATTTTGATGGATTTTTGTCTCACATTGAGGTCTTCGTTTTGAGTTTATTTTTGTGTGTGGTGTAAGAAAGTGGTCTAGCTTCATTCTTCTGCATGTGGCTGTCCAATTTTCCCAATACCATTTGTTGAAGAGACATTTTTCCTGTTGGATATTCTTTCCTGCTTTGTTGAAGATTAGTTGACCACACAGTTGAGGCCCATTTCTGGGTTCTCTATTCTGTTCCATTGATCTATATGTCTGTTTCTGTGTCAGTACCATACTGTCTTGATGATGACAGCTTTTGTAATAGAGCTTGAAGTCCAGAATTGTGATGCCACCAGCTTTGGTTTTCTTTTTCAACATTCCTCTGGCTATTTGGGGTCTTTTCTGGTCCCATGCAAATTTTAGGATTACTTGTTCCATTTCTTTGAAAAAGTTGATGGTATTTTGATAGGGATTGCATTAAATGTGTAGATTGCTGTAGGTAGCATAGACATTTTTGCAATATTTGTTCTTCCAATCCATGCACATGGAACGTTTTTCCATTTCTTTTTGTCTTCCTCAGTTTTTTTCATGATTACTTTATAGTTTTCTGAGTACAGATTCTTTGCCTCTTTGGTTAGAATTATTCCTAGAAATCTTACGGTTTTGGGTGAAGTTTTAAATGGGATTGATTCCTAATTTCTCTTTCTTCTGTCTCATTGTTAGTGTATAGAAATGTAACTGATTCCTGTGTACTGATTTTATATCCCTACACTTTACTGAGTTCATGTATGAGTTCTAGCAGTTTTGGGGTGGAGTCTTTTGGGTTTTCCACAAGTATCATATCATCTGCAAAGAGTGAGTATATTAGCTGTTGTGAGTAAGCTGTTATGAACAGAGGTGTGAAAGTAGCTGAGTTCCTGCTTTTATTTATTTCGGGTATATACCTTTGAGTGGAATTGCTGGGTCATATGGTAATTCTCTCACCTTGTGAGGAACTGCCAAATTGTTTTCCACAGTGGCTATACCATTTCATATTCTTATCAGCGTTCCCCAAGGGTTCCATTTTCTTCAGATTCTTGCCAACACAACAGGGCTTTGATTTCCATTTCCCTAATGATGTTGAATATCTTCTAATGTGTTTGTGGACCATATGTATATCCTCATTAGAGAAATGTCTACTTAAGTCTTTGTCCATTTTTAAATAGGGTTGTTGTCTTTTTGTTGCAATGTAGTTCTTTTTATGTAAGTCTGAGTTTTTTCATCAAATAAATAGTGAATATTTTTTCCCATTCTGTAGTTTGTTTTTTCATTTTCTTAATAATGTTTTCTGCTACATATAGAAGCTTTTGATGAAGCCCAGTTTATTCTTTTATTGCTCATGTTTTGGGGTCATATTTCAGAATGTGTTGCCAAATTCAGGGTCATGAAGATTTATCTATTTTCTTCTAGGAGTTTTATGATTTTATCTCTTATATTTAGGTCTGAAATTTCATGGATTTTTGTGTTAAGTTTTGTTTATTATGGGAGGTAGGGATCCGGTTTTCCCAGAAGTATCTCTTGAAGAGACTATTCTTTCCCCCACTGAGTGAACTTGACACCCTAGTGGAAAAACAATTGGTGATATGTGGAGGGTTTATTTCTGGACTCTTAGTTTTATTCTGTTGGTCTGTATGTTTATATTTTGATTATTTAATGTAACTTTGCCAGTTTTTAAGTTGTATGCTGTGAGTGCTCCAGATTTGTTCTGCTGTTTCAAGGATGTTTGGCTATTCAGAGCCTCTTACCTTTCCATGTGAATTTGAGAATGAATTTTCCCATTTCTACAAATGAATAATTTTTTTAAAATTCACTTTTCGATTCTGTTTTGGACATTTGTCCATGCTAATAGGGATTTACTTAATTTACCTGTTAATGGATTATAAAGGAGTATCTGAAATTCTAGTCCAAGATGGCAACATAGAAGACCTTACCTCCAACATTGACACACCAAATCCATAACTGTTGTTAGAGCAGTTCCTCCTGAAAAAAAGCTGACAGGTGACTGAACAGCTTCTTCACAACAAAAGATAGATATACTATATTTCTGTTTCTTTTGTTGTTCTCTATGTGGTAACATATGGAACCCAAACCACTGCAGACTATAGTGGGGAGGGACTATAGTACTGAGGGATGCTAAGCAGATATGTTTGCTCTAGACAAAAGAAAAAAAAAACTGGTTTAAAATGGTAACTAGAATGTAAAGGAACCAGCTCTAGAGCCCTGCCAAACAGCAGGAGAGCTGTTGGTAAGCACTAGACTTTGTGTTCCTCCTCCATCTTGGAAGTACAGCTGGGAGAAGAGGCTGGGTGCCTTGACAGGCCTGCTGCCTCAGGGAGCCCCAGGCCATCTAGTGCATACCAACACCAGATGCCTTGGGGCACAGTAAAAAAGGCTGCCATTTAAAAAGAGCAACTACAAGAAAAACAGAACTGGAGGCATTACAATTCCAGACTTCAAATTTTATTACAAAGTGGGAATAATTAAAATTGTATAATATTGGCATAAAAATAGACCTATAGATCAATGTGACAAAACAGAAAACCCAGAAATAAACATGACTATATAGTCAATCAATCTGTACGAAAGGAGGAAAGGATATACAGTGGGAAAAAGACAGTCTCTTCAACAAATGCTGCTGGGAAAACTGGACAGCCATATGCAAAAAAGTGAAAATTAGACCACCTTTTTTTTTTTTTTTTTTTTTTTTGCTATATGCAAAAATAAATTCTAAGGGCCTAAATGTAAGACTTGAAACCATAAATATCCTAGAGGAGAGGACAGGCAGTCATTTCTCTGACATTGGCCATACCAACATCTTCTTAGGTATGTCTCCTGAGGCAAAGGAAATAAAAGCAAAAATAAACTTTTGGGACTACAGCTAAATAAGAAGCTTCTGCACAGTGAAGGATACAACCAACCACATGAAAAGACAACGTACTGAATGAGAGAAGATATTTGCAAATGACCTATCGGATAAAGGGCTAGTATCTAAAATATATAAAGGACTTAACAAACTCAACACCCCAAAAAACAAATAATCAGTTAAAAAATGTGCAGAAGACATGAACAGACATTTTTCCAAAGAAGCCATGCAGGTGGCTGACAGACACATGAAAAGATGCCCAGTATCACTCACCATCAGGGAAATGCAAATCAAAACTACAATGAGATATCACTTCATACCTATCAGAATGGCTAAAACCAAACCGCAAGAAACAAGTGTTGTCAAGGATGTGGAGAAAAAGGAACTTTCATGCACTGTTGGTAGGAATGCAAGCTGGTGCAGCTACTGTGGAAAACAGTATGGAGTATCCTCAAAAAGTTCAAAATAGATTCTATAAGCCAGTAATGCTGTAATAAACTATGGAAGGAGGCCAAGTGTCCACTGATGTACAAATGGATAAAGAAAGTATGGTATGTATATACAGTAGACTGTAGCTGAGCCATAAAAAATGGAATCTTGCTATTTACAACAACATGGGTAGAGCTAGAGAAAATAATACTATGTGAAATAAGTCAGAGAAAGACAAATACCATACGATTTTACTCATGGGGGGTGCGGGAGAAGAGAGACACCAAGAAACAGACTAAGAGAACAAACTGATGGTTACCAGAGGGGAGGTGGGTGGGAGGATGGGTGAAATAGGTGATGAGGATTAAGGAGTACACCTGTCATGATCTAAACAAAACAAAAACCAAAGAACAACTACAGTATAAAGGATCTGAACAAGAAGGGAAAATCTGCCAAACAAGAAGGGAGCTGTTGAAATTCTTTCTGGGTAGGAGGGGCTGGTAAGAGCCTTGCTTTACATTTCCCCTTCACCTTGATAGCATGGACAGGAGAAGGATATGGGTGCGCTAGCTGACCTATCACCCCAGTGAGCCTCGGGGCCCTAGGCCACACCAGCCCCAGCCATCCCACCAAGGCAGCCTCAGAGCAACATAAACCAGGACTCTCATGGTCAGCACTTACTGCAGTTCCAGCCATCATCAAAGGTGACACAGGTACCAACCATCCTGGAACACTCTAGACCCATACCACTCTGGCTCCAGATGGCTTTGCTAGGGCCCTCTTAGAGTGCTCTGGAACCTCCTATCTTAAGTGTACTGAGTGCGCAAGGACACCCCACTTTTCTTTCACTTTGGCTCTCCTGCCAGGGTGCCTTCTGCACAGAGAGATTTGGGACCCCCCAGCCCATGCCAGCCATAGCTCCAGGCAGCCAACCCGGCACACATAGCTTCCACTGGGGATGACCATATAAAAGACCATTTCCTTCAAGTTTAGGAGAATTCTAATTCATAGAAAGAAACACCAGATGTCAAAGTGAGACAGAGGAATATACTCCAAATGAAATGGAGATAAGCAATATGTGTGATAGAATTTAAAGTAATGATCATGAAGGTGCTCACTGGACTGGAGAGAACTCAGAAAATACAAAACAGAACCATCAGAGTTGAAGAATACAATAACTGAAACAAGAAATACACTAGAGGGAATCAACAGTAGATTAGTGGATGCAGGGGAACTGATCAGTGATCTAGAAGACAAGGTCATGGAAAGCACCAAGCTGAACAGCAAAAAGAGTTTAAAAAATGAGAGGCTAAAAGATGTCTTGAACAATATCAAATGCACATTCACATTATAGAGGTCCCAGAAGGTGAAGAGAGAGCGGAAGGAAATAGGCGTCTTGGTCAAGGAATCACACAGAGTTCTAAACAAGATGAACCCAAGGAGGTCCACATCACTCGACACATAGTAATTGAAATCTCAAACATTAGAGATAAATAGGAAATTTTAAAGCAGCGACAGAGGGAAACAGCAGCAACTTTGAATGTATATTATTACTCCCTTTTGGCCCGTAAAGAGCTGAGAGAATATTCTTGGTTGTAGAGTTTTTTTTTTTTTTTCTCCTATTTGGCAAAGAGTGATAGAGTTTTCCAAAGAAAAGTTAAACTAAACCAAGCTTACAAGAAATTAGTTAAAGGGAATTCTTTAAGTGGAAAAGAAAAGGCCCTAAC
Source organism: Lontra canadensis (assembly GCF_010015895.1). NCBI lineage: Eukaryota > Metazoa > Chordata > Mammalia > Carnivora > Mustelidae > Lontra > Lontra canadensis. Next base: position 59,081,170 of record NW_022630996.1, on the reverse strand, counting down.
TGGAAGTAGGGAAATATGAATAAAAAGATGTATAATATGCCAACATTTATATGAACTGTGGAAGTGGGAGTTAAAAAGTTCCTTTAGAATGTTTTCAAACCTAAGTGGCCACCATTTTAATATAACTTGGAATGTTACATACAAACCTCATGTTAATCACAAACTGAAAACTTACAGTAGGTACACCAAAAAATAAAGAGAAGCCAAGCATAACATCACAGAGTCACTAATCACAAGGGAAAAGAGTAAGAAAGGAAGAAATGAGCAGAGAACTACAAAAGCAACTGGAAAACAGTTTAACAAAATGACAAAAACATACCTGTCAGTCATTACTTCAAATGTAAATGGTTTATATGCTCCAATCAAAAGATATTAGATTACTGAATGGATTAAAAAAACACAAAGACCCATCTATATGCTATCTACAAGAGACTCACTTTAGAGCTGAAGACACATATAGACTGAAAGTGAAAGAATGGGAAAAGATACTCCATTTAAAAGGGAGGAAAAAAAAAACGGGGAAGCAATACTCACATCAGACAAAATAGACTTTAAAACAAGGACAGTAATGAGACAAAGAAGAGCACCACATAATGATAGAGGGATCATCCAACAAGAGGATATAGCAGTTATAAATAGCTATACACCCAAAAGATAGAAAGGGAGAAATTGGGAGTAATACAGAAATAGTAAGGGACTTTAACATCCCACTTGCATCAATGGGTAGATTATTCAGGCAGAAAACTAATAAGGCAACAGCAGCTTTACATTTTTTTTTAAGACCAGATGGACTTACATATATAACATTCCATCCGAAACAACAGAATATACATTCTCTTCAAGTGCACTTGACAATTCTCCAGGATAGATCACATGTTAGGCCACAAAACAAGTGTCAGTAAATTTAAGAAGATTGAAATCCTATCATCCATCTTTTGTGACCACAAGGGAATGAAACCAGAAACCAGTCACAAGGAAAAGATGGAGAAAACCCATGGAGGCTAAACAACGTGCTACTGAACAAGCAGTGAGTCAACAAAGAAGTCAAGTGGAAATGAACAAAACATGGAGACAAATGAAAATGAAAACACGACAGCCCCAAATCTTTGTGATGCAGCGAAAGCCATTTCAGGAGAAACTTACAGTGGCACAGGCCTACCTCAAGAAATGAGATAAATCTCCAACAACCTAAGCTTACACCTGCAGGAGCTAGCTAGAAAAAGAACACACAAAGCCCAAATCTAGTAGAAGTTAGGAAATAATAAAGATCAGAACAGAAATAAATGAAATGGAGATGAAAACAACAACGGAAAAAGTCGATGAAACCAAAAGCTGGCTCTTCGAAGAGATGAAGTAGCTGAATAGACCTTAGTGTATTTGTCCTTCCTCCTACTGAAAACTACCATGAGATCGCTTCCATTTTTGCTTTGACAAGGAATACCGAGCTTCTTGTGCTCCTCATTCACATGTTTGAAAGTCTCTTTAGGGTCATAGTTCTCAACCTGGATCGCTTTTGCCTGCCAGGGAACATTTGGCAATGTTTGCAGACATTTTTGATTATCAAGATTGTCAGGCATACCTCAGGGAGGTATGCTCCTGGCATCTAATGGATAGAGACAAGAGATACTGCTAAAACATCCTACCGGGTAAGAACAGACTCCAATCCACCCCACCACAAAGTATTATCCAAATTATCCAGTTTGTTAATAGTGCGAAGGTTGAGAAACCCTGCTGTGGGGCATATACTTTGAGGTGGGATTGCTAAAGCTTGGGGTATGTGCAACTCTTTTCTAGTTATTTTATGAAACAGATGTCTGTAAAAAATATTTTCAATACAGGTAAAGGTTTGGAATGTCTTGAATTAAAGTTTCTTTGGTGATAATGGCAACCCAGCAGTTATAAGCAATTTAATTAAACCAGATGGAGTTAGTGGCATTACATAGAGTTAACTCATATATTTACTTACATAGAGGGTGCATATAATCTTTTAACTTCATGAACTAAAACACATGGTTGCCTCCTGTCTGATGAAAGATTAACTGTACAGGAGAGTCTGCTTCAAAAAAGTATCCCTTGTGTAAGACAATAGTAGTTGGAATATTAGGCTGAAGATGATGATTAAATAAGAGAAAAATGACAGCATGAAAAATGTAGAATTTTTTCCTGACAGAAATTATTATTAAATATAGAAGGGTTAAAGGTTTGAAAACGTTCTCTCTAGTGTGATTTAAATTAATGCTTTAATTGTAAGCAAGGGAATTGATCATGAATTTTGCAACCCACTTATAAGTCTTTAAGACCCCTCCACCCCCATAAAAACCCAAGGAAAGCTACAGCCCCAGAACTATCGGCAATGCTTGTGTGCATACAATTTAGCACATGACTGTTGGGTGGTTTATGCATGTTCTTTGAGTCTGTTCATGGGTCACACCCAGCCCACAGATTTCTAGGTTAAAAACTTTGCTAAAAAGGTATATTTGAAATTGTCAGTGAGTAGTAAAGACACAACTATATTGTTTGTATCTTCAGTGATGGAGAGAAATAGGTGACTTGGAATTAGAATTTTTCAAGTCCTCTAACATTAAGTGGATGAGTACTTAATTATATATATAAACATACATATATATGTGTGTATATATACATATATATATAATTTTATATATATATATAAACCTTTTTTTTTTTGTCTTTTTATTAGGTGTATGCAGCAGTGCTATGGCAACAAACTAATGAAAACAGACAAAATTCAACAGAAAAAGTATGTTTTGGAGTTGCCCTCCCAGAAGAAAAACTTAATGAGTTTCGTGATGAACAAATCGGACAGTTGCAGGAGCTGATGCAAGAAGCGACTAAACCCAATAGACAATTCAGTATGACTGAATCCAGGAAACCAAAATGTTAGACTATACAATAAAGCTTAACAAGTATTTTAAGTTGCACTACTGGTTAATTACCCCATAGATACAGGTGTAGTGAAAAGAAGGGCCATCTGTACCCCAATGTTCACAGCAGCAGTGGCCACAGTCATCAAACTGTGGAAAGAAACAAGATGCCCTTCAACGGACGAACGGATAAAGAAGATATGGTCCATATATTATGCCTCCATCAGAAAGGATGAATACCCAACTTTTGTATCAACATGGATGGGACTGGAAGAGATTATGCAGAGTGAAATAAGTCAAGCAGAGAAAGTCAATCATCATATGGTTTCACTTACTTGTGGAGCGTAAGGAATAACGTGGCAAGTATTGGGAGATGGAGAGAAGTGAGTTGGGGAAAATCAGAGGGGGAGACAAACCATGAGAGACTGTGGACTCTGAGAAACAAACTGAGGGTTTTGGAAAGAAAGGGAATGGGGGGTTGGTTGAGCCTTGTGGGGGTATTAAGGAGGGCACGTATTTCATGGAACACTGGGTGTGGTGCATAAACAATGAATCTTGGAACACTGAAAAAAAATTAAAGAAAAAATAACTATTTTAAGTTCAGAAGCCCTTATTTTAACTCCCCTGGTTTTTTTACACTTTATTTCTTAAGCTTTTAGGCTTTAAGAATGCCTGGTATTAATGAAATATTTTATTTGGGGATGTTATTAATGCTGTCTGTAATATATAGATCAATATTAGTAGATAAGACTTCATATTATTGAAGTAACACTACTTGCTGGATAGGATTTGATTTTTGGACTAAACAAGAAAGTGACTCTTCCTTGGAAAAGTAATGGAATTTTGCCAGAAGTTTTTTTTTTTTTTTTTTTTAAGATTCTATTTATTTATTTGACAGAGAGAGATCACAAGTAGACAGAGAGGCAGGCAGAGAGAGAGAGATAGAGAGGGAAGCAGGCTCCCCGCTGAGCAGAGAGCCCGACACGGGACTCGATCCCAGGACCCCGAGATCACGACCCGAGCCGAAGGCAGCGGCCCAACTCACTGAGCCACCCAGGAGCCCCCAGAAGTTTTTTTATATATAAATTTAATGCTGTTCTTGTTGAAGCATTATTAGCCTCATGGTTTTAGCTTCAACAGGTAAGTATATTGTGATAATAACAGATGTGGAATTCTAACAAGGTTGTTATTTACATGCATTGTCAACCTGAAAGTTTCATCATTTCTACTTTAATAATGTATGATTATTTTTGTAAACAGCCCTTCTCCCTGAGTGATTGTTCAGATACAATGAAAGATTAAAAAGAAGCTTTAAGATTCGGTATCATACATTGTATAACCCATCATATAAATGATAGTGTAATGTATTTACAGTGTTTTTCAGTAACAGATGACCCATTAATATATAGAGATATAAAACACTTTCATAAAACTTTTTGTTGATTATAAACAAAAAAGTTAAGTGGTAATCCCATGCACATCCTGAAATGTTTAATTTTTAAAAATTACTAAAATGACTTGTAACTTTAATTATGTATGTCTACTTTGAGATTCTGAAGTGATCATTTTTCAGATGCTATTGCATTTATTCAGATCTTTAAAAATTGATCCATATTTACTATCTTGCCATATTGGGCTTCTCTCTGTGAACAGCTGCCAGACTCCTCACTCCATTTAGCAGTCCTCATTGAGTCTACAGCCCTTAATGTAAATTGATATAACCACTGTGGAAAAGAGTATGGATGTTCCTCAGAAAATCAAAAATGGAAATACCATATGATCTAGTAATTGCACTACTGGGTATTTACCCAAGAATTCGAAAACACTAATTCAAAAAGATGTATGCACCCCTATGTGTACTGCAGCATTATTTACAATAGTCAAGATATGGGTCCTAAGTGTCCATTGATAGGTGAATGAATAAAGAAGACACAGTGTGTGTATGTGTATATATAAAATGAAGTATTACTCGGCCATAAAAAAAAGAATGAGATCTTGTAATTTGCAACAAAATGGATGGACTTAGAATAATACCCTCTAAGTAAAGTAAGTCAGACAGAGAAGGACCAATGGCATATGATTTCACTTATATGTGGAACTAAAACACAAAACAAATGAACAAACAAGCAAAAATCGAAACAGTCTCAAATACTGAGAACTGTTAGTTGCCAAAGGGGAGCGGGATGGGGAATGCAAAATAAATGAAGGGAATTGAGAGGCATAAACTTTCGATTATAAAATAAGTCATACTGAAAAATATGAAAAATATTTTTCGTATTTTCACTGAAAAATACGGTATAGAGAATAGGACAGTATTCTAAAATAGTCTATTATTGTAATAACTTTCTGTAGTGACAGAGGGTAACTACACTTACTGTTGTGAACACTGTGTAACGTATGTAATTGTTGAATTACTATGTTGTTCACTTGAAACCAGTGTAATAGTATACATTGACTATATACTTCAATTAAAAATAGAAAAAGTAAAGCGTAAGTTATATAAGAAGAGAATAAAGGTATTTTAATTTAAGTATAAATGTGATTTCTAATGTTTAACTCATTTTTATATAAAAACCACTTTAGTGGTTACACGTTATATAGAATTTTTGAATGTAAAACCAACCACTAAAATTATTGTTTTATAGAAATGAGTGTGTAACTTTCAAGCTAGTAATTGAGGAAAAATGAGGTAGAAAAAAATTTTATAAAATAAGGAAAGTAAAAAGAAAAACAGAATGAACAGAAAAAATTTGAGATTATAGAATAAATAAAATTTGTTAGTAACACATCAAATATGTGGACTAAGTTATCCAGCTGGAGGCAGAATAAGCTGATTGACAAAACCATTTGTATGTGCTTATATACACACCTATAGCATAAAATAAAGTTTGAAAGTAAAATTTTGGTGAAAGGTATACCAATGAAAAGTAATCTGATATAGGTATATTTATATCTGAAAACAACTGTAAAGACAGAAATACCATTAAAGAAAGCAAACTTCATATAATGAAAGGTTTAATTCACTGAGAGGGTAATTTTTAAATTGGTTTACCTAGAAGTAAATGATTAAGCAGCCCCATATTTTAGGGAGTTAACACAGTTGTAAATCACCAATGAATCAATCAAGAAATACTAATGGATCCTATATTTTAGAAAATGAACACTGGTGAAATACTCTGTGAAATTTATGGGCTGTAGCTTAAAACAGTAGCTGGAGGAAATTCATCGCTTTGAATGTATCTAGCAAAAAGAAAGACTGAATATTAATGAGAAGTATCTATCTTATAAATTAGAAAAACAGCACAAAATAATCCCAAAGGAAATAAAGATTAGAGCAGAAAGTAATAAAAAAATGAAGTTTATTCTTAGAAAAAGACTTTTTTTCAGTGACAAATCTCTGGTAAAGTTGGATAAGAAAAAAAAGTATCAGGAGGGAAAAGAGGACATAACCATTTCTTTTCTGACATTTAATAGATATACTATGAACAACTCAAAGCCAGAAAATTTTCAGTGTATAAGAGCTAATTTTTAGAAATTATATAGCTTAGCAAAGTAGACCCCCCCCCAAAAAAAGGTTCCATAGCTCTTCCATTAATTTTATCAATATTAATAGAAAATTTAAGGCTTAAACAACTTCTTTGGTGAGTACAGCTAAATATTCAGGAACTTAAACAAGTTTTTCCAGAGAGTAGAAAAAGAGGTATACTTCTTCCTAACATCATTTTGTGAGACGGTCAAATATCTGATACCAAATAATGGTGTCAGTAAGGAAAATTACAGGCCAATTTCACTTATGATATAGATGCATAATTCTAAATATTAGTAAAACAAATACAGTAAAAGATGATTCATCATGACTTGGTCACGTTTATGTTAGAAATCCAAGGTTGTTTTCACATTAGAAAATCAATTACTATGATCCACCACATAATCAAATTAAAGATTTAATTGTGATCTCATTAGAGCTATAAAAAGCATTTGCTAAGCATTCAACATCTATTCATGATAAAAATCCTCTTAGCAAACTAGATATAAAGGGCACTTCATCAGTCTAATTAAAGGGTTTCTATCAAACATCTGCAACAAACATAATGAATCCTTGAAAGCTTTCTCTTTGAGATTGGGGAAAAGACACGAATGTCTGTCATCACTGCCTTTCAAATCAAAACTGTAAGTCTGAAATAATTTTAATGTATACGTTGAACATCCCCAAGAATCTACAAATTATTAGAATAAGAAATTTAACAAGTTTGTTAGATGCAAAAATTGCTGTATAAAAATCAATTGCAGGGCGCCTGGGTGGCTCAGTGGGTTAAGCCGCTGCCTTCGGCTCAGGTCATGATCTCAGGGTCCTGGGATCAAGTCCCGCATCGGGCTCTCTGCTCAGCAGGGAGCCTGCTTCTCTCTCTCTCTCTCTCTCTCTCTCTCTCTCTCTCTCTCTCTGCCTGCCTCTCTGTCTACTTGTGATCTCTCTCTGTCAAATAAATAAATAAAAATATTTTTAAAAAAATCAATTGCATTTTTTTCTTTTAAGGTTTTTTTTAAAGATTTTATTTGTCAGAGAAAGAGAGAGTTCGCACAAGCAAGTAGAGCAGCAGGCCGAGAGAGAAGCAGGCTACCTGCCGAGCAAGGTGCCCAATGCGGGACTGGGTAACAGGACCCTGGGATCATGACCTGAACCGAAGGCAGCAGCTTAACCGACTGAACCACCCAGGCGTCCTAAATATCAATAGCATTTTTATATAAACAGCACCAATGTGAAAATTTATAAAAATATTAAAATAATAAACAGCAATTTCACAAAAAGGTATTCAACTGGAGAAAAATTTGAAATTCTACTTAAAGACACTAAAGAAAACTGAAAATGTGCTATTCTTTTGTTCACTTTGTTATATTTGTATACAGTTCTGATTGCCAGGTGCTCAGGTAACATGGGACAAAGCAAAATTCTTTAAAGTGTTAAAGGTCCTTATACCTAAGGCTAAACCTTGAATATATTATTGAATTCATTCATATCCTGAGGGCTAGCAGATTAGCATCTGCACATTTGGCATGCTTCATTTTTTTGGATTTAGTTTCTCATTGCAGATTTGTCAATGTCCAGCAAATTTTGTTAACTTGTATCAAGTTTATGAATAAAGAAACATTAAAAAAACCATTAAAAAAAGAAACATTAAAGTGTTACTCCATGCTCAAGGAGTGGGAGATTTAGAATTGTAAATATAATCATTCCCGAACGCTTTATAGTTTCTAAGTAATCTTCATCAAAATTCCAAATGGTTTTTTAATTAAAAAGCACACTTTAAGATTTATATCAAAGTGGAAAGGACCAAAAACAGCCAATAGACTAAGAAGAAGAATGTAATAGAATTTTCTCTGCCTGTCAGATATTGAAACACATTATAACTAGTTATGAAGAGAGTGCAACATTTTATTATATGGAGGCGTAGCTTATGGCAATGGTGGTACCATCCTATAGGGCAGAAGGGACTGCTTTTCAACAAATGGTTCTGGGAAATTTAGGTAGTCTTATGGAAAAAAATTCTTGGGTACCTAGAGTTGGTTGTAGATTTCTTAAAGATCAAAAGGTAGAAGGCAAAATTATGACACTTTAAGAATACAATGTAAAGAATATCTTGAAAATACTGAGATAGGAATGGATTTTTTAAAAATAGGCTTCACATCCATCATGGAGCCCTATGCAGGGCTTGAACTCACATCCCTGAGATCAAGACCTGAGCCAAGATCAAGAGTCAGATGCTTAATCCACTGAGCCACCCAGGTCCCCCAGGAGGGTTTTTTGTTTTTTTGTGTTTTTAGCGCAAAAGTGAGTGAGAGAGCACAAGCAGGGGTGGGAGTGGAGGGGCAAAGGGAGAAGGAGAGAGAGAATCTCAAGTAGGCTCCACATCCATCGTGGAGCCCAATGCAGACTTGATCCCACCATTCTGAGATCCTGGCCTGAGCTGAAATCAAGAGTCAGATGCTTAACCAACTGAGCCACCCATGTGCCCTGGGAGAGGATTTTTTAAAGACACAATCAGCTCTAGCTGTAAAGGAAAAAAGTGAACATATCTAAACAATTAGCAAGTTATTTTTTCCATCAAGAGCAATAAGCAGTGCAAATGCATGCCTCAGATTATGAAGAGGTAGTTGTATCACATCAATAACGCTCAAAGAAATAATGCAACATCTAAAGAACTATATATCAATAAGATGTAAGATCCAAAACAAAATGGAGGAAAACCTTGAACAAGAGATTCACAAATTCAGATGGTCAGTAAACAAAACAAAAGCCTTTGTTTCATTTGTAACAGAGAAATGCCAAGTATAAATCACAATGAGATTGTATTATACAACTTTCAAATTGCCTAAAATAAGGAAACTGACAATAACATCTCATTGAGAATGATAGAAAGTAATGGAAACTCTCCTGTCTTGCTAATGAGAGTGTTAATTAGCATAACTTCTTTTAGAAAACAGTTTGACATTCTCTAACAAATTTGAAGATGTTAAACTTTCTAAACACTACTGCATTATGATGTGGTGGTTGAGTACAGACTCTGTTGCCAACTCCATGGATTTGAATCCCATCTTTTTACTTCTATGACCTTGAGTATGTGACTTCATATATAAGAGGAAGATTTTTTTCTCTCTTACTCCCAATTACTGTCCTAGGAACTAAGTTTTGCCCTCATGGGATTTTTTGGTGAAGATTAAATGAGTTCGTCTATGTGAAATGCTCATAACAGTATCCAGAACATCATAAATACTATGAAGAGCTTTCTATCATTGTTATTGCCATCATTATTATCAATATTACTTTACAACCCACAAAATCACTCTGATATGTACACAAGATAATCTTGTGCATTTGTAGAAGATTAGGATACTATACAAGAATGCTCATAGAAGAATGATTTTAGCAGCTCCAAGCCAGAACCGATCCTAATGTCCCTCAAACAGACTAGATAAAAAGTTATGGTACATAGAGAGCAATGAAACAGAATGCACTACAGCCTCTCCTAACTACAATACTGATGGAAAGAAAGAAGTCCTATCTAAGCACACACAGTATGAATCCATTGGTACAAAGTTCAAAACCAGGTAAAGTGAAATGATAGTGTAAGGGATGCAGATACTAGTTGTAAAACTATAAAGAAAAGCAAGAAAATAACAGTCACAAAAATTAGGAGGATGGTTACCTCTAAGGGAACAAACAAAGCTAGGGCTGAGAATGATACATGGAGCTTTTTAGGGTTCCTGGGTGATGGTGTTTTATATTTTTAAGGTTTCCATGAATGTTTACCATTATTCTTGGCCTCTCCTCTCCCAACATACGGCAGACTGGACCTTGTTTAAAAAAAGGAACATTGCTGTATTGAGTATGAGGTTGGATTAAAAACAAACCAAAAAAACCCAGGTACCTATACTCAATATTCAATAAAATAGGAAAATAATCATTTTATTTTATTAAGAATCAACTACAGATTTTTAATATAATTAGTTCCCCCTTTTTTACTGTAATCCAACTGTCTACAGTTTTGATTTATTCATAGCATTTCATGAATGTGTTCAGTATGTACTGCAGGAATGCACTGGCTTGAGAAGGAAAATAAAGATAAGGGTTAGTTTTCTGTTTACTCTTGTTTTTTGTTTTTGTTTTTTTTTTTTTTTTTTTTTTTTTAATAAAGCTCTTTGCTTTCTAGCCCTTGGCACTGTTTTTATGTTGACGTGTTTCAAGTGAACTTGGTTTTGCAGTGAATGGCAGGTGAGGTTTGTATGAGACCTGACAGACAAAAGACTCTAGGACCTTTATAATGTCAATTAGATTCATATAAAGCTGTTTAATCTGAAGAGGCGGATAAGTTTATCTGGTCTAACCACATTTTTCACCTTTTCATTTTTAGAATTTATTTGGTCAAGAAATGCATCTTCACTTTCAAAGATTAGTGAATTTGAAACACATATTTGCTTGTTTCAACTAGTTTTGTGGTCTGAATATCTCTAACTGTGATAGAAATGTAGAAATGCTGGGCTCAAGCAGCAATTATTATGGGCTTCAATAAATGGGTGATTTCTAGACAAGCTCTAAGACTCTGTGCTATTTTAGCAAAGAAATAATGGAGTTCAATGCTAAATACCTGACATAGTACACCCTTTTCAGGGTTTCAAAACATCTCAGTGCAGAAGCTGAATATTAAATAATTGTTGCTAAGCAACTTTAAAATAATAACTATCTGCAGAGGAGCAGCCTATCTGGTGAATGCCGCCACTCACATGAGATGACTGAAAAGAGAATCAAGCACCAGGATAAGAAGAGTAAAACTGTAAATTTAAAATGTGTATCACAACGAACTTGTAAGACAAGCTCACTCAAAAGCAATGTGATTTTTATTTTTATTTTCGTAAAGATTTTGTTTATTTGGCAGAGAGAGAGAGAGAAAAAACAAGCTGGGGGAATGGGAGGAAGAGGGAGGGAGAGGGAGAAGCAGGCTCCCAACCTAGCAGGGAGCCCAATGTAAGGCTCCTCCCCAGGACCCTGCCATTGTGACCTGAGCTGTAGGCAGATGCTCAGCCAACTGAGCCACCCTGGCACCCCCAGCAATGTGATTTTTCAATGATTAAAAGAAAACATTATGGTAAAAACATTTGAATGAACTAGATTTGAATTAGTTGACCTTTTACACCAACTATTGTAATGTTAAGGAGATGTGAATTGGATCTCAAAGCTTTATGAAATGTTCTGCCTTCTAGAGACAGGCATCTCACATTGTTTAACTGGTGTGCCCATCTGTCTTCCTAGAGAATGTAAGTTCCATAAGGGCAGGAATTTTGTCTTGTTTGTTGCAGTTTTGTCAGTATGCACAACAGTGTCAACCACACCGCAAGCACTCAATAAATATTTGTTCAATAAAATAATGGTATCAAAAATAGCACATTGGTCAAGATCATTCTGGAAACAGAAATCACCATTAATTTGAATATAGAAGGTTTACTATAAAAAAGTATTAACTATAATAGAGAAGCAACTAAGAAGATCTAGGGAGAACTCTAAAGGATGCACTATCCAAGGAAGGACTGAGTTGGGATGGGGTTCCCTCCCCAAGGCTGGGATTCAGAGCTTGCTGGAAAAGATGCGGTTGCAGCCCGCGGGCCAGCAGAGATGATGGCTGTTTTTCCCAGGTTAGAGGTGGTCTGTCTTTCTGGGCAAACAGGAAGCTGGCAGGTGGGTTTGCAGAGGCAGCTGGGGTAGTTGGATCCTGCTCATCGCAGGGCAGTGTGCAGCCCGGGGTATGCGGTGTACATTTCTGGAGGACCTGGTGTAAGAACTTTGGGAGTGCGGGCAGGCTGAGGCAGGCAGCAGGCACAGAGAGAATTAGGTGCTGGGAGGCCTGGGAGGGCCATGTGAAGTGTTTGCCAGGCCAGGCCAGGCTACAAGCTTAACAAGAGACTAAATCCTGGGTGTGCAGCCAGGGCAGAGCACCCCTGGATATCCCAGACCTGTGCCACTGACCCCCATGCTGCGGGAGCCAGAAGCAAAGATGGCAGCATACCGTCATCAGGGAGAAAAGTTCCCCTCCCTGCAGTAACCCTCCACCGACAAAGCTCAGTACTGTGCTCACTGCAAGGGAGGATTTAAGTCCGCATTAGCATAGAACTGGTGACGCAGGACGACTTTGGAAAGGAGAGGCAGTAAACCGGCATCCGGCACATCCAGCTAACAGAGATGCTCATTTCATGCCAGCCGGGCTTCAGATGGAGCCTCTCACGTAAACATCAGCTCTCTCATGGTTTGGGTTGCTGTTATTTTCTGTTTTATAGATGAATAATCTGGAATTTACAGGAGTGAAATAACCAGCTAGAGCTGAGAGAGCTGGTAAGTACAAGAGCTGGGATCAACGTTTAGGAGTTTGCTAGCACCTGTGCCCTTCACCACTGCACTGTCACACTTCCTCCCGAAGGAAAACGGGACTGAATTGGTAAAGGTGATAGACGGGCCTGCTGTTGGGTCAGCACTTATGGGTCATGTCCTCATCAAGTGACACATCAGACACTTGCTTTCCGGTGGCCTTACCCTCCCAGAGAGTCTCAGGTTCTCAGCGTGCACCCCTGCATCAATTCTTCCTAGATGAGTGCCCTGCGCTGGGCACCTAGTGGTCAGGCCAACACACAGGACAGTCCTCACTGGAGTCCCCTATGCAGGGAGACACTGATGGCGTGGCAGGAAACACTACATGACACCTCTCTCAAAAGTAGGAGACTGTGTAGTAAGTTTCCCAAAGTTCTGACGTCACACAAATGGGCTCTAAAACACAACAGAGCCCTTAGTATCTTTCACATTCAGGAATGGAGAGAAATACACCTGTTCACTCTGAGAACCACACGAAACACCCTCCCATTTTTGTTCTTAGGATTTTAGCCTTAGATCTCTTCACTCCATTCTCTCCCTGGGTAGTCCGTCAACTCCTTTGGCTCTCGGTACCATGTATTTTGATAATCCCCAAATCTCTGTCTCCAGATCACATCTCCTCCTCTTGGTCTCCAGATCTCCGAATCCAACCACCCCCAGGTGTCCTAAAAGCCGAAGCCCACAGTTCAAAACCAAATTCATTTCATCGCCTTAAACTTGATTACCCCTCAGTGTTTGGGCTTCTTTTCTATGAATTGAATTGCTTACCCAGCTGTCATCACCAGAGACTGTCAACCTTGATAGTTTCCTCTTCGTCACTTCCAAAAGAATTCATTTCCTTCCCTCCTTCCCTAATTTATCCAATCCAGCCCAAGTCCTGATGGTCCTAACTACTCAGTAGCTCCAACTTCGTTTTTTTGTTTTGTTTTTTAAATCAGCACTTTCATTTCTTCAGCTCAAGGCATTCTCTCATCTGGATTTCCCTTCTTAAATGCCTCCAGGACTGCCCCCTGGAATGTATTCTCCAGAATGCAGCTGGGGTACTTTTTCTCATTCGAAATCTCATTGTTACTTTTTTGATTTAAAAACCCTGCAGTGCCATTTTATTGAGACTAAGTCCAAACTTCTTCTTCTTTTTTTTTTTTTTTTAAGATTTTTGTGTATTTATTTAACAGACAGAGATCACAAGTAGGCAGAAAAGGAGGCCGAGAGAGGGGGGAAGCAGGCTCCCTGCTGAGCAGAGAGCCCAATGCGGGGCTTGATCTCAGAACACTGGGATCATGACCTGAGCCGAAGGCAGAGGCTTTAACCCACTGAGCCACCCAGGCGCCCCCTAAGTCCAAACTTCTTAACGGTTGTTCTAAGATGCTTTATGATCCAGCCTGTGTGGATTTTTTTGGTATCGGTTGGGGGTTAGTCAGGCACAGAAACCACACCACAGTCACTGCCACTGGGAGAACCGAATATAAAGAACTATTAACTCATTACTGAAGGGCACCTGGGTGGCTCAGTGGGTTAAGCCTCTGCCTTCCGCTCAGGTCATGATCTCAGGGTCCTGGGATCGAGCCCCACATCGGGCTCTGCTCAGCAGGGAGCCTGCTTCCCCCTCCCCCTCTGCCTGCCTCTTGGCCTACTTGGGATCTCCCTCTCTCTCTCTCTGTTAAATAAATAAATAAAATCTTAAAAAACAAAACAAAAAAACCTCGTTACTGAAGAACTGACAAAGCCGAAAGAGAACGCTGAGAGGGTGCAGAAGCAGGGATTGCAAGAAAGGGCTCTTACTCTGTGGGAGGGCTGGAGGAATGAGGGAAGAAGGGGAAGTGAATCAACTTGAAAAGCTTAGAGGTGCTGCCCTGAGCTTCTCAAGCTCCCCAACACCCCATGCAGACAGGGCAGTGGGCAGCGGGTGCTGGTGGCTCTGAGACGAAGCCTGAGGAGGTTAGTTTGCAGCTGGGGGAGAAGGGGCTGCTGCTTCCTGAAGGGAGAAGTGAGGCCAGGGTGACACTCACAGAACGAGAGCAAGTAAGGAACAAAACGGTATGTATCGGGTCGGAGCTACCCCTCCCCACTCTGGTCTGGTTTACCCGGCATCCCCTATTAGCAGAGCGTAAAGAAGCCTTTTGGCAGAGCAGACATGTGATTTGTAGAGTCCTGGCCCCAACATCTCAAACCAGGTAGAGAGGGCTGGGTTCGAAGCTAACCAAGAATGACTTAATAACAGGCTGGATCTGTCCCTTCAACGGGTCAGTGCGCACACACATCCTTTCTGTGCCTAACGGGTCTTCCAAACAACGACAGAAACAAGTCTGTGTTTTCATTGAGCAAGGTAACCATCCTTTGCACAAAGACGTTCTCATCCTTTTTTCAAAATGAGGAACCCAGAGACTCAATAAACACGTCTACCTTCATTAGTAACCCTACCATTTATCTCTGGGCTATAATACCTGTTCCTGAAATTCGGTCACAGTTCCATTTGAGTATTTAATTGCCTAAAGGCTAAATCATAACCTGCTAAAACAACTTGCATAAAATAATAAAGGATAGGATGTAAGAGAAAAATAAATTTGTACTTACAAATACGCAAACATATACCCATTCATCTAATCAGCAAAGAAGGAAAAAACTGATAGCCATTAGTCATTGTTTCTACAACTGGTCACAGGGCCACTGTTTATATTTATAGCTCCCTCTTCCTCTGCCCATCCCTTGTTTCCTTTGCTGACAGCCATAACTTCAGCAGGTCAAGGTATTTTAATTGGTGAAGGTTCTAAATCTTCGTTCGTAACGGGTCTGATTCGTAAGCGGACCTGCCATTTTTTGGGCAGAGAAATCCCTAGATTCCACAGGTCATCCTCCCTGTTTCAAACCAATTTCCTTCTAGTAACCAGGGATAATCCTCTCAACCAGCAGATCAAGTCCCCCTTCACTTACGGAATCAGTAGCCTGAGGGACCCTCGATGGTCAGGTGGTAGTCTCCGTTTCTAATTCAATAGAACCGTCCTTGAGACTCTTGATGGAAACATTTCTGCCTTCTAAACCAGCAAAGCTCAGAGGTGTAGGGAGAGAAAGCAGGAATTCTGCATGTGGAGTGTGAATGATGCGGGAACCACATGCAATTCCTTATGTTGATTCCTGGACCCATGTATTCTAACTGTGGGAGAGGCTGTTTTACTGACTGGTCGCTGATTCAAAATAGGAACTGGATCCTGTAAAATAGAATCCTATCCTTTCAGGATATCATTTCCCAACTGGCACCCTAACTGTCTTCAGGAAGCTGCTTCCCCACTCTCCTGGGCAAACTGCTGCTAGGTGACGGCTATTGGAAAACTAGCGAACCCCCTTGGCATGAACCCAACGTATGTATGCCTTCTTTGTTCTGGAATGAGTTCCCTGATTAGACGTGATAGTTGCATAATGCTATGATGATGAATGAAGCATTTCAGAGGTTCACAAATTGTGGTGCTGGCAGGGCGTTATAAATAGGGGTGGTCCATTCACAGCCAGAATCGGGTCTATTTGATGAAGATAAATTCCTGCCCCCCCCATGTAACCCGTGGGATTCATCCCTGAGGAATACTGGCATACCAGGGCTCAGTCTCGGATGCTGGCAGGTTAGGCACCCAACAACAGTGGGAGTCAGGTCAGATTTGGTGAGAAGTCAGTGTGTAGGGAGCCCACTGACAGCCTCCATTCCTGCTACCTCGGCCACTTTGTACAGGGGCCCATTGAGTAAGCACTGGGATGACCGGGGAGAGAATGGCATCTACACAACTCATCACCACACCTGATTACTGAGAACCTTCTCTGCAATAGATGCTTTTTGATGACCAATAACATAGCATACAAATATTTTCATACCCTGTGCCCTTCCTGAAAGTTTCATCCTCATACTTCTTCCCCAGACCTCACTGGAGGGTATTTTCCAATATTGTTCTTTCCAAGTCCTTGATCATTGAGATCAACTGTTAACAACTGCTCATAAATCCTTGTAGATACACAGGTCTTTTGGTGCAAAGTGAACAATCAAATAAACCACCACTGTTTCCTTTACGGCTACCCTTCACCGCCAACCCTGAGAAGGATTGTAATGCTGCCACCATCCACCTCTGGTTGCTGCTAGAATATCACGTGGAGACACCTGTAAACCAGGCCTGAGTTTTACTCAGTTCAATCAACCATCCTAGGAATTCCCATGCAGACTTAAGTATGGACTGGAGGAAAGGGGTGACGCAACCCAAGTGGGCACCAAAGAAGTCTGAACCATCTACTCATGGAAGCTGCTGACAGGTTGCTATCGGATACACTCAGCACCCAGGTTTCACTGGTAGCTCAGATCGCATGGTCCCCTGATACCTCATAGTTAGGCATTCAATCTTTATCATTACCTTGGAGCAAGCCAAAACCCATTTCTCAAAAGGAAACCTTTCTGTGGAAAAGGGCTTGGGTCTGCTTCAAAACCCCCTAGTTCAATGCTGTTTCTTTTTTCATGGCTTCCCAGAGCCTGTCACCTCACCCCAGCTTGTCACAGACATTTTGTGTCTCATCGGATCTGCAGAGTCAGAAGGCCCAAGAGCAGGTGCATTGCAGTACCGACTTGCTGAAGAAACATCTGTCGCTTTGGACCTCACTCAGAAGTGGCAATGGTATGGGTTACCTGGTAAGGGTGGAACCCTCATCTCAGCCTTTCCCCCTTCCAGCTTGGGCTTTCTGGTGAAGACTGTGAACATTGTGCAGTCTCATTAGTGTGGCAGGCTGGCTTTCTCAACGCTACGACTTTACACGCAATGCTCCATTGCTCTCGCAAGCCTTCCTACACTGCTCCTGGCCCTTCCTTGCCATTTTGGCCTCAGCTCGGGGGAGGGGGGGCAATGCTGAGAGACTGCAGGGCAGTCTTCCTGTCCCCTCAAGCCCAGGTTAGGTGTCTCTATTTTGTGTTCTCACCGTCCACTTGGCTTATCACATTGTGTTGGAACTGCTTGTTAAATCATCTGTATCAGTGTTTCTGAAGCCATTTTTAATATCGTCATCTCAAAATAACCATTCTAGATATCTTTATCTAATTCCTATACCCCACCCATAAAATTTTAACACCACATACATAGTCATATCTGTTCATCTGCTGCACGTATAGCTGTGCCTTATACACTTTAAAATAGTTTTTCACCCTCACAAGAGCCAATTTTCACCTCACTTCTAGGCGATATTACCTCTCCCCTCCCCCATCCTCCTTCTAGAGAATGCCTGGTCTATGGCACTAGCCCCCACCAAGGCAAAAGCCGTCTTGTTCTTTTTGGAATTACCAGAGCCTGCATGGTACTTGGTATGTAGTGAAGACTCAGTATTTTGTAACGATGACTGATACAACCTACAAAGGACATCAAAGATCTGAGATCAAAGCAGAGTGGTATTCCTACTGTCTTTCCCCTTTGATTTACTCTTACAGAATTTGCTGGGCTATGATTTTTTCTCCTTGATTATAATTTTTAAATATTTTTCTTCCCAAATTGTAATTTTCTTGAAGGCCAGGACCATTCCTTATCCGTTCATTGACTCTTTCTAGAAAGATGGTGCATGGTGTTTTGCACAAGAAGATAGTCGATGACTAGTTATTCAAGTGTTGGAAATAAACTAAGAAACTTAAGTCCTGTCTGAAAGCAACAGTTGCTTTCAGTTAAGCCCTCAGGAATGGGTCAAGAAAGAGGGTGGGGGGTGATTTCCCTAAACGGATTCCAGGACCATGAGAGAATTTTCTACAAACTGCTGCATATTCAATTTCTTCTTCCTCTGTACTCCCTTCGTTTTTCTTTTCTGTGTTTTTCTATATGTCAGTCTCCCAGATCAACTGGAAATTCCCCTCACCAAGGACTATTTTTTTCCCTCCATCTTGTGTTGCCTGCCCCTCACATGCTATCAGACATTAAACAAAACAGCAGAAGCATATCCATGTGTGTGAGTTCTCCTTTGCCTCTGACTGGCTGTCATCTTTGGCTAATTATTTGACTTCCTAGGTCTCCATTTTATCGTACGATAAATGAGATTAGTAACATTAACTACCTCAAAGGAGTGAACACCTCCTTTCTAAGGTGGAGTGTACACTCATACCCCCTCTGGGTCTCTGGCCCATGCCAGACGAAGGTAATAGAGGTGCCTTTGTTAATACAGAGAGAAGGACAACTTTCTGTTAGCCAAATAATGCAGTAGATTATATGAAAAGGGGGTCATTCTTAGAATGCAAAGAGTTTATCTTGGAGTATTTTATCCTCAAACTGACTCATAAGGGCTGACTTCTTCCTTTCAGGCTGATCCCTGTACTTTTAGCATTTCTGGATTCTGCGCCAGCCCTTTTCCTTATGTTCAGATTTTTCCCTCCTTCTGCCATGTTATTCTTCTCCCTTCGAACAAGCAGGTCCACTCACTCACTCACTCACTCACAGTTTTCCCAGCTACTCCGGGCCAGAACTGGTCCACATCCACATCTGCAAAGGAGGCAGGGACACATAGCCTTGTAGCCCCCAGGAGCAGAGGGGTTCTATTAGTGAGAAAAATGGGAGGCAATTATGTGTCTCTGCTGCGTATGTGAATGATTTCAGTCGGATACATGTAAGCACTCAGGTGTACTTAGTAATTAGTTATTATTGGGTACTTAGTGCTTATTGAATGAACGTACGGATGGAAAAATTCCCATATCTACAAGAGGAAGAATGACACCTACCCCGTATTTATTCTCCTCATTTCACAGCACATAGCCTGTGCCTGTTTATCTATAGTCACCCAACGTGAACCCTAAGTTCTGAGACATACAGGAGGCAACAGCCTTAAACCTTTTGCTCTTTTTGCCTTTCTCCATTTGAGGACACCGGAGCAACAGCAGCACTCAAAATTTAGGACGTTGTTTAAGCCTCCTTCCTGTATGTTCTCAAGGAGCACCTTCTTTCTGCCTTGTTCATGTAACCATCTCTCTTTCAGCAAGTAAGGCCACCCACTGGCAGTTCCCTCGACATTCCTACTTCCTCTCTGCTTTGTTCACCTAGTTCCCTCCCAACTTAGAAAGTTGTCTCCCTCCCTATCCACCCACCCCAAATGATGCCTCTTCATTTTTAGAGACTTTCAGCTTCAGGGTCCCTACCTTCCCTGGACCAACCATTCCTCCGTCTCTTGCTATCCACCTTCCGCCCTGATCTCTAACTTCCTCCCTGGATTCCTCTAACACTGCCGAAATGCAGCATAAGAGGCTTGATTTTTCTTCCTGTATGTTAGCTTCCTGTGAGCAAGAATTGTGTCTTTCTCATTTTTTTTTCCCTTTGCAGCTTTTACAATGTCCCAATATCCATTAGATGGTTCATAAACATATTTTGGTCAATTGCGCCATTGACCATGGTGAAGCCTGGGCCTTGCTGCTGTGATGGGTGAAGGTTGATGAGGGTCAGAGGGAGACATCGTCACCTTGGCAAGGTGGATGAGATCTCCTGTTGCACTGGGTCTCCTGCCTCCTCTGTGAGCAAAGCAGGCTCTTGCTGAAGCTTTTTCTTCCAAAGCTTCCTTTCCCTTGGCTGTTTCATATTCCTAAGGCCAGACAGGCCTAATTATCCCAAACTTTCGTGGTAACAGGGACCCAAGCAGAGTTAACCACAGGCCCAGTTTCCCTTCCTCTCTGAATGATGGTATCTCACTGACAGAAAGACTTGGGTTGATGGTCAAGGTATTCTAAACACATCATAGGCAGCTTTGTGGGGCTTCCGAATTTTAGGCAAAAGGCTACAAAAACAAATCTTGCCCCTCAGAGCCCATAGGTAGGATTGGTCTATCTCTGATCAGGGTTTTACACAGAAGCCAACTGAAGTAAAATGCTCAGAACAATCCCTTCAATGCGAAAGACAAGAAACCCCTAATTCCACTGATCAAGATTCTTGAGAGCAGAAAAAGAATCCATTCTACGTGGTGAAACGATGCTTATTAAAATGGTTCGGTTAGGCCATATAACCGACCCATTCAGGAGCAACATCTGAAAATGCATCCCACCGTCTCTTACTTATTTTGGAAAAATCCCTGGGGCCATAGCTAGCACCCTCTTGCAGTCTGGGCTGTAGAAAGACGGGGACATTGCCTCAGAAAAGCCAAAAACATCTGCCACTGTGCCTCCTAGAAGCTTCGATGACCTTGCACGTGTCCACATCACCTGGTGCTCACGTCTGCCTACAGCAAGCATGTTTGTGTTTCCACTTGGTGCAACCTCAGTGCAAGATCACCAGGTGGGTTTCCACTCTGGATGAACATTCAGACCTTCAAGGCGCAACAGGATTCCCCAGGACAATGTCTACTTATCTTTAAGAAAGGAGCCAGAAGAGAGGGCATCCAGAGCAAGAGCATCAGAGAGAGCTTGGCTGCAGCTCTTCACGTTGCCAGTCTCACGCACTGCTTATGTTCCGGCCACAGGAAAGGAAAATATGCTGCATGAACATGGATCGCGTCGGCACAGGGAAGCTGCTGAGTTCAGAATCCCTGAACTGAGACACTTTGCTAATCACCTGGCACCCCAGAGGTCATGTGTTGAGGTCCCACCCTTACTTAGAGCCACAGTCCATCCATAAATGACAAGTTATACAGCGAAAAATCTCGGATAGTGACCTACAACATGCTTAGGAGTACTTTTGGTGCTCTCGACGGACCACAATGGATATGTCAAGAAATTTGACTGTAGACCTAGCTGTGCCCGAACATGTCTGAGGCTGGAGGAAGATTTAGAGTCCAGCTGTTAATTCTTTCTTTTCACCAGGTCATGTGTGGAATCCTGATGAAAGGGACTGTGGGAAATATCTCTCCTATCATCTGTGGCCTAGGGAGCCAAACGAGAAGAAACTTGGGGCAGACATATTGACAAGAGCACAGTAGGGCCTGCTGCCTAACTGGCTAATGTCCTGATAGGCCTCTAAGCCATCTGCCCTAAGCTGTGACTTTGGACAAATCACATAATCACTGGGGCACCTGGGTAGCTCCCCTCGTTAACTATCTGCTTCTGGATTTTGGCTCAGGTCGTGATCTCAGGAGCTGTCCTGGGATCCAGGTCCACATCAGGCTCCCCACTGAGCAGGGAGTCTGCTCTTCTCCCTCTTCCTCTGCCCTTCCCCCTGCTCTTGTGCACGTGCTCTTTAGCTCTCTTAAGTGAATCTTTAAAAAAAAATCACATAACCATTGGGGTACAGATGGCCCTTCATTTCACTACATCTGTATCTTTGGGGTAAATACCCAATAGTGCAATTGCAGGGTCAAAGGGAAGCTCTATTTTTAATTTCTCGAGGAATCTCCACACTGTTCACCAAAGTGGCTGCACCAACTTGCATTCCCACCAACAGTGTAAGAGGGTTCCCCTTTCTCCACTTCCCCTCCAACACATTTTGTTTCCTGTCTTGCTAATGGCCACGGTCGCCAAACTGTGGAAAGAACCAAGATGCCCTTCAACGGATGAATGGATAAGGAAGATGTGGTCCATATACACTATGGAGTATTATGCCTCCATCAGAAAGGATGAATACCCAACTTTTGTAGCAACATGGACGGGACTGGAAGAGATTATGCTGAGTGAAATAAGTTAAGCAGAGAGAGTCAATTATCATATGGTTTCACTGATTTGTGGAGCATAACAAATAACATGGAGGACAAGGGGAGTTAGAGAGGAGAAGGGAGTTGAGGGAAATTGGAAGGGGAGGTGAACCATGAGAGACTATGGACTCTGAAAAACAATCTGAGGGGTTTGAAGGGGCGGGGGGTGGGAGGTAGGGGGAACCAGGTGGTGGGTATTGGAGAGGGCACAGATTGCATGGAGCACTGGGTGTGGTGCAAAAACAATGAATACTGTTATGCTGAAAATAAATTAAAAAAAATCACATACTCACTTGGGTTTTCATCTTCTTTATTGCCACAAGACACTTTCAGACCATATTGCTTTAGCAATTAGTCTTGCTGTAGCATTATACAATCCCATAATCTGGGGCAAGTCTATTCTGGATTCACAGAGGACACATAAATAGATAGGCTCTGCGTTAATACCTTCAAATGAAAAATCCATCCTGCGTCAGAACCTTTGCTCTTATGCATCATCGTGCTATTTTTAGATTTTTAAAGTATTTTTCCTGCTCTTATGCTAATGGGACTTGTTTAAAAGTCAGTTGGCTTCAATTCACATTCATAATATTCAATTTTATAAGGTTAGCATCTGTAAGGATGTTTTTAATTATTTTGGACACATTTGATTTATGGGAAAACCATTTTTGTAAAGAAAGTAGCACTACGTGCTATTGTGTATGGATTGTACACACATAAAATATTGTGTCGGGTGGTATTCATCAGCTTGTGAGGTGAAAATAAAACCACCTCAGTGGGACCTAACATCCGAGTACAGAGAAGTGTCAGTTTATTACCTGCTAAGTCAAAACCCCTAAAGGAACTATTACCTGGGGACCTCTCTATCTGACTTGGCTTTCCTCTCAGATTTGTTTAAATCCTTGTCAGAGGAATGGTAAAGCTCTATGCACTTCATTATCTCTTTTGAATGATCTGAACTTCAGAAAGACATTGAAAGGGCATAGTGATTTACAGAAGCAGAATTGAGAGAGGTTCTATGATCAAATTAATTTAGAAATGAAAAATCCTCTTACAAATGATATTCACCTCACTGCAGTCGTCACCAAAACACCCCCCAAGTTGAAGTGTATTTTTACAACCTTAATGAATTGAGGTCTTATTGGGTCAAGTCATTTAGTCCCAATTAGAGGGATAACTAAGAAGAGATTAAAAACATCAAACTAATTTGGCCATTTCTTTAGCATGTTTCTCAGGGGCAGTTTATCTCAAGCCTCTAAGGGCGGGATTGATTTTGGGAAAGAGGCAGATGCAGCAAATCCTGGGGATGCCTAGTCTGACGGTACGCACAGACTCTACAAATAGACAATGGTAAATTGACAGATTTTCGTGTGGCTGAGACCCAGTTCTGTCGTGGAGTTGGACACACGGTTGACAAAGCATGCTGAGAGTTTTTGTTCCAGTTCTTGCTTTCACAGTTCTTCATGTGCCACCCTAATTCCCAGCCCTCTCAGTTTTGATACCAATACAGGTTATAGGTCTTGAATTATTTACTTCTCAATATGACCCCACCAGCTCTTTTGGCTTTTCTCTCTTAGTTTTATAACAATGTGATGATAGAAGAGGTCAGCACATGCTTTTACCTGAAAAAGTCTGAGAGCTGTTATTGGCAGGGAGATGGGAGGCCGGAAGAGCCACGTGAAACCTTAGCAACCTCTGGGGAAAACAATTACAAAAATCACCCCTTCATGTGTCAACCTCTGTGACATAAAAACAAATCACCAAACCTTCCAGAGGTCCACAGGTCTATTCCTGTTACACTCAGAGAGAGCCCAGAGGTTGGATGCAATGGCCTCATCAAGCCCGGGGCCGAGCAAATATTTCTTATTTTATGATTTTGGCTTTAAAAATGTTGTCACAAAAATTCAAATGCAGAAAAGATGGCAAGCGTGTTGTCATGTAGTGTCTTGCTTCTAATGAATGAAGAGAAGGACTGAAAAAGGATGCTTGAGGATTGAATCACATAAAAAGAGTGCGGTGAGTTGCAGCAAATAAAAGCAGCAAAACAAAGTTGGGGAAAGACTTCCAAGCACAGCAGTAAAAAAGACAAGGTTGTGCCCCAGAAGATGATGGTGCTGAGGAAGGATTCACAAGAATAGCCTTCCTTCATTAAGTAATTCATGTTTAAGGACTGTCCTAAAGTTTACCTTGGTGATAGGAGAAAGACAGGGGTAAAAATTAGTAGAGAGACTTATTTTTCTATTATATCAGAAAGAAAAATGACAGAATCTTTCATTTGTCCACTACGGAATTACAGTGAAAATAGGGATAGTAACTCAAGAGAGTGGATCCATTTGGGAAGAAACACTAGACAGGTCCTATCAAAAGATGAAACACTTGGTCTCTGGGGTGATATTTGAGCAGGGAGAAAGATATCTTAGAGGTAGGGTTTCCAGATTTAGTAACAAAACGATATATAGTATAATAACAAACACGGGACAGTTAAATTTCATTTTCATGGAAAAAAGAAAGTTCTGTGTGTGTCGTATTTTTAGTTAACCCCAAAGAACATACTAAATGAATCCAACGAATACATATAATTTGAATTTTACTGGGTATGCTGTATTTTACACCAGAGAAAGCCAGGATAGCTCCTAGGAGAGTGTGGAGGCAGAACTGGATGGTTATAGGAAGACCTGGACACTGGTACTATTTTTGACAAGGAGGGGAGTGGCAGCTAGAGGAAGGTAAGAGGAGAAGCCAGAATTGGGTGCCTTTGGAAAACACTAGGTTTCCTGCAATCCTGAGGTGTCCTGTCCTCCTTTATGGTAGCTGTCCCACCTGGCTGGAGGCATAAAGGACAAAGCTTCAGGAGAAAGGAGATCTATATGAAGCATCTCAAACTAAAATAGTAATTGGGACCAGCTAGTCAAAAAATACATTATCAAACTAAATTATTACTCTCATCCACTTTTCTGGAAACATGAAGCACAACAGAGCTCACATGATGATAAATGGCAGATGCTGGGGAGACAGAAGGATCTGGTGAGGGCAATGGCGATCTCCAGCTAATAAGTCTTGTCTGAAGGTGACCATATCAAAATACGTAGAATATACCATCCAAAGAGTAAGCCTAATGCAGACTAGCGACTTTTACTTAACAATAGTCAATATTAGCTTCTCAGTTGTAACAAATGTACCACACTAATGCAAAATATTAATAATAGGGGGAAAACCAGGTGTGTGAGGAGAGGGTATATATGGGACTCTGTACTTTTTTGTGAAATTTCTCTGTTAACTGAAAAACTGTTCTAAAATGTGGAGTATATTAATTTCAAAAATTGATTATTATGCTGGAGATCACCTGGAGCTTCTTGGAAATGAAGAATCACAGCCTATGGAAGCATCCTGAATCGGCATCTGCATTTTAGGAAGCTCTTTGTGGGGTCTCCATGCCTGTTCAGTTGAAGAAGCACTAACTAGCACAGCCATCAGAAACTCGGGTTACCATGTCTGATGGACTTGGTTTTCACTTGCATTTATCCTATCTTTTTTTCTAATGAGGCCCCTGTGGGCAAGTTACTGAACATCTTCAAACCTCATGTTTTTTGTTGTTGTTGTTGTTTTGTTTTGTTTTTGTTTTTTTAATTTCTGGCACAGGGCAGTGAGAATACCTAGCTCAAAGAGTTATTAAGAGGAAGAAATGAGGTCGTGCTTACAAAGCTCCTGGCATGGTGCTTGGCAAATAAAAAGTAGCCAGTAAAGGATAAGGGTTGCTTATTCCTAACAATGGTTGGAATGGTAGCCAACACCCAGGAAGAATTCGAACTTCTTAGAGTTTTGTCTTCTTAACTTCCAAGATGCCTTTTTTTCTATTGAAGGAAGGAGGGAAGGGAGAGGAAGAAAGAAGGAAGAAATGTCTCATTCCTTAAAGGACTATGCATGCTAAAGTCACTCCTCAGAGAGGATTGTTCCGTTCTATTTGTGGAAATAATTGGCACTGTTCTCTTGGAACTCTGCATGAAACCCAAATGAATCAATCTGCTAGACTGACACGACATAAATGAACTCATTTAGTTCTCATTTAGTCCAAGTGACTCGTTAGCTACTCATCCTGACTTCCCTGCTCCATGGAAGGAAACACAAGAGTCCCCTTCAGTCCTATTAGCAGCCGAAGTCCCATTGTGTCTTAGCACTGGATCCGGTAACCTGGCACTGGTGTCTCTTTGAGATCCTATTTTTTTCTGGAAGATAGGTAAGGCTAAAACGGTTTCCTTAAGGTAGGCAATTTAGGAAGACTTATTCTTCCTAAACAATAGTCTTCCTAAAGAAAGGTCTTTGTATTAATCAATCCTTTTCATTTCCTGTGTTTCTGATGCTTTGATGTCTTGCGGCCTTGTTGACCTGGAGAGTCTGTCCCTTTTAGGGCTGGCCAGTTCCTATAGACAGTAGAGGAAGTAAACCCAGGAGCATGCCTGTCACACGCCAGCTGACCAACCCAGAGCCTGCCCTTACCCTGTCTCCTCTCTCTGGACCCTTGGCCACCTGCCCACCTCATCCCAGGGCCAGGTACCAGAGGACCAGGGGCTGTCCCTACACCATGGAGCCCACTGAAATTACTCAAACCACCAATCCTAAGTCTGCTTCCCTGGCTTTGCTTGTTTCTTCCCCTAGACAGCACCACAAAGGCCCTTGCCCAAGATTCTCTCCTCCTCCCTCAGCCTCTTGACCAACGTTGGTTGTTCAGCAGGTGGCCCATGTGGCATGGTGTGGCCCCCACTCTCGGGATGTGTAAGACACTCTGTTTCTGGCGGCATCCACCTCCTGATCTGTGGGCTTCACCAGACCTGCATAATAATGCCTATGTTTTATTTATTTATTTTTAAAGATTTTATTTATTTATTTGACAGAGATCACCACTAGGCAGAGAGGCAGGCAGAGAGAGAGGGGGTGGGAAGCAGGCTCCCTGCCGAGCAGAGAGCCCAGTGTGGGGCTTGACCCCAGGACCCTGGGAACATGACCCGAGCCGAAGGCAGAGGCTTTAACCCACTGAGCCACCCAGGCACCCCAACGCCTACATTTTAAAACAGCGTTTTGAAATGTGTTTTACAGAGGACTCTATTTGACAACAGAGCAGTGGGTTTTGAGCATACAAATGGATGCCTTAGGGTAAGTGCCCATAGTATCAAAAGTCAAAGGATATACAGTTTGTTGTCATGGATAGATTCCTGCGGATCTGAGTACAGAGAATTATTCAACTCTCCATGCCAGTTAAAATAGGACGATGTGATCCTTTCCTAAAGCTGTTTGTTCCATTTCAAAAGTTTGTTCTTCCCATTTCTATCGAATTCCTATTTGTGCCTCAGATCCAGACTCAAAACCACCTTCCCACTGTAGTTACCATAGCCATGGTTCGCTCTCTGTTTGGTCCTTCTCTCTATCGCATTCCATGTATCTCCCTGGTTCGTGCTGGTTGTTGGTGGATCTGCCTCCCCTGGCCCTGCTTCCCTGGAATTAGGAGTTCCTGGAAAGTGGGGGTCATGCCATTCATCTCCGTATTCCTGGCACTCCGCGGAAAGAGACGGTAGCCAACTCCTAAGTCATGGTTTTTGACTGTAGCAGTGAGCAGGAGAGCTAGTCTCAGTGTACTGGTGTGCTAGGGCTGCTGTCAGGAAGTCCTTCCAATGGCAGAGATGTACTCTCTGCTCTGGAGGCTAGAAGTCTGACATCAAGGTGTCACTAGTTCCCCACTTGCTCCAAAACCTCTAGGGAAAAAGCCATTCTTGCCTCTTGCAGCTTCTGGTAGCCCCAAGCATTCCTTGTCTGTGATAGCAAAACTCCATCCCTGTGTCAGTGTCCACATGGCCAATGTCCTTCTGTGTCTGTGTCCAAATTTCTCTCTTGATAGAAGGAAACCAGTCATTCTGGATTAAGCAGCCACCCTACTTCAGTATGACCACATCTGAAGTAATTACATCTGCAGCAAGCCCATTCCTAAATAAGGTCACATTCTGAGGACCAGGGGTAAGGACTTCAACGCATCTTTTGTGGGGGACACAATTCAACCCCTAACAAATAGTAAGGATCTTACAGGAAGTCCCACAGAAGATGTGGTCTGTCCTTCCATGCCATCTTTTTATAGGAGAATTCGGGCTGAGAATTAAGATCACATATGACTTTAATAAATAGCTAGAAATTGAACATTAGAGAAACAAAGTGAAAAAACTATAGCTGGAAATTCATTCTCTCAAATGATATAAAAATACCTCTGACCTAGAACTCTTAACATTCACTAAATGAATGAAAATTAATGAACAGATGTCCTTATAATTGTCATTGGAATGAAATACCATTTACTCTTTACACAAGTCTGATCCAGATATTAGAATAATAGTCACTGTTATTTCATGTTAACTAAAATTTGCTGGATGAATTACTAAAGTGTTGGCAGCTTGCATTCTAATAACTTCAGTAAATAACAAGAGGAAAGTGGGATAATTAATTCTTGAGGACACTTTAGGAATATAATGAAAAGGGTGGTAAGACTTTGAGAGTGTAAGATGTCAGTAGTGTTGGTATTGGCACTGATGGCAGATGGCATCCCCTGGGGGGACATCACTACCTTTGACATTTAGCCATTGGCAACCTTGCCCTGGGTAGGAGCAATGTGGGTGGTGGGGGCATCGTGCAGACCCTGCCGCAGGGGTTCCAGCAGTGGTAGAAAATAACACCATGCTAAGCTTGGACAGCTGAGGAAGAAAATGGCAGGTTCCGATAGGTAACCAAGAGGCCTTGACGTGACACACAGCAGAAGCTCCCTCCAGGTCCCAGGATCCTTGGGGAAGAATTAGAGCAGCCATTCTGTAGTTCTGGCAGAACGCTGTGAGGCAGAGCTGGACAGCTGTGGAGTGGTGATATTCACAGCGACATTTCTTTATCTGCAGTCTTGCCCAACTTTACGCGCCCGATTCTACAAAGGGATAAAGATCAACCAGAAGGTCTGAGGGAGCAAGAAAGTGAACCTTGTGAGAGCAAGAGACAGAGGTGATATAAGGGAGGAAGGCGGACTGAGAAACAGAAGGAGAAGTCCCCAGTGAGATCACGATGTCCTCCTGATTCATCAGGGATGATCTGAACAACAGGGTAGAGAGTCCCAGGGATGGTCTGGAGAACGGATGAGGCTTGGAAGATGTCTGGAGACTTTCTAAGAAGCATGTCAAACAGAGGGAAAGATGGGTGAATAAACTTTTTTTCCCAGAAGATGGGAAGGGAGTGGGGAATATTTAGATGGATTTGAGAGGGTAGAACGGTGGGAAAGGGGTAAGAGTATGGAGGCAGCTGGTGTGTGGTGATGAGACGCCTACGGAAGGTTGCAATGATATGTCAGGAGGGCCGATGACATGCTGTCCTAAATGTCCTAATATGCCAGAGGCGAAGCTGTTGTGTACAGTTGTTCAGGTGGGGCACTTCTAAGGGAAGCTGGCTGGGGGGTGTGTGGGGTTTAGACTCCACCAAGCTGTGGGTCCCACCTCAAGACCGTACTCCCTTTGGATAAAGCAGGAAAGCTTTGTAAAATTCACAAAGCACCGTGTGGACTGGTGTCCTGACACCTTCTTTGGTCATTTCTGACTCCTGGGCCTCTAAGGTATTATCTTCCGTTTACCTCCTGTTTGGAAATAATCGTTCATTCTGTAAAGTCTGGGGCCTGTGTTAGTTTTCCCCACCAACTCTGACAGAAGTCATCAACACGAACCTGAGAAAGCTTTATGCTGCACCTCCGCTTTCGTTCTCTCCATCTGTTACTGCTCAATACTTTCCTCGCCTTCATATCCAGGCCTTGCTTTCTGCACGGACCAGAACCTTCGCGGCAACATGCTTGTTTGGGTCTCAGTCATTCCTCCTTCTCAACAAGCTCTTGGTAACACTCACTCCCAGTTTGCGCACAAGCTTCTCTGAGAGGGAATGGCATGAAGTCTTTCTCTTGGCCTTTCTTAGGCTAAAGCTTTCTCTTTTGAGTCTTGAAACATTTGAATATTTGTAAAACTATCAACGGTCTCTCCATGAAAGTGCATATAATTACATCAATGTTTTCAGTAGTTCCCAGATTCTGTACAACTCCTTCCTTGCCCAGCTCCACAGACAATTTGAAGGAGTTGTAGACTCTTATATGTTGTGTATTGTGATTATTTCCTCTTTTGTAGAATTCAGGGTCAAGTGCAAAACAAAACCTTGACATAACTGAATGTCTATGGTACCCAGAAGCATCTGCGTTTGCCACGACTGTTCTGAGAATCCTGTACTATACTTTTGCTCAAGTCTATTTCCTGGTCTCCAGCTTCATTCCCTGCATTCAGGCCTTAATAATTTCTAACCTGATTCATTACATGTGGCCTCCTTGCTTATTGTCCTGATTCATACCCTCCTTCATTCCATGTTCCACTCTGGCTTCCAGAGTGATCGTTGTAAAATAAACTCAGGTGCCATTCCCTTGCATAAAGCCATTCAAGGATACCCCAGCAGCTTATAGCTAGTATGTGATCAGACCCCGTTACCACTAATCCTTCATAGATAACAGTGTAAAGCTTCAGTGAATAAAATCTGGTTTTGCTCCAACTGAGACAACGTGATCAGAGAGAATGGGAGTGGAGAGCGTCATGCGATCCCACACAGACCGGAGTGAATCTTGCTCTGACATTAACAACAACCCAGGACGAAAGAACAGTCCTTGTTTCCCAGAGCTGCGGCACCCTCGTCTCAGAAGCCTGGAAGAAATCTCCGGAGTGAGGACAGAAGACAATTCTATCCCAAGACCACACAATGCTGATGGATGGCCAGAGTTAGGCTCTGGTTGTTCTACTATGGTTTTCTGTCCAAATCTCTACAAATTAGGGTTCTCAATTCTCACAATCTTCTGTAATTTTAAGATGTATGAAAAAGGGAAAAATGAGTTTTCTGGAATGTGAAATGAGACTTATAATTTTTTCCTCCTAACTTTGCTAAAATACATAGAATAGATTAACATCCTGGACCTGGACCTGAGGATTATTTGGGGGGGCGACTGGAGGAAGCATGGTGAGGGGCGGCGCAGGAAGATGGGGAAGGAAAGAGAGCCATGAACAGGTGTGTTGCTATGGTGTTATTGCTGTGAGCAATGGGGCTCCGTCTGCCAGGGGCTTCTGGAAGAAGGTATAAAAACAAACAAGCAAACAAACAAAAAAATAACAAAAACAAAACCCTGAAAATTGTCTCTCTGGGGGTTGAAGAAGCAGGACTATCTTCTATACTCTTCCTTCATTGTTTGAGGGGTATCCTGGCTCCCTTAGGCACTTTTGCCTTCTCCCTTGTACAACCTGAAGAATATATATATATATATTTTTTACTACCAGGAAGAGCCCTCAGATGACAAAAAAGATGTTGGGGTTTGAGGGAGATGTCCGATGGTGACTTCCTGAATCACCTGAGGGGACAGGGGCCAACAAGTTGGCTATAAACAGCTCAAGACTGATCACTTTAAAATGTAGCTTACTTTACAATTATGGGTTTTGAATAACTATGGTACTTCATTTAGTAGTAGGTGGCATGTAGATACACAGACACACATACACACAGTATTGAATATTTTTATATACTTTAACTTGATGTGATAGCATGTTATTTTCCATTCAGTTCTCTACGGGAGACTCAAAAATGATAGAAAATCATTGGTTTAAAGACTGGCAACCAAGCCGCTAGCATGACATTCCAGTCCCTAATGATCTAGGCACCTCTATATCTGGGGCGTCATGTGCCTTATGGCCAAGCATGACAAAATCCTGTGTCGTTTCATGCTCCAAGGCCTTTCAACATGTGGTTCCTCTCCCTGCACTGTTATGGACTGCATCCTTCAAAGCTCCATTCATCTTCTCTTCTGGGCAGGCTTTCCTGGCTGTCCACCTCCCAACATTCCTTTCCTGCTTGGTTCCACCCCTCCACCTTGTATGCAAGTCTTTCTGCATGTATCTCCTTCTTCTCTCACAATTAATTGACATATGTGTCCCCCGCCAGACTGCATAATTGTCCGTGTTTTATATAAACGTATATCTCCATCGTCTCCAACAAAGTTGACCCAGGATAGAAACTTACTGATTATTGTTTAACTAAATCAAACTGTATTTCTCAAATCCCTGTAAGGAGCTCCATGGCTGCAGAGCTGGGAGTGGGTACATTCATTCAGGCTTCAAAGACTAAGGTCAAAAGAAATAACAAACGCAAGCGCATTTTTCTTTGCCATTGTGGTAAAGAGTTGGAATTTTATTCTAAAAGAAAATCCACTGAAGGGATTGAAACAACGAGTCACGTGATCCAATTTGCATGTTAAATCTATCACTTGGGTATGCTTTCATTTGGATACTAAAGAAAGCATTGTTCATGGGTACTGAACCATTTCTGCCACACGCATTATGCAAAAACAAGTCCACATCGTTGAAATCGTCAAGGATGATTAGAAAGAGAAATTTAAATGTGGCAAGTCAGACAAAGAAATTATCCTGCCACCTTCCAAATCTCCCATATATGAATTTTCTATTGGGAATTCTAACCTTCCTACAGAAATATCTCAGCCAGAACATAGAAATAGGTCTTTTAAGCCTTTGGCAGAAAACCCGATGGCAGTTCCCAAGGTAAAAAAGTATACAGTGTCCTAATGATAATCTTGGGGGAAGTTTAAAAAATGGGAAGTCTAAAAAATGGGCAGGCTCTGTGTGTGTGTGTGTGTGTGTGTGTGTGTGTGTGTGTGATCATCAGGCCCTCTGGCTGGGTCTACCAGCAGACCGGCTGCCTGATCCAGGCATCCCATCCCCGGGAAGGGGAACCTCTACGGTGTTTCCGAAGCCAATCAGAACCTTTGGATCTTCCATACCTAAAGTCACCTGTCTTATATTCCCTGCTCTGTGACTATCTCTGAGAGGACATCTCTCTTGACCCCTTGTTCACTAGCATTTACCTGGGCTTAGACATTTCTATTGCAATGCCTGGAACCACGGCATGGACTGGGATTTCAGAATGATAACCATTTTTCAAGGAACACTGAACACAGTTCAACTTTAAATATACTTTACTACATGATTCATGTAGAAATGTCCCCTTAACTTCAGGTGCCCTGGTGGCATTCTGAAAGCAACAGATGGAGAGGATTAGGAGTCAGTCAGATTGTAATATTGGTCATCCCTGACATCTCTGACTCCACTCTTGTCATTTATAACATGAGGATAATAGTGCCTACCATATAGGGCTGGGAGAAAGTTTAGAGTTGGTGTATATACTGTGCCTGGCACATAATAGCTACTAAACTAATAATAGTATTTATTACTTTTATACTTTTATTACTTCTACTGATTCTACCTTTACATGGGATTCACAACTTTCTAACCATGAAGAAATAAGAGTTGCAGTCTCTTTTTTCTCTTTGATATTTTTATTCTGTCATCTCCATGGTGATGCATCTTGTCTTTTCTCACAAAAGAAGTCATCCCTCCCCAAAGGAGAGGTCAGAACTCAATTTCTAAGCTTCCTTTGCAGCTAACTTATATTAGATTGGGATGCTGGAAATGGGACCTCCATTTTTAAAATTTTTAAAAATTAATTATTTGTTTTGAGAGAACAAAACACCCCAGAACAGCTGGGGTAGTGATTCCTAGTGTTTTGAAGGTTGAGTTTCTGAGGCAGAAGCAGCCCCAGTGAGAGCTACTAGTGGTTGCAGTAAAATCAAGTCAGTAAAATTTCATGAGGTGACCTGGGGCTTTGTTCCTTAGCCTTAAGAATCCTTCACCCACTATCCTGTACTAAGGTAATAGAGGATGTTACCCTTTCTGCTTTATCTAGCCAGAGTCAGTTCTATGATTCTGGGGTTATTTGTTCTCAAATAAACTCTGTATTTGGAGTAATTTTAGATTTACAGAGAATTTGCAAAACAAGCTGCAAAGTTAGGAAACAATAAACAAAATCACCCTCGCTTCTTACACCGGCTGCAAGTTCGGAGGTCCCCAAGACCACTGTCAATTTCGATGATTCACTAGAAGGACACATAAAACTCACTGAAATCTGTCATACTCTCAGCTGGAGTTCATTTCAGAAGAAGGAAACAGATTAAAATCAGTCAAGGGAAGAGACTCATAGAGCAGAGTCCAGCAAAGTTCAAAAAGGAGCTTCCCTTGGTCCTCTCCTCAACTCTCCTACCGCATTAACTCTCTGGGCAACAGTGTATGAATTGCTCACCAGGGAAGCTCACCCAGGCTGGGGTATCCAGAAGTTTTATTGAACACACAGACCTGGTGGCTGTCCACATGGCTAATCTTATTCTCCAGCTCACTGGAAGGCTGAGCTAATACTGTGTGGCCAAAAGTCCCTATTCTTTTGTCTTATTTTATTTAAATTCAACTAATTAACACATAGTATATCATTAGTTTCAGATGTAGAGCTTAGTTATTCATCAGAGTTGTATATAATACCTGGTGCTTCTTACATCACGTGACCTCCTTAATGTCCATCACCCAGTTACCCCATCCCCCCACCCACCTCCCTTCCAGCAACCCTCTGTTTCATAAATAGTCTCTTATGGTTTGTCTCTCTGATTTCGTCTTATTTTTCCTTCCCTTCCCTATGATCCTCTATTTTGTTTCTTAAATTCCACATATGAGTGAAGCCATTTGATAATTGTCTTTCTCTGACTGACTTATTTCACTTAGCATAAGTTATTTCACTTAGTATTAGTTCCACTCCTATCTTTGCAAGCGGTAAGATTTCATTTATCTGATGGCTGAGTACTATTCCATTGTGTACATACACCACTTCTTCTTTATCTATTCATCTGTTGATGGACATCTGGGCTCTTTCCATAGAAGTCCCTATCTAAATCACATTGTTAGACTATCTTTGTGCACCAAAGCCCACAGGTAGACAAAGACACTTGTTACGTATGACGTTCTCCAGGCCTCTTTGGCCTAGGTCAAATTCCCCACAACACATTAATCTAAATACAAATGTAGATCTGTTTCACATCAGTTTTGACATGAAGCCACTCTTTGGGCGTTGTAGCTACCAGTTAAGGATCTTACATATTCCAGGCCATTTATAAGCATTATTTCCAATCACTACAGTGATATTTGTTCAGGCACTACGATATTTTATAGAGGAGGATACTGGGAGAGAAGAAGTATAAATATGCCCAAAGTCACCAGGATAGTTATCACAGAGTCACATTTGAGAACCAGCCCTGATGCCAAAGTCAATCTTCTCTGTATTCGCTCACATGGACTCCCACAAGGTGCTGGTATTACCATGTGATGGAAACATTTGCCCTGGGCTCTGCCAAATATAGATAAGACTGATGGACTACTGCCCACTCCAACAAACTCTGATTAGACATGTACCTTTTCCGGATCAGTCTTTATATTTGTATTTCTCACATGCATATGAATTATTTTTTGAAAAATAAATGGTAGTTGAACATTAATACAAAGAGCATGCATATATTGCAAAGTTCTTATCTCTGTAATTTTTGCTACAAATTTTTAAAAATATATACTTTAAAAGGATTTTATTTATTTTTGAGAGAGAGAGAGAAAGAGAGAGAGGGAGCATGCACAAGCAGGGGGAGCAGTAGACGGAAAGGGAGAAGCTGGTTCCCCAACATGGGGTTCAATCTCAGGACCCTGGGATCATGACCTGAGCTGAAGGCAGACGTTTAACTGACTGAGCCACCCAGCTGCCTCTGCTATAATTTTCTTAAGCTTATTTGAATCTCATTCTTTCTTCATAAACTTGTTAAGTGCTCACTGTTAGTATTCAAAACATTTCACGTTCATCTCTTGCAAATAATTAAATTTTTCACCTTCTTAATGTGCTTGCTTGGGGTCTGTAAAAGTTCAGAGTTTACTTTTAATTCTAAAAAATTAGAACCAGAACCGGAAGCTCAATCTGAACTCTTCCCTCAAAGGTGTAGCATACTCTTACTGGTGAGGAAGTAGGGCTCTAGGAGTTCCAGGATTACGTGGGTTAATTAGTAAGTGTTAAGCATGGGTCACCACAGGAGCTGGTAGTAGGATGAAACTAATACCAGGTCAGACAACAAGAACTATAGTGTCTTAACAATTAAAAGAGAGTTAAATAAACCTAAGCCAGGAAGGCTGACATTTCCAAGGAGAAAGTCTACATGTGCACACTTCTAAGGAGATAGCAATTAAATTAACTCCTACCCATTGTATTTTCAGATGAGAAAACAGGAGTGTGATAATGTTAGGTAGCAATATTAATAACGCAGCAATAATAGCCACTATTTATTAAGCGGGTTCTAGGTGGTAGGTGCTGTATGAAACAGAGAACATTATATCATTTGCTACTCATGATAACTCTGAGATAGGAATGATTATAATCTTTCTCTGTAAATAGAGAAATGAAGTTTATAAAGTTTAAGTAACTTGACTAAGTGGACACAACAGCTGTGTGATGGGAAGAGGACTGGAAGTTAAGAAGTCTATGTCCAAACTCATGTTTTTAAAACACTAGTTTCTATTTCTAAATAGGAATCCTTAGCCAATAATGGAATCATAAGAAGAAGCCAACATTCCACTGTTACAACTTGATAGAAATCAATATGCCTTTATGTCTCATTAATGATTGCCTTAATATTACATAGGAACAGCTATGTTGTAGAAAACAGAATCGGGACAATTAGTAATCTCCACAGATGTCTTCTTATGAGGGGCCTATGCTGAGAAAGTCTATTTTTCTGACCCTTCAGATAAACCTTCCATCTTCCACTACTTGTCTTCTGTCAATCTGGTGTACTCAGGAATATAAAAATGCAACATATCTTGAACTTTCCTGAGCAAATAAATGCCCTCAGACTGATTTTCTTCCTCCTCCTCTCCCTTCCTCTCCATCCTTCAGAACTTCATATTGATTCTGGTTCAGGTTTAACAGGTGTAACAAAGTAGAAGTGAAAAGTGAGATTGACAAAAGAACCATTTCCCAATAAAGATGTCTTCCTATATAACCCAATTCCAAACCTCCTGAAGTATAAAAGAAATATATCCCCAGAGCAAAAATGAGAAGTTTACTCAAGGAATTAAATAAATCTTCCGGGAAAAGGCAAAGTCTTAGAGTTTGTGTTTTAATATACCATAGTTTCATCAAATTTCCTCAATTTAATGGGCTCCCCACACGAGTGGTTATATTAATATCAGCAAAAGTGAGACACTGTGGCATCATGACAAGTACAGTTAGGAAAATGATTTAACAATGATGGATTGTATATACTCAATAATAAAGAAGCGGAACATATAAAGCAAACATTATTAGATATGCAAGAACAAGCTGAGGAAAGCACAATAGTGAGAGATTTTATTGTACTTTTTTTTTCCAGAATAAAATAGCTCTACCAGATAAAAATAAGCAGGGATGTAGAAAATTCTAAAATTTTTGTTTAATATATAGGCATAGAATTTTTAATTTGATAGAGCACAGTTTTTTTTTTGTACAATGATAAAATTTGCATTTGACCACAAAGAAGTTCTTAACGACATTTTTTCATAAAATTGAGAGTTCTGCATACTGTATGCTTTGATCCTTATAGGATGAGATTAGAAATTTAAAAAGGATAAATAACAAGAACTTACTTAAAATTAAAGAAAAATCCTTTAAATAATTCTTGAATGAAAAACGACCTTAAAACTGAAATTACAAGGTATTCAATGAAAAGGAGAACATCTCATACTGAAAGCAATGGGACTCACCTAAAGCCATTTAGAGAAAAAATCTGCAGCTTGAAATACCTTTAGTATTAAAAAACAAAATACCAAAATAAAGGAATTTTATATCCATCTTAGAAAAATAAAAAATGACAGTAAAATAATTCTAAGAATGTAAAAAATGGTTACAAGAAAAAAAACGGACAATCTCAAGAATAGAACACAAAGAAGAATGGAAAATAAATATAAAAACTGTTTTTCAAAAAAAAATTTGAATAGATAATATTCTCAAGAACCTAATAGGGAAAAAATGGCACAGAGAAAACAAAATTATACAAGTTTATAAATATGAAAATAAGGAAATAAGCACAGGAATGAATGAGACTAAAATACCATTGTACCACCTGAAACTCTGTGGCAACAAATGTGAAAATCTGAGAAAAATGATGATTTGCTAAAAAGCATATATTAGCATAACTTGGTCCAAGAATAAATAAAAAATCTAAATGGATTAATCATTATAAAAGAAATTGAAAAGAGAAAAAAAATTTTTCACTATAAAATGTGCCAGAACCATATGGTTTCATAGTCAATTTCAATGAGATCATTCCAGACAAAACGTGAAAACCTCAACAATTTTGTGAGGTTAGCATTTAAGAGCCAGAACTGATGAAAATAGTTCAGAAAAGCAAATTGTAGACCAATTTCATTCATAAGTGCCAAACCCCACATAACATTACTAAGTAGAACTGAAGTTAAAATATCTATCAACATGAATAAAGAAGAAAATTATACTTCAACAGATACCAAACACTCTTAAGACGAATCAGGATTCTCACAAAAATAAGAAAACACTATCACCATTATAATTTATCATTTTACTGGAGGATATAGAGACTACAGTAAGCTGACAAGATGAAATAGTTTGTCTAACTTTTGAAAAAGAAGAGATAAGTGCTTTGTTTTGTTAACTGAAACTATTTTCCTGTGAAGTTCTAGAGACTGTACCAAAGAACTACATAAACCAAAGGATATAAACCAAAGTGACTGAACATAAGGTGAATATACAAAAATCCATAACTTCTCTATGGAAACATCATTCAGAGATAGAAATGGAAATTACTTCATTATTAATAGCAACTGTTTTCTTTTTTTAAAGATTTTTATTTATTTATTTATTTATTTGACAGACAGAGATCACAAGTAGGCAGAGAGGCAGGCAGAGAGAGAAGGAGGGGAAGCAGGCTCCCTGCTGAGCAGAAAGCCCGATGCAGGGCTCCATCCCAGGACCCTGGGATCGTGACCTGAGCCAAAGGCAGAGACTTAACCCACTGAGCCACCCAGGCGCTCCTAAAAGCAACAGTTTTGTCAAATGCTTTTTCTGCATCTATTGAGATGATTATTTAATTTTTATCTTTCATTCTGTTAATGTGGTATATCATATTTATTGATTACATGTATTGAACCATTTTTCCATTTCAAGAATAAATTCCACTTGATTACTTTATGAATACTTTATGATACTTTTAATGTGCTGTTGAATTCAGTTTGCTGGTATTTTGTTGAGAATTTTTGATTTCTATATTCACACACACACACAAAAACCCCCAGACCAAATTACAATAAAGGTTTATAACTTTCTTTTTTCAAAGTGTCCTTATCTGCCATTGGCATGAGAGTCATGCTGGCCTCCTACAGTAAGTTTGGAAGCGTTTCCTTCTCTTCAATTTTTTTTTTTTTTAAAGAATTAGAGGAATTGGTGTTAATTCTTTAAGTGTTTGGTAAAATTCACTCATGAAGCCATCTGGTCCTGGACTTTTCTTTTTGAGAGGTTTTTATTATTGATTCAAACTCCTTACATGTTATTGGTCTGTTCAGGTTTCTATTTCTTTATGATTCAGTCTTAGCTATGTGCTTTTAGGAATTTACCCATTCCTTCTAGGCTACCCAGTTTGTTGGTACATAATTGTTCATAGGTTCTTGGGATCCTGGGTGCTTCTGTGGTATCAGTTACGTTTCGTCTTTCATTTCTGGTTTTGAGTATTCTCTTTATATCTTGGTTAGTTTAGCTAAAGCTCTGTCAATTTTATCTTCTTAAAAAAACAGCTCTTGGGTGCCTGGGGGGGGCTCAGTGGGTTAAAGCCTCTGTCTTCAAGCTCCCGTCATGATCCCAGTGTCCTGGGATCGAGCCCCACATCGGGCTCTCTGCTTGGTGGGGAGCCTGCTTCCCCCTCTCTCTTTCTGCCTGCCTCTCTGCCTACTTGTGATCTCTCTCCGTCAAATAAATAAATAAAATCTTTAAAAAAAACCCAGCTCTTAGTATCGCTGATATTCTCTGTGGTCTTTCTATTTCATTTATTGCTGCACTGATCTTCATGATTGCCTTAATTCTGATAATTTCAGGCATAGGTTTTCTTTTTTTAGTTCCTTGAGGTGTAAAGTTAGGTTGCTTATTTAAGATCTCTTTTTTTTTTTCTTTGCATAGGGTTTTATCACTATAAGCTTCTCTCTTAGAACTGGTATTCCTGCTTCCCTTAAGTTTCGGTATGTTATGTTTTTGTTTGCCTCAAAATACTTTTTGATTCCCCCTTTACTTTAATTCATTGGTTGTTCAGGAGTGTGTTGTTTTGTTTCCATATATTTATGAATTTTCCAGTTTTTCATCTGTTTTTGATTTCCAGTTTCGTATCACTGTGTTCAGAAAAGGTACTTGGTGTAATTTTAATTTTTGTAAACATATTAAGAGTCGTGGCATAGCATATGATCTGTACTGGAGAACGTTTTGTGTATGGGAAGAACGCGTATGCTGCTGCTGTCAGATGGAATGTTCTGTGTATGTCTGTTAGGTCGATTTGGTCTATAGTGCTATTCAAACCTGCTGTTTCCTTACCGATGATCTACCTATTGTTGAAAGCTAGGTATTGATGTCCTCCACTATTATTGTATTGTTATCTATGTCTCATAATATTTGCTTTACACGCTTAGGTATTTCAATGTTGGGTGCATATGTATTTACTATTATTATATCTTCTTGATGATCTGAACTATTTATCATTATAATCGTAAGCTTCTCTGTCTCTGGCGACTGATTCTGACTACACGCCTATTTTGTCTGATGTAAGTATAGCTACTCCTGCTTTCTATGGTTACCATTTGCATGGGTCTTCCTCCTTGTTGGGTTCCACTGTGGTTTTGCAACCTGGTACCCGGATGCCACAACTTCCACAAAAACACGTTTTGTCTATGGATGGCTACCATGTCATTGTTGCTGGGAGGATGGCCTCTTCTGCCATCATGTGGATGTCACCCCCACCAAATTAATTTGTTAGTGTCTAGAGTGATATATTTAAGGTTCTTTCTTCCTTTCCCTCCTCTCTTTTTTCTTCTTTTTTTCCTTTCTTTCTCCTTTTAAAATGTTTTTCCAGGGGTGCCTGGGTGGCTGAGTCTTGATTCCAGCTCAGGTCCTGAGATTGAGCCCCGTATCAGGTTCCCTCAGTGGGGAGTCTGCGTCTCTCTCTCTCTCTCTTTCCCTCTGCCTCCCTCTGTTTGTATATGATCTCTCTCTAATTAAATAAATCTTCTAAAAAATTAAAAAAAATGTTTTTCAAAAATTTTTACAAAATCCTAAGTGGGGGGAGAGTAATCAATTTTTATCCAAAAAAATTGCACAATAATAAATGTCATCAATCAGAAGAAATGAAGATAATAACTATCAAAAATTGGGAGAGGCATGGGGAGGCTTTGGAGATAATGTAAGCAATATAAATTCCCATCTTTCATAGTTAGGAGACAATAAATAATGCCTATAACTATAAAAGCAAAAAAACAAAAACAAAAACAAAAAGGCAGAGGGGGTCTCGAACACGTAATTTATTGCTATGGAAGTATCCATTAGAAAAGGTAAAAATCAGAGGACTGGTCCAAGATGGCAGTGTAGGAGACCTTGAACTCACCTCCTCCAGGGACACGACAAATCTATACTATCTATGGAGCAATTTGTCCAAAAGAAAAACTGAGGGCTGACTGAGCAGCTACTGCACAACAAATGGAGAAGTACATACAGAATGGCAAGAGAGATGAAGACATGGTAATGAAGAGAACCCCCACTCCCGATGTTGCACCCTGCAGTGGGGTAGGGTGAGGGCAGGAGAAAAGGGATAGCACTGAAGCACTGAGGGACTGGGGGTAGAATCACCTGCCCTAGGGCACACAGAAAGTCATGGTTTAAGGAAGCCCTGGAGTATAAAGGAACTAGCCCTAGAACCCTGGCAAACTGCAAGGGTTGGAACTTCCTGGGTTGGAAGCACCATGAGTGCCACAGTTTATATTCCCCTCCACCTTCCTAACATAGACAGGAGCAGAGTTTTGGGAAGCCCTAAGCCCATACCAGCTCTGGATGCCTGTAAAAAACAGTTAGTATATAAAAGATCCAGTCCTAGAATTGTACCAAATGTCAGGAAAGCTACCAGAATTCTCTCCAGGTTAGAGGGGTTGGTGAACACCATGGTTTACATTCCATCTCTATCTTGACAGGGTGGGTGGGATCAGGGTCTGGATACCCTAGCTGGCCCACCTCTTCAGTGAGCCCTCGGCTCCTAGCCCACACCAACCTCGGCCGTCCCACCAAAGCAGCCCCAGTGTGGCGCATACTGGGACACCCTTGGTCAGCACTCACTACACTTCCAGC
This sequence comes from Lontra canadensis, assembly GCF_010015895.1. Taxonomy (NCBI): domain Eukaryota; kingdom Metazoa; phylum Chordata; class Mammalia; order Carnivora; family Mustelidae; genus Lontra; species Lontra canadensis. The sequence goes on along the minus strand of NW_022630996.1, from coordinate 59,038,390 downwards.
TACCACACCATGCTGACACTGGCCAAAGCAGCCCCAGAAGCTCCAGGTCCAGCTTCAGCTTTAGACAGATTGCTAGGGCACCTCCCATGTAAAGTACTCCAGAACTCCGAGCTCATACCAATTCTGGCTCTAGCCACCCCACCAGGGTGTCCCCTGTGTGAAGAACCCCAGGAGCACCTGGCCCATGCCTACCTCAGTTCCAACCAGCTTACCAAGGTACCCGCTCTGTGAAACACCCCAGGACACACTGGCTTATGCCCCCTTCAGCTGTCCTACCACGGTGACTGAATGGATAAGGAAAACCAAGACCCATCTATATGTTGCCTATAAGAGATTCACTTCAGACCTAAAGATACATACAGACTGAAAGTGAAAGGATGAAAAAAAGGGTATTCAAATGGAAGCAAAAAAAAAATCTATATAGCAATAATTATATCAGCCAGATAAACTTTAAAACAAAGACTGTAACAAGAGACAAAGAAGGAAACATTGGTTCTGAATGAATGATGATTTATGCCAGATTGACTTATACATGGAACCCTTCATCCAAAAGCAAGAGAACACATTTGTTTTCAGTGTGCATAGAACATTCTCCAGAAGAGATCGTGTGTTAGGCCACAAAACAAGTCTCAACAAATGTTTTTATTTACTTTTTAAAATACTTTATTTATTTATTTACTTGAGAAAGAGACAGAGACAGAGAGAGAGAGAGCAAGCGGGTGTAGGGGCACAGGGAGAGGGACAAACAGACTCCATGTTGAGCACACCAACAAGCACACCAACAAGGGGCTTGACCCCAGAACCTCAAGATCATGACCTGAGCCAAAACCCAGAGTCCGATGCTTAATCAACTGAGCCACAAAGTGCTCAACAAATATTCTTTTTTTTTTAAGATTTTATTTATTTAATTGACAGAGATCACAAGTAGGCAGAGAGGCAGACAGAGAGAGAGGAGGAAGCAGGCTCCCTGCTGAGCAGAGAGCCCGACGTGGGGCTCGATCCAAGGACCCTGAGATCATGACCTGAGATAAAGGCAGAGGCTTTAACCCACTGAGCCACCCAGGCACCCTCAACAAATATTCTTATATTGAAAACATATTGTGCAACTTTTCTGACCACAATGGCATGAGATTAGAAATCAAATATAAGAAAAAAGTGGAAACCACCCCACCCCCACATGTAGAAACTAAACAACATGCTACAAAATAATGAATGTGTTAACCAAGAAATCAAAGAAAAAATAGAAGACACATGGAAACAAATGAAAATGAAAATATAATAGTCCAAAATCTTTGGAACACAGCAAAAGCAGTTCTGAGAGGGAATTTATACCATACATGCTTATCTTAAGAAATAAGAAAAATGTCAAACAATTTAACGTTACAACTAAAGGAGCCAGAAAAAGAAAAACAAAGCCCAAGGTTAATAAAAAGAAGTAATAAAGGTTAGAACAGAAATAGAGACCAAAAAAAAAAAAAAAAGAAAGAAAGAAAGAAAAAGAAAAAAGAAAACAAAACAGTGAAACCAAGAGTTGGTTTTTTGAAAACTGATTAACCTTTAGCCAGACTCTACAAGAAAAAAGAAGTAACAACCAATACCATAGAAAAATAAAGGATTATAAGACACTACTATTAAAAACGATATACCATCAAAATGGACAACTTGGAAGAAAGGGATACATTTCTAAAAGCATACATTTTCTCCCAAAACTGATCAAGACATAGAAAATCTAAATGGACCTATTAGTAGTAACAAAACTAACCAGTAATCAAAAACTCCCAACAAACAAAGGTCCAGGACCAGAGGTTTCAGAGGTGAATTCTGCCAAAGATTTAAAAAAGAACTTATACCTATTCTCCTCAAACTATTCCAGAAAATAGGAGAGGAAGGAAAGCTTCGGAAAATATTCTTTGAGACCAGTATAACCATAATATCAAAACCAAATAAAGACCCTATGAAAAGAGAAAATTACAGACTAATATCCCTGATGAACATAGATGTAAAATTTCTTAACAAAATATTAGCAAACAAGTTTTGACAATACATTAAGAGGATCATTCACCACAATCAAGCAGGATTTATTCAGGGATGCAAAGATGGTTCAATATTCCCAAATCAATCATTGTGATACACAAAAGGAAGGGAGGATAAAAATCACATGATTATCTCAATAGATGTAGAAAAAGCATTTGACAAAATTCAACCTCCATTTATGATAAAAACTTTCTACAAAATGTGTTTGTAGAAAATATGCCTCAACATAATATACACCATATATGAAAAAGCCACAGTTAACCTCATACTCAATGGGGAAAAACTAAGAGATTTTCCTCTAAGATCAAGCACAAGACAAGGATATCCATTCTTACCACTTTTATTCAATATAATACTGGGAGTCTCAGCCACAGCAATCAGTTAAGAAATAAAGGGCATCCAAATTGCTAGGAGAGAATTTGAACTGTCACTGTTCACTGATGACATAATATTATACATAGAAAACCCTAATGAGTCCACCAAAACTATTAGAATAAATGAATTCAGTAAAATTATAGAATATGAAATACCCAGAAATGAGTTGTATTTCTACACATTCATAATGAAATAACCGAAAGAAAAATTAAGAACACAATCACTTTTACAATTACACCAAAAAGAATAAAATACTCAGGAATGAACTTAACCAAGGAGGTGAATGACCACTAGTGTGAAAACTGTAAAACACTGGTGAAAGAAATTAAAGATTATAACAACAAATGGAAAAATATCCCAGGCCCCTGGATTAGAAGAGTATTGTTAAAAATGTCCATAACTACCCAAAGCAATCTATAGACTTAATGCAATCCCTAACAAAATACCAACAGTATTTTTCACAGGACTGGAACAAATATTACTAAAATTTGCATGGAACCACAGAAGACTCTGAACAGCCAAGGCAATCTTGAGAAAGAAGAACAAAGTGGAAATACCACAGTATCAGGTTTCGAGATATCCTGTAAAGCTGTAGTAATCAAAACAGTAGGGTACTGTCTCAAAAATGGACACATAGATCAATGGAAAAGAACAGAGATCCCTCAAATAAATCCACACTTATATGTTCAATTAACCTATGAAAAAGTAGGCAAGAATATACGATGGGGAAAAGATGGTCTTTTCAGCAGATGATGCTGGAAAAACTGGACAGCTACATGCAAAAGAACAAAACTGGACACACAAAAATAAAGCCAAAATGGATTAAAGACATGAAATACCTGAAACTATAATACTCCTAGAAGAAAACAGAGGCAGTGATCCCTTTGATTCAGGTTTAGCAATATATTTGTGGCTATGTCCTCTCAGGCAAGGGAAACAAAAACAAAAATAAACCACTAAAGCTACACTAAAGTAAGTGAAGGAAACAATCAACAAAACAAAACAACTTACTGAATGGGAGAAAATATATTAGTACGTGATATATCTGATAAGAGGTTAATATCCAAAATATATAAATTATACAGATAACACCAGTAAAACAAAAATAATCTGAATTAAAAATGAACAGAGGATCTGAAGAGACATTTTTCCAAGGAAGACATACAGATGGCCAATAGACAAATGGAAAGATGTCCAGTGTCACTCATCGTCAGGAAAAAGCAACTCAAAACCAGTCAGAGTGACTAGAATCAAAAAGAAGAAATAACAAGTGTTGGTGAGGATGTGGAGAAAAAAGAACCGTTGTGCACTGTTGTTGGGACTGTAAATTGGCATAGCCTCTGCGGAAAACAGTATGGAGTTTCCTCAAAAAATTAGAAAGTAGAATTACTCTATTATTCCATTGGTGGGGATTTACCCTAAGAAAACAAAAATACTAATTTGAAAAGATATATATATATTATATATATATATATATATTATATATATATATATACACACACACACACACACACACACACACACACACGTATATATATATCCCTATGCTTATTCAAGTGTTATTTACAATAACTAAATTATGAAGGCAACCCAAATGCCCATTAATATATGTACAATGGACTATTACTCAGACATTAAAAAGAGAGAGAGAGAGAGAGATCTTTCCATTTTCAACATGGATGGACCTACAGGGTAATATGCAAAGTTAAATAAGTCAGATAGAGAAAGACAAATACCATATCATCCCACTCATATGTGAAATCTAAAAAACAAAACAAATGAATAAAAAAAAAGACAAAATTAGAAACAGACCCATAAATACAGAGAAATGATGGTTGGCAGAGGGAAAGGGGTGGGGGGATGGGCAAGATGGGTGTGAAGGGGAATGGGACACACAGACTTCCAGTTATGGAATAAATACATTGTGGTGATAAAAGGTACAGGTTAGGGAAAATAGTCAATGGTAATGTAATAACATTTTATGAAGCCAGATGGTAGCTACACTTGCGGTGAGCGTAGCAGAACATAGAGACTTGTTGACTCACTATTCTGTAAACCTAAGACTAATATAACATTGTGTGTCAACTATCTGCAATAAAAAAAAAAAATTCTTATGAAAGTGGGTCTTAATATAAGATTACAATTACAAAAAATTACACTAATAAAGGGGAGGTGATGGGTATGTTCATGTTTCCAACATGATTTCATACAGGGAAACCAACATGATGATGGTTTCATGATGGCTTATGTTGGGAGGTGATAGGTACATTCATGGCTTTCATGGTTTCATGGGTGTACATTTATCTTCAAATTCATCAAGTTGTATACAATATAGATGCACAATTTAAAAAAAAGATTTTATTTATTTATTCATGAGGGGCAGAGAGCGAGAGATAGAGGGAGAAGCAGGCTCCCCAATGAGCAGGGAGCCCAATGTGGGACTCGATCCCAGGACTCAGTAATCATGACCTGAGCCAAAGGCAGACCCTTAACCATCTGAGCCACCCAGGTGTCCTGTATGTACAGTTTTTACATGCCAGTCATACCTCAATAAGGTGGTTTAAAAACAAAATAGTAAATAAAGTGATAAAAAAACGTAAAATCAGAAATAGTTAAAAAATGTCATCGCTGGTGTATAGAACTGAGGTTGGGGTGGATAGGATAGGTGTTCATTCTCTCAAACTCTGAGTTCTCTGTACTATTCCATTCTCTTAACCGGTAAAAATCATTTGTTTAACCGGTTACCAGCCAGTTAACCTTGAGCAAGATTCTAACTTCTCAAAGTCCCATCCCCCACATCTATAAATGAGATAAGAAAGAACAGCTACCCTCTCCTAGGGTTGATGAGAAAATAGTAGTGAATTGTTGACCATGATGTTTCTGATAAAATAAGTGCTCAAAGCCTATGGCCTCTATTTTTTATAAAATAAATATTTTTTATACTTTAAAAGTTCTAAGATTTATTCCCCTTTTTAGGGCCCAGTGCTTCCACACTGTCCTTTGCTCTCAGGGAGCTAAGAGCTTGGCTTTAGAAGTAGTATTTCATCATCATGGCCAAATGTGAACCATAAAGGTGTAGATTTCCGAGCAGACACACAATAATCCTCCAGTTGTATCTCTGCCTGCTTCCAGCAAGGTGAGGATACCTCTCACCTTTTGTCAGGAATGCTGGAGGTAGATGGTACATGTGATCGTTGATATATGGTCAAAAGAAGTAAAGCTTGACTTGGAAAACTGTCCACTGTGTGTAATGTGAAAAAGGAATTTGTAGAACGGTATGGATAGTATGAGTTTTCACTAAAAACAGAAACACAAAAACTCATTAACCCTGTTAATTTTGTTATAGACCTTCGTATGGCTAAATTATTACAAGGACTAGATAATATTTTTTATTATTTGAACAAAACCACAATTCTTTTGAAAGGAAAACCAAACTGGTATTGGAGGAAGTGCATGTCGTGGCGAGGCAGTAAAGAACTCAAGTTTATTTCCTATGAAATGTAGTTTTTGTACCAATTAATCACTAATGAAAATCAATCTGTGAAAGGAACAATGATTCATCTCAAGACTACATTCATTTTCAAGACGAAGCCCCCCTCATTTCTGTATTTATACTTGTGAGCTTGCTTGTTTATTTCACGGAGCAAGGCAAAGAGATTTCCTACCGGAAATATTAGCATGCACATTGCAATGAAACAGTGGTTGAAATACTCTGAAATGTTACTGCAGGGACCCCATATGAACTTCCCTCCTGCCTGAATTGATGGGAAACTTTTTCCAGACTTCAAAGTGCTTGAAAGTTGTGCTTCCACTCAGGGACCTAGAGCTTCTGAGTAGCTCCCAGGCAATAGGAGATCATGTTCAAATAAAGGGCAAGAGGAGAGAAGGGAATAATGCATCAAAAAGAATACAGTGAACTAAAATTCAGAGGCTGAGACTATAGGAGCTTCTCAGCAAGTGCAAGGGTCCTGTCAGGGAGGCAGGGGGAAAAGCTTGTCAGACTCCAGGAGGACCGTGACCGTCACTGTTTCTAGGCGGCACTTATTCTCTCATGAAGAACCAGCACCCACCCCACTCCTTCTGCCAATAAGAATGCAAATGGGAGTACCTCACTGTCCTGTGGAAGGTGAATGGGAGTTAAAAAGAAAGATAAGTAGAGGGGGGAAGTCCGTGGAAAAGAGTAATGGAGGAAGACGCCATCTCTCTGGAGTATGGGGATTAAACCATTTAAAGGCTCCTGGATGTGACCTAGGATTGGTAATTGCTAGGACATGAGGGTGTCCCCTTGTGAGGGTCTCTTTAATAATTAGCAAGGGGAAAAAGGATTAGTAAGGTAAATGAATGAGGGCTTCTTCCTCAAGAAGGTGGGAGAGGCACCATTTGTGTCCTCAAACATGCTTTAATAAGATGCCATTTCCCAGAAGTATGATAGTGCTTGGCCTGCAGCCGAGAGTGTTGTTCTAGAAGGCTAAAATTTTACTTTACAAGGCAGTGGTAATACCTCCCCAAATCGTTCTCAAAATACTCAAAACTCTTCATTGAAGTTTGCAGTACTTTTGAGTCCTTTCATAAAAGTTTTACCAAAGTACTGAAGAAAATGGTCTGACTGCAAGAAGGCAAGGCAGTTCCTCTGAAAGTTTTCATTTCTGATCATTTTCTTGGCCCAAGTTTTTTTTTTTTTTTTTTTAAGTTAAACCTTTTTGGGGGAGATAGCTGTAGATTCACTTGTAGGTAGAAGAAACAATACATAGAGAACCCATATGCCCTTCACTCTTCTTCCCTGCAGCTGCGATGCTTCAGGAAACTACAGAAGAGTATGGATACTGACATGGATACAGTCACGATACACGACAGTCTCATCGCCACAGGCTCTCTCATGTTGCCCTTTCATGGTGTACCCACTTTCCTCTCAACTCACTTCCTCTTTGACACTTGGAAACCGCTAATCTGTTGCCATTTTGGCAATACCGTATAAATGGAATCCTATACTATGGTACCTTTTAGGACTGGCTTTGCTACTTAGCATAACTCTCCCTAGATCCATTCAGATTCCTGTGGGAATAGTTCGTTACTTCTTGTCGCTGAATCTTATTGTGCTTAACCAGCCACGGAAAGATATCTGGGTAGTTTCCAGTTTGGGTCTATTACAAATAACTATGCTACAAACATGTGTGTACAGATTTTTGTGTGAACCTATTTTCATTTCTCCAGGATCAATGCCCAAGTGCCAATGTTAGATCATATGATTGTAGCATTTTCAATTTTTAAGAAACTCTTAGCTGTTTTCTAGACTGGCTGTGCCCTTTTACATCCCCAAGAACCCTGAGTACATGCTCCAGCTTCTCTGCATCTGCACCCTATTTTGGGATTGTCTGCATTTCTTATTTTAGTCATTCTGAGAGTTAGGTAGTGACAGCTCTTCGTGGCTTTAATTTGCCTTTCCTTGATGGCTAATAAAGGTGAATATCTTTCCCTGTGCTCTTATTTATTCATTTATTTTTGCCATTCATATATCCTCTTCAGGAAAATGTGTGTTTATATCTTTTGCTTATTACCTAATTAGATTGTTTTATTTTACTGGTGAGTTTGAAAGTTCTTCTGTAGTCCTTGAGAGAGAAGTGGCTTGTGAACATTTTCTCTCACTCTGTAGCTTATCCTCTCATGGTCTCCACAGGGTATTTCACAAAGTAAACATTTTAAATTTAGATGAAGTCTAACTTACCCGCTTTCCCTTTTATGGACTGTGCTTTTTCTGTGAAGCCTAAGAACTCTGCCTAGCCCTAGGTCCCAAAGATTTTCTGTGTTTTTTTTTCCCCTAAATGTTTTATAACTTTAAATCTTATATTTGAGTCTATAATCCATTTTGAGTTAATTTTTTATAAGGTATGAGACTCAGGTAAGGCACCTTTTCCGCCCTATGATTGTCCAGTTCCTTCAACATTATATATACAAAATGTTATCTTTTACTGAACCGCCTTTGTTCTTGAATGTATCTCTTTTATAGCAGATATTATATGTATATAACTATCACAATCTACTAATGTAATCACTTCACCAATTGAAGTGAAATACAAAAACTTACCTCCTTTAAACTTCTATGCCCCTCACCCATTTTAATGTAATTGTCTTAAATATTTTCATTACCTCCATTTAGAACCACATCAGATAGTAGTATACTTTTTGCTTCCATCATCAAATATAATTTAGAAACTTCTAGAGAAGGAAGAAACCTATTGTATTTATGCATGTTACCATGTTCTTTCTTCCTTCTTAATGTTATAACATTCCTTCTGGCTTTCTCTTTAGAGAATTTTTTTAAAAAATTATGTCCAGTTAGCCAACATACAGTACATCATTAGTTTTTTAAGTGTTCAATGATTCATTATTTGCGTAGCACACCCAGTGCTCGTCACCACATGGGCCCTCCTTAATGCCTATCACCCTCAGAGCCTCTCATGGTTGTAATCTCCCTCTCTGATTTCTTCCCATTTAGTTTCCCCTCCCTTCCCCTGTGGTCTTCCATGCTATTCTTTATTTTCCCCAAATGAATGAAAACATATAATAATTGTCTTTCTCTGATTGACTTATTTCACTTAGTATAATCCCTTCCAGTTCCATCCATGTTGATACAAATGGTGGGTAATCATCCTTTCTGATGGCTGAGTAATATTCCATTGTATTTATGAACCACATAATCTCTATCCATTCATCTGTTGAAGGACATCTCAGCTCCTTCCATAGTTTGGCTATTGTGGACATTGCAACTATGAATGTTGGGGTGCACGTGTCCCTTCTTTTTACTACATCTGTAACTTCTAGATAAATACCTAGCTAGTAGTGTAATTGCTGGGTCATAGGGTAGCTCTATTTTTAACTTCTTGAGAAACCTCCATGCTGTTTTCCAGAGTAGCTGTACCAGTTTACATTCCCACCAACAGTGGAGGAGGGTTCTCCTTTCTCTACATCCTTGCCAACAGAATTTCTTTTAGTCATTCCCCACTCAGCATTAGTTGGTACAGATGGAGGTAGGACCATGGTTTTTTCCTGTGGTGTTTAGGAGAAACAGAATGGTTATCATCAACAAGCTTTCTGTCTTGATGATTGTTCCTTTATTTGTTCTTTGGCTAGAGAGAGCAGACTTTCATTGGAGCTTTTTGGTCTGTGCCCATTGGCTTCTTCAGCTCCATGTCTGGAATACAGGAGGCAAAAAGAAAACCCAAGTGACTCATCACCATGTTGTTCCTTGGGTCCTATATTCTTTAGTGGTCTGTTGTCTTTCTTTCACCTTTTAGTGTCTTCTTATATTTGTTTTATATATAGTTCCTGGATTTTTTTGTTATATTAATAGGGAAGAAGAGGGCAAGTATGATCAACCTCCTTCTCTTGGAAGTGAAAATGGCTTGAGTTTTGAAATTGATAAATTCCATCATTGGTTGGTTAGAGAGATAGGTCATCTGAATAAGGACTCAACAAAGCACTAAAACTCCTTCTGTTGACTTGGTACCTAAAAGTCTTACCTGCATTAATCTAGAATTCCCAAACCAATCTAGTCTTGCATTCTCTATTTTCAAATTTAAGTCATGCTTTCCAGAAAGCTTCAAATTTGTTCTGTAACTGGAAAGCATCTTGAGGCCAAGGGCAATTTTTTATTTCCTTGGTTATTCCAAATGTTTCTTTTTCTAGAAATAGGTTGAAAGAGATCCAAGATAAGGTGACTATGTACGATTTTAATAATGATAGTGTGACTAAAACTAAATAGCACATAAATTCTAGGCTAGAGTATTTCCACAGGGCATCATATCATACCTTGAATTTTCACAAAATCCTATGCACTAAGTAACAATCTCATTTTATAGATAAGGACTTTAAGATTCTGAGAGATTACATTTATAAAAGTTATAAAAGGTAACATGACCATCAGTTGATCCCAGGACCCAAAAAGTTGATGCTTTTTATATCCTAAAAGCTTAAACTATAAAAAGGAGAAAGAGTGGCCAGACACAAAGGAAATTCTGGCAGGATTGGTGGGATTTGTTTACTGCTTTGATTTGGGATTTAATGAAAGAGGACCTGAATAAGACTTCGGGGTTTACAGCAGGAAACAGTGACAGCCCTTAGTTAGCAGCAAGAGATTCAGTTGCTGTCATCAGGGCTTAAAGAATCATAGGGGTGCCAGAAGAGTGCAATCTAGCTTAGGTCTCCAGAAATAAGTCCCAAATTCCATGTTTGACCAATTAGGGTAAGTGCCTCATCGCTGGGAATATTGAGTTCAAAGACACCCCCTCATATAGACTAGCACTGCTGCTTCAACTGTGGTTGGGCACAAGAACCCGGAGGCTGGCTGTTGCAAGCACCACAATTCCTGGTCAATACTCAAGAAGTTGCTGAATGGACGTGGAAGTGTGGCTGCAACATCTCATCCCTCTATACCCTTGATTTGAAAAGTAATACAGCCCAAAGGCAGCCCCTTTCAGACTTGTGTGTACCTCCAATTGGCAGAACATAATTGGTAGTTTGACCCACGGCTGCAGACAAACCTGAGAAATAAAGTTATAATTTTCTAACCTTAAGATTAAATTAAATTATTATTATTTTTTTTTTCAAAGCACACTAGAAGGTAAGTTGAAGCAGGATGAACAGGCCAAACCATAATATGCTTTAGAGATCGCTAACCTCCAGGACTGAGGAGATGATGGTACCCTTTACTGAAATCAGAAACATAGTAAGAATTTTTTAAGGGTTGATAATGAACTCAATATTTGAGTTTTTAGTGTGACAAGCAAGAGAGATGTTAATCAGAGATGAGGACTTCCAGGATGGAGATTTAGAATGGGAGACGTCAGCAGGCTAAGAGAATCCAAAACCACACTTGTGGCTGAGACTGACCAGTGTTAGGATACAAGCCAGAGGAAAACAGCAGTACTGGGTGTCTTAGTCTTGCGAAAAATTAGTTCCCAGGCAGGAATTGGGTAACCACGGTCTACTTTCAGTCCAGAAGCCAAAGAAAACTCCTTTAAAAAAATGTAACATGCTTTTTATCAGAAAATTGGTGATGGGAATGCAAGTTGGTGCAGCCACTTTGGAGAACAGTGTGGAGATTCCTCAAGAAATTAAAAATAGAGCTTCCCTATGACCCTGCCATTGCACTACTGGTTATTTACCCCAAAGATACAGATGTAGTGAAAAGAAGGGCCTACTGTACCCCAATGTTCATAGCAGCAATGGCCACGGTCGCCAAACTGTGGAAAGAACGAAGATGCCCTTCAACGGACGAATGGATAAGGAAGATGTGGTCCATATACACTATGGAGTATTATGCCTCCATCAGAAAGGATGAATACCCAACTTTTGTAGCAACATGGACGGGACTGGAAGAGATTATACTGAGTGAAATAAGTCAAGCAGAGAAAGTCAATTATCATATGGTTTCACTTATTTGTGGAGCATAACAAATAGCATGGAGGACAAGGGGAGTTAGAGAGGAGAAGGGAGTTGAGGGAAATTGGAGGGAGAGGTGAACCATGGGAGACTATGGACTCTGAAAAACAATCTGAGGCTTTTGAAGCGGGGGATGGGAGGTAGGGGGAACCAGGTGGTGGGTATTGGAGAGGGCACGGATTGCATGGAGCACTGGGTGTGGTGCAAAAACAAAGAATACTGTTATGCTGAAAATAAATTTAAAAAATTTTTTGAAAAAAGAGGAAATGTGAAAAAAAAGTTAAAAAAAAAGAAAATTGGTGAGGGAACAAATGTTGGAAAAATATAGTGAGAGGTTCAAAGTGAGTCTTCTGTGAATATAGTTTATTATGATAGAGCCATTCTATTAAAGAAGGTAGTGTTATACTTGGTGATTCCTATCTTAATTTAAATTGTCAAAAATCAAAATAAGATATATACATAGTATCAAGTTAAATGATACATATTACTGAAGATGAAAAGCAGGAGTTTCTCTCTGTATCCCTCTCCATCCTGGACCCACTATGTGAATCCAGATAGAAGGGGCTTAAACAATTGGCATTTAATTAACATATTTACAAATAATTTGAAGTAGTGCAGAAAGCTAAATTTTCTAAGACATTGCTTGCCTGAAAATGCCTTTATTCACTCTCACACTTTGCTATAACGTCAGTTTGTCCCCTCAGAATGCATTGTTATTACTTCAGAGAATTGTCATGAGGATTTAGCTCCGTGGACTAATTTCTGAGAGGCTTCCAACCAGAGGGCTGACTGATACACCATGAGGATGTCTATGACTGGATGTGTCTAAAGTTATAACTGTTTCCTATTATCGCTGGTTGGACTTATTAATAGCAAAAGTTATAAAGACCATCTGGGTATAAAGGCAGGAAGCTGTTCTTATAAATATGCTGAACTCACTTCTCCGAAAATCTCATGTCTTCATTTGCCAGTGGCCAGTTGGAGGGGCCCAAAGGACTCACAGAGAACATATCAAGAGACAGTCTCTTCTGCTTTTATCCTTATAAAATAAACATCATCATCATTTCTAAGTTTACAATGACATTGTCTCTTCTGCTCATCAAAAAAGGATGGTCAAGCTTTTGGCATAGTGCAAAGCCTTGTTTTAAAGACAACAATGACAATGTGATTCTCATTCTTTGATTTCTTTCTTCTAAAAGCTTCTACATCATCATCTATCTTTGGCAGTCTGACACTCATGAAGGTGCGTGTAGGCTTTACAAAAATTATTATTTATGGAACGTGGCACTCTGTGGGTCTCCTCTATGGCCAGGAAGGTGTCTTCTATGATTTTAATATGTATATATATTACATTAATACATTTAGCCCACATTCTTCCATTCTATTTTCTCTATTCACTTTTCCTAAGGCCATTATTAGTCAAATGGTAAACCATCTGATTTTGTCTTTTATATATCTTTTCTCTTAGCTCGTATTTTCTATATCTTTATCTTCTTGCTCTGTGTTGGGAGAGATCTCAGATTCTATAGTCTTTCTTATTGACTTTTTTTTTTTCTAAATAAGACAATTGTTTTAAACTTTAATAGTTCTTCCTTCCTCTGTAATCAGTTTTTTTTCTTAGTATTTTATTCTTATTTTATGGATAAAATGTTTTCTCAAGTTTGACTTTTTGAGTTTTTTTTTTGCCTTAAGTTCGCTTTTTTTCCTGTAATTATCTATTACATACCGAGTAAATAGTTTAGGTTTTTACTTTAACGCAGGGAGGCTTGGTCTGCTGTTCCCTAAATTTGTTTAGGTAACTACCCCAAATTGGTAGCATTTGTATATACTCATAATGGAGTTCTAGAAAGACAAATTTAAAACAATCCCATTAATAACAAAAAGAAAAAAAAAACCCTAGGAATAAATTTAACCAAAGAAAGACCTGTACTCCAAAAACTATAAAATACTAATGAAATAGGGGCACTTGGGTGGCTCAGTTGGTTAAGCCTCTGCCTTCGGCTCAGGTCATGATCTCAGGGTCCTGAGATGGAGACTCACATAAGGCTCTCTGCTCAGCAGGGAGCCTGCTACCCCCCCCCCCTCTGCCTGCCTCTCTGCCTACTTGTGATCTCTGTGTTGAATAAATAAAAGCCTTAAAAAAAACCTAATGAAATAAATTGAAGAGGACACAATGAAATGGGAAGCTATTCCATATTCACAGAATGGAAGAATTAATATTATTAAAATGTCCATCATACCCTAAGCAATCAACAGATTCAATGCAATCCCTATGAAAATACCAACAGTGTTTTTCATGTGACTATAACAAATAATCCTAAAACTTGTATAGAACCATAGAAGACCTCACATAGTCAAAGCAATTTTGAAAAAGAACAAAACTGGAGGTATTACAATGCAGGATTTCAAGATATACTACAAATCTATAGTAATCCCAACAATATGGTACTGACACAAAAATAGACACAGTGATCAATGGAACAGAATAGAATCTCCAGATATAAATTCATGACTATATGGTCAATTAATCTATCACAACAGAGACAAGATTATACAATGGGAAAAGACAGTCTCTTCAACAATGGTGCTGAGAAAACAGGACAGTTTAATGTAAAAGAATGAAATTAGACCACTTTTTAACATCATACACAAAAATAAACAAAAAATAAATTAAAGACCTAAATGTGAGACTTGAAACCATAAAAAATAGTAGAAGGGAGCATAGGCAGTAACATCTCTGACATCCCTTGTAGTCACATTTTTCTATATATGTTTCTGGAGGCAAGAGAAATAAAAGTAAAAATGAACTACATCAAACTACTGTAGTCCCAAACTATTGGGGCTACATCAAAATAAAAAATTTGTACAGCAAAGGAAACCATCAACAAAATAAAAAACAACCCAATGAATGGGAGAAGAGATTTTCAAATGATATGTCCTAAAAGGGGTTAATATCCAAAATATATAAAGATACAACACAACACTGAAAAACAATCTGATTAAAATATGGACAGAGAACCTGAAGAGACATTATTCCAAAAGACATCTAGAAGGCCAACAGACAAATGAAAATATGTTTGATATTACTCATCATCAGGGAAATGCAAATCAAAAGCATAATGGGATACCTTACACTAGTTAGAATGGCTAAAACCCAAAATAACGAGGAGCGTTGGCAAGACTGTGGAGGAGGAACCCTCACGCACTATTGGTGAGAATAGTGAAATTGGTACAGCTGCTATGGAAAACAGTATGGAGGCTCCTTAAAAATTTAAAAATAAGAAGTACCATATGATCCCCAAATCCCACTACTGGATTACGAAAACGCTAATCTGAAATGATATATGCACCCTTAAGTTTATTGCAGCATTATTTATAACAGCCAAGATATGGAAGCAACCCAAGCATCCACCAATAGATGAATGAATAAGGAAGAAGTGTACATATTCACAATGGAATGTTAAGCAACCACGAAAAAGGATATGATCGTGCCTTTTGAGAAAATATGCATGGACCTAGAGGGTATTAAACTAAGTGAAAGAACTCAGAGAATAAGAAATACTATGTTACTACACCTATATGTGGAATCTAAAAAAAAAAAAAAAAAAGAAAGAAAGAAATTAAAAACAAAGAGCAGAATCAGCCCTATAAATACAGAGAATTGACAGTTGCCAGAGGGGAGAGGGGTGGGGGTGGGGTTGAGCAAAATGGGTGAAGGGTAGAGGGACACAAGGGCCTCCAGTAATGAAAGGAGTCATAGGAATAAAAGGCAGAGCATAAGGAACATAGTCAATGATATTGTAATAGGGATGTAATAGGACAGATGGGGTTATACTTGTGAACAGAGCATAATATATAAATAATGTAAGAACTTGTCAAATTACAAAGTTGTACACTTGAAACAAATGTAACACTATGTCTCAAATACACTAAAAAAAAAAAAAAAAAGCCTCAAGTGCTAACTTGGCTGTGAAGTTTTCCTGATGACTCCTAGCAAATATGCTTTCTCCTTTTATGAATCCCCAGATTATTTGTTATATAACTCTGCCATGAGCCTTGCCACACTCCACCTAACAGAATTTTGCATGGATGGGTTGAAATTTGGGCAAGTGATGGAGAGCCTTCCATAGAAGGAGAATCATAGGCTTAGACTGGAAATTCAGATGCTCATTCCTTTCTTCAAGAAATTATTTGATTAATTTTGGCGTTTTAGAGGGATTACTAAATACCCGGTCTGTCTTTTATCACCTCAATTCAGAACCAACTGAGAAGTGGACACACAGGAATAAGAAAATGATTGAAATTGTTTATTACTGAGGAGAACTGAATTAAGGAATGCAACTTAGTTACGTCACAGCTAACATCCTTTGCCCCTGAGATAGATACAGGTTTGCCTCTGAGTTGCTGGCACACGTGGACATGGGTTGACCTCCCCCTGGGGCAGCGGGGGGTGGGAGGTAGGAGAAGCAGGGGGCTGAGCCATCCTTCTGAATGTATTATATGATGATGAAAAACACACATATCTCAAAGGAAGGCTGACTTCTAAAGAATAGATGGAAGCTTCTGGGACAGATGTTCCCATTTGGTCTTCCAAGCTGACCAATCAGGTACATCACTCTCCTTATCTAGGCCAGATGAAGCGATGGAGAGGGGCCAGGAAAATTTCTCCACTGGGACACACAAGAGGAAAGAGAGAGATCTACTCCCAAGTCCACACACAACAATTAAGTATCAGTGAAACACACTCCTCTGTTCTTTCTTCTCTTTTGCATTCTAAAATATTTTTGGTACATGACGTGGTAGCAACCTGGCCAACTGAGGGTATGATGTTATTAAGACCTAATTTTTTTGCCCATAAGGAGTTTATGATTTTTAACAGATAAAATTGAAAAAGACAGATATAACAAACAGAACTAGTTCTTAGAATTTTGCCGAACAATTGTGCGAGTAATCAATTGATTGCCTCTCAGCTCTACATTTTACACTTCATTTTCTGCTCTGTAACAATATTTCTCCCTTGCCAGTTGAGAGGATGTCAAGATTTGTCAGAAGAGAGTCCCAGAGGGACAGTGGAGAAGAAAGAATTTTTCTCTTCCCACAGCAGGGTCCTCCTCAAAGAAGTTTCCTAGAATAGAGACATTACTACAGCTTCAGGCTCTGGCAGCTGCCGATGGTCAGCAGCACATGGAAGTCCCCTGTGGACATCTGCCCCTAGCCTCTCCCTGGGAGGCTTTAGAGCTGAGCACTACCAGCCTGGCAATTCCCTGTGAATAGCTTTCCCCACATGCCCTCAGAAAACAGCTCCTGGGGCACCTGGGAGGCCTAGTCCATTGAGCATCTGCCTTTAGGTTGGGTCATGGGCCCAGGGTCCTGGGATCGAGCTCCGCATCAAGCCCCCTGCTTGTTGGGGGACCTGCTTTTCTTTCTCCCCGCTCATGCTCTATCTCAAAAAAATAATCAAAATCTTAAAAAGAAAAGAAAAGGAAAGAAAAGAAAGGAAAAGAAGAAAAGGAAAGAAAAGAAAGAGAAAAAGAAAAGAAAAAAAAAAAAACGGCCTTAGGCGACTTCTCTGCCATCCAGTGAACCTTGACTATGTTCTCAGCAATGAAGTCTGGATCTCTGGTGGGACCTCTCCCAGATCTGTCTTTCCCTTGGGGTCTGTATCTTGACCCCAGGGACAGCAGTTGTCCTAGTAAAGTGTTCTTTCTCTTTACTCTTTACTAGCCAGTCCCCTGTTTTCTTCAATCCCTTGTTATAGTTAATAATTCTTTATAGTTAAGACTCTATATTAAACTTTGTCTCTTCAAATTACTCTGTGGCTTCTATATCTGGATTAGACCCTGACTGATATAACTATTAAATAGTAATTTGAATGGTATGCTTCAGAGCATGATAATTATGAAGAACATCACCTTTTAATATTTGACAAGCAGGTCATTTTTTCACAATTATTTCTGAACCCTGAGAAAGATAATTGAAAGCAATCTTTTCCATATGTATTATATGTTAAGCCATTTAAGTCTATGAAAATGAAGCATCTCGCTCAATTCTCAAAAGGTTTTGAATAAGAGATGGAAATATGATTTGATAATGTCACCAATTTTCAAATGCTTCAGTAAAAGAGTTTCTGAAAGATGCTAAATCTATGTCATTAAAACCAGTGACAGGGATTCAATTTTAATCTGCCTGAAAAATTGCCTGAACAGCTAAAAATGGCTTCCCTCAAATGCTTACTCTCACCTTGAGAATCTCTGCATGGTTGTGGCTAAAAACTTCAGCAAAAGCAGGACTAGGTACCAGTCATAATGGAGACTCTCCAGAACATCCACATGTTATTGGGATAAAAAGTCTGGTGGGGGCCTAGGTCACTTTCTTGGTGGCTGACCTTTTGTGAAATTTCGTTTCATTCTCAGTAAATTTGGTTCTAAGAAAGCTTAGAATGATCAGGTATGATTTTATGGATATGCCCTCAAACACTATTATAAATTCCAGAAAAAGTATGCATATTTAAAAACATTACTCTTGTTGAGAGACAAAGCCGACCAAGACCATAACTTGATGTCATCCTTGTGAGTGGTAGCAAGTCTAGAGGTCTGCAGTGTAGCCTTCACCCTAGACCAAACAGGGTGAGGACCTCTGGCTGGTTATTTGAATCTTCCCAGCCTCATTTACATACACATGTAAAGCGAGGGACCAATTAAACACACACTTGCTAGTGTTAAAGCTCTATGACTCAAGTGAAGAACTTCTTCACAGCCTTCCCATTTAGATTCTCTTCTTTCTACTCCCATTTTCTCATGAATCTTTGAGTCTCTCACAGTTTTCAAACCTATGGCCAACACCACACACTAAAAGGGCACTAATGGGCTGCTGGTCGGGTGAGTGACCTGACCCTCTTTTCCCCTGGTTCTTCAGGTTCCTCTGACTATAGTAATCCCCTCATTTCATGTCTGATTCCATGCAGCTTATTATTTGCAGACATATAACCTCTGCCTCATCATCACTCACTGCTTTACTTTTTCTTAGTTGACACACCATGTTAATTAGTTTCAGGTGTACAACAATGATTTGAGAATATATCCTTCACTTTCCATGGGCATAGTCCCATCTCCCCAAATCCAAGTCCAGCATCTTTTTTCTTTCATGCTATCGAGCAGATTGCTATCTACATAGAATGAAGTTTATGTAATTTTTTAAAGAAAAGATTTGAGAGAGTGAGCAAGCACGTGGGGTAGGGGCCAAGAGAGGTGAGAGAAACTCAAGCAGACTCTGCACCGAGCATAGAGCCTGACACAGGGCTCCATCTCAGGACCCTGAGATCACAACCTGAACCAAAACCAAGAGTCAGAAGCTTAACTGAGAGTCAGTGTGCCACCCAGGTTCCCCTGGCATGTACTATATATGTTGATTGCTACATAACCCTTTTATTAAAGATGGACAAAAAACCAAACCAAACCAAAACAAAAAACCCTCAAAGCCAATCTTTCTGAGAGGCATTTCCCTAAGAAAAAGTAGAATTAAAAAAAAAAAAAAGACTGGCAAAAGTTCTTACCAATGATTTATTTTTGCTTTAATTCTGAAAAATTTGAAAAATATAGAACTGAATGTAGGAAAAAGAAACCCTACTCTTCCCTGCTGTTCCCTAAGATGTTAACAGTTCAGGGCACAATCTCAGAATCTTTTGATGGACAGACATTTTTGATGTATCCTGCAACATGGGAAAAAAAATACTCAGGTACATTTCAGTGCCAGGAAGCTAAAGACAACAGGTTTACCACCCATTAATACACACAGACTCCAGGGCAAAGAGGTACGAAGTAGTTATTCTTTGTTTCCCAAGCTGTTCCTCACAATGGACGTTTGGAAGGCCCTTCCCATTCCTCTCCTTCCTTCAGGAGCCCCACTGTCTTTCCCAGCCTGAGACAGCCTCCACCGTCCTGAGATAGTCCAAAGGCTCTGAGCCTGGCTTCTGGCTTTCTCTTGGCAGGGCCCTGGGAATGAGGTGTAGGTATTTTTAATTCTTCATTAAGAAATGGCTACTACACACCTTTCCCTTCTTGATGTTAACCATTTTTCGTAGCCTAAATTTGAAGTGTCATCCTAAAAAGTTTTTTTCTTGCTTTACCAAAGATCTTCTCTTTACCAAGTAAGAAGGAGGAAGAAAAATAGGAGGTGAAGAGAGGAAAAGCTCTATCTATCATCTATTGTAATACTGAATATATGATTCTGCAACAGTTCACTATTATGCAATATAGATCCATATGTACAAATTCATACATTTACATACACCCAGATGTAGAAACATATTAGCATACGTGAAATTATTCTGAACATATATAGTAAACATATTGTTCTACAGTTTGATTTTTCACTTAATATTCCTGCATAGTTATATTTTTCCATGCCAATATACACAGAATGACTTCATTCTTTCTAAAAGCTAGGTGTATGGTATCTTATTCAATCAATTCCCTAATCATGCGTACTTAGCTTATTTTTTACATTTGCTCTTACATGTAATGCTGCAATGTGTTTTCCAGAATAGATATGTATTACTGCACATTTGTATAAATGTTTTTTAGGATAAGTATCTAGAAAGAGAATTGTTGGTCTAAATGATATGCATACTAAAACTTTTAGTTGATACTGCCCACCTGCCTGAAAACATGGTTGTACCAATTCATTCCCTACTCAGTAGCTTGTGAGAATACTGTCTTATCATGAGCTTACCAATTTAGGATATTTTCTTTTCTTTTTAAACTCCTAATTGTTTAAGCTTCAAAAATTGTAGTTACACCAGAACTTGAATTCGAATTTTACTTTTCTAGCTTTCATGGAAGCAAACTCTGCTATATTTTCTTTTCCTTTCTTTTCTTTTCTAAGTTTATTTATTTAAGTGATCTCTATACCCAATACGGGGCTTGAACTCACAACCCTGAGATCAAGAGCTGCACGCTTTACCAACTGAGCCACCAGGTGTTCCTCAGCTACATTTTCATTAAAAACATTAAACATTATAAAAATACATAAAATCGTGGAAATGGGAGCACAGGTTAGGTTTCCTTCCGCTGCAGGTTGTGACATGGCTCAGCCCAGCCCTGAAAGGCTGTGCAACCATCCAGCCTTGCCTGAGTTGGAAATTGTTAAAAACAACAACAACACAACTTTTGAGAACTCATTTATCTCACAGCTTATCACTTGTATTTAAGTGACAGATTTATACATGGTCTGCAATAACATCACTCCACAGATGTTATTATAATGGCAAATGACAGCATTTATTAACAGACTAGTTAAGTGTGGGTATTAGGTAGCAATTTCAAAGCTGAGGACAATTTCTGAAGTTGTATGGCTCCCAGGAAATATGCCTTAGGTTAAAAAAAAAAAATGTGCAGAGTGTCACACATGCCACTACTTGTATTAAAAACGTGTAGCTGTTTGAATTTGAATGTCTGTCCTCCCCTCCCCCTATTCTGTGCTGAAGTTGTAACCATAGTGCGGCTGCTGGAGACGGGGTCTCTGAGGCTGGGCTGGAGATTAAGTGAGGTCAGAGGGTGGGGCCCTTTCCTGATACACTAGTGTCTTTCTAAGGGACTCCAGGAAATTAACCTGCTCTCCCTTCCACCCCTCCCTCTGCAGGTGCAATGAGGAAAGGCCAAGTGAGGACACAATAAGAAGGAACTGGCAGTCTACAGGGAAGGAGGAAGCAGGAACTCACCAGAAACCAACCCTGCCAGAACCTTGATCTCAGCTTCCAGTCTCCAGAACTGAGAACATTTATTTCTGTTGCTCAAGCCACCCAGCCTGTGGTTTGTTATGGCAGACTAACACAACAACTGTTTTCATAACTATGTTTATATATGCAGACTGTTTCTAGAATTTTCAAGAACTGGGCAGGAGCAGCAGGGAGGGAACTGTGTGCCATAGATCCTTGGGTACCTGCTCATTTTTGTATACCTCACTGAGGGTTTCACATGTTTACAAGTTCTGATAGTACTCCTTTTGAAACAGAGCCTAATTCTCCTCCCCTTGAATGTGGGCTGGATGTGGGGGAGGTGCTCCTATTGGACAGAATGTGGAGGAAGCCATGGTGCCAGACTGCCTCGGGCAGGTCATGACAGACACGTGGCACCCATCTCCAGAGACACAAAGCTGTTCCAGCAGCCCCACAGAAAGGCCCATACAGTGAGGAACAGAGGCCACCTGCCAGCAGCTCCCTCCCTCATCCTCCTCACCAGGATGTCAGCAGGAACCAGCTCCTCCCACCCTGGTCTAGCCTTCAGACAAGGCAGCCTGGGCTGACAGCAAGACTGAGTCCTCATGAGCCAGGACTGCCCAATTCAGTTACTCCCAAATTCTTACCAAAAAGAACTGTGAGATAATGGATATTTATTCTTTTGTCACTAAGTGGTGGGGTAATTTCTTAAGGCATAAATACATTGTTTAGGCATTATCCATTAAATGTCTTAAATACTTTCTTCCAGCCATTAAGAAACTCCTAGAGTTGTAAACAGCAGTTAAGGTAACCAAGCTCTTAGCATGACCATGTCCAGGTGGGGCAGGTTTCAGGGCAAGGTTTGATATTGTGTGCATTCAAACATGAAAGCTATTTCCAGAAACATAGCAAGCCCTAGGTCATGCTGTAGATTTCCTTGGGAGACATCCCGAGAAAAAGGGCTGTTCTAGGCACTGGCAGGAGACAAGATAGAAGGAGGCAGTACAACCAGACACCACAGGGGGCTAAGTAGGGTCAGTTTAACTATTTATTCTTTTTTTTTTTTTTTATGTTCAGTTAGCCAGCGTATAGTACATCATTAGTTTTTGATGCAGTGTTCAATGATTCATTAGTTGCATATAACACCCAGTGCTCATCACAACACATGCCCTCCTTAATCATTTCTAAACTTGCTTTTGATGTGGGACATGGAGTCCAGCATCAGCCACCAGTCGGTGGCCCACATTAGCCCCACAGTGGCCAGGGCACCCCACATGCCTACCAGGGGAACCCAGTTTTTGGCTAGCTGGCAGTAGCATGGACCCAAGAATGTGCACAGCCTTGTGACCCGTAATGCAGCTGCTTCAGGATATTTTCAATGTTTTGTAAAAATATTCACCAATGTGAAATAAAAAATATTCAAATTGGCAAGGAAGAAGTCAAACTCTCTCTGCTCACATGACATGATACTGTATATGGAAAACCCAAAAGACTCCACCCCCAAACTACTAGAACTCATACAGCAATTCAGTAATGTGGTAGGATACAAAAATCAATGTACAGAAGTCAGTTGATTTCTTATATACTAACAATGAAAAAATAGAAAGGAAAATTAGAGAATCGATTTCATTTAGTATAGCACGAAGAACGATAAGATACCTGGGAATAAACCTAACCAAAGAGGTAAAGGATCTGTACTCGAAGAACTACAGAACAGTCATGAAAGAAATTGAAGAAGACACAAAAAGATGGAAGAGCATTCCATGCTCCTGGATCAGAAGAATAAACGTTGTTAAAATGTCTATATTGCCCAAAGCCATCTATACTTTCAATGCCATCCTGATCAAAATTCCACCAGCATTTTTCAAAGAGCTGGAACAAACAATTCTAAAATTTGTATGGAACCAGAAGAGACCCTGAATTGCAAAAGGAAATGTTGAAAAAGAAAAACAAAACTGGGGGCATCACGTTGCCTAATTTCAAGCTTTGCTACAAAGCTGTGATCACCAAGACAGCGTGGTACTGGCATAAAAACAGACATAAAGACCAGTGGAACAAAGTAGAGAGCCCAGATATGGACCCTCAACTCTATGGTCAAATAATCTTCAACAAAGCAGGGAAAAATATACAGTGGAAAAAAGACAGTCTCTTCAATAAATGGTGCTGGGAAAATTTGATAGCTATGTGTAGAAGAATGAAATTGGACCATTCTCTTATACCATACACAAAGATAAACTCAAAATGGATAATAAACCTCAACATGAGGCAGGAATCTATCAAAATCCTAGAGGAGAACACAGGCAGTAACCTCTTCGACATCGGCCACAGCAACTTCTTTCAAGACATGTCTCCAAAGGCAAAGGAAACCAAAGCTAAAATGAACTTCTGGGACTTCATCAAGATCAAAACTTTCTGCACAGCAAAGGAAACAGTCAACAAAACAAAGAGACAACACATGGAATGGGAGAAGTTATTAGCAAATGACACTACAGACAAAGGGCTGATATCCAACATCTATAAAGAACTCCTCAAACTCAACACACACAAAACAGATAATCACATTGAAAAATGGGCAGAAGACATGAGCAGACACTTCTCCAATGAAGACATACAAATGGCTAACAGACAAATGAAAAAATGGTAAGACAGGATTTTCTTTTTCTTATACATAAAAATGTCCATGCATACATTCTTTAAACTCCGTGATAGTTTTGATCTACCTGGAAATTATTTTGGAGAAAGATGTGAGGTAGAAATTTTTTTTCCTGATCAGCTAGTATTTACCATACCATCTAAAAAATAATCTGTTTTTTCCTCACCATATTGACATGGATGATTTCATTTATAATTTCTTGGTAAAAAATGCATGAATCATTTTTATAAGTTCACATACTTGTCTCCAGCTCTCTCAACACTGTCTTCTAGAAAATCTATGGTTCCTAAGCTTGAGGACAGACTGTAGACTTAGTCTTTTGTAAGCCAAGTGTTCTTTCTGGAACCTGACTCGATGAAGATAAAAGAGACACTGGGTATAAGAGGCAGCTGGAAATCCAGGATAGTTATAAAACTTAATATTAGAAAAATTTATATTTGTACATTATATAGGCTAGAAATATGATACATTAGTGCCATGAGAAAACACCCCTGCATAATCATTTTTCTAAAACTTACATATATTCTCATTTGGCCAGAAAGCTATTTTCAGTTTGAAATATTTAGAGTGCCAATAGTTTAACCATTTATTAAATTAATAATTAATAGTATTGTAATGATTGCCATTTCAATTACTTAGGTACAGAAACCAAAATTGTCCTTTCTGAAATAAAAATGGGGCATAGTATAGGTTGCTCAGCCTACAAAGTCACTGCATAATTGATTTTTTTCATATATTCTGGAATACTATTTTGTAAATAGTATTTTGCCTGGAATATTGAAATTCTTAAGGAGAAACTTTTTGCTTTCATTCTATATTAATTTACCTTATCCTTTTATCATTTTTAAACATTATTCATTTCATTATGTCATGTTAGTCACCATACAGTACATCATTAATTTTTTTTTCATTGTTTGTGTATAACGCCCAGTGCTCCATGCAATACATGCCCTCCTTCATATCCATCACTGGGCCAACCCATCCACCCATCCTCCTCCCCTCTGAAACCCTGATTGTTTCCCATAGTCCATAGTCTCTCATGGTTCTTCTCCTCTGATTCCAGCCCCCCTTCATTTTTCCCTTTCTCCTTTCTCCTAATGTCCTCCATGCTATTTCTTATATTCCACACATAAGTGAAATCACATAATTGTCTTTCTCTGCTTGACTCATTTTACTTAGTGTAATCCCCTCCAGTTCCATACTTGTTGATGCAAATGGTGGGTATT
Source organism: Lontra canadensis (assembly GCF_010015895.1). Lineage (NCBI taxonomy): Eukaryota > Metazoa > Chordata > Mammalia > Carnivora > Mustelidae > Lontra > Lontra canadensis. The sequence continues at coordinate 59,012,949 of NW_022630996.1, read as the reverse complement.
CATACTTTCTGATAGCTGTTTTAAAAAGCTCTGTGATACAATTTGAAATTCTGATGATTACCTGAACAAATCTAAGGATAGGAACAGCACAATAAGAATATAATGAAAGTGGAAGAGCTTCAGGTACAATATATTGTATTGATGATAGAAATTGATGATATTTGGAATAGAGTTATTCTTTGGTTGGAAACAACCATAATCTCCATGGTTATCTCATTGAAAAATGGCAACTACCTCTTACAGAAACACTAAGATATCTTACTGAAGCTCAACATACGGTTTTAACTCTTCCTATATCTTTTATCTTTCTGAATTTGCTAGCACCATTCATTCTCAGTTCCTCTAGTCCAGACCTGGTGTCAGATCCCACCAATTGTATTATTCAGAATCTTTCCTGTTCACCCACTTTTCCCCCTTTCTGATTGACTTCAAATTCATGGCCAGCCTCATCTAATCTCAGAAATAGCTTCTCAGCTTTTCCCTTGCCTCTCAATTTGCCTCTTTCCAGCCCTCTCCAAAGTCAACAGATTTGGTGTGTTCTAAATTCTAAAGTGCTAATTGATCATCTACCCTCCTACTTAAAAATTCTTCTGTGGCTCCCCAAGGATCTCAATATAAAATCCAAACTTTTCTGCAAGACAAATAAAGCACATTTCTGGTAGCTGTAGGATGGAGCACCATACTCCAAGGGACCTAGGAGGAATATCATCCACCTGTACATCCAGTAATAAGGCAGGCAGACCTTGGTATGGGCTGAAGAACCAGTAGAATCAGTAAGTTTTAAATCTCTTTGTCTTGCCTAATGCTCTAGCTAGAACTTCTGGTACTATATTGAGTAAGAGTTGTCAGAGTAAACACTCTTGTTTTGTTTATGATCTTAGAGAAAAAGCTTTCAATTTTTACAGTTGCAGGTGAAATGTTCTATATAGAAGATGCTACAGATTCAACCAAAAAGCCTGTTGAAACAACAAATTCAGTGAAGTTGCAGAGTATAAAATCAACATATGGAAATCAGTTGTCTTTCTATACAGTAACAACAAAACATCTGAAAAAGAAAAGAGAAAATGGACTCATTTATAATAGCATCAAAACAGTAAACATTTAGGAACATAACCAAGGAAGTGAACGATCTATACAATAAAAGCCACAAGACCTGATGAAGAAAACAAGGATGACACAAAAATAGAGAGGTATCCCATGTTCATGAATTTGAAGAATACTGTTATACTACCTAAAGCCATCTATGGATTCAACATAATCCCTATGAGAATTCCAATGACATCATTCACAGAAAAGAAAGAAACAATCCTAAAATGTGTTTGGAACTACAAAAGACCCCTAATAGTCAAGGTAATCATGAGGGGGAAGAATACCAAAGTCAGAGGTGTCACATTTCCTGGCTTTAAGCTATACTACAAAACTTTATTAATTAAATTTTATTTAATCAATTTAGTTTTTATTAATTTAATAATCTAATGTTTTATTAATTAAAATTAATTTTATGGTACTAGCATAAAAATAGATACACAGACCAATGGAACAGAATATAGAAATATTTCCCAACTGATATTTGACAAGGGAGCCCAAAACACTCAATGGGTAGAGAGTAGTCTCTTCTGCAAATGTTGCCGGGAAACTAGATAACTACATGTAGAAAAACACAACTGGACCTCTCTCTTACATCACTCACAAAGATTAACTCAAAGTGAATTAAAGATGAAATGTTAAGACCCGATACCCTAAAACTCCCAGAAAAAATCATAGGGAAGAATTTCTTTGAGATTGGTCTTGGCAATAAATATTTACATGTAACATAAAAAGCACAAGCATCAGAAGCAGAAATCAACAAATGTGACCATATCAAACTACAAAGCTTCTGCACAGCAAAAGAAACAACCAAAAAACAAAATAGGCAAGCTATGGAATGGGAGAAAATATTTGCAACCATCTATCAGATAAAGCATTAATGTTGAAGATGCATAAAGAATTCAGAGTTCAATAACAAAAATCAACAATCTTATTTTTAAAAAATGGGCAGAGGAACTAAATAGACATTTTTCTAAAGAACTCATCCAATGATAATCATGTTACAATATATAAAGATGTCAAATGAACACATTGTAAGACTTAAACTTACACAATGTTATATGTCAATTCTATCTCAAAAATGAATTTAAAAAAAAGCAGCATCAACAACAGAAAAAGGACATTTTCTCTCAAGACTAATCGTGACCTGGGGAGGAGGAAGACGGGTTTTTTCCCCTCAATTTTTGTTTTGCCCTAGTACTAACACATAATATTCATAAAAGATTAAAAATGTTCAGAAATCTATGTTATAGACAGTAAATATGAACCAAAATAGATTTCCTTCAGAATTTTTGCAGGCTTTGCTCTATTGTTATTTAGTTTCCATTTTTTTTTTTTGCTGGTTGAGAAGTCTGAGATCGTTTTGATTTCTGATCCTTTGTTGAATAGTGAGGATGATGATGTTTAAAAGCAAAGGATGAAGATTTCTGAAGGTAATTTACGAAAAGTTTCAAGCTTGTATTGAACAATGGTAGTATTAAGTGATCCCTTCGAAAGAAAGTGAGATTCAAAGTGATTCCTTTGAAAGAAACAACACTCATTGGAGTGTTGGATGGATAAACCACGATTCAGTGTATTTCCTCCTCTCTCTTCAACATCCTTAGGCCCACTTATGATTTCCTGAGCTACAATAACAAGAAAATATGAAGAAGGAGGTTTGGAGCCAAGCTGTGACATTTATCAGAAGCTCGAAAAGAACTGAATTTGTGAACTAAGACCTACAAATGTATTTCTGATTTTTTTACAAATGTGATTTTTTATCATGTCCTGCACATATCATTACATTTTTCAAGCCCAGATCAAATGTTACATATTTGCTTATTTTTCAGATAGCACCTACTAAGTGCCAGAGGATCTTCCTGATACAGACGATCCAACAGAAAATAGGATATAAGTGCTTTCCATCCTCACAGAACTTCCTTTATCTGAATTTCTCTAATGGCACCATTATTACATGTTTGTCATTTGTGAACATTTCATTCTACTAGATAGTGACTTGTTTGATACTAGCTTCATTTTACCATTTCTTGTTCTTTCCCTATGGCACTTATCTCAGTGCTTAACAGTTATAAATGGTCAGTCAGTGCATGTTGAATCAATGAATGAATGACTTACCAGCATGCTTTGTTAAAGTAATCCAACTATCTTCTCTCCTACTAAATTGGTAGAGACAAACTTAATAATTATGTCCTGGCGTCATATTAAGAAGTTGGCACTAAAGAAACCATTAAAATTGAATGACATTACAAGATTAACATTAAAATTCTTTCCTTGGAATTCTAGAATACACTTTATGGCTTAATATTAGTGAATTGTGTTAGTGCAAAAAGGTTATAAATGCAGAATAATGTATTTATCCAAAATGTTTAATATCTATTTAGAATACATTATCACGACCAGGTAAGAATATCATTTTAGAATATTGCTGTAGAGAAAGTTCTTAAAATGCTCTAAATTTATCTTTATAATTGATGAAGTCTAGATGAGGGAAAGCTTTAAAATCATGTCCTACTTTGATCTATTTCACAGAGTGTTTTTCATCTTTTGTGGTAACAAAGTGTAAAGGTAAGCATTTTGAAGAATTGAAAGTGATGTCCTCAAACTTAGGGCACTAAGGAAAATTACAGAAAATCTGCTGATACTGGGCCTTACCCAGGTACATTCTCTTCCATGAAGTTATTAAAGAAGTTTATTCTTCTTTCTTTAGCCTTCTTTTGTTCAATATATCTTACCCAATAACTGTATTTTCATCTTTTATATCCAAAACTATATTATTTTTGGATAAGATATTTTAGTTAATGTATCAGGAGTGAGATCTTGAAAATAAACTTTCAGTCACCCAGCAGGTCTCCCTCATTGGTTTCCTGTAGTAGGTATTTAACTGAACTCTTTTTTTTTTTTTTAAGATTTTATTTATTTGACAGAGATCACAAGTAGGCAGAGAGGCAGGTAGAGAGAGAGAGAGGAAGGGAAGCAGGCTCCCCACTGAGTGGAGAGCCTGATACGGGGCTCGATGCGGGACTCTATGTGGGGCTCAATCCCAGGACCCTAAGATCATGACCTGAGCCAAAGGCAGAGGCTTTAATCCACTGAGCCACCCAGGCGCCCCTATTTAATTGTACTCTTACGCTCAACTCAAGTGTTATGACATTTCTAAGGGATGGGGCCAAGAGAAGAGGCATTGTTGCAGCTTCATGATTTTCTAGAATTTGAAGTAGTATCAGTCTGTAACCTATGCTAAAGACACACTGCTTCTCACATGCTTAACTACCTCACTCTTTCTTCCTGGATTTGAGGTGTTCATGTTAGAACAAGACAATGACCAGGTCACAGATACCACTTAGCTGCCAATTTGCCAGACTCTTATCTGAAGGGAAATCTGAGGCCGTTGGAGCTGGAAAAGGCTTTATTTGATTTTTCCATTAGGAAGTGCACCGAATACAGAAAGACTCAGAAAATTCCTTCATATCACCTGATACAGTCTGCCACCAGATATGCCAGTCCTGGTAAGCCCTCTGTTTCTCAGGATTCACTCATGATTTTGCCCACCATTTTATTAAGGGTTCCTACAAATTCAGGAAAGCTGAAACTGGACTTTGATAAACCATGGCTGTCTTTTTCTGAGAGCTTCATCTAATAAACAGTTCCCTCTCCTTTTCCAGCTAGGTTTGAACTTGCTACTCAGCTTCACAAAACAAAACAATCTAAAAGCTATGCTGTATTTGCTGCTTGTAAACAAGCATGGGCTTCTTTTGGTTTTTAACGGAAGACCAAAGCAGAAAAAAAAAAAAGGAGCTCCCTGGAAAGAACTGTGAAGGGTCTGAGATTTTACCCTACTTGCAAGCTAACAAGTTAGTCTGATCCAATTTCACCAATGCTAGCAGAAGACATGAGACTCTTGAATCAGAGATAAAGGACAGTTTATTACTCACAATAGCAGTAGCCATCAGCTATCAGCATTTTCTTCAGTTGGTTTTAAGAGATTCAATTCCATCAAGAGACGCAAAGAGGAGCAAATGGCAGAAACTCATATAGTAGGTTGTGTTATAGGAGAAGAACCCTGAGATTAAAAGACCTGCATCTTTATTAATTAACAGTAAGCATGTCTGAAATTTGTTTCAGGGGGAAGCACTATTTTTATATTCTAAGGCTTTATGCTGTTGAAATATCCTCTAATAGATAAGTCTAGAATACAGAACAATGAGTATTTTTCTGGTACAATATGCAGAAACATAACTGACCTACAGAGGACTTTCGACATTCCTATAGTTGACATGCTAATCTAAATGTTCCTCCTTCCCTCCCCTTCTCCTTTCCCTGATAATTTCATCACATTCTTAATTCATAGATTCAAAATCTTCTCTTACCTTTCTGATAAGAGATTTTCTTCTCCCTATAAATTTTTGTTTCCTCCAAGTTAGCTTTTTTTCATGTATTATTTTGCACTATTTATGGTCTTTATCCTCCATGCTGGGAAGTCTCCTTGGCTGCATACTTCTATTAAGAAGAGGAGAATAAATAGTGTACTGAAAGCTTTGAACACATGGGTAGCACTTGCTGACTGGGTTTAACTGGTAGGTGATTTCATTGAGCCATCTAGAAGGAACACTTGAAGTCAATTTCTTCCAACCTTCTGCTTAGATGATAAAGGATGATAAAGAACTGGCTTTCAGGATTTTGGGAATCCAATGGTGGAAGCACCATGGGATTCTTAGCATTTATGTATACCATAACAGTCTCCTTGTTTAAGTGAAGTACTTCTCAAATCACACTTCTCTAAATCCAAATAAGATTGAGAATGCTTTCTTGTATTTCATGGCAGTGGGTTCATGTTTTTTTGCCCATTTTCCTATCACGTTGTTTGCCTTTTTCTTTTTAGAAGTACGTGCTCCTGTTTCTAATCTTATGCCATTTGCATGTGTGATGAGTATTTCCCCCCAGATTATAGGTTTTCTTGTCCTTGCTAAGTTTCTGCCTCTGTTGAGAATTTTCTTCAATTTATAGCCTTTCCTGACTCCTAGCTTTTTGTCATGTGGTCTTTGTTCCAATACTCCACCAGTGTGAGTCAAAGCCTAGTCCTCAGCATTATCCCTATCCCCTCTGCTTTTCCTAGGTTCTGTGTTCCTGGAGGTCAACATGGTGTCCTTCCTTTTTGGTTCCCGTTTCCAGGGGATTTTTTAAAAACTGTCTTCCACATTTTTCCAGGGATTTAAAAGAATATTTTATCCATTTTTTTTCTTGCATTTTTGGATGTTTTATAGTCAGAGTGCAAAGTAATCCCTAGTCTATCTTGTTGTCAGAAATATAAATCTGTACTGAATTTATTTTTATTTTTCTAAACGTTCTACCCATGTTGGTTGGATTTTTATAGAAATATATTTTTTGGTAGTCAGGATTTTGAAATATAGAATTGAATTACTGCACTGGGTTTTATAGAATTTTTAAAATTTGTAGACAGAGGAAAGCCTTAACTATTTTCATGCCTAATTTTAAGAGAATCTACACATCTTTTTAGTATGGTTGAGTTAATTAAACCTAGATCTTTAACATTTTAGTTATTGGGTAATCTTGATAAAGGTGGTCAGTAAAATTAGTTTTAAGCAAACATACTTTTTTTTACAATAATATTCTATTCAATGTTTTCTATGACAAATGTTCTTAGCCTGGTGGTTATAAATTGACAGTCATTGGAAATATTAAAACAAACCTTTTCATATTGTGGAGAAGCATTTTCCTTTTCCAAGAAAACAGCCTAAGACAGAAACTCAAATTTTACTTAATGTTTATGGCAATTGGTATGTACAGGTTTCTAACCTTTTCCTTACCTAACAAGATGCAGTAACAGCCTGGTATGTCTTCTCAAAGCCCTATGTCACATTTTTCATTTTTTCAAAAGATTACCCATTAAAGCTCCTTGCACAGTAGTTTTATTTTCTATCCATGACTGATTTAAAGAATTTTAGGCTTAGAGTTACATATTTCTATAAGAGAAATAGGGACATTAAACATTTTTTAAAGGAACTCCTTTCTGACAGAAGTCCACACAAGTTAAGGCAATTAGAAGTAAAACCGTTAAGGTAGAAATAAGCCTGAATGATAAAAGCTCTGAAAAATTACAAGATCAATATAGTCATTTATACATATCTTACCTCCATTGCTTTTAGACATTCATCTCAGTGAGTTATTAAAAGCAAAGGAGAATGCCATCATAATTCCAAAATCTTATTTATATTAGTTACATTTGACAAGTAGGATGGCATTTTCATATCATAAATAATTTTTCTCTAAAACTGGAGAAATTTACCCCCAACAATGGTCCCCAAGTTCTTTCAGTTGCCTACAAATGATCTAATGCATAAGGTCACACATACGTTTAGTGGGTTCTTTCACTGTTATACACTTAACACAGTGCTTGGTGCAAATCATGGAAATTAACTTCAGTGGGCTGAAGGATAGAAAAAAAATACTCTTTTGTGATTCAAAAATCCTCATCCTGTAAAGAAGATGTGGTATATACATATATACACAATGGACTATTAGCCACAAAAAAGAAGGGAATCTTGCTATTTGTAACAATATGGATATACCTAGAGAGTATAATGCTAAATGAAGTCAGTCAGCCATAGAAAAACAACTAGGATACGATTTCAGTCATGGAATTTAAGATACAAAATGAATAAAGAAAAAAAAAGATAAAAAACACCAGTTAAATACAGAGAACAAATTAGGGGTTACCAGAGGGGAGATGGGTGAGGGGATAAGGGGATTAACAATACACTTTTCTTGATGCGCACTGAGAAATGAATGGAATTGTTAAATGATTATATTGTGCATCTGAAACTAGTGTAACACCGTATGTTAATTACACTTCAATAAAAAATTGTGTCCCGTTGAGGCAACGGTAGAAACAAATGAAATAAAATAGACTAGTGGGTGGTTCTTAAATATTACTGTGCAGAGGAGTCATCCACCACATATGCAATGCAGATTCCTGGGCCCCTGCCACTAGAGATTCAGTAGATTTGGTTGAAAGTCTTGGAATATGCAGTTTTGAAAATGCTCCAGGTAATTCATTTTGAGGAAGACGATAGTCGGAGCTTATGACCAGGTACTCAGTAAAGGTTATGTCAGGCCAAATATCTGCCTGCGAAGACTTCAAGGAAGAGGTGAGGTGGCTCCTGAAACATGATGTGGTTTTTATGTCTGGAAAGGAGAGAGGAGTCTTTCACGTGAGAAAGGTCACGAGGCGAGGCCTGCGGGTGAGGACGGGAAGGGTTCAGAGAAGAGACTGTTGTAAGGCACAGTGGCCTGGGTGGGATGTACTGAGAAGACTGGAAAGGTCAATGTTCAATAAATACTTGTTGGGTCTAACTCTTGGATTCTAGGTAAAATTTCTGGCTACCACAAGGAGATAAGATCTGAAGAAGGAAAGCAATTGGGCCCTAATAACCTCAGTGCTGAAAGATTCCTTAGTCAAAGGACTAAGTGAACTTTTTTCTTTTCCATCCCAGTCTCTATTAAAAACCATAATCTCTCTCTTTGTCCCTGTGCCTTGTTTATGGAAGTGTGTACTTCTTCTATTGCTGTAACTTGTGGGTTCATTTAGTCTTATTAGACTCTTAGATTATTAGTCTTACCAGATTCCAGATTTTTGAGGGAAGGTCCTTAACATATTCATATTTCTGTTTTTTTTTTCCAGTACTGGATTATATAATGCCATGCACATAAACGGTGTTCAAAACATCTGTTTAAAGAATCAGTTGATGATGATGTCACTATATTGATGAGTATAATGTTATGTGCCAGACTTTGCATATAGGTACTTTGTATACAACATTGCACTTAGTTTTTGTAAATCAAGTACAAGTGAGACATTGTCATTCACATGTTGCAGGAAAGGACACTGAGGCTTGGAAAATCAAGCATATGTCCATTTTCACATAGCTACTGGAGGACAGAGGTAGAAATAGATGTAGGACTAAAATTTATGGCTCAAAAGAGGTACTCCATCACTGCTGGATAGAACAAGAATGAAAGAGTGAATGTATGGAGAGTGTAAGAATAAGTAATTAATCATAAGTGGGTGAGAATAAATGAGATTTTAATCATATATGATGTACAATCTGCTTATTCTAGAAGTGGAAGGAAAGTAATCAAGGGATACTACAGTTCTGAGCTCTGTGGGAGAGGATAGGGTCTGTTGGCAAGGGGAGCATAGACTCTATAGTTAGAAGCTGGAGTGCAGGTTGGGGCCTGCTGGACATTTTATACCTGAGTTGATAGGGAGAGGGACTCAACTGTTGACAAACAGTATTGTAGGAAAAGGTAAAAAGAGGGGGAAAAACAAAACAAAACCAAGTCCTTGATAAGAGTTGGTCTAGGGTAAACAAGCCCCCAAAAGACTGGAGAAAAAAAAAACAACCCTCAAACCAAAACAAAACCCACCAATGCCCAGGTTCCATGTCCAGGTCCCATCTGCTGAAATTCTGATTATATCGGTCTTGGGTGAATCCCCAACATTGTTAAATGTTACATTTAAATATGCAGCCAGGGTTAGAAATCACTGTCCTAGGATTTTATTTCATTTCCTAAACACTAGGGTTTGATGTCACTGATTTCATAGTTCCACCTTCCACAGTTGTCCTTCACAGTAAGAAATTATCACTCTGAGGTTACTGGTCTCCTACTATTGAATAAACAATATGATTACCACCAAGGAACTGCTTTATTCTCATTAGATGGGAGCCATCTCTTTCTGAGCAAGTCCTGCATCCTAAGTGGTTTTGCTTCTGGGGCCAAAGTATGCAGTCACTGTCATCAAACCGGCTTAATAAAATTAATGAAAATGTAATTAAGCAAGTTTCCCTCAGCTGTGCCATTAGAAGCGTCCTTATAATTTTTTAAGATAATAAAATAGGAAGATGTGTGGAGATTCCTCAAGAAATTAAAAATAGAGCTTCCCGGGGTGCCTGGATGGCTCAGTGGGTTAAGCCTCTGCCTTCGGCTCAGGTCATGATCTCAGGGTCCTGGGATCAAGCCCCGCATGGGGTTCTCTGCTCAGTGGGGAGCCTGCTTCCCCCTCTCACTCTGCCTGCCTCTCTGCCTACTTGTGATCTTTCTCTTTCTCTGTATCAAATAAATAAATAAAATCTTTAAGAAAGAAATAGAGCTTCCCTATGACCCTGCCATTGCACTACTGGGTATTTACCCCAAAGATACAGATGTAGTGAAAAGAAGGGCCTACTGTACCCCAATGTTTATAGCAGCAATGGCCACGGTCGCCAAACTGTGGAAAGAACCAAGATGCCCTTCAACGGATGAATGGATAAGGAAGATGTGGTCCATATACACTATGGAGTATTATGCCTCCATCAGAAAGGATGAATACCCAACTTTTGTAGCAACATGGATGGGACTGGAAGAGAGTATGCTGAGTGAAATAAGTCAAGCAGAAAGAGTCAATTATCATATGGTTTCACTTATTTGTGGAGCATAACAAATAGCATGGAAGACAAGAGGAGATGGAGAGGAGAAGGGAGTTGAGGGAAATTGGAAGGGGAGGTGAACCATGAGAGACTATGGACTCTGAACAACAATCTGAGGGTTTTGAAGGGGTGGGGGGTGGGAGGTTGGGGGAACCAGGTGGTGGGTATTGGAGAGGGCACGGATTGCATGGAGCACTGGGTGTGGTGCAAAAACAATGAATACTGTTATGCTGAAAAATAAAAGGAAGATAACAAATTAAGAAAATGATTTGTTAAATAGCAGTTTTGCTTTTTCAATTAAACTCAAATTATATCTCTAATGAAGTGGATCATTAGTGATGATTTCAAATTATAAATCAATACTTGAGGGATAAAGCATGGGCTTTTAAGTTGGAGATCTATCTGACTTTACAGTGGTAGATGGATAACTTTGGGAAGGACAGGTGACTTGTAGAGGCCTGAGTTTCCTAACTTATAAGATGAGGATCATCGGGGCAATGGTGTGCTGGTAAATGCATAATAATGGGCTCCAGAGAAGGAAGGCTGATTTGTGGCATTTGCCAATTTCTAATATGTAAATACTCCTATCATGGTTTCAAGTTACCAGCGGAACTGGGTCACAAATTTCCTGGAAATTTAACAATGGGCTCTCATGAATAACACTGAGATATAACGATAAAATTACACTAAGCTATTTTATCTTGAAGAAGATAAAATGAGGTCATATGTAAAATATCTAGCTCAGTGCTTGGCCCCGACTTTCTGAAATGTAGTGTTTCCTAATTTTAAAGTTTACGAAAATTTCAAATATTATTGTATTGAAGATAAAATAATTGATAGCCATTGGAAAAACAAGATTATTTTACCTGTGGCCAAAAAAGGTAATATCATTTTGTTAACCTGAGCCTGAAATACATTTATGTCCTTCCAAGCTGTGTTAGTCCTTGACTCCTAGCTCTCTTTCATTAGGAGTCCTGGAAAAATCTACATTTGCATATTTGAGAATTATTAGATCTGTATGAAGATTTGACTCGCATGTATTTATTAAGCACATTTTGAGTGTTCAGCACTGTGCTCTCTCTCTCTCTCTATATATATATATATATTGGATTCTGTCAGTTACTTCTTTGAAAGGCAAGATTTGAGGATTTTAGAGTCTTCTATTGTCTTTAACATCTTCCCACTCTTCTCAATGACCTTCTCTCCATTCTTGGAAGATAAGGCCTTGTCTCCTCCCTACTTTCCGTAACAGTCACTCCTTCTAAGTCTTGTTTCCCATTCAGGGACACCACTAGAAAATAATGGTCATATCTGAGCCGAGAGGATGAGGATGAGGATGGGAGAGCTTCACAGGAAGCCAGATGATGGCCAGTATCCCAGATAAGGTCAAAGTTGTATATTATCCTGAGTTTGGCAAAGCAACGGCACCAGTGAAGGTCATTCAAAGCTCTTCCTTATCAAGGTGCCCAAGTTCCTCCCTATTTCCTGAGTCCTAAGCACAGGGTGGCATAGTCATCCCCTTTACTTTCTTCCTTGTGTTGGTCTCTTACTTTGGGTTTATATTTTATTTGTTTTTAACACATAATCTGCATCAGATGTGACTGTTATCAAAACCTGAATAGCCTGCGTGATCTAGACCCTGTCTGCGGCTCCAATAATAACACTAACTTGCATTTACCAAGTGCTCACTATAAACCAGGCATTGCTCTGATTCAACTCACTTAAGTGATTCTGAAAATAAACCTGTGTGGTACTAATTCTGCTTTCCAGATGAGGAAACTGAGGCCTTGCTTTAAATCCCTTGTTTGTGGTCAAATAAGTTCCAAGTGGCAGGAGTGGGATTTATTTTATTTTTAATTTTTAATTTTTTTAATTTTTTATTTTTTCAGCGTAACAGTATTCATTATTTTTGTACCACACTCAGTGCTCCATGCAATCCGTGCCCTCTACAATACCCACCACCTGGATCCCCCAACCTCCCACCCCCTGCCCCTTCAAAACCCTCAGATTGTTGTTCAGAGTCCATAGTCTTTCATGGTTCACCTCCCCTTCCAATTTCCCTCAACTCCCTTCTCCTCTCCATCTCCCCTTGTCCTCCATGCTATTTGTTATGCTCCACAAATAAGTGAAACCATATGATAATTGACTTTCTCTGCTTGACTTATTTCACTCAGCATAACATGGACAGGACTGGAGGAGTGGGATTTAAACAACGGTGAGCTGGTGGGGGGCTTCTTTCTTAAAGGACATGCTGTAAGGTCAGGCAGAGTTCTGAGCAAGGCTAGACCTGCCATCTAAAAGGAACAGGGAGTGTAGTCCTCCCATGGAGAGGGGTGTCAGGGAAGGGTCAGGAGACAGGCAGAGGTGGACCTGTTTATGTCACAGGACAGAAGGCAGAGTACAACAGTGAACCAAAACCTGTGCAGTTGTCTCTCCATTGCTATCTATTTTAAAATTGACTTTTTAGCTGAAACACACACAGAGAAATTGTTCAAGTCCTAAGTGCCCAACTTGATGAACTTTCTCAACAGAAACAGATTCATGTAACCAGCCCCAACCCAGATTAAAAAAAAAAAAATGGTGAGCCTGGTGGTGGGTATTGTAGAGGACACGTATTGCATCGAGCACTGGGTGGAGTGCCTAAAAAATGAATCTTGGAACATTGAAAAAATAAAATAAAATTTTAAAAAATGGTTGATAACCAGTACCTCATTAGCCCCCTTAAACTCCTTTTCATTCATCTTCCTTAAAGGCAGCCTTCAATCTGACGTATCTCACTAGAGTTTCTTCTGGTTTTCAACTTGACATATATGATTTAGAATCATATACGTTGATTCTTCCTGGTCTGCCTTACATTTCCCAGCGCTTTGTTTCTGAGATTTATCCTTGTTGTTTATACAGCACTAGTGAATTTGTTCACATTACTGTGTGTACTATGCTATGCTTAAACATATCCTGATTTACTTGGTGGCTCTATTGCATTTTGGGCTGCTATGAATTGTGCTAAGAATTTTCCTGTACATATATTTGGTGCCCACATTCATGCCATTGGCTGTATTCAGAGCAGTGAGAATGCTGGGCCATCCGATATACAGATGTCCGGCTTCAGTAGATAATGCCAACAATTTTCAAAAGTGGCTCTACCGAGTTATACTGCCACCAGCACTAGACAAGATTTCCAGGTGGTGCACGGTGGCTTTAATTCTTTTGTCATTCTGTTGGGTATGTTTTGGTATTTCATGGTGGTATTAATTTGGACTTCCCTCATAAGTAAGGGCATTGAGTCCCATTAGTTTTTGGCCATTTGCATATCCACTTGTGGGAAGTGGCTCTTGAAGCTTTTGTCCATTTAATTGAACTTTCCTTTCCTATTGATTTGCAGGAATTTTGAACATGGATCTCAAGTCTATTTTGCAAGAATGTAATATATATCTATATCTATATAGATATAGATGTATGTCCAAATACACTTTCTTAATACTTGATAGTACTTATAGTACTTAATACTTTGTTAGCTGTTGAAAAAGTAGCTACTTCTTATTTAGCAGTTTGGTCCCAGACTTGCCTATTTCACTGATGTGGCAGTCCTGTACTAATGGTGACATGATCCTTATTCTAGTAAAGGGCTCACTTTTCCTCCCTCCCTTCCCTTTTCCCCTCCCCTTCTACCCCACCTCCCTCTATTCCTTCTTTCATCCCCACTCATTCTTCCTTCCCACAACAGTTTATATTTATGCAATAACTTCATACTGAGTCTCATTTAGAGAGTTTTTTTCCTCAGTCCCTACTTCCCAACCTCTTCTCGGAGAACACTGTATAAACAGCTGGGACTCAAGTTTATGTAAATAACCATATTGGAATTACCTTATGATGTTGCTTTCTGGGCACTATTTTTCATGAGAGTCATTTAAAACTACTTTTAAAATCCATTTGAGAGACACAAACTACCAAATATATGCTCACTGCAGAATTTCAAATGAATTATATAATATAAAAACACCTACAAAATACAGAGTAACAAATAATGTTGCCCTTTCTATGTAGGGGGGCGGTTAGTAAAGCACACGTGATATGTCAACATTTAGAGCTGCACAAAAGATAAATGCTTTCATTACAAAACCATTCTCTGGATTACAAAAGAATCCACAATAATTCACATAATGATCCTTTGCACCTCTATGTTCTTTTTGCTCATTCTGTTTCATTTGTTTTTTTATATAGTAAGCTCCCCAACTATGCTTAAAACATAATTTTATTTACAGAAAATGCTTTGTACATCAACTTTATAGCAAAGCACAGCATCAAACAGTTTCTCTCTGTAGAGAGAGAACACGTCTCAGACATCCCTGGGAGGGAGCTTCCTTTAAGTGCTTTTTCTCAGTTGCGGCAAACAGATTTCCACTGATCACTCCATAATGCCAACTCTGGTGTCATACAATGTTGGCAAAATGGCAGAGGGTGGTCAAGCAAGCCAAACAATTTTGCTGTCTCTTCTAAGGCTGAATTCATGTATTTTTACTGAATTCCAACTTAATGGGGGAAAAATGAACTATATTTGAAATGAAAACTATGGTTTAATGCTCAATTCGCTTGTAGAAATGGCCTGAGGTAAAAGCTGAAGCTATCTTCCTAATTTTAAACCTCACATTATGGTAGAGAATACAGAAGGAATACAGAGCCACTTGGATTACTGAATGCCAGTGAGAATATGCAATTCATTTGGTGAGTTTTGCTCCATAGGAGAACAGAGAAATGGTGTGGTAGGTGGAGGGGAATATGGAGTCAAGAAATGATTATTTAAGAAAAAAAGATTTATTTATTTTAGAGAGGCAGGGGGATGGGCAGTAGGAGAGGGAGAGAATATTCAAACAGACTCCCCACTGAATGCAGAGCGCAATGTGGAGCTCGATCCCACGACCCTGAGATCATGACCTGAGCCAAAACCAAGAGGCAGATGCTTAGCCGACTGAGCCACCTGGATGCCCCAAGAAATGACTATCTTAAGATGGAAGGGAGAACAGCATATATGTGTTGATGGGAATGATCTGGTAAAGAGGGAGAATTTGATGCTGCAGAAGAGAGACGAGAGAGGATGTCGAGTCACATGCTCAAATGGTGAGAGGAAATGGAACCCTCTGTGCAGGGGAGCAGCTAGCCTTACAAAGGGGCACAGAACACATGTTGTCTAAGGAATGAATGACTTGGCACATAAGGACTTATTTTCAGTTTCATATTTAGTATTAAATAGGACCTCAACGTGGTCTAATGAATAAAAGCAGAGACTTGGAGACCAAGAGACCCTGAAATGTCTTGCCCATTAAATTCCTTGGTCTCTCTTTGACATAGTTTATGCATCTGTCAAGTAGACCCAATAATAGCTCCTCCCTCAGGGTTATTGACACTATTAAACTGACAAAATAGGTGAGTTGCTTTGCAAAGTGCCTGGTACACAGATAGGGAGCCCAGCTGGTAACAGCTAGTATTAACACTATGGTTGTCCTGGAGCAGCAGCCCCGGGACCCCAGAGCTGGGACTCCAGAGAGAGTGCCTCGCAAGGCCCATGCATACCCTGAGAACAGCAGAGTTCTCTCTCCCTTCCCTGGCAGTTTTCGCTGCCTGTGGAGCAGAATGCACATTCTTTGTGCCAACATCACAGGCATGTACTTCCCTCAAAATTCTGAACGAGAGGGTCAGGGGAGTGATTTGTCCTCCTTTTGGAGCCTTCCCCAGAGTGGAGCAGATTCCCGGACTGAAGTAAACTGCCAGAGATCCAACAGGGTAAAAAGGGGCAGGAAGGGGAAGGAGATTTACTCTGCTACAGAGACAAACAAGACTGTCCTGAGCAAGTGCTCAATGCACAGGAAACCTGAAAGCCCACGCAAAGCATGGTGTAAACCTGAAAGTTAATTAACAATGTTAACAAAGAGAGGCTATATTTTAGTCTGTTAGTATAATTAAGTAAATATTTACAATTTGCAAAATGTATGTATTAGCCTGTCGATCAATATTCCTCATCAATGGTTGTTAGAGACTTTATTTGACAGACTGTGTGTAGTTACACTCAAAACACTAATTAAGCTGTGACTAACACTTCATTGCTGATAATTTTGGTTGCTTTAGGGGCAATCTTAGGAAAAACCAAATTATGTAGTTCTAAGTCTGCACTGAGGAAGTTATTAAGTATGTATTCTGGGAAAATACCAATGATAAAAGGGAACCCAGAGTAAGATAGCCAGAGGGAAGAGAAAACTATGGCCTTTCTTGATTAAAAAAATAAAACAGCACATGTAGAAGTCACTGAGAATGAAAAGACCTCACAAAATTTTCATGACAACTTCCCAAGGGCTATAGTCCTATGATATAATTAAGAGTATGTTAAACATATATTGTTGGCTATAATCACAAGAAATGTATCATTTCTGGTTTGGTACTAACCATAGTGCCTGCCAGCCGATGATAATGTCCCTTAAATCAGTAACTGTGAATAGTGCCTTGCAAATTATAAATATTCCCCAATACTTAAATTTCATGTCTTAAATTTATCAGAGGGTCCTCTTAAGTCAACATTTTCACACAGTTAATGTCAAAACCAAATCCTAGGATTCTCTTCAACTAATTAACTTTTTAATATTTAACCTACCATTATGAATTTTTTATTATCCTTTTCCGGGTTTGGTCTTTAGCTATGGTAAAACTGTGCTGATTCTTTTCTATGCTCACTATCATATGATGACATGGAAAGAAAATATCTAAAGATAATTTTCAAAGCTGAAGAACTTTTACTTACTAATAATTATTACATGTTTGGTACTTGTCAAAGTATCAGAGTTTGGCCAATTCTTGAAGGATCAAGGGAATAGCCATAAACTGCAGTGTGACATTGTTGATGGGCTTCTAATGTCCCCCTCACCCAGTTCCTGCATTGGCTCCTAGACGACATCAAGACGTGGCATGACATTGTCAGATCTCCTTCTAGACTCAATGAAGAAACATGTATTATCTGTGCAGAGTCAGAGGTTTTCATGTATGTTCTTTAGTCCTCTTCACCACCACATAATCTCAGTATAATTATCTCCATTTTAGTGAGTTAACAACTGAAGACACAGGCTTAGAGAATCTAAGTGAAGGGCTTACCCACAAAACTGGCAAAACTTGGGTATACACCACAATTTTCTCACAGATCCAGTGTTCACAGTGTTCAGTCACTTTAGTAACAAGATTTACTTTCCATTCTTGGGGGATAGTACCTGCCAATGCTTCATATTTCTTGTCCTACTTTTGGCTGGCTGGCTTGCTTGCTTCCTTCCTTCCTTCCCTCCTTCCTTCCATTCAATAAATATATACTGAGCACTTACTAGGTTCTAGGCACTCTCCTATCCACTAGGGATACACTGATAAGTAAGTGAGACATGGTTCTTGCCCTCATGGAGTGTCTGTTCTAGTGAGGATCAGATACCAAACCAGGAAATGCCACATGAGGTGAGTCCTTCCAAGACCTTGGAGGAGGGAGTGAGATTCTATAATGGTGGGAGACCTGGCTCAGGTCGTCTTTGAGATGCAATTGAAAGGTTTACATCATGACTCCATCTTGCAGAAATACATTTGCAGAAACATCAGCTTGGCTTCTACAAATTACTGAAAATTAAAGTTTTAATGCAGCTTATTGACAAAATGCCAAAGAAGGATTTTCTACAGGTCATATGGGTAAGTTTTACTAAGCACATACTATGTATGATATATAGCATTCTTAGGTAGAAATGACTAATGACCTTCTTTTATAAATAAGGATACTGAGCCACAGTATCTCTCCACAGGGAGATTAAATAATCACCAAAGGTCACATAGCTAGTAAGTAATGGAATTTGGATATAAACCCAAATACTATGACCCTTAAACATTATGTTGTACCACCACTTAGCAAGCAACATTTCTTAAAAATCTCTTCTCTGTTCTTTTCTCCCTCTACCCTTTGCAACCCCAAATTATTCCCCAAACATACCCACCTTGTTTTCCCAACTTTCATCTACTTTTTCCAGTTTACGCTTTTAAAGGAGAGCAATTTATTGTCTTTGGCTTTTTTCTCTCCTGTCAACCGACCTGTTACTCCTGTTGCCACAGAAAGTGAGGATCTAGGCTCTGTAACTAAGAGAGAGTCCTTGCCTTAGAAGGTGTGTATGTGTGTGTATGTGCGTGCGTGTGTGTGTGTGTGTGTGTGTGTGCGCATATATGTGAATTGTTTGTGGCCAAATGTGTTCTCTTCTGAACGTGAAGAAGAGGACATTTTGGTCTTTTCACTGGCAAACACTTTATAATTTCATCTTATTGATCACTGACAGAGAAGAGCTGGAATTATTAGCCAGGCCAGGAGTAAGAAGACTGAACCATCAGAGGAAAAGCACATTTCAAGGACCTGAGAGCAGAGCACGGAGCAAGGGAGGAATTAAAATCTGCCCAGTGTGGCAGGCGCAGGAGAGCCAGAAAGGTAAGCAATAGCCAGATTGTGAAGACCCTTACAAGCTTTGGAATTGATTTTAGACTATCTCTTCTGCACATGGAATGGAGAATCCAGCTAAGAGACTATTGCAGAAATTAAACCCTGAGTGATAGTGGGGAGCAAGGGAGGCAACATTTAGGTAACTAGAAAGAATGCGTGACTGATTGGATATAGATTATGTGGGAGAGTGAGGCTTTGAGGATGACTCTTCAATGAAAGTCTACAGGAGAGGGGAAGCCAGTTGATAAGACATGGGAGAACAGCAGCAGGAATTGTTTTTCTTGGGTTTGTATGCTGTTTGCATTGAATCAGTTTAGCTTAGTTGGAATTACATTTGTCAGACTCCACTTCCCTGGAGTTCTAAATTTGAGACCCCAAGAGCTACTCTGCTTGAGATTTGGAAAGCAGAAGTGAAGCAGCGGCCATTCTTTTAATGCTGGAAGATTGATGTGGGAGCACCAGTGGTTATTTCAGCTCACTAATGTTGTGACATATCTACAGGTATCCCTTGTGAGCATGGGTGCAGCCGCCATGCTTGCCTCAACTCCACTTCCTGCTGGATCATGCTTTCGCCTGACTTCTGGATGAGGTGGGAGGGTCGCTCCATGATGCAGGGTGCCAGTTTCTATTATAGGACACTTGCACTGTGCAAGCAGGAGTCTTGGAAGCAAGGAGAGACCAGTGTGGGTTCAATTTATTCTTGGTGGGTTCCAGCTTATCTTTAGGAATTTCAGTTTCCATGGCTCTCCCCTCCTTCACATCCATCTTTTCTTCCTGCTGACCTCAGTCTCAGTGCAAAAACAACAGCTTCAAACAGATGGTTTAACCAGTTCCCACAACTGCATCAACTGGGGTTACTATCATAAATACCTTACTATCTGTCAAGTCTAGTGGTTCTGTGTCTCTGATTGAACCCTGATTGATACACGGTGTTAGAGGAAAATCCATTTAGTTTGATCCGTACTGAAATTTGAAGGGACTGTGAGATAGCCAAAGAGATGCCCAAAAGGGAGCTGGATATTCAGGTCTGGGAATCAAAGATGATAGGAATTCAGAAATCATTATCATACAGATAATAATGGAGGCTGTGATGGTAAATCAATATTATATCTGTTCTTTATCTCTGACTCCTGACAAAGAGCTTCGAAAACCCTTGGGATTTCTTAAGTGATAAGCTCTCTAACCATGTGACTCATGGTCCGCCTCTAGAGAGCTTCAGGACTGAGGCTGGTCACCAGAAAGACCAACCACACAATTACAGTTCAAACTTTGGGCTAGTCCAACATCCAAAGAGGGGAGAAGGGCGGGGGACTGAGTTTTAATCACATGGTCAATGATTTAATCAATTATCCTTACATAATGAAAACTAATGAAAGTCCCAATAAGAACTCTGGACACCAAAGCCTAGTGGCACTTCCTGGTTGGTGAACATACTGATGTCCCAGGAGGGTGACACACCCTGAATCCATGGAAAGGGCATGGAAGCTCTGCATCCAATACTATTCCAGAACTTGCCTTATGTGTATCCTTTTTAATAAAACTGTGATTTTAAGTATTGTGCTTCCCCAAGTTTTCAGAGGACTCTAGCAAATTGTCAAAACTGAGGGGGAACCCTGAACTTTGTATCCAAGCCAGTCAAAAGTACAGGGGGCCTGGGGTCACCTAAAACATGATGCTGGCATCTGAAGTAAGAGCGGTCTTATAGGGAACAATGACCTTCAACCTGTGGTGTGCACCTCTGGGAGTCAGGGTCAGAATGGAGTTGTAGTAAACCCTGTTGGGGTGGAAATGGAACAGAGGCCAAGGACATGACTGATGTAATGAGAAAACATTCAGGAAGACTATTCAAACCCACAGGACTGGATAACCTTCTCTGTGAAAAGCCGTGGTTCTTCCTTGCTAACTCTGAGGCTCATCTGGAAGGGCCTGGGGTGGGAGGAGTCAGCACCACAGTGGTCTGCTGCCTTAGTGAATTTTCTGCAGGCTGGGAGCCTTCTGTGGTATAACTCCAACACTGTACTTATTTTGGTCCCTGCTTCGCAGGTGCTTCATTTCTATTTGTGAAGGTGCATAAACTGCAGGTTATTTATTTACTTTTCATTTTGTTCTTCCACATCCAGTTTGCTCCTGGCATGAACAGCCTGCTCTCTGCGCTTGGCGGGGGAAGGGGAGTGGATTGTGGGAATGTGGCAGATGACAGATCCGTTGGTGGGGGCCATGAATCATTACTTATTGAAATTCTGCCTCACAAAACAGCTTATCTGAGCAAACATAGAATGCATTTTCTCAGTTAATTAAGCCAAATGCATAGTGAACAGTTTGTAGGCTTTCCTGGAGTCATCTGGGGCTTGTGCTCAGCCCTTGAATCTGGGGAAGTTATCCATGAATAATTTAGTATCTTGGAATGTTACCTGAGAACTAAGACTCTGGGCTACTAATTAGCTACCCAGAGCCAAGAAGTTTTTCATGTTCTTTTTGTTATTTTCATAAAAGCATAATCCTGCAAGACAATTTCCCTGAGGAATAAACACCTTTAGCCACATTTGATGATATTCCATGTGGGTTTTCAGATGTAAGTGGCTGAGAAGCAAGAGATATTTAGATGCAAAATGGACTACAACATGGAAAATTTAAAGAAGTATTTATGTGGGAATGTTAGCATTCTGAAAGCTTTTGGCAGTCAGAAGAGAGACTAATCCCATAGGTTAAAGGAGAGACTCATGGATGAGTCTTACTCTCTTGTCAGTGAATGTTTAATGAATAAATGAAAAAAATACTAATCTGAACTTTTTCCTTAACAGATGGTACTGCACATCCTAGTGTTTGGTTGATCTTACGTTGGGTACCCTGCAACGTCTGTGATGGGACAGTTTAACAAAGAATGTGGCAGCACCAGGATTGATTTAAGTATCTCAACTTTTGGCCAAAGATGGGTTTACATTGTGATTAAGTCAAAGTTATGGGAGAATGATACTTCTCAAGAGAATAGACAATGTTGGAGTTTCTTTGGAAAATGCAGCTTTCAAACTACATCCAGGAGCATCCGGACTCCCTCAAGGAGATGGGATTAGGTGCATACTTGTGGTCTTACAGATGACCATGATTGATTACAAGCTGGCCCACCAAGAGAAGAGCTGGGTCACCTCAAACTTATTCCTACCCTTGGAAAAAGAGCTCAAGGAACTTCTGGTTCCAAGTCTGGAGCAGAACTCTTGCTTATTGGCAGATCCAGAAGCTTCCAGAGAGGAATGCTTTGAGGGAGTATAAGAGAACTTCTTGGTCAAAATATACAGCTTCCATATCAACTTTCATAACATCTAGAATTCCACCATTACGAATCTACCTCTATTATATCTGAAGACAGTTTTGAGGTTCTAAGGAGCATCTGAGGAGTATTTTGTGCCCTGAGCAGATAATATATGAAGTAATATTTTATGGGAAGTGTCTGTCCTTAACAGCTAGCTCTTAGGAAAATTACAGAAATTGATTATTGGCTAAGTGCCTAGAAGGAGGAAAGGAAGAGAAGGAGGTAGTTGAAGAAAATCAAGGAAAAAAAAATCATCCTAATATAAGAAAACTTAACTCTCAAAGGTGAATTTCTGTACCTGGCATGGGGTATAGGCATATGCATAGTCCAAAGTGCCCTATTGGGAAGGCAGGCCCTTTCTGCTGAAATTATTTGATAAGTGACATAGACTTTTGTCAAATTTTGCTTTGGGACAGGTCTTTAAGATCTTTAGATCAGGACCAATGGGAAATAAGGGCATACGTATTCTGTCACATATGGGATGAGTCTTTAGGTAGATATTTCAGTTTACAGAAAGGCAATGAAAGCTAAGAGGACAAGTTAGCTCTCAGTAAAGTAGGAAGGTGGAATTAAAGCACTCCCCAGTATATGCGAGGTTTGCACCTTGCATAATAGTTGTTTACCTCTAAGAGGCACATGGAACTGCCAGAGGCATCTGTGTATATTTTGTATTTATTCCCCCTGAAGATACATATCTTTGTCTCTGAACTAAAAAAAGACTGTTCCCTGTGAGATGGGGAAGGCATAGTTGGAAATTGGGCTCTTGGGGATGGAAGGGCCAACAATGTTAGTGAGTTCTTTAAGGGGCAGGGACTGCCATCCCTCTTCTTGTAGATAGGGAGTCAGGGAAAAGGGACATAGCAGGGGATAAGTAGAGAATTCTCTGCAGGGTGATGGATTTTGCCTAAAGAGGGAAAATTATTTTGTAATTCTACTCCTTCTACCTAAATCAACAGCCACACCATTTTTTCTTGAGTCAAATGTGAAATTTAAAAGCAATGATTTTTTTTTATTATTGGTATTTGAGTAGGCTATAGGTAAAAAAAATCTTTCCCCCCATTTCAGAAGCAATTTTGACCTTTATAATTACAAGCAACACTTATTTATGATTGAAAATACAGAAAAGTACCCAGGAAATAAAGGTCACCCATACTCCCATCACATAATATCTTGATGTTTATATTTTAAACTTTTTTGTATACGTTCTTTAAAAAGTCATGCAATTATGCTGCATATCCTATTTTAGGATTTGTTCCTTTCAACTTAATTTATCATACACTGTATATTTTACCACATCATTAAATGTTTTTCTAATTAATGTTTAACAACTGCATAGCATTTTAACGCATGCAAGTATCAGTATTTATTTAACTCTTACCCTACTGGATAGTTAAATTTCCCTTTTATAACAATGTGAAATTGCATTAATTTTAAATAGGTACACAAACTGCATATGCATTTTAAAACAGATTTTTAATCTCTTCTTCCTAAGACTTTAACCCATTAAACATTTAAAATGTCTCCTCTGTTGCCTGTGCAGAGGACAGAAACCTTCCTTGGTTGTCTTACAAATTCAAGAGGGATTCCCAGACAGTGTTCAGGAAGGAGATGGGGGGAGGGGGGTGAATGGGTAGGGTGGGGAGTGGAGATGGTTCTCATCAGCAGTTTGCCATGAAATTAAATCCTAGGCCACAAATATTTAGAAGGCAAAGTTAGGAGTTTGAATTTCAAGGTTTGTATGTGTTTGACAAGTGGGAGAGAGTTGATAGCAAATATGAGTTATTTAGGACAGAATTAACTAATACGCGGAGGTTGAAGGTGAATTGAATAAATCCTACTTTTGTTCCCAGCTTTACAGAGATATAACAGACATATAACATATGTAAATTTAAGGTGCATGATGTAATGTCTTGATACACAAATACATTGCAAAATGTTTACCACAATATTAGTTAGTACATTTCTTCCTCTCACATAATTATCATTTTGTTGTTATTGTTAGAGTGAGAACATTAAAGCTCTACTCCCATAGCAATTTGCAAATACAGAAATACCTATTGCTACCTATAGTCACCATGTGCAAGATAGATGTCCAGAATTTATTCATCTCATAACAAAAGTCTGTACCATTTGACCAACCGCTCCCCACTTCCCCTGACCCTGTAGCTCCTGGAAACCATCATTATACTCTGTTTTTATGAGTTTGACTTTTTAGTTATTTGTGTCCCCAGGGTTTGAGGGCATGATCCTTGTCTTACTCATTGTTGTTGTTCTTCTGCCTGGCACAGAGCCTGCCTTAGGTGCTCAGCAAATAGTTTTGGTAACGTAAGATAAAGCATTTGGTCTCTATGTATTTCCTTCTCGTTTAATTTCCTTCTGTTTCTGTGTTTCTTATCAATTACTCAGGATTAGAAGATTTAATTTAGTTTGAGTCTTTGCACTCTTAGGAAAAAAGCTACAAGAACAAAAGTGAATTAAATATGTAACATTTGGTGGATGTGCTGTGTTAAACATCAACTATGACCAGTAATACAATATAAATTTTACTTAAGTTAAATCTCAACAGATCTAAGGCTGACTATTTTCCTGTGGATTATTCTATTTGTGGACATGTCCACATATCTAGGTTTACAGAAGAATTGAAGGTAGGAATTCTAGCATGCATACTGTTAATTCTTGTGTTAGGTGAAAAGAATGCCCTGGTATGACTGTGCTTTTTTATCTATGGGGAAATTTGCTGTTAGATTTAATTGAATTTGTTACCTTGCAGTACTTGAAGCCCAAGGGAAATTTCATTTGTTTTATAAATCAGAGAAATAGGATTTTATATAAATCCCAAGGGACCTGATAAACACACAATGTAATTCATATCTAATTCTTATGCTTAACTCAATAACTTTTATGAGATACTTACTAGATGTGAAGCTTACTACAAGACAGTGGGGGACCCAAAATGAGGAAAGATGGCTCCTGCCCTCAAGAAACAGAGTTTAGTATACTCTTGTAAGTCATTATCTAAAATACAGTTCTTAAATACAGAAAACAAACTGATGGCTGCCAGAGAAGGTGGAGAGATCAGCAAAATGGGTGAAGGGGAGGGGGAGATACAGATTTCCAGTTACAGAATGATTAAGTCTCAGGGACTGTAATAGTGTTGGATGGTGACAGATGGTAGCTACACTTGCAGTGAGCACAGCAGAACATAAAGACTTGTCAAATCACTATCCTGCACACCTGAAAGTAATGTAACACTTGTGTCAACTTTAAATCATAATTTAACAAAATGATTTATTTATTTGTTTTTAGAGAGGGGCAGAGGGAGAGAGAGAGAATCCTGAAGCAGACTCCATGTTGAGCACAGAGCCTGATGCAGGGTTTGATCCCAGGACCCTGAGATCAGGACCTTTGCCAAAACCAAGAGTCAGAAGCTTAACCACCTGAGCCACACTGATGCCCCACATGTGTCAACCTGTCATGTGTCATGTGTTAAAAATGAAATTACAGGTCTTGATGAAAAGGGCCACGTAGTATATTCCTGCCCAAAACGTATACGTCACAGATGGAGAAACTGAAATGCTGAGTGGAGAAATGTCATGGAGGCGCAGGCTGGATCAGAATGGCAGGTGCCTCTGAGGTGGGATGGTTTTTCCTGCTTTGACCACTACACAGCCATCTGTGCATAACCTTTCTGTACATAGCCAACTCTCCTCTATCATAGCCTTTCTTCCAGCCTCCCATCACACCTCCAACAGATAGAGAAAGGTGTGGAGCAAAGGAACCACTTACTTCTTTGGAGGTGCAGAGATGCACTCAGGAATTCAGAGAAGGAATGGAGACCACACTTTTAAACTTATCTAGGGTCACAGATACCTTTGAGAATCTAATGAAAACTTTTGAAGCCTCTCCTCAAAAAACTGAAATATGTTCATGCAGACATACCTCACTAGCAATTTCCAGACCTCCTGAGTCCCACTGAAGGTAAGAGCTGAATCCAGCTCTTTCTTAACATTGACTAGCTCTCAAACTCCTGAAAGCAGGTAAAGGGGCTCAGGAAATGCAAATCTGAGTGCTCATGCTTGACTCTTAGAAAACTAAGACATAAAAAGTAATGGCTTCCTATCTCTAGCTCAATATAGAAACAGTGATTTTTAAATAGAGAGGGTTGAAAATTTTAATTATTATGACATTTAGGATTCTAAAATAGTAACAAAACCTCTGAGAATCTAATATAAAATATATATTTTGCTGCTGATAGACTTTTTAAAATATAATAACTTTTCATATACTAAATAGATTCAGGAATTTATAGGGAGAATGGAAAACAGTATGAAATGATCTGTATTTTGAAAATACTTATTTGTAATAAAGTAGAGGAAACGGTGTTCTATTTTTTTACCCTCACATTATTCCTACTTGCTTTTCTCAATCATCCTTCCTTTTCTTTTCTTTTTTTTTTTAAGATTTTATTTATTTACTTGACAGACAGAAATCACAAGGAGGCAGAGAGGCAGGCAGAGAGGGGAAGGGAAACAGGCTCCATGCCTCCCTTAATTCCAGGACCCTGGGATCATGATCTGAGCCAAAGGCAGAGGCTTTAACCCACTGAGCCACCCAGGCACCCCCATCCTTCCTTTTCTTTTCCACATTTGAGCTCAGGTTATTGGTATAGGAAAGACTAAAGATTTATTAGCTATCAAATAGAAATAACTTTTCAAATGCCAAGCAAAGATCATGAGAAAAAAATCCCCCAACTAAATGGTAGTTTGGAAATGTGATCTTCTAGAAAATATCAAAGACCTTTAAGAAAATATGCTGATTATTTTGGCTCAAATGAGATTTGTTGTTAAATGTGTATAGCTACAAACCTAACTCAGGTATGCTCTATGCAAACATTTCTTCCATAGCCAGAGTCTAGCAGGCAGAAATAGACCTTTTCTTTCTTTCCTTTCTCTCCCTTTATTTCTTTCTTAGATTTATTTATTTGTGAGAGAGAAGTTGCATGCTTGTGGCAGGGATGGAACAGAGAAGTGCAAAGGAAAAGAGTCTCAGGCAGTCTTCCCACTGAGTGGGACACCCAGGGAGTGCTGGGGCTTGCTCTCAGGACCCTGAGATCGTGACCGGAGCCGAAATCAAGAGTCAGATGCTTAACCCCCATGGGCCACCCAGGCCACCCCTCACATTGATTTTCTGATTTTCTTCTCCTTACCTCCCACAAACCAAGGTTCTGAACACAGGGGATCACAGAGGGACAAGTTTGAAACTCCCTGACATTCAAGATCCTATACAGAGATACCTTCGAAGAAAATTACTAAGAACATAGTTCACTATACAGAGCAAATATATCTGGTGGAATAGTATCCCTTAGCAGTACTTTCACAGAGGTCCAATCTCTACATAATAATTCATCCTGCAAGATCCAATCACTTAGCAAACTGTACTGAGGCCAGGGCTATTCCCAAGTGCACAGGTGCTTGAGGCACCCACAGTAATTGTAGGAGATGTCCCAAAGGACTGCTGGGAATTATAAGGTTGTGAGGATCAGCTATTAGCCTGGCTCACCAGAGACAACAAAGATGTGGCAGAAGACTGCTAATTTACCCTTAGTGCTCAGTCTTCCTTTTTTCCCTTTTAAAAATATACTCCTGTAGCACTGGACATACAGTCACATAAGTAGAGACTATTTCCCAGGTTTCTTTGCTTTGGGTGTGGCTCCCAGGATCCGAGAGAAATTGTTGTAAAATCATCAAATACATTAAATTTGTAAATGCAAGTTTAAATATCTAAAGCATCTAATTCCATTGGTTTGTAATTGGGACTAGTCAATTAAAACTTCTGAAAACTTTTTAAACTTTGCCAGATTTGTAATATAATAAGGTTTGTAAAGAACTTAAAATTGTAAGAAACTAGGTTTTGAGTGTATTTATTTTATTATTGAATTTAGTATTAAATTACTGATTAAAAGTGTAATTTGTGTTAAGGGCTACAAGGTTGTGTTTGGGAGATGCTATACTGTTAATAAAGGAGATTTTCAGGTAGGCATGAAAAATGAGATGTGACCTTCCAATAGGTCTGAATCACTGGCTAATTCACTGATGCCCACACTTTCACATACTGTATTTGTCAAATCCACAGGCAGATGACAGCTACCTAAGACAGATAATAACAAATTGTTCTCCACAAAAACAATCGAAGCTATACACAGCATCAATTGACTCATCTTTTCTTTGTTCCTGGAGAACAAGTGGGAGCTTTTCAGTTCAGAGATCACAGCAGCAGGTGTCTAGGTCTTTAATAATTTTAGACTGATCATAGATACCACATTCTCTGATTGACCTTTAGCAAAGAGGGAGAACAAATGAATGATAATGATTATGGTTGGCAGTTAACAGGAGAGCCGTAGCTATTGCTTTTCTCAGATACAGGAGACAAAATATTGACCAAAATGTGCAAATTAAATCATGATGGGATGAAAGAATTTCTTAATGCCATGTGGTCTTCTTTGGGCCTTGAGCCAGTAGATTAGTCTACTCTAATACTGAACATTTAACTAAATTCTTGGAAATTTCTTTATTTCCTCTAATACCCCACCATTTAGACATAGTTTCCACCAGGCTTCCAGAATATCAAAGCAATCTGAGTCCATGGAGTTTGATTCTGAGTGTCTGGTGTGGGGGTGATAAGATGGGATGTGCTGAAACCCATTTGGTGAAGAGTGCTGCCTCGGAAGCCAGAAGTGAACTTGAGTCCTAGATTTTCCACTTACTAACTGGTCGGTTTGTCAAGTCACTTCACAATTTGAGCCTGGATTTCCTCATATGGAAGAGGTTTTGTAAGAATCAGGTGACTTGATATATAGGCATGGGTTTGCAAACTGAAGAGTGCCATCTAAATATAAGGAATTGAACAGGCTGTGGTTTATTGAACAAAGTCTAGAAATATAATCCATAAGTGGAAGTTTTTAATGGATTATAGTATATATATTTAGATGTGCCCTTCTAAAGGGGACTTGTAATAGGACAAAAAGAAATGGAAGTTGAAATAAAATTTTTTTTGTAAGTCTAGACTGATCAGGTTGCTGGGATTGGAAAAGTTTTGAAATGTTCAACCACCTGTTCATACAAACATAAGGCATTTTAACAAAGTATTATCAAGATCAGTCTTGGAACACTGCATCAAAAACTAATGATGTATTTTATGGTGACTAACAACACAATAAAAATAAATAAATAAGTAAATAAATAATACCTCTCCTCCCCCCCCAGAAAAAGATCGGTGACTACTTGCTAATGTCTATTTTCAGATTAGACTTTTAACTTAAACTCAGATTATTTTTTTCAACTGTTTGTCAAGCACCTCCTCCTGGAGGCTACACAGGCACAGAAGTCTTCATTTTCTTCTATGGCTTCCTCTGAACTTCTCCTTGACCAAATGTGTCCCTTCCTCCAAACACAGGATGAAAGCTGTTCCTCTAGTCTGTACGCAAGTTGGCTGTTGAAGGCTCCATTAGCACTAAGTAAACTTGGGACAAATTCATGGACAATGAGAAAGGATGAGAAACTTGGGAACCATGTGTACTTCTTTCTTCCTAATACCTCATACAAATTCCATTTATCACCAAATCCTGTTGACTTTACCTCATAAAGATTGCCCATTGTTTTTGTTGTGATCTTCACCCCAACTGTTAGCATCTCCTAGTAAAACTTTTATGAGTGTCTTGTTGTATGTAGGCCTTCCTACCTTTGGTAAACGTTTCCCTCAAATTTATTTTCCTCATTCCAGCCAGGCTAAGGCTTTACTCTTTCTAAAGCACAAACATGAGAACCTCTCTTTACTGTTTAAATCTCTTTAATTTTGGTCTCTGGTTGAACTTTGAGAAGGGCAGTGGTTCTCAAAGTTGGTTGCCATTTCAATCAACTAGGAAGCTTTGAAATACTGATGCCTGAGATCCAGTCCCAAAGCTGATTTAATTAGACTGGGGAACAACTAGGCTTTGTAATATTGTTTACTGTTTGCATCCAGAATTGAAAATCTACAAAAAGATATACAGCATACAGCTTAAGAGAATAATTTCTGGAAGCAGGTAAAATGAGGGCCTACTCTTTGCTTTACCACTTACTTGCTTTGTGATTTGAGGCACGTTATTTTGAGCTATAGGTTTCATCATCTGTGAAATGAGAACAAAATAGTAGGTCTCTCATCAGGGTTTTTTGAGGGTAAATGTAACCATGCCTATCTAGTGCTTTGCAGAGTGTCTCAGACACAGAAAAGGTTATAGTGTTATGGCTGTTATCACCATTATAGTCATTATCATCATTACCAAAATTATTATAAACATTAGTCCCTCATTTCCTCACACGGTTTTTCAACATAGGTACTACTGGCATTTTGGGTAGAATAATTATTTATTGTATGTCACTGTGCCTTACACAGATGGATGTTTAGCATCTTGATCCCCTGACTACTATCTGCCATCAGTACTCACCTTCCAAAATGTCCATCCCCTGTGGAGTAGAACGCTCCTTGTTCTACTGAGGCCTGGCTACTCTATCTCCCCAACTGTCTCCATTCCCTCTCCCTTCTTTTCAGCAAAACTGAACTATATGCAGGCTTAGTCATAATCACCATGCTGTTGTCCCTGCCGGAAATACCAAAGTGCACTTCTCCATCTGGCCACTTAGTGTCTGTTTACTCCTCTTTGGAACACTTTCTGATACTTTATTTTACTAACCAGTATTTACCAGTCACTCATTTCCCTTGTGAACTTTGCACATTCCTTTACTGAGACATGTGTACTCTGAATTTTATTTTTATTCTCTATAAAAGATTCTTTACATGTTTTTGCCTAACAATAAAACATCTCACGCCAGTAGAAGGAAGGAAATAATAAAGACCAGAGCAGAAATAAAAAGAAACTAAAAAACAATTGGGCATATCAGTGAAATCAGGAGCTGATTCTTTGAAAGGATCAACAAAATTGATAAACCTTTAGTCATATTCACACACACACACACACTACAGAAGTTAAGTCAAATCAGGGAGGGAGAGATAAAACCAACATGACAGAAATACAAAGGATTATAATACTATGAAAAATTATATGTGAACATAGATCAACTTAGAAGAAATGGGTAGATTCCTAAAAACATATACCCTCCCAAAACTAAATCAGGAATAAACAGAATATTTGAACAGACCAATTACTAACAGTAATACTGAATCAGTTATCAAAAAATTTCCAACAAACAGAAGTTCAGGATCAGTAACAAAAAGTCCAGATGGCTTAAAGGTGAATTCTACCAAAAACACTTAAAGAGTTAGTACTTATTCCTATCAAACTATTTCAAAAAATAGAAGAGGAGGAATGCTTCAAAATCCATTCTGAAGCCAGTGTAACCTTGATACCAAGACCAGATAAGAGCACTACAAAAACAAAAAGTACTGGCCAAATTCTCTGATGAATAGAGGCATAAAAATCCCCAATAAAATGTTAGTAAACAGAATGCAACAATACATCAAAAATATTCATTCACCACGATCAAACGGGTTTTTTTTCCCCAGGGATGGTATGGTGGTTTAAACTCATAAATCAATATGATACATCACATCAAGAGAAAGAATAAAAACCATATAATCTCAAAAAATGCATAAAAAGCATTTGACAAAGTACAACATCCATTCATGATAAAAGCCCTCAACAAAGTAGGTTTAGAGGGAACATACTTCAACATAGTAAGGACCATATATGAAAAACCCATAGCTAACATTTTTCTCAATGGTGAAAAACAGAGCTTTTCTCCTAAGACCAGGAACAAAACAAGAATGACTACCTACAGTTTTTTTTTTTCACTCATGTGTGGAATTTAAGAAATAAATCAAAGAAAAAAAAAGATGAAAAGAGGAGGCTCTTAAAAACAGAGAACTGGTGGTTGCCAGAGGAGGGGGAGTGGGGTGACAGGTGAAACAGATAAAGGGGAGTAAGAGTACAAACCCATGAGGAGCACTGAGTCGTGTATAGTTTTGTTGAATCATTATAGAATATACCTCAAACTAATTTAACGCTGTGTTAATTATACTTGAATAAAAAACACTCTTGCACAAATTGTCTTCTTTGAGGTAGACTGATATTTTCATTTTAGAGAAAGTAAGAATCAGTCAGTTTAGGTATCTTGCCTA
The DNA here is from genome assembly GCF_010015895.1 of Lontra canadensis. Lineage (NCBI taxonomy): Eukaryota > Metazoa > Chordata > Mammalia > Carnivora > Mustelidae > Lontra > Lontra canadensis. The sequence continues at coordinate 58,980,404 of NW_022630996.1, read as the reverse complement.
AGATCATTCAAATGCAAGCTTTAGGATTTGAATCTGAACACAGAATTCTTTATACTTCCAGAAATATTACCAACTCTTTCTGTAGACAGTCACAATTAAAACAGACATACTAGCATAGGTTATTAATTCTTCATGGAGAGTTTTATTTAGTTCTCCCAGGAGAGGGATGGACTGTAAAGTAGGAAGAGGTTGGACAGGGCTGCAAGGATGCTGGTCAGTGGATGAGGGGACAACTTTGAAGGTCATCTTTGCTTACCTCACTACGGGGCTCCCTATTGAGCACCAATTCTGGAACCCAGAACATTTACAAGGGTTAAAGATGAAGTACCATGCTGCCTTTAGACTCCCAGGAAGGAGTTAGAACTAACAGGTTTAGAGAAAATCTCTGCAATATGTTAGGCACACTGGACCATGTAGCTGGCCAAGGAATTCTGGGGTTCTTTAAGATAAAATTCCAGGGCCATTTTTGGGCCCCTTGGACAAATACATGCATTCCTCCGCATCAGGCTTCCAGCTGACTGTATCACATGCAATGTATTTTCATGTAAATGCTTCGTAAATATTTGTTGACTAATTTACAAAGTCTCCCTTTTTTTTTTTTTTTAAGATTTTATTTATTTGTTTGAGAGAGAATGAGAGAGAGCATGAGAAGGAGGAGGGTCAGAGGGAGAAGCTGACTCCCCACTGAGCAGGAAGCCCAGTGTGGGACTTGATCCCAGGATTTCAAGACCATAACCTGAGTGGAACGTAGTTGCTAACAAACTGAACCACCCAGATCCTTTACAAAGTCTTCTTTAATCTAAGCTGAATACTAAGTAGAAGTCAGGCGAGAATCTTTATTTATTATGTCACTATTTCTACATATTTCCCCTTAGGATCTAGTGCTGCTTTTCCCCATGGAGCCAGATTGTACAACACAGAAGGCTGTTTTTTTTCCATCAGGATACATCTTATCTCTGGATTCTCAGTTTCAGCACAATGAATCTTCAGTTTTGTAATTGTTTGACAATTGATGTAAATTCTAAGTAGTGAGGAACAGAGAAGAAAACGTTCTTGTGATTTCCTTTTCTCTGAGCATGAAACACTGGGTAATGTCCAACATATGTAAACATAGAATGTGATCACCTGCCCCACCATCCCCATACATACACATGCATTACCTATACTATGAATGACTTAGGTGGAATAAACTTGCCCTTGAGCAGGAGTGCTATAAAAATTCTATAGTATAGAGAAAAGGTACAATTTGCTTTAGTTAGTCACGAAGACTTGCTAAACAATGTTAGTGTTAGTGACTAAACAATTATGTGTAATTGCATATACCGAGAGCTTGAGTTTGCTTTTTAAGCCAAGGATGCTGACCAGAGTCATCCTGACACTAGCCCACATAGGCACAGTGGATGGGCACTGATAGAAGAAATAAAAAGGATGTGCTAACTTACAGTTATGTGCAAGAGAACCTTCTGGAAATTCCAGAAAGGAAACCTAAACTTGCTGATATCGTCATAACATTTAAAGAGTTCATTGTTCCGTTCATTTGGGAGAAAAAAAAATTATAAGTGCTTGCAGGATGATATGAATCTACAGTGACTAAAGAGACAATTTTTTTTTTTTCCTATCTCAAATCTTTTCAATTTGGAGGTAATGGGGAAGACCCCACCTGCACTGAAGGGAAAGCAGGTAAAAATCAGTGCAGGTGCAGGCAACACCGTTTTGGGCTGAGCCCTGGAGAGCTGCAGTCCTTTGCTTTCTGAAAGGAAGGCTAAATGCAACTTTATTAATCTTACTTAGTAGGAAATTGGATGAGATAAGACCTGAGGCTTTGCAGAGTCCGAGGGTGGGATTTCCCCAAACACTGCTTAACAAGGTCTACAGCAAAGCAAAGACTCTTATTCCAGCCAGGCAGGGCCTGAGGGTCCATGAGCAAAACTCCAGCACAAAGAACAGCATGGATTTGGAAACCCTACAAATTTGCTAGCCTGCCATAAAGTCTCTTAACTGAAGAAAATTTATTTTACCTTAACTTACCTTTCAAAAAATGCGTGTTCTCTCTTTGCAGAAAAACACCCAACATTTTTACATTTTAGACTTGGTTTTCTTCAACACAATGTGCTATTTATCTCTCTTATATAAACGATAGTAGGTTTCAGACAGGACTACTTTCTTCTTAATTACATTATTTCTAATGGCAGTATTTAAGACAAATATCCATCTCCCTTAGACAAATAATTCAACTCTTTTTGTTCTGAATAAATTATGAGGTTTTGGTTTCTGATGCTTTCTGTCTTCAAAAGGTTGTAATCCACAGATTCTCATCTATTTCAAGATGAAGTAGCCAACATGACAATGTGTTAAACAGTGAAGGGAAATCATCTTAAGATTTAAAATTTAATGCAAATAAATCTTACAGGATACCACCTTGGTCAAATCAAATGCTGACATGGGATAAGGATACTTGAAAACTAGTGCACCCAACTACCATCCTTGCTATCCTTATGTGAATAACCTATAAATGTCTGTAAGATATGTCAAATCTCTTTTAGTTACAAGGATTAGAAAACCGACTTTTGTTTGTTTAGCCATTATTCCATTGGACTTTGGAGATAAAAATATTAAGAATTTCAAGATGGTGCCCTTAGAGAGTTAAACCACAAAGGCAGGGTTTTGTAAATTGACGAGTAATGTGTGATAATGTGGTTGAGGAGAAAATGTCTTGGTCTGAGAGGTAGAAACCTAGGGTCCCATTTCCATTCTGATACCAATTACTAGTATGGTATTGGGGAAGCCTCTTTAATTGCTTTCTCACTGAGAAACCAAGCCTTTTGCACAGACCAACTTTTCACATAATGCAACAAGGGACTGCCTCTGAAGTAATTTAAGCCTTTGCTCTTAAAGAGACAGAAGACTTGGGGTGCTTGGGTGGCTCTGTTGGTTAAGCATCTGCCTTCGTCTCAGGTCATGATGTCGTGGTCCTAGGACTGAGTTACGCATTGGGCTCCCTGCTCAGCAGGGAGTCTGCTTCTCCCTCTGCCTACTGCTCTCTCTGTGTGTGCGCACACTCTCTGACAAATAAATAAAATCTTTTAAAAAAGAGGCAGAAGACTTGATGCAACTTAAAAGCAATAGTTTTCAATCTCATCAAATGGCATACCTAAAAAAAAAAATTCTTAGTCTTTAGTCTCACCCACCATGTTAAAGTCAAACACACACATACACAGACATATGTGCACACAAACACACATAATTGTAATGTATTCAAAGAAATTCTAAATTAAACACATTAAGATGATTCATGGACTCTGAAGCTCATGCAGGTCTACTCAAATTCAATATAATACTTAACCCCCTATTTATCATATTTGAGACCAGAAATTTTGATGGACCAACTGCAAGCTTTAACTCTCCCCTTTCAGAAACGTAAACATGTCTGAAGAGTGAGCAACAAATACAAACTTAAAAATTCAAAAAAATGCCCAGCTTTAAATAAGAAATAAATCTTGGTCTTGTAAAAACCTACTTTTGTAGTCCACTGCCAGGTGTTAATGGCCTGCAAGAAGGCTCAAGTGACACAATGTCAAGCATAACAAACTCTCAGCACTGTGGAAAACATGCCCCTGCAAGGGATCGTGGATCTCACTCTTCCGCTTCTACCCAGGAGGCCATCACCTCCCTCCTGACTTTGGATTAGCTTCTGGAAAGCTATGAGGGTATGACACCAACTTCAGAGGCAGTGAGGTGGGAAGGGGGGAAATGGAAGAGGAGTTCCCCGCAGTCAAGGAAGAGTAGGCAGAGTGACAAGTACTAGGTGATGTTATTCAAGGGCCTCCTTGCCTGCTGATGGTATTATCTGGGGGATCCCCTGCCAGGCAGAAAGTAGAGCAAAGACTTGGAGCCAGTTAGAGCCAATGAACACCAGCTTATCTCCTGAGTCAGGAAGGACTCCAGAAGAAACACGTGCCAGAGCAGGATGGTTTGAAACTAATTTTTAGTGGACATCTCTATGTGGAAGTTTATTGACCTTTTTCATTCGAATTCACTAACGTTGGATATACCTAGCTGTCTACCTGAAACATCTAGTCACAGAAAGGGTTTATTTTCACAGGTTAAATTCTCATCTCAAAATAATTTCCATAATTTCTTTCTGGCTTTAGGTAGTATTCCAAAGACCATCATGGTTTGTGTCAGCTTGAATTTATTTTTCTTGCTTCATAAATCTGTAACCTTATTAAGCATGGTGAGGTTTTTTTCCCTTCCCACTCACTTTATGGATCTCAGACCCGAAACTCCAGATATTATCTTCAAATATGTAACAGAAATAATATTGGGCTTCTTGGTTTCTTTTTTTTTCCTCCCTGTCAGATTTGAGGGCAACTGTCCAGTTACCTAAACAAACAAAGAAGAAAATAAAACTGTCACCACCAACAGAAAACCTTTCATAAGAAACTAACTCGCAAACATTGAAGGATAGTGAAGGATTTAAAGAATCTTTTTTCTTTAAAAAAAAAGTAACACAAAAGATGTTTTCATTTTAATATAGACAATTCAAAAATACATTGAAACAAAGATGCTCCAAGAAAATTATAGACCAATATCCCTGATAAACATAGATGCAAAAAATCCTCGACAAACTATTAGCAAACAACTTAATAATATATTAACAAGATCATATACCACAATCAAATGGGATTTATTCCAGCAATGCAAGGATGGTTCAATGTCCACAAATTCATCAATGTTATACTACATTAAGAAAATGAAGGGTAAAAATCATTGATTATCTCAATAAATGCAGAAAAGACATTTTACAAAATTCAACATCCATTTAGGATAAAGACTCTCAACAAAGTGGGTATAAAGGGAACATAGCTCAACATAGTAAAGGCCCTATATGACAAGATGACAGCTAACATCATACTTTATGATGAAAGGCTGAAAACTTTTAAGATCAGACACAAGATAAGGGTGCTTACTCTGGTCACTTTTATTCAACATAGTACTAGAAGTCCTAGACAGAGCATTCAAGAAAAAAAAAAAAAAAAAAAAGAAGTTATGAGGCATCCAATTTGAAAGGAAGAAGTAAAACTGTCACTATTTATAGATGAAACTATATATAGAAAACCCTAAAGGCTCCACAAAAAACCTATTAGAAATAATAAGGGAACAAATCAGACCACCTTATCCTAGGCATGTGGGGTGGAGGACCACCCTGCCCTAGGCCTGTTGGGTGAGTGTCTTTATCATGATCACCTGTGACCAACAAAGAATAACCACCCTAAAAAAGAAGTAAGCCATTGAAGGTGTTATCAATAGGGATGTTAAAAGGATTTAAGTTCCCTGGTTAACTTTCCATAAAAGACCAACCCTAAAGGCCCTCTTGGCAACCCTGTCAGGACCCCTCTCATTCTTAAGAGCTTTTTCTGTATCTTCACTTAATAAACTTCTATCACTTTACTCACAAAAAATAAAAAATAAAAAAAAAAAGACCTAACAAGCAAATTCAGTAAAGTTGTAGGAAACAAAATCGATATATAAAAATGTGTTGCACTGTACAGTAACAACAAACTACTAGGAAGGGAAATTAAGAAAACAACCCCAGTTACAACTGCAATGGAAAGAATAAAACACCTAGGAATAAATTTAACTAAGGGAGTGAAAGACCTATAAACTAAAAACTATAGCATGTTAACAAAGTAAATTGAAAACACAAATAAATGGAAGATATTCTGTGTTCATATATTGGAATAATTAATACTGTTGAAATGCTCATATTCCCCAAAGCAATCCATAGTTTCAGTGCAATTTCTATCAAAACTCCAAAGACATTTTTTTAATAGAAAAAGAACAAACAACTTTAAAAATTTTATGGAACCGCCACAGACCCCAAACAGCCAAAGCAATCTTGAGAATGACCAGAATTGGAGACATCACACTTCCTGATTTCAAACTATATTAGTTACAGTAACCAAAACTGTATGATTTTGGCATAAAAAATAGACACATGCATCGACAGAACAAAACAGAGTCCAGAAATAAACCAATGACCAGACGGTCAATTAATTTAGAGCAAAAAAGCCACAAATATATAATGGAGAATGAATGGTCTTTTCAGTAAATGGTGTTGGGAAACCTGGACAGCCATATGCAAAAGAATGAAATTGAACACTATCTTACACCATACACAAAAATTAACTCAAAATTCATTAAAGACTTGAATTTAAGACCTGAAACCACAAAACTCCTAGAAGAAACTATAGGTGGTAAGCTCTTTAACATAGGTCTTGATGATATTTTGGATCAAAAGCAAAAATAGCAAAACAAACCAGTGGGAATACATCAAACTGGACAACCTCAGCACAGCAGAGGAAACAATGAACAAAACAAAAAAGGCAACCGACTGAATGGAAGAAAATATGTGCTAATCATGTATCCGATAAGGGGTTAATATCCAAAATAAGGAACTCCTGGTGGCCTACATCATAATTCAAAGCAGTCTAGAGGGTGTGTGTGTGTGTGTGTGTGTTGCTCCATTTCCTCCCTAGCTTCCTTTGTAAAAGCTGCTTGTAGGAAGTATGACTGACTGACAAGTTACACTTTTTTCATTCTTCATCTCATTCTTCATTGGGCCTGTAACGTAGATATGATGTTGAGCTTCAGCAGCCACCTGTTATCATGAGTGACCTTAAAGAGTTCGTACTTCGGAGATACAGGGAACCTGTGATCATGCGAGTTTGGGATCAGCAGTATCTGTATCAGACTGCCTATCTCTGCTGTTATTCTGTTTTTTTTTTTTTTTAATGCATTTCTCCAATGTTTACCTCACTTTCAGGTTTTCCGTCATATGAAGCCAAACTTAATCCAAATATACCAGGCTGTCTTCTATTTCTTTTCCTTTTCCTTTTTTCTTTGTTGGATTAAGGCTGTTATTTTAATTGTGGAGTAATGCATTTTCTTCTCCATAATTATTTTGACATTATATACCCTATATCTATCTTTTTTTTTTTTTAAGATTTTATTTATTTATTTGACACACAGACAGAGAGAGAGCACAAGTAGGCAGAGAGGCAGGCAGAGAGAGAGGGGAAGCAGACTCCCCGCTGAGCAGAGAGCCCAATGCAGGGCTTGATCCTAGGACTGAGATCAGGACCTGAGCCAAAGGCAGAGGCCTAACCCACTGAGACACCTGGGTGCCCAACACTTTATCTAAACTTAAGGGCCCACCACTAATATTTTGAAGCACATGTTGAAGCTATGTTTTTAATCTTCCTGTTGAGAATGAATTCTTGTCCTTATCTTTTCACTGAACCAGTCAAGAACCTAAACATTTGCTTGCTCCCCACCTCACGCAGTTTGTACCCCATATTAACATCATCTATCACTTTTAATTGTTTTACACCTCTTTACTGAGGTATGATTGGCTTGTAAAATGCTGGACATATATAATGCACATAACTCAGTCTGGGGATACATGTATATATGCTCATATTTTAAGTTCTTGAATATTATTCAGATTCTCCCAGTGTAACTAAGAGGTATTATTTTAAACATTTTTTTATCATGTTCTAAGGGGTATATAATAGGAAGATTGGTAAATACACATGCTCAGCCTACCTGCTTGATCTAATCTATACATAATCACATAATAAAATATTAAGAATGTATTACTCATATGTGGAATTTAAGAAACAAACAGGCAAAGAAAAAAATAAGAGGGAAACCAAGAAATAGACTTGTAACTACAGAGAAAAAACTGATGGTTACCAGAGGAGAGGGGGTGGGGAGCTAAGGGAAACAAGTGATAAGCTCAGGGTGTTGTATTTAAGTGTTGAATAACTAAATTCTACTGAAACTGAAACTAATATAACACTGTATGTTAACTAACTGGAATTGAAATAAAAACTAAAAAAAGGGGACGCCTGGGTGGCTCAGTTGGTTACGCATCTGCTTTCGGCTCAGGTCATGATCCCAGGGTCCTGGGATCGAGCCCCGCATCGGTCTCCCTGCTCATGGGGGAGTCTGCTTCTCCCTCTGCCCCTCCCACTCTCTCTGTCAAATAAAAACAATAAAATCCTAAAACAAAACAAAACAAAACTTAAAAAAAATGCATTAAGTAAGGGAGAGGGATCAGACCACATCTCAAAAAAGAAAAAGAAGTTGCTCCCAATCTTTTCTTATTCAACTCATCAAAACTTCTTCGTCAGTTGTGCACATGTATGAACCTTCAACTATTCATCACTGTAAAAGCTCCAAGGCCAAGAGATCCATGTGAAGATTTCTTCCACCTCAGAAAATATGGAAGAGGTTATAGTGATTGCCTAAGACTTAAAGTATTTTAAGGTCACACATACTATAAACACAGTGAACAAAGGAAACCGTTGCTTAATAGTGGTCTATAATCAATTCCCACTAAAGAATTCAATTCCAATTGAAGAATTAAATCCCAATTTTTCTCTTTGTTATAAATCTCTATTTTATGATTTGTGTTTCCTTTAATATACCTATATTAGGGGAGCCTGGGTGTACCTCAGTGGGTACATCCTACTCCTGATTTCGGCTCAGGTCATGATCTTCAGGGTTGTGAGATGGAGCCCCATGTTGGGCTCTATGCTCAGCGGGGAGTCTGCTTGAGATTTTTCTCCCTCTGCCCCTCCCCCTGCTCATGTACTCTAAAATAACTAAATCAATATTAAAAAAATAATATACCTGTATCCAGTAAATTATTAAAATAAGGGGTAGTTTGCAGAGACTCTGCAATCTGTAAATACACAGATGGAATAATTTAGCATAAGAAAGCAAGGCAAATATATACCCACACACTCACCATACCAAGTCCATGTTAATCAAATCCAACCAGTATAAACATCAAAGGTAACAGGGCTTACAACTCACAAAAGTTGCTATTTTAAATCAATATTTTATGTATACGGCACAGAAAGCATGATCAAGCCACAAGATAAACTACCAAAGGGAACAAATCAATTAAATATAATTACAAACATACATATAAATGTCATCTCAAAAAAGAAAAAAAGAACTTGTAGTATGCCAGGAAATAGCTTCCCAAAGATAGAAATAGAACGGAATGTTATGACAAAAAATTTCAGAGTTTAAACATGTAAGGTGTGGCTCCCTGAAATATAAAAATTGACATCAGGACCATTCTATGGATTTTGTCTGAGATGGGCACCCTGAAATGGAGAAGATGCCAGGGACAGGATCATTTCTGTGTAATGAGTATTAAGAGTGAATGGAGAGGAAACAAAGAAGTTCTTAGACCTAAAGGTGAAAGTTATATATGCATGTCCTTCCATATACAATTAGATACACTTTGCTTTTCTATTTAATTAGTGCCAGCCATAGGGCTCCAAGCAGGTTCTGGTGTGTCAAAATTAATTATGAGCATCTTGAGGGCAGTAATTGTGTTTTATTCATGCCTGCACACAGTAGGTGCCAAATGTTCGATATTCAAGAAAAGAGATAAGAAGACCAACAGACTGATTGTGATTTACTCAGGGTCAGTCTAGTATGACTAATTATTCAAATTAGCTAATAAATATTAGCCATCTTTAAGAAAAAATAGTTCACTTTTAAATCCAATTTTAGAAGTGGGGAAGAATAGGTTTAATGATTGCATTTATAATTTGTTCCTGTGATGGTGGTATGAAAAGAATGTACAAATTCTTTCTTGTGTGTATACATACGTGTTTTCATGTTAGTATACTATCAAGGAGAAAATTTGGTTAAAAATGAGGCTTTGGTGGAAATCTAATTTCACTCCAAATACTTGCCACTAACCTGGCTGTTGTGTTTGCTGCACCGGAAAAGGCCCCAAGGAGTAAACTAGGAGTAAACTAAGAAAATTTCATTCCTTATTCATAGCAGGGCTGTGCTTGAAGACTATCTTCCTTGTAAGAGCTTTTCCTTGTTTTAAAAGTAGGATAAATGAGACAAAAAGGGGGAAATAAAGTAGAAGATAAAATTCTACAAGGAAAATAGATAAAACAGTAAAAGTAAATTGCTATAGTCAAATTCATCAAGCCAATAACCCAAAACGAAAACAAGCCCACAAACTCAAGGGGCAGATGAAAATCCAAATGGCTGGAAGTAGTGGATAAATTCCTAGCGCAAATACCAAGGGCAGGACAGGGAAATCTTACAGGACATGTTTCGAGACAGAAGTTCTCAAAGATTAAGAGCCCCTTAACCCTTTTTATAGCATTGGCCCTTTGATGATCTGAATTCCTCAAAAAGCATGCGTATGTTTATCCTTCTTGTACATTTAGGGAGCCCCTGATTCTCCCAAAGCTCATCTGTGAACTGGCAAAGGCCCTGGACCTTGCTTTTTGGCAAATTGCCCCACTCCTCTTTCCTCTACTCTGTAGCAGACTGAGTGGGGGAGTCTTTCTGGTACACCTCTCCCCAAGTGGTACCAGGAGGTACCTGGCACTTCTGAGTAAATCCTTTGCTTTATTTCATCTCTGCTTACAAAGTAGGGGGCAGACAACAACAGAATATCACAAATATGATAAATTCGTGAAATAAACACAACCCCAACCCCCCAAGTTCACGGATAACATTTCCCGTGTGGGGAAAAATGCTGCCACTGCCGTAGCTTTCTGTGGCCACACCAGCATTACTGTGAAAGGCCTGATTGGTTTCAGGGTTTCACTAAAGTTGATACAAATTACATTTGATCACCTAAATTCAAGGGGTCAAATTCGGAATGTGGTTCTTTCATATTTATCTTACACATGCAAGCTGCTACAGGTTGGGTTCCCAGGGAAGTGGATGCTGAGAGGAGTTTTTAGTGGGCAGACCATTCATTAGGGAATGTTCTAAGATCAACACCTGTGGGTGGTAGAGAAGGCAGCAGATGTGGGCATGGGAGAAGTGGCATGTTGAGGCAGGCCTGAAGAGAGCCTCTGCTGACTCCACAGATGGATCTGAAGCTAAGATGGCCCTTCAGAGTTGGCTTGTTTTGAGGTGAAATGGCTGTGTCCCTATATCCCCCCCCTACCCAGTCATTAGATATGGGCTACCCCAGGAAGTATTGGACTCTGGGCCAGGTAATACCCTGCAGTTACAGTAATCCTTCAAGTGATGGGCTGACATCACTCTCAGCAGGTAGTGCCACCACCTTTTTGGGAAGGGATTCTGGGTGGGGCATCTCCATATCTATCACACAAGCCAGTCCACTTCAAATAAGCTTCAGGTGATGTAAACTTGACTGGCTTTCAACAGAGCCCATTTCAGGAAAGTATCTACTGTCAGAACTGATTCATTCAAATAATACTCACTAAATGCCTACGGTATGTCAGGCACTGCTTTAGGTCCTGAAGGTATTATGGTGATGAAAATCTCTACCCTCATTCTAGGGAGGGATTTAGATAATAAAAAGGCAATCCAATAAATAACATATATGGGCATACTTCATTTTACTGCACCTTTGCTTTGCTGTGTTTAGCAGATATTGCATTTTTTACAGATTCAAGGTTTGTGGTAACCCTGAGTTGAGCAGCTATATTGACACTATTTGCCAACCACAATTGCTCACTTTGTGTCTCTGTCACATTTTGGTAATTCTTGCATATCTCAAAAGTTTTTCATTATTACTCTATTTGTTACAGTGATCTGATTAGTAATCCTTGGTGTTAGTATTGTAATTGTTTTGGGGCACCATGAATTGTATGTCCATAAGATAGCAAACTTCATCAATAAATATATGTGTTTTGACTGTTCTACTATCTGGCTATTCCCATCTCTCTGCCTTTCTTCAGGCTTCCCTAGTCTTGGAGACAACAATGTGGAAATTAGGCCAATTCATAACCCTATAAGATCTTCTGAGTGTTCAAATGAAAACCAGAGTCACATATCTCTCAATTTAAGTCAAAAGCTAGAGATGATTAAGGTTAGGAAGGAAGGCAGGTTTAAAGCCAAGATATGCCAAAAGCTAGGCCTCTAGCACCAAATATCCAGTTGTGAATGCAAAGGGAAAGATTAAGAAGGAAATTAAAAGTACGTCTCCAGTGAACTCATGAATAAGAAAATGAAATAGTCTTATTGTTAATATGGAGAATCTTGAATGGTCTGGATAGAAGATCAACCACCCACGATGTTCCCTTAAGCCAAAGCCTAATCCAGAACAAGGCCCTAACTCTTTTCAATTATATGAAGGCTGAGAGAGAGATGAAGATACTACAAAAGAAAGTTTAAAGTTGGCAGCGTTTGGTTCATGTGGTTTAAGGAAGTAAGTCCTCTCCACAGCATAAAAATGTAAGGCAAAGCAACAAGTGTTGATGTAGAAGATGCAGCAAGTTATCTAAATCATCTAACTAAGCTAATTAATGAAGGTGGCTACACTAAGCAGATTTGGAAGAAGATGCTGTCTAGGGCTTTCATAGCTAGAGAGGAGAGGTCATGGCCTGGCTTCAAAAGACAAGTTGACTCTCTTATTAGAGGCTAATGCAGCTGGTGACTAAGTTGAAACCAATGATCATTCACTCTTCTGAAAATCCTGTGGCCTTCAAAAATGGTGCTAAATTTACTCTGCCTATGATCTAGAAAGGAAAGAACAAAGCCTGGATGTTGACATATATGTTTATGACATGATTTAATGAATATTTTAAGACATCTGTTGGTACATGCTCAGAAAAAAATAAAAAAGATTCTTTTCAAAAATATTATGGCTTATTGACAACGCACCTGGTTATCCAAAAGCTCGGATGGAGATGGATGAGATTAACGTTGTTTTCATGCCTGCTAACACAACATCCATTCTGTAGCCCATGGATCAAGGAGTTAGTATGACTTTCTCATCTTATTATTCAAGAAATAACATTTTATAAGGCTATAGCTGCTGTAGATAGTGATTTCTTTGATGGATCTGAGCAAAGTAAACCGAAAACCTTCTGGGAAGGATTTACCATTCTAGATGTCATGAAATCACATGGGATTCATGTGATTCATGGGAAGAGGTGAAAATATCAACATGAAGTAGAGTTTAGAAGAAGTGGATTCTAACCCTCAAGGATGATTTTGAGGGGCTCCAGACTTCAGTGAAGGAAATAACTACAGATGTGGTAGAAATAGCAACTAAACTAGAATTAGAAATGGAGCCTGAAGATGTGGCCAAATTGCTCCCATCTCATGATAAAACTTGAACAGATGAGGAGTTGCTTCTTATGGATGAAAAAAGAAGGTAGGTTTTTTGAGATGGAATCTTCTGGTGAGGACACTATGAAAACTGTTGAAATCACAGCAAAGATTTTAGAACCTTATGTAAACTTAGTTGATAAAGCAGCAGCACAATTTGAAGGGACTGACTCCAATTTCTGAAAGTTCTGCTGTGGGCAAAAGGCTATCAAACAGCATCACATGCTGCAGAGAAATTATTTGTGACAAGAGTCTATCACGGCGGCAAACTTCACTGTTGTCTTATTTTAAGAAATCGCCACAGCCACTCCAGCCCTTAGCAACCACCACCCTGATCAAGCAGCAGCCATCAGCATTGAGGCAAGACTCTCCACAAGCAAAAGATTATGACTCAATGAAAACTCAGATGATGGCAGACATTTTTTAGCCATAAAATGTTTTTAAATTAAAGTATGTATTTTTTAGACATGGTATCGCCTTATTGTATTTATATTTATTTATATTATACCTATTAATAGACCATAGTATAGTGTAAACATAACTTTCATATGCACTGGGGAAACCAAAAATTTAATTTGACTAGCTTTATTGCTATACTCACTTTATTGCAGTAGTCTGGATCTGATCCTTTATCAATATCACCAAGGTATGCCTATAATGTTAGACAATGGCAAAAAGACTTGAAGAAGAAGTGGGTTGAGAGGATAGAAATGACTGAGTAGGGAGAGGGAGGTACTAGCTTAGATTGTGGTCAAGGATGTCCTCTCTGACAAGGTAACATTTCAGTAAAGACTTAATTAATAGGCAAGGGAAAAGGGTTTGACATCTTGAGGGTAAGAATAGTTGAGGCAGAAGAAAGGAGGTGTCAAGACCTTCAGCAGGACTGAGCTTTGCATTTTTACAGTGCAAGGCTAGTATGGGTGGATCAGAGTGAGGGGAAAGGGTAGTAACAGGAAACCAGTATCTCTAGGGCCAGAGGCCCTGAAAAGGGGTCTGGATTCCATGTGAAGTATAATGGAAAATTCCTGAAGAGCGTTCAAGGGGAGAGAGACCTGATCTACTTCACATTCTAAAAGTGTTGGCTCTGAGAATGGGCTAAGAGAAAATAGACCACAGATCCAAAACTTAAAAAAAAAAAAAATTCTGGTAAAATATGCATTACATAAAATTTTCCATTTTAATACTTGTTGAGTATAAAATTGCATGACTAATTAGTTAAAACTCAATAATCCTCTTAGCAGAGCTCATTATCCTTCTAAGAATATATTTTCCACATAGATGGGAATGCTGAGGTGTCCCAAAGACCAAAAATGGAGTCTGGCCCATAGGAGACGCTCAGTGACTATTTGTTGAATATGAAGTTGAATGAATGTGTGCAGACACTGTCCACATGTGGCACTGTAGGAAACCTCAGCATACCTAGCGACAAATAATCATGTGACATGTGGTCAGAGCAAGGGTACTGATGTCAGCCAATACATTAACATGTCTGGGGTAATTTCTTTCTTATTATTTTAGAATAAAAGGAACTATTTTTGGAACTTCTAATACTTTCTTCCTATATCCCAAAGGATCATCTTATATGTCCTTCTTGGATACTGGTGATTTCTGACTCCAGGGAAAAATTATTATTTATTGAATCCCCTTTGCAGGCAGGGAACTCCATTTTTCTCTAAATTTCTAAGTGTTTACCTCAGGGAAATGTTCACTTAGCTTAATTTCTTACTACGAGGTACAAATTTTGTCAAATACAACCACTTAATTATTGATTGATTCTAATGACTTTAATGAAGGCAGAGTATCTCATTAAACATGACTAAATGATTATCTTTGACAACAGAGCTGAAAACACACCATTGCTCAGTCAATAAATTAGTTGATTGCCTCTGCCGGTATTCAAAGAGACAAAGATTGAATTTCTATTTAAACTAAAAACACAGGCCTGCTGGTGGGTGGCATACCAAGACATTCCGCATGGGCTGTGAGATGCTGGTTAACGACCCCTGCTCAGGGAAAATTCTGGCATTCTCTCCCATGTTCTCTCAGCGGCTGCTGCTTTTATTTGGCTGTGACTGACAACAGAGTACTTTTCAGGACCTACTACAGCCATTGCCTCAATTATGATTCAGATGTGATCTGCAGTAACAAAAGGTAAGTGCAAACGTTTCACTGGACGCATTTCAGCACAAATTTCTAGATTCTTCCTTCAAGGAAACAGTAGAAACTCCAAATCCTTGATACTACTTGTAACAGGTATAAATCATATTTTGTCCCTTTGCTAAATCATATATTTGATAGGAATTTTCAAGTGATTCGGTCCTAGGAAAACAGGTGGCCTATTTGTGTAAGCCTATTGCTTCTAGATTTGATTCTCTACACAGAGAACGCAAAGGTCTCCTAATTCTGTGGTTGGTGTGTGAACAGAAAAGCATTAGGTTTGGTTTCTAGACATAGAAGTCACTGCAGTAGCCTGCTATGTGAAATCCGGGCAAATGAGGGGACTTCTGAGTTCCAGTTTCCTCAGTGGTTAAGTCAACATAATCACACTAGAATACTGAGAGAACTCATTAGTCTTTGATCCTTTTGAGAAAAAAAGACTCTTCCAATGCAAAGGGAGGCAACTTACTTATTTGAGAGAGAGACAGGGAGAGTGAGCATGAGAGCGAGTGAGCACCAGTGGGAGGGAGGAGAGGCAGAGGGAGAGGGAGAAGCAGATTCAGCAGGAAGCTGGGTGCCGGGCTCCATCCCAGGACCCTAAGATCATGACAGGAGCCGAAGGCAGATGCTTAAATAACTGAGCCACCCTAGCGCTCCAAGGGAGACTCTTTTAAAGAGAGAAGAAACAAATATGAAGTACTTTGACATAGGATTTAATAATTAATTTTTGCCTTTTCTTTTCCAAAAATTTTTCAGGTATATGATATCATTTGACCTTCATAGAAGTTACGTGAGTTAAGAGGAGCAAAGACTATTACTCAGAGTTTGTAAATAAAGACACTGAAGCTCAGAGAAGTTAAAGGATGAACACAGTGAGCTCAGTTAAGGTAGACTGAGATCCTGGGCTGGGATTATGTAGCTGCTAATTATCATTCAGCTGCTAGCTGAAGGTCTCCTTGCAGAAACTTCTACTGTCTTGGGCCAGATCACT
This sequence comes from Lontra canadensis, assembly GCF_010015895.1. Classification (NCBI taxonomy): domain Eukaryota; kingdom Metazoa; phylum Chordata; class Mammalia; order Carnivora; family Mustelidae; genus Lontra; species Lontra canadensis. The sequence continues at coordinate 58,964,107 of NW_022630996.1, read as the reverse complement.
CAAGCCAAACCTCAGTTATCTCAATTTAGAAAAATGAGACCACGTTTTCTCTGTCAGGCACAAGAATGTTGTGAAACTATAGCTCCAGGGTATGAGACTCCGATCATGGCTCTGGGCTATAAACTGTAAGTTTCATTTGTGATAGGACAGCATCTAGTTTTGTCACCTCCTAGAGAGGATTTGGGGAGTTGGGGGTGAAGGGACTGTACAATGACCACACAAACAGTCAGGCCAGCTAAATGAACAGCTAGAGTTTACTGGAATCAGCTCATGTTTGTTGGCGTCAATTACAGACCCTTGATAGGGGGCTAATTCCATCTTCCATACCTGTTTCATGGACAAGGAGCCAGACATACAAAGCTTTTTATTATTCCATCAGGCTTTCTCTCATGGAACTGCAGACCTTAAAGACTGATAAACATTCAACCTAAATATAGAGGAAGAGTTAATCTTACAGGCCTTACTATAAGATTTGCGGATATTTAAGTAGGGACTTAATCATGCCTGGTACTGTGCCAAGGAGCTTTTTGCCTGTTTTGTCTGGTTGACCCATCACAAACCCCATTTTACAGGTGAGAAAACTGATGAACAAAAGATGTAATTTGTCCCAGCTCCCCCAGCTCCTGTGTGGTATATGGGGGTTCCCACTTGAGTCCATTTGATGTCAGTCTTGGTTCTTTCTTACTTACTAGGTTATACCAAGACCTTGCTGGTCAGGAATTGTACCATGCACTGAGAGAAGAGGGAGTACAGGCATGAGCCCACCTTCTGGGTACAGTCAACTTTATTTCTGTAATTGACTGTTCATTCATCCAGTGTGTACTAAGCAACTACTGTGTGCAGATCCTTTTCCAGGTGCTAGAGAGACAACTATGGGTATGTAGAGATGGTCCCTTAAGAAACCTAAGTTTCTGAGAAAGGTGGCCAAAGGAACCAGCAACAACCCAGTGTAATGTGTGTTCTACCTGAGGCATGAGCAAAATCCTGGGGCACACAAAGGCATGGGTAATTCTCCCTGGAGAATATTTGTGACCCATCTGAAAGGACTGATGGATAGAATAGGGGGTTTAATTTCGAAAGGCTCCTCTCTCCAAAGTTTTCCTGTTTTTCTCTAAGATTCTTCTTTCTATCCCTTTCTCTTTCCCATTTATGTTCTCCTAATATGGCGAGACCACAGAACTCAACCAGCTGAGTTAGGACTCAAATAAGCCACCAGAGCAGGCAGTGTGACTTTAACAGCAGAAGACTTGGCCACCATACTGACCAAGGTCTCATCCATGACCTTCTCTTTGTCAAGAAAGACTTCAGCCCAACCAAACTGGGATGAAATTTTAGACAATAAAGATGCCACAGCCTCAGAGAGGCACAGCTCAGAAGAGAAAGTAGAACACTTGCTCCAAGTATCTTGCTCCAAGTTTCTAACAATTTCTTCTGGGTTTCTGTTCAGCTATCTAGCTCCCCACAAAACCCCCACTCTGTTAATAGCCACTTTTTTCCTTTGGCATCCATTCCTGGTAGCACGCGCAACGCGTGGGTCTTCTTTAACTTACACTTATTTTAAAGAAATTCTATTTCACACACCAGTGAAAACTTTAGCATTACCCAGCTCACTCCCACATGCTAAAAAGTACATTTAAAAAAAAAAATCTTAAGAAATCTCTCAGATGTATAACCTTCACATTTGGCCTTTAATGGAGTGAGATTATAATGTGTTTGCTCCAGGGAAAAGTAAACTCTGTTTTCATCTTTGGCAGCAGGGGAAAAAAATGATGTTGAGTGTTACAATGGAATGTATAATTTTTTCTCCCCACAGATACATTATGTAAATGAGATAAATATTTTAAATGTCTGAAAGGATTGATAAATGATAGCCTAGGTTTATTTTGTGAATAATTTTATAGTCTACATTATATTTTAGGGAAAAAATAAAAAAATCACCTCCGTGATATGACTCTGTTGTATCAACACCATTCATTTCTCAGAAACCAACAGAATTTCCTGTTTGTGCTTTTCTTGTTATCCATTCTGAAGACCTGTACATATCTAGAGCAATGATATTATGAAGAAAGGTTAGAATTTACTTATTCCAGTTACTTAAGAAATTTTGCTCCATTAAGCCTGGGGAAGAATGCAACTATCGTTAAATAAACTTGACGATGTACCTGTGGTTTTGAGTTTGCTTTTCTGAAAAGAACATAATGCTGGCTAAGCTGAGAGAGCCTGAAGCAAGGACTTGAAATCCAACTTTGACACATGAACCCCAACATGTCTGAGCCATGCAGCTTTCTCAGGCATGGTATGACAACTCCTTACAATGCCCATCTAATTTATGATGATTTCACAGAGACAACTGGTGGTAGCCCTCAAGGCACATATAATTAAGTATTGCTACAATGGAAAAAAATCAACTATTTCTTTAGAACCAAACACTTGGACAGGTGCCTGGGTGGCTTGGTTGGTTAATCTGCCAACTCTTGGTTTCGACTCAGGTCATGATCTCAGGGTGGTGGAATCGACCCCCACATTGGGCTCCATGCTCAGTGGGGAGTCTGCTTGAGGATTCTCTCTCTCTCTCTCTCTCTCTCTTGCTCTCCCTCTGTCCTTTCCCCTGCTCTTGCAAATAAAGAAGTCTTTAAAACCAAACAGTTGGAACAAAACTCCAACACTCATCAAACAGATGTATCGGCAAGCTGTGTTGTGCTTACTCAAAACCACCTCTGTGTTGTTGAAAGTGATGCTCTGAACTTCATCTTCCATTGGATTTGAAATCATTGGGCCACTTATCTTCCCTAGATTGAAAGCTTTTTATTTCATAACACCTGAGATGTTCTCTATGGGAAAAGGTAAAAAAACAAAACAAAACAACAACAACAAAAAAACCCCAACAAACCCATAATAAACCTATAATAGCTTATTTTTCTATTGACCTTAAAATTTCTAACTGTAAGAGGGACTTAGAGCATGCACATTAAATATGGTGGAATCATGGAAGGAAGGAGGGAAGGACGCTTACTGCAAATTGCACAAGAATGTTTTGGTTCTTTATATGTACTTGTCTTAGGTGCTTATTGGAACTTCCAATGACTGGTACTTCCAGATGACTGCATTCAGTTTTTGGCAAAGATCTTTTAGGCATCGTCACAAAAACAACAGGGACAAAGGGAGATGAGAAAAATATCTCTCAATTTACGAAGCTAAACTTGCAAGTTTTGTTTTCTTTGGAGAAAATGAATCCTCTTGGTCAGTTTACCCAGTGCTAACTTTCCTGAGGTAGGTGAAAATTTCAATATCTGGCAGCTGAAATAGGCAATTACCCCTAGAGATAACATTTTAAAACCATACAAATGATAAATTACTATCTGAATGCTCTAAGTTGTTCAGAGATCTTTGAAGCAAAACTGCTGTGTGAGTAATAGCCTTACTTCTGACTGATTTGGGATGGTGGAGTCCATGATATTTCAGGGTGATAAAAATCAGGAAATTGGGCTTTCCTCAGTTTTCTAACTCTTCTCCTCCCCCCGACCCTATCCTTTAGCTGAGAGTGGGATAGGAGGTGGGTACACTTGCCTGGTCAATTAAGATGTGTGTGTTTTCCCACTATAAAATTCATGTTTTTTCCAAGGTTTAGGTTCCAAGTTACTTCTTTCTCTTCTAAGAAATCTTCTCTGGAGTCTGGGGCTGACACATGCCCCCTTTGACGTAATGAGTTGGCAGGGTGGCCCTATTTTATTTTTTTATTTGTATTTATTTGAGAGAGAGAGCATGCTCAAGTGAGCACTGAGCAAGGGGAGGAGAAGGGAGAGAGGGAAACAAAGTCCTAAAATTCTATGCTGAGCTCAGAGCCCAACTGGGGCTCATCTCATGACCCTGAGATCATGACCTGAGCCAAAACCAGGAGTCAGATGCTTAACCGACGATGTCGCCCAGCGCCGCCCACCCCCACCCTAGGAAAGGAGCCTTTAAAAGTTTTCTGGCATGGGCAAGAACTGGGAGTTACTTATATTTACTATTTGTCTACATTAGCTGCAGGACTCCTGCATACCCATTAGAATCTTGCACTGCTCTGGCCAATTCAACCTTAATGTGAGTATAATATATTATTCATTTTTATCAAGTTCTTTCTTACAGGTCTTTATTATCCTCCACTTTTTAAAACAGTAAAAAGGAATACCAATTTCATCCTGAAAACCAATTTTTTTTTTCCCTCCATGAATATAGTCCTTTATGGTTGAATAGCATCAGAAACCAACAATTTCTGCTTTCCTTTCTTCCACTTAGATGATTTATATATCATGGAGAATAGAGGATAGAGGCTTTCCCCATCCCAGCCCACCCCCCTCTGTGATAAAGACATCAACATGACTAGAAATAAAATCTGCCTGAGCTTCAGAGTCTTAGTTTACCAGACTTCTCTCGGAGTTAGAAGACACATTTTCTTCTGATATGTTCTATTTAATGGCAAAACTAATGGTAAACTGAAATTCATTACATATTCATGAAAACTAACTTGTGCTTAAAGAAAATTTTAATGGAAAAAATCCTGAAACTCGAACTTTAAAAATGATAGCTGGGATATAATCATTCCTTAGCAATTGCTTGGTATCAGAAATTTTATTTTGATCTCTGAACCTGTCATTCCCTCACTAATGCCCAATCTTTCTTAGAAAATGAAAATTTCCAGGTTGTTGGAAAGCCTCTAGTATAATCAATCCAAGGTCTGTAACTTATTGATGTGACAGAAGGATGGAAAAAAATGCTATGAATGTGTTTCTCTGAAGACAAAAGTTTGAAATTTCTTTAAGAGATGGATGTTTCCTTAGTTGGAGTTAGTATATGATGACATCTATAAGTATGAAAGATTTCCACTTAGTTGCAGTGAAGTAAACGTTTCCAGATTGATGGAGAACAGATGGCTATGGACTAGAAACCAGTGAAAGAAAAGAAATTCAAACTCAGGCACAACAGTAAATGAAGGACTTAACAATTTCATCAAGGGTCAGGGAAATGTGTGGGTGTGTCCAGCTGTAGACCCAGGAATGGCTCACAACAGATGGAGGGCCATGGAGATCCCTTAACTCTGCTGTGGCTGTCCTGATGGATGGTCCAACTGTCAGAGAGGTACAGTACTGTCAACAGCAAGCTAATGCCTCACCAGGAGCTAAGAGGAAGTAGTACAAGAGGCACCATCCCTGGCAACCCTGGTATTAGGGAGATGTAGCATTCTAATTCCTTACCTTTCAAATCTAGGCTCCATATTGGAAAGGAGCAGCATTCCTTTTAGAAACACATCCCAGGGGTTGGTTTCCTAGAGGACCTAAATCACATGGGGGTTCTGTTAACCAGTCTATGACCATAACAACATGAGGGAGGAAAGAAGAGCAGTCAAAAGTACAGCGTCTCAGAAATGCACTCAGTAGGCAGAACAGTAGCTGTAAATCCAGCATGTGAATCTTGTGAATCAATTTCATTATTTTCAATTCAGGTTCTATTTGCAGTTCCCTTTTTTGTTGTTGTTGTTTTTTTGTTTTTTTGGTCTACAGGATGAGTTGGCAAGGAGAATGACAGGGAGGGGGAATTAAATGAGGAGCAGTTATCAATAGGGTTCTCTACCTCTCCTCCATTTAAGTGCTTACTAAGATCCAAATTTGATGACACTCTATTAGTTGATTTGTATAATATCCTAGAAAGTAAAACAGACTTCAGAGAGGTTAAGAAACTTGCTCACAGTCACACTGCTGTTTAGCCATGGAGCATGATTTAAGCAGTTTGAATGGTAGAGACACCAACTTCCCTGACGTGTCCTGCCCAGGAAGATGGTAGCTCAGGGTCTCCACCTTGATGGCTGACATGTAGGTAATAGCTCTTCCAGATACATGTGTCATTATAATTTTAGAGGCAATCCTGCCCAAGCCTTTTCTAAACCAAAAGACATTAAGGGTTGTCTCCATTTTTGCTACCTTCTCACATTCTAGAAAACTTTTTCTACTTAGCAGAAAGTATTCTGCTAAGTATTCACTATTCTTTGTAGTGATGGAGAAGACAAAGTATATAAAGAAAGACCTTTTATGGAGTTATTGTTAGTGTTCCATAAATTGATTTATTTGTATTCTTATTTTTGCTTCTCATATGCTAAAGTAAGGGGTACTTCCTCTTACAGATTATAACAGTTACAGATTATAATGAGGATAGAGATGGGAGCGTGTTTTCTCTTTGTTGTTTGTTTGTTTTAATAGCTGGAGAGAAAAGAGAAGTTTTGAGAAAGAAATAAGGACAAATACTCTTTTTCAGAAATCCAAGTTCTTTTCAACTTGCAAAAGTGCTCAGCTAATGAATTTTTAGTTTATTATCACAATTGCTAACACAAAGAATTTGAGGCTAATATTTTACAAATAAAGAAGGCAGAAGATGGTGGAGTAAGAGAGTGGACTTGGAATTCACCGTGTCCGATGTTTACAACTAGACATCACCCACATCTAGGTCAATAAACTATAGAGCAGTCTGAAGACTGGCAGAACAAACTCCACAAATAAATATAGAGAAAAAGCAGCATCTGAAAGGTGAGGAAGGTCAGAAAGGCAGAGGGAGGCTGCCCACAGAAGGAAGCTGTGCACATGGAGAAGGGAGAGTAATGGCCCCCACACAGGGAGCTCACATGGGGAAGACTAATCCCCATAATGTTAGGCTTTAAAAACCAAAGTGGCTGACTTCTATGATTTTGTAGAACCAGTGGAACTTGGAGCCTGGAGCTGTAAATGTCAGCTGACTTACCCCTGGGTGACCCAGGAGGGCAAGAGGGAGCTGAATTGCTTCCCCTAAACAGACAGCACTGTTTGTAGAGAGACAACATAGAAATAACAGTTTATACAACACAGGGGGCAAACAGGAGACACATTTATTAATACTGATTTCGGAGGGTGTTGGGAACTGCTCTGAAAATGAGGGAGCTGGTGGGTGCCAGTTTCCTCCTCACCCCCGGCATAAATACAGAGCCACCCGTGGAGTGTGGCTGCACAGACATTTGCTACCTAACCTGCTAGCAGTGTGCCATGCCCATGAGTTCTCCGAGGACCTATGCAATCCAAGCATCTTAGCCTTGGCCCTGGGCCCAGCGCAAATTTTGCTAACACTGCCATCCTGCTCCCATGTTCCCCAGTGGGTAGACTCCTTAGAGTCTCCCCAGAGACTGCCTGGGTCCCATTAACACCATAGAGAGCAAGCACAGCATATAACAGGCAGAGTCAGTACAGATGATTTCATTGAAAGGAAAAGGGACTCAGACACAACATCATGGCATAAGCTACAAACACTCTCCTGAAACACCAGGTTCTGGTGAACAGGGGGCATTGCACTGCTGGGGGAAACGCTTCTTCATAAAGTTACGAGTTTTAAGAGCAGAAGACACAGATAACATGGAGAGGCAGATAAAATGAGGAGACAGAAATTTATTCCAAATGAAAGAACAGTAGAAGTCCACAACTTTGAGAGAATTAAGTGAAAGAGATGGAAGTATCATGCCTGATAGAGAATTTAAAACCATGATCAAAAAGATACTCACTGGACTTGAGACACTCTTAACACAGAGATAAAGAATAACAGAGCAAAGATAAAGGGCTCAGTATATGAGAAACACGTTGATGGAATGAACAGCAGGATGGAAAAAGCAAAGGAACAAACTAGCGACTTAGAAGACAGAGTAATAGAAAGTAATCAAACTGAACAAAAGAGCAAAAATAATTATGTAAGATGAGAATAGATTTATGGAAATCAATGATGCCATCAAACATAAAAACATCCATATTACAGGAGTCCCAGAAGAATAAGAGAGAAAAAAAGAGCAGAGAAGTTTTTAAAAAAATAATAGCTATAAAATTCCCTAATCTGGGGCAGGAAACAGATCCAGATCCAGATCCAGGACATAGAGAACTTTCATGAAAATCAAAAGCAATACACACTAAGACATATTGTAATTAAATTGGCAAAATATAGTGATAAGAAATTTCAAAAGCAGCAAGACAAAACAAGTCAGTAACTTACAAGGAAAACCCATAAGGATGGCAGGGTATTTTAACAGAAACTTTGCAAGCCAGAAATAAGTGGCATGATATATTCAAAGTGCTGAATGGGAAAAAATCTGCATCCAAGGATATTCTATCCATCAAGGCTATTATTCAGAATAGAAGGAGATAACAGAGCTTCCCAGACTAAAAAATCTAAAGTTCATGACCACTAAACCAGCCAGGCAAGAATTATTAAAGGGGACTCTTGAGTGGAAAAGAAAAACCAAAAGCAACATATAAATGTAGGAAACAAAAGTAGTAAAAATGAATATTTCTGTTAAGAGTCAGTCAAGGAACTCACAAAAAAAGTAAATAAAATATAACAACATATACCGTAAACAGAGAAAAAGAACAGGTTGAAACGTAAATGACCATCAACTTAATATAGGCTGGAATATGCAGAAGAGGTTATATATAAACCTAATGGTAACCATATATCAAAAAACTAGTAAATATGCACAGAATAAAGAGAAATCCAAATATATTACTAAAGAAAATCAGCAAACTATAAAAGAAGGAACAGAAAGGATTAAAGAAGATCTTCAAAAAACAACCAGAAAACAAGTAATAAAATGGTTATAAATACCCGATCTATAGGCAATTTATACCTTATTTGATAAATACCATCTATCAATAGTTACTTTTAATATAAAGGGACTAAATGCTCCAATCCAAAAACACAGGGTGACAAAATGGTAAAAAACCAAGACCCATCTGTGTGTTGTTTATGAGACTCATTTTAGACATAAAGATACCTACAGACTGAAAGTGAGGGGATGGAGGAACATCATGCAAGTGGATGTCAAATGAAAGCCCGAGTAGCAATACCTTTATCAGATAAAATAGACTTTAAAACAAAGACTGCAACAAGATACAAAGAAGGACACTATAAATGAAGAGTAAAATCCCACAAGAAGATATTACAACTGTAAATATTGATGCACCCAACAGAGGGGCACCAAGTACATAAGACAGTTGATAGTAAACATAAAGGAACTAATAGATAATAATACTATAATAGTAGGGGACTTTACCATCCCACTTACATCAATGGACAGATCTAAACACACGAAAACAGATGGATTTAATGGATCTATTCAGAACATTCCATGTTAAAGCAGCGAAATACACACTGTTTAGGTGCACACGGAGCATTCTTCTGAATAGATCACACATTAGCCCACAAAACAAGGCTCAACACATTCAAGAAGACTGAAATCATACCATGCATATTTTCTGACCACAACACTTTGAGACTAGAAGTCAACCCCATGAAAAAATCTGGGAAGAACATGAATACATGGAGGCTAAACAACATGCCATTGACAATGAGTGGGTGAATCAGGAACTAAAACAAGAAATAATAAAGTACACGAAAACAAAAGCAAATGAAAACACAATGATCCCAAACCTCTGGGCTGCAGCAAAAGTGGTCATAAGAGAGAAGTACAGAGCAATAAGGCCTACCTCAAGAAGCAAGAAAAATCTCAAACAACATAAACTTACACCTGAAGGAACTAGAAAAAGAACAAACAGAACCTAATATCAGCAGAAGGAAGGAAATAATAAAGATTAGAGCATAAATATATGATATAAGAACTAAAAAAAATATTATAGATCAATGAACTTAAGAGCAGGTTCTTTGGGAGAAAAAAAATCAATAAAATTGGTAAACTTATAGCTAGATTAATCAAGAACACAAGAGAAGGGACTCAAATAAATTAAATCACAAATGACAGAGGAGAAATAAGAACCCACACCACAGAAATAACAATCGTAAAAGAGTATTAGGGAACACTACCTGCCAACAAACTGGACAATCTGGAAGAAATGGATAAATTCCCAGAAACATATAAACTACCAAAACTGAAAAAGGAAGAAACAGAAAAGTTGAGCAGATAGGTAACTAGCAAAGGAATTGAACCACTAAACAAAAAAATTCCCCTGGCTGGCTCAGTCGGTAAAGCTTGCTGCTCTCAATCTCACGGTTGTGAGTGTAGGCCACACTGGGTGTGGAGCCTACTTCAAAAAGAGAAAAAAGGCTGAAAACAAGCCCCCAGAACTCCCTGCAAACAAAAGTCCAGGACCAGATGGCTTCACAGGCAAATTCTACCAAACATTTAAAGATGAGTTAATACATGTTCTTCTCAAACTATTCAAAAAATAAATAAATAAATAAAAATAAAAATAAAAATTAAAAAGGAAGGAAAACCTCCAAACTCATTCTATGAGTCCAGCATTATCCTGATACCAAAACCAGATAAAGACACCACAAAACAAGAATACAGGCCAATATGTTTGGTGAACATAAATGCAAAACTCCTCAGTAAAATGCTGGCAAACCAAATCCAACAATACATTTAAAAAATCATTCACCACGATCAACTGGGAGTAATTCCTGGGTTGCAAATGTGGTTTAGTATTCAGAAACCAATCAATGTGATACATCACATCAATAAGAGAAAGGATAAGAACTGTATGGTCATTTTAACAGATGCAGAAAAAGCATTTGACAAAGTACAACATCCATCCACGATCAAAATCCTCAACAAAGTAGGTTTAGAAGGAACATACCTCAACATAATAAAGGCCATGCATGAAAAACCCACAGCTAACATCATCCTTCCTGGGGAAAAATTCTGTTTTTCTGAGAGTTTTTCCCCCAAGATCAAGACAAGCCTGCCCACTCTCACCATTTTTATTATTCCCATTATTATTCAACATGGGAATGGAAGAAGTAGCAACAGCAATCCTATAATAAAAAGAAATAAAAGGCATCCAAATTGGTAAGAATTAAGTGCAACTTTTACTATTTGCAGATGACATGATACTATATATAAAGCCTTAAATTTTCCACCAAAAAATTACTAGAACTGATAAATGAATCCAGTCAATCACAGCATACTAAATTAATGTACAGAAATCTGTTGCATTTCTACACACCAATAATGAAGAAGAAATTAGAAAAAAAAAACATTTACAATTGTACCCAAAATAATAAGATACCTAGGAATAAACCTAACCAAAAAAGTGAAAGACCTGTACTCTGAAAACTATAAAACACTGATGAAAGAAATTAAAGATGACACAAAGAAATGGAAAGAATTCCATCTCATGGGTTTGAAGAAAAAAATACTGTTAAAATGTCTATCCTACCCAAAGCAATATACACTTTCAAAGCAACCCCTATTGAAAGACCAACAGCATTTTTCACAGTACTAGAACAAATAATCCTAGAATTTGTATGGAACCACAAAATGAATAGCCAGAGTAATCTTGAAAAAGAAATGCAAAGCTGGAGGTATCATAGTTCCAGATTTCCAGTTCTATTACAAGGCTGTAGCTTTCAAAACAGTATGGTACTGGCACAAAAATAGGTCAGTAGGACAGAATAGAAAATCCAGAATTAAACCCACAAATATTTGGTCAATTAATCTTCGACAAAGCAGGAATGAATATTCAATGGGAAAAGGTCTCTGCAACAAATGGTATTGGTCAAACTGGACAGTACATGCAAGGGAAGGAAACTGAACCACTTCCTTATACCACACACAAAAACTCAAAATGGGTTGAAAAACTAAATGTGAAACCTGAAACCATAAAAATCCTAGAAGAGAACCCAGGCAGCAACTTTTTGGATATAGGCCACAGCAACTTCTTGCTAGATATGTCTCCTGAAGCAAGGGAAACAAAAGCAAACACGAACTGTTGGGACTTCATCAAAATTAAAAGCTTCTGCACAGCAAAGGAAACAATCAACAAAACTAAAAGGCAACTACAGAATGGGGAAAGATATTTGCAAATGACATATCTGGTAAAGGGTTAGTATCCAAAATATAGAAAAAATTTATACAACTCAACACCAAAAAAATAAATAATCCGATTAAAAAACGGGTGGAAGATATGAACAGACATTTAACCCCAGAAGACAGACAGATGGCCAAGAGACAACTGAAAAGATGCTCATCACTTATCAGAGAAATACAAATAAAAACTACAATGACATACCACCTGACACATGTCAGAATGGCTAAAATCAACACCACAAAAAACAATAGGTATTGGTGAAGATGTGAAGAAAAGGGAACTATGCACCACTGGTGGGAATGCAAACTGATGCAGCCACTCTGGAGAACAATATAGAGGTTCCTCAAAAAGTTAAAAAACTTTATGATCCAGCAATCACACTACTGGGCATTTACCTAAAGAATAAAGAACACTAATTCAAAGGAATACAAACACTCTTATGTTTATTGCAGCATTATTTATAATAGCCAAGATATGGAAACAGCCCAAGTGTCCAGTAATTGATGAATAAAGTGATACATACACACACACACACACACACACACACACACACACACACACAATGGATTTTTCAGCTACTGAAAAGAATGAACTCTTGCCATTTGTAACAACATGAATGGAATTAGAGTATAATGCTAACTGAAGTAAGTCAGATGAAAACAAATACCATATGACTTCACTCATATGTGAAATTCAGACAACAAAACAAACAAGTAAAGGGAAAAAGATAAGAGACACAAATCAAGAAACAGACTGTTGGGGCACCTGGGTGGCTAAGTGGTAAAGCCTCTGCCTTCAGCTCAGGTCATGATCCCAGGGTCCTGGGATTGAGTCCCACATCGGGCTCTCTTTGCTCGTTTCCCTTCCTCTCTCTTTGCCTGCCTCTCTGCCTACTTGTGATCTCTGTCTGTCAAATAAATAAATAAAATCTTAAAAAAAAAAAAAAAAGAACAGACTCTTAATTACAGAGAACTGATGGTTACCAGAGGGGAGGTGGGTAGGGGGATGGGGCAAATAGATGTCAAAGATTAAGGCGTGTATTTCTCATGATGAGTAGAGGGTGATATATGGATTTTTTGAATCACTATATTGTGTGCCTAAAAGTAATATAGCAATGTATGTTAACTGGAATTAAAATGAAAACTTAAAAAAATGGTAAATGATTTTTTCCCACAACTAGCAAATCATAGTATTCTAAGACTGTTCCACACAATCATATTGAACATGGGAAGCAGAAACAAATGGATGCATTCATGGATGAAAAGCACTAACAAAACTTCTGGATTTAATTGGAAAAATAAAATCATCTTATCCTCTAAGGGTTAAGTCTTAAGTCATTTTGCATACTCATGTATGATGGATTTCAAAATATTAAACTATAGGGGGCACCTGGGTGGCTCAGTGGATTAAGCCTCTGCCTTCGGCTCAGGTCATGATCTCAGGGTCCTGGGATCAAGCCCCGCATCGGGCTCTCTGCTCTGCAGGGAGCCTGCTTCCCCCTCTCTCTCTGCCTGCCTCTCTGCCTACTTCTGATCTCTGTCGAATAAATAAATAAAATCTTTAAAAAAAATATTAAACTATAAAATGTTAAAGATTTTAAAATAAGATACAATTTTTATAAATACTTTCACCCTAATGTAAATTAACTTTTTCAAGATTATTTTTCACCTAAGTTATATGTGCCTTAAAAATAACCTTTAATGATTTTAAAGTATCTTAATTTTTAAAAAATATATGCCTATTCAAGCATGTCCAGTGAAGTTTATTTTTTAATACCAAGTGAAATTTAAATGGTAAAAGCTTTTATCCAGTTGACAAAGATGACTCACTTTTTAAAAAAAATATTATTTAGACTTATTTACTTATTTATTTGAGAGAGAGAGAGTGCACAGGTTGGAAGGGAAGAGGGAGAGAGAGAATCTGAAGCAGATTCTACCCCAAGTGCAGAGCCGGATGCTGGGGCTCGATCTCCTGACCCTGAGATCACAACCTGAGCCTACATCAAGAGTCAGATGCTTAACCAACTGCACCATCCAGGCACCCCAAGATGATTCACTTCTTACCATGGATTCTTGACAATGGAATTATAAAACGCAGATTATTTCTTATGCTCAGACAAAAGATCCCCAAAGTAACTATTTCACATAAATGTTTACTATTTTTTAAGATTTTACTTATTTATTTGAGTGAGTTGGGAGTGTGAGAGAGTGAGTGAGAGCATGAGCAAGGGGAGAGATAGACGAGGAGGAGGAGCAGACTCCCTGTTGAGCAGAGAGCCTGACAGAGGGTTCGATCCCAGGACTCCGGGATCACAACTTGAGCCAAAGGCAGCTGTTTAACTAACTGAGCTACACAGGCACCCCAACGTTTATTATTCTTTAAAGAAGTTAGGGGAGGGAAGAAAAAATATAACTATGAATACCTAATCCACTATATTAAAAGAAAAATGTTCCCAAAATGTGTTTTATCTTCCCATGCCAAGTTAGACTTTTAGATACTTAAGTGCAAAGTTTTAATTGAGTTAAAAATGAACAAGGTATGTGTTCATGGCAATGTTTTAAATAGAAATCCTCAACCCAGAATTTGTAAGTTGTCCAATGCACACTAGCTGAACTGAGAGCAAGCAAACCTTCCTAAGCTATATTGTCCTTTTCTGTGCTCTCCAGTCTATATACGGACTGGTACCCAAAAGAATGACCCTGTCTTGTTTGAAAATGGACTTTGTGAGTAAGAGAAGAAACACCTTTCAAGGTAACATTTCATAAGCCTCAATGGGAGGACAATGACCTTTGACTACCACTGGGATGTAGACACTGGTTTCCTTTGGTTTATCCCATGAGAGGACCAAGCTGTGCTAGGAGAGGAGTTTCATCTTATTCACTAAGACACAAAAAGACCCTAAAAGTATTTCTTGCCTCTCTTGACACTTTCCTCACCAACCCAGGCTCTGACAAAAGAAGCTATCAAGATGTAGATTGTTCCAAACTCTCTCAATTGGGAGCAACTGGGTTTTCCAAGAGGCATTTAGCAATGTCTGGAGGAAAACTAAGGAGGTTGCTCCTGGTGTTTAGGGAGGGAACCCAAGGACACCACTACTTACCTTAACAAAGCACAGGCTGGCCCCCCACAACAAAAATTATTAGGCTGCAAGTGTCACTAGTGCAGAGGTTGGAGAAACCTTAAAGCAAACCAATGGAGGAAAAAAAGTTAACAGAAGACCACTGTCACCTCAAATGCCCCAAGGACAGTAAATTTAAGGCAAAATCCAACAGTCCAGTCAAACACAATGGATTCTCCTCCCCGCCTTGTCAGGTGACTCTTTGGAAGGATGTTGAGCACTTACTACGGTGATAACCTCTTTTAATGGCCTCATATGTCTCAGAGAAACAACCCAACTGTGGGTACAATTTAAAAAATGCATTAGCAGTTTTCTTGTAAATGACTTCAGCACCACGCCCTACAGAGGAATCCTGGTGTGAGAGGGTTTTAAAAAGCAGTTGCTGCTTTAAGAGAAACCACCACCACACCAAAAACAATGTCTTATTTTGCTACCACGACTTGACAATGATTTCTTCTACTCTGAGGCTGAATATTTTCTCTAAAACATTCAAAGCACAGGCCATAATTTATAAGTATGAAATATCTCTGCCAGCTCTCAGGTTCAGCTTCTGAAGTCGCCCTGTTTTAAATATTTTTTATTGTGGCCTTTCACACCAAATGAGATGGGAGTGGCCCACTGATGATCTTGAAGCTGATGATAACCTTGATTCTGTCATGCAGACAGGTAAAGAAAGTATTATTTCCATATGGGCATTTGTCCAAATGATTTCTTCAGCTTTTATTTTTAAGTGGTAAACACAGAGTGTGGATGATTTATCAGAAAACATTCTAACAATGCAGAAATACATAGCATAAAAAGTGAAAAATCACCCCCAATCACATTCTTTGCCACAGACACAGTATATTAGGCAGTTTGACAGGCTTATAATTTTTCATTTTAAAAAGATTTTTGAAGAGGAAATATAGGGAAATCTTTCAAAATTCACAAGTTATCTAAGGGTTTATTGGAAAATCGGTCTCCTCCCTACCCTGTTTCCAGTAAGTTAGTTCCCCTTCCTAAAGGCAAATTCTATTATCATTCTATATATTTGTATACATGTATACATTCTGTATATTTGTATACATTCTGTATATTTGTATACATTCTGTATATTTGTATATATGTATTCTTCCTGTAATAGTTCATGCTTCTATGGATATGTATGTGTTTAATTTAAGCTACCATTTATTGTTCACTTGATGTCTAAAGTGCCAAGAAGTTTACATGAGCCCGTTTGTTCTCCATATCAATTCTGAGAGTTAGAAAATAAGTTTTTAAGAAACATGATATTATAGAATATATAAAATTTTATAGCTCAAAAATGGTTACATATCAGTAAGTTATATGATTGGTTCTAACCTAAGTGGGGGATTTCTATTTTCTAAAGGAAGAATAGAGAGTCTTCTATCTACAGAACATCTTTAACAGCATAAACAGATCTTAAACAGATGGCAAGAAAGTAAAAGAAATCCCCAGAGGGGCAAGTACAAATTGGGAAATGAAATCAGCACTAAACCCTTGAGGGTTAGAGGTAGAACATTCATAAGGGACTGAGAGATGGAGCCTTGGGACTCATAAACAAAATGGAGGGCTCACAGGAAATGGAATTGAAACTAGTAAAAAACCAGATCTTCGAATAACTATATCCTCAGTAAAAGGGAAATTTAGGACAAGAAACATCTTTCTTTTAGCCCACATAGGCAATAAAATAACTTACCTTTCTCTTGTCCTTAGCTCCACATAGAGAAAAGGGCTTCCCTGAGAATTGACTCCCTGGGGCATTTTTTCCCCCTGGAGTTTGAGATTCAAATCCAGGCTTCCCGATTAGAATGAGAAATTCCAACTAAGAAAGTGGTATAAAACGGTTTTAGTCTGGCAAAATGTCTGATTGGTCTGACAGAAGAAAACACAAAATCACTTTAGAGAGAAACTCTTCAACCCAGATCAGAAAATAGTCCCACAGGTAAAGAAAGCCCCACTTCCCTCAATATAAAAACACAAGAAAATAAGACACTATGGAAAAAAGATGCAAAACAAATAGAACTTTGAATGGACTTGAAATACATGATCACTGTCTCAATGGGAATTTAAAGAGCAGACTAGACACCACTGACTAGAAAATCCTGGAAATCAAAGACAGAGCTGAGGAAAGGTAAAGAGGGAAAATACTAGAGTATAAGACAAATGGAGGATAGAAAGAGAAGGTTCATTGTGTACCTAAAATAAATTTTAGATTGTATCAATATTTAAAGAAATAGTGACTGAGAATTTCCAGAACTAATGAAAGACAAGAATCTTCATGCTCAGAAAAATAGGAGTCCCAAGTAGGACAGAAACCTACATGTATTATAGTGAAATTGCTAAAAATCAAAGACAAAGATCTTACAAATAGAAATTTTCTTAAAAGTTCTGTAATTTGGTTGAGATTATAAATCAAGTGGCCAGAATAACTCCTGAATTATTCTCAGCCTACATGGAATTCCCTATTTACTCTATTTATTTACTCTATTCCAAACCCAGCTTTTAGTTTTTATTCTTTTTAAACTCTAAACACATTATTCACTCATTCAAATGTTTATTGAACAATGACTGTGTACAAGGCAGTAGCTCTAGGATAAAAACAGAAGAAACCTTCCATAAAATAAAATAATGAGAAAGAGGACTCCTATTATTTAGATACAAATACTGATACAGCCCAGGGGTCTGCATGGTTTCTGCCTGGTCATGCACAGACTTTGATTGTTAAACACACTGTAGCTTCTTCCTGAAATCATCTCCTGAACTCTTCTACACCCAGCCTAACAAATCATATTTTTGGCAGAAATGGGGAGGTGGTGGATATTAAGGTGGATGAACATTTGACCTTCTAGCTTAGTGAGATGTGCTTTAATGATTTAGTTTCTTTTGGTTGAAAATGGTTTCTCTCCTCTTCCAAGTTTATGTCACATTGTCAGGAACCCCTAGGTTATTCTAGTCCTATCTTCTTCTCCTGTTTTGGCCTTGGTTGTGTCAAAACAAAACAAGAAAAAAAAAATTACCAGAGACTTCAGTAAAGAACCATATAATTTGTCTCTGAGCCACATTCAACTTAATCTAAAAACAGTGATTCTACCTCTTTCATAACATGCATCAAGTAAAAATTGCCCTGCATTTGTATAGGTATACATGTTTTTAAACTTTCATATGTATCTTAGAATTCAAATATATCTATATATACACATTTGTAAAAATTAACAGTTTAATAAAAAATACTTAAATTAGGCTTTGCAAAGTGTGGTATGGCCCAAAATTTATAATTTTACAGTGTAAGGAGGCAGTGAAAATTAGACGATGACAAAAAATATTAAACTAATCAGTTCCTTTGTAAAAGCCAAACCAGTCACCTAGAAGTAAATTATTGTTTTTAATTTATGTTTATAAACTATTTTATTGTGAATACATCACAGAGAGTAAAGGTGTATAACTGTATAAAATAACATAAAAATCTTAACAACCTTATGTTCATCATCCAGCTTAAGAAAGTAAACATTACCAATATTTAAGTCCACTGAGCGTCCCTTTGTGGTAGCATGCCCTATTCTCCTCTCTAGAGGGGTTCACTATCCTGGATTTTGTGATAATCTTTCCGTTCTTTTCTCTCTCTCTCTTTTTTTAAAGATTTTATTTATTTATTTGAGACAGAGAGAGAGAGAGAGAGAGAGAGATAGAGAGCGAGCATGAGCACAAGCAGGGAGGAGGGTCAGAGGGAGAAGCAGACTCTTTGCTGAGCAGGTCCAGGGCTTGATCCCAGGACCCTGAGCTGGGATCTCATGACCTGAGCTGAAGGCAGATGCTTAAATGACTGAGCCACCCAGACGCTCTAATCTCTCCATTCTTTTTTTTTTCGTATTTTAATCATACATGTGTCCATGAATACTAGATTTATTTTTGAACTTTATATGAATAGAACTACATTTCTGTATTATTCTGCAGTTTGTTATTTGAACTCAAAATTTTTTGCTTTCCAGAAATTAATTTCTGTCAGTCTATATGGCTGTAGTTCATTTTTACTACATCACAATATTTCACTGTATGATTATATTACAATTTACTCTTTCAGTGGACGATTGAGCTCCTTCTAGGATTTGCTGATATTACGAACAATGCTACCACGGACACTCTTGGACCTATTTTCTGGGACACGCATGAAGAGATCTGGAGAATTACTCAGATAGGGGATATGGGCACATTCAATTAGACTGGTAGATAAATTGTTCCTCAGTTTATACACCCATCAGCTTTGGGATTTTCTATAGTTCAGCGTCCTTCTCCTCACTTGGTATTGTCAGACTCCTCCCTGTCTCCATTCTGGGGGCTGTGAAATATTATGTCATTATTTAAATGTTCACTGATAGTAACAAGGTGGAAAATCTTTTGGTGATTTGGGTAATTCTGTAACTTGTATATCCCTTTGTATTATCTACGTCATCGTGGATAATTATTTCCTTTCGTTCCTATTCTAATGCGATTTTTCCCTTATCACCTTAAGAGCTCCAGTGCATTATTGAATACTAGTGATGATAGTGAGTATGCTTATAGTATTACCTACTTTAGAGGTAGTGTTTTCAGCATTTCACTGCTAAATATGTATTGTCTTTCCACACACATTAATGAATTTGTTTTGTTTATATTGAGCCATAGCTTTTCTTTTTCTCTTTGTGGTTTTGGTATTAAGTTATACCCTAAAACCAGAAGTGGATTATCCTTTTAAAATATTCTTCTAAGAAGTTTACATAAAATCTGATCTTTTCTTTGAATTGGAGAAAGCAAGTTGAATACAAGTAGAACTGTCCTATAAAACCATCTTTTGGGGGGAAAATGACTAGAAATTTAATTTCTTCAATGGTTGTACACTATTTACATTTCTTATTGTTGAACCTGTTTTAGTAATTTGACCACTTCACATGTTTACAAAGCTTTTGGTACTTTCTGCTTGATTTCTGCAGCATCTGTAGTTTCATCTACCTGTCTCTTCCCAAATTCTTTTACTGTGTCTTTTTTTTTTTCTTTTTAGTTTCCTTGTCAGCTTGTTGATTTTTTTTATTTTTACTTTGCTTGTTCTAGTCAATCTTTTTTATTTCACTATTTTTTACCTTTATTAATTATGCTCATCTCATTTGTTCAGATTTACTCTATTTTTTCTTTTTATTACTTCTCAAGGTTAGACGTTTAGCTCCTGAATGTCTTCTTCTCTCATACAAGTACCCAAGGCTCTTGAACTCTTTTCTCTTAGCTCCAAAATCACCTTTCTCTACTTTGCTGTGTATCCCTGGGACTCTTCAAATAACGTTTCCATTCAATCAGGGGACCCCTGTGTATTCCAACAGCTGTTAAAGGGAGACAAGAAGACTGGAGGAAGGAGAAGGAACCTGTTACTTCTCTTTTTGCTTCCTGTTCCTGCTGAGAGGACTGCTAAGAGCAGTCCAGCAATGTTTCTTTACTTTGGCAGCAGCATTTCCGGTTCCGGTTTGCCAATTTACTACAGCGCAGTAGTCAGCCACACTGTCTCTCTCCACAGACACCAGCACCAGCTGACTGGTCCCGGTCTCGCATCTGCAGGGCTGCTTTCTCTGTACCCCTAAAACACAGCACTAGCTTGGTAGCTCTCTCTTATTAGAGCCCTGGGTCCTAGCTCTGCAGTCTCCAAACTGTTAGATTCTAGAAACCGTAACCTCTTCCTTCTTTTCCCTCAGCGCTAGGAACAGCAGATACTACAGTACAGTAGCAGATACTGCACTTATCTGTTACCTTACTGGTTGCCCTTCGTTTCTTCAGTAGTAGCGTCCAAACAAAAACAAAAGACAGGTTTACCTACTAATAAAAGGTGCTATAACTAGCAGCATTGAATAACCGATGCAAAAATGGGGTATTCAGTGTCAGATGAGGCTATCATGGCACACACTGGTAAAGATGCTGCTTTCCCAGCTGTCCAGACAATGGAAAAGCTATTTCTCTATATAGGTTTGGTCATTTAAATGAAGCTGGTAATCCTGGAAAAACCAGGATTGTTGTGTGTGTGTTTGTGTGTGTGTGTATGGGGTTTTTAAATGAACACCACACAAATTATGTGTATGGTTTCTATGTAAATTTGTGACATAAAATATTTAAAATGTTAAAATATTCTGGCCAATGTTTTATGTTCAATAAACATAAATATTTAATGTAGTAAAATAACAACATTTTAGGCCTGAATATATTCATATTATGGCATGAAAGGTTAAGTTTTTCTCTGAAGAAAATTTAGAGAGAGAATAGGAATGAGTAAAAAAGTACCTTAACAAACCTGATAACTATTTCTCATCACATTAACATTAGTTCTTTTAGGTTTAATAAAGGACAGTAAGATAATTTGCCATTTTTTAAAATTTCATTTGGCCTTTGTTTTGCAATTTAATCAATTGAATTCTTCAAACTTAACTCATTGGGCAACTATCTTTAAAAATGTTTTAGTGGCTGAATTATTTTCACCTTTTTTAATAATGTACTGTGAGTGGTATCTGAAGGCTGAGTTAGGGAAACCTCCAATGCCAAACCCCTCGTATGTAAGAAAAAAAAATTGGTTGCAAGTGTCAATAGAAATGACGTGTGAAATGACAAACTATTCAGTTGCAACACTGTGGAAATGGAAACTATATAATTGAAGAAAACTCTGCTCTTTCATACATCTCTCACATTTTTGAGCTTGTCAGGAAAAGCTACATTTTCTGAAGATATAGTGGCTTTATGTAGTTTTTCAAAATAAAATGAACTTGGCTAGCACTTTTATGGAGAGAACTATGTCTAGGGTCATGTCTGAGAAAAAAATTAAAAATCAGAATGTCCATCCAAAAGACTGATTATTAGTAATGAGACTGAATCAGTAATCAGTAAAAAAACTCCCAAGAAGTAGTAAATCCAAGACTAGATGGCTTCATTGGTGGATTCTATCAAACATTCAAATAATTAATACCAAGTCTTTTCAAATTCTTCCCCAAAATAGAAGAGGCAGGTATTCTTCCAGATTCATTTTACGAGGCCAACATTACCTTAATACCAAAACCAGATAAAGATGCCAAAAGAAAATTACAGGCCAGTGTCTATGATAAACACAGATGCAAAAGTCCTCAAAAAAAATATCACCAAACCAGTAGTGTGTGTAATAGTTATTCTTAAATTTTAGTATTTAGTATTCTTAAACTTTAGTGATTGCCCATATATATATTATTTTGGCCAATAGTATGTGTAATAGTTATTCTTTTTATTTTATTCTTTTTCAGTGTTCTGAAATTCATTGTTTATGCACCATACCCAGGGCTCCATGCAATACACATGGGCCAAAATAATATAATATAATATAATAAATAAATAAATAGGCAATCACATATGACTTAATTGAAGTAACCCAGGAAAGTCTCCTTAGCAATTGTCCAGAGCTCCTCTGTATACTAGAAAACACTGGGGCCTCTTCTCTTTTAAAATATTCCAGAATTCAGACTCCTGTACTAGTGCAGACTGATCTTCCCCCAGATCTGTCACTGAAACATACTCCAGCTTCCCATGATCACTGCCAAACTGCTTACATCATAACCCTCTAACAGTCAAAAGACCTTATAGCCTAAAAATTTTGATGGTAAAATTGGGATTCAAGGAGATTATGAGGAAAGGAAAGGAACCAGGCTGCAACCCTAGGAGGCCTGGAAAGAAAACAAGGATCAAATATGATAGGGACTCGGTTACCTAACAAGGAGAGGCTTGGTCATAAGGGACAGGCCTGGAGTCCAGTTATAGGAACAGAGCTAAGGACAGGTTGGCAAAGAGTCACTTGATTTAGAGCCTCTGCACACACAGGCTATCCCCGAGTTGACACATAAGCCAAAATGACATGAAACCTTAACACATTTGAGAACAAATTAGGAAGAAGAATCTCTTTACTGTTTGATTTTGACTTTCCACAAGTGGATGGCTTGTTTAGTACTGTATCCTTTCCCTTGTTAATAAAATAATCCCTATGTCTGAAAAAAGAAAATTACCAAACCAAATTCAACAATACCTTAAAAGGATTATCCACAATAATTAAGCAGAATTTAGTGTATGGATGAGAGGATGGTTTAAAACCCACAAATCAATGTAATCCATCACATTAAAAAAAAGGGAGGATATGATTTTTATCCTTCAACAATGTACAAAAAACAGTTGACAAAATTCAATACCCATTCTTGATAAAAACTCTCAACCAAGTAGATATAGAGGGAATATGCCTCAACATAATGAAGGCCACATACAACAAATCCACATATTCAACATTGAAAAGCTGAAAACTTTTCCTCTGAGAACAAGACAAGGATGCCCATTCTCACCACTTTTACTCAACATAGTACTCGAAGTCCTAGCCATACCAATTAGGCAAGTCAAAGAACTAAAAGCCACACAAGTTGGGAAAGAAGTAATACTGTCACTGTTCACAGACAACATGATATTATATACAGAAAACCCTTAAGACACTATAAAAAAAACTATCAGAATAAAGAAATTCAGTCAAGTTGCAGGATACAAAATCAATGTATAATATTTCATTGTGTTTCTATCCACTAATATTGAACTATCAGAAAAAAATTTTAAAAACAACCCCATTTATATCATATTACATCAAAAAGAATAAAAAACTTAGTAATTTTAACCAAGGGGGTGAAAGTTCTGTACACTGAAAACTGTAAGACATTAATTAAAGAAATTGAAGATGACACAAATAAACAAAGATATTTTGTGCCTGGGGATTAGAAGAATATTGTTAAAATGTCCGTATTATCCAACGCAATCTACAGAATCAAGGTGATCCCTATCAAAATTCCAATGGCATTTTTCACAGAACTAGAATCCTAAAACGTGCATACAACTGTAAAAGACCTTGAATAAACAAACCAATCTTGAGAAAGAAGAACAAAGCTGGAGGCATCACATTCCCTGACCTTGAACTATATTATAGCTAATAATTAAACTAGTACCATACTGACATAAAAACAGAGATATAGATCTATGGAACAGAATAGAGAACGCAGAAAAACCCAAGCATATGTGGTCAATTTACAACAAAAGAAGTCACGAATACACAAGGGGGAAAGAACAGTCCCTTCAATAAACAGCGTTGGAAAAATTGGACAGGAACATGCAAAAGAGGGAATCTGGACCACTTTCTTCCATCATACAAAAAATTAACTCAAAATGGATGAAAAACTTGGATGTAATACTTGAAACCTGAAGCCATAGAGAAAGCAGGGGAGGT
Source organism: Lontra canadensis (assembly GCF_010015895.1). Classification (NCBI taxonomy): domain Eukaryota; kingdom Metazoa; phylum Chordata; class Mammalia; order Carnivora; family Mustelidae; genus Lontra; species Lontra canadensis. The sequence continues at coordinate 58,939,845 of NW_022630996.1, read as the reverse complement.
AAGCTCCTTGACATAGGTCTTGGCAATGATCTTTTGAATCTGACACCAAAAACAAAAGCAACAAAAGCAAAAATATATAAGTGGTATCACAAACTAAAAAGCTTCTGCACAGCATTAGAAACCAGGAACTAAAGGAAAAGGCAATCAACTGAATGGGAGAAAAAATTTGCAGATCATTTATTTATCTCCTAAGGTGCTAATGTTCAAAACATATAAAGAAAACATACAACCCATTAGCTAGAAAAACAAAGCAAAAAACCCCAAAAAGCTGATTGAAAAATGGGAGGAAGATGTGAATAGACATTTTTCCAAAGACGACATACAGGTATCCCACAGGTGCATGACAAGATGCTCTACATTAGTCATCTGGCAAATGCAAATTACAACCACAATGAGATACTACCTTATACCTGTTATGATGGCTATTATTGAAAGATAAGAAATAACAAGCATTAGCAAGGATGTGGAGTAAAAGGAAACTTTAGGCAATGTTGGTGGGTATGAAAATTGGCACAGCCACTGTAGGAAACAGTATGGAGGTTCCTGAAAAAATTGAAAAATACCATATGATGCAGCAATTCCACTTCTGTATGTCTACCAGAAGAAAAGGAAAACACATGCACCCTCATGTTCACTGAAACATTATTTACAATGGCCAAGATATGGAAACAACCTAAGTGCCCACCAATTGATGAATGGATAAATTATAATATATATAATATATGCAATGGAATATTCAGCCAGAAGAAAGAAAACCTGCCATTTCAACAACATGGATGGACCTTGATGATGTTATGCAAAGTGAAATAAATCAGAAAAGGACAACTACTATATACTTTTCTTATGTGTACAATCTAAAACAGAAAAAACTCATATATACTGAGAAGAGATTGGTGGTTGCCAGATGCAGGGGTAGGAAAAATGAGCGAAGCAAGTATTTTTGTTTTTACTATAAATTTTTTTTAAAGTCTTTTTCTGACACAGAGGAACTCTCAACAGATTTAATAAGCTTTCTTCACAACCATGTAGGAGCTTACCTCATCGTGTATATTTCCTTCTAATTATGATTTCCTTCCTTTTTTCAAGTCTAGGAGAAAACTTCCCTATTTCCTACCTGATGGCAAACACTCCCCAAAACTGGTTGAAGCTTGGATAGCTGGTAAGGTACATAATAACCTTCCCAGTACTGTAGTGACACATAATATTTTCTGGTGAAGGTAATATGAAAGCAATGTAGAATTCCAGTATTTGTTCTGTGATCACTATGGTGCTCCTGGATTTTAAAAATTCCAACTGGGACACATAGCTGGAAACACACATACATCCACACACCATCACAGCCTTGCTTGCAATTTTATTTATATATATATATATATATATATATGTATATATATATATATATATAGATATAGATATAGATATATATATTCATTCCATAAGTAGGTTTAGTATGAGTAATGGGGAGGGGAAATAACTCCTCTCTGCGATCACATAGCTCTATTTGACCCATGTAATGAAGTAATTATGAAGGAGTTTATTTTGTATTTTAAAAGTAAGATCTATGAGGACAAGAAAGAATATGTTACTCTATATCAACAAGAAAATAAAGCTTCAAAGACGTAAACAGCATATGCACAGGGGTAAGCTGTGGGTGTCTGTGGGAAAGCAGAACAGATTTATGTCAATGCTCTATCTCCAGGCAAAAGCCTTCATTCCATAAGAAACTAGTGTGCACTTTTACTACATTAAAAGCCCTGTTTATCAAAACAAACACACACAAATAAATATCCTATTTCTAAAATGTACATTGTTTCCAGATCTTTCAACTAACTCACAATGGCTTAGTCACAACTCCTGCTAACAGAAATTCCAATCACTTTACACTCTGATTTTCTGGGTTATTTTGCCAGGAACTTAGCATGAAAAAAATGTATTTAAATCATCATATATAGAGTTTATAGAGCTTTAATGTTTAGTTTAAAATATTTTTTTATTGTTCCCCATATTGAAACCTTTGTATCTCATTTTTTTGGTTGTTGCTTTTTACTACAAATGCCTAGATTCACATGAAAAGCCTCTAAAACCCACCCGTGGTCTTGAATTTGTATTTGGATTCTTGCTTGTAAAACTTTGCCCAATTTATACTGGTATCAACAAGAGGCTTTAGGAGAAACCCTTCAACTGGGATTGTATGCACACTGAAAAAAGATGTCTCTAGAGATCAAGTTTAACTTTTTTCCTGAGGTTTATAGCCTATGGTCCTGGCTGTCCTAAACATTAACATTTACCTACTGATTCATGACATGCAAGCAGAAGTTGGAGGGCAACCCATTTTGAACAAAGAAGCTATAGAGGACATTGGTTCAGGAGACCCCTTAAAGGCCCTAAAATGAGCCTAAACATACCTCCGGACATTCAATGAACGACCATGGGCTCTTTTCCTCCACTTGTGAATGGCAAATGGGTTTAGCAATTATGGCTTCTCTGTTTAGAAAGTCATGAACGAAAATATTTGGCATCTTTCCCAGAAAAAATGTTTGCATGATGCAACAAATGAGCATATAATCCTGGCAAAATTCCTGGGAGAGTTAGTTCTGTCTGAGCATTATGTTGTCTGTGTGTCGTGGGATACATTTCCAGCATGCCCAGCTAAATGAGGTTTGGCACAGACTGTTCTCACAGCCTCACAGTTTCACTCTGGGGAAGTAGACTGCCACTTCCTCCCTTCCTTTCCCAGTCTCCAAGTCCAGAGCTCCTCAGAGACTTGAAAAAAAGAAAACCTACAGAGAGCTCAATTCAAATGGGGATGCCTAAAATTGTTCAATGTTATTTTTAATAAAAAATAAAGGGGAAGTAGAGGAGACCTTTGATATCTCTCAGTTTCTCTAAGTTTGTGCCTATTTTCAAAGGGCCCAAATTCTCTGCAGAGAAGGAAGTCAACAAGGTTTTTGTCAAGTGTTTCAAGCAGGGATGTCAACTTTCCCTGGGAATACTCAACTTCTTGAAGTATTTAATTTGCCTTATCTCTCTACAGTGCCTAGAACTGTGCTTTGCTCAATAAGCACTTGGAGGTAGGGTGAAGAACAGGGCTGAAGGGTGCAATGCTGTTTCCCTTCATCCACAGAGTGAAAACCTCTATATGAGGCATCATCTTCAACCCAAAAGCAAGGCAGAAAAGCTCTTCTACCCTATTAAGGTAATAGGAAGGTACATTCTCTGAGTCCTGGATAAATGAGGAAGGGTATTTATTAATTTCCAAGAGACCGACTAAGGTCCTTTCTTTTAACAAGTAAATGGTTCTGAGATTCCACAATTCAAATGACTGTCAGAACACGGCCAGCAGGTTTCAAAGAATGCAGATGTATTTAACTTTTAGTCTTAGAAAAAACGAAAATAGATAGATCAAGCAGGAGACTTTTACCACTAATTCTATTGTAAAATAGTAACTTGACAACAAAGAAAAATGATCCTCTAGCTGGCCTCGCCTTATTGAAAGAATGGAGGGATTTATTCATATCATCCTCTTGAGGTAATGAATAGGTGTAAAGAATACATCCTAACAAAGGGAAAGGGCACAGGTGCTATTTAAATGCTGACAAGCATGCAGCCTCTAAGGGCAGGAAGTGAACAACTTCTCTGCTCACGATGGACAAATAAACAGTTGCATATCAATAAATTTCACCTAATTGGATCTCCTCTTTATTGTAATAGGAAGCAGGGGTTATTAGAACTAGTATTTCTTTACTCACACAGTATCTACAGACTTCAGAGAACTGGAGAAGAGCTCACCAGCGAAAAACCACACTCCCTGGACAAGAGCACTCTTTGCTGGTATTTCGATCACGAAAACAGATGTGTAATTAGGACACTTACACAATGGAACACAACCAACAACGGCACACTCATCAGAGGGGAAAATGCACTAAGTGGACTGTGGGAGACTGCCACCAATGTTCTGCCTACTTTGAACTCGTCTGAAATATTGGATCAGTCCCTGAACTTTTGTTTTTATTTCTAAAGTTCAGATGATAGGATTTGCCCAGTAGAGATGTGAGATCCAAACTTTACTTGATTGCATCCCTTAGTGGTCTGCTGCCAAGTTTTGGTTGTGACACAGAATTAAGTTCACAATTAAGTGTCAAATTCTCCCCCATATTCCCAGAATATATATATAATATATAATATATATATACATATGTATATATAATAATATATTATATATATATGTATATATGTATATATATGTATATATATGTATATATATATTATATATATATGTATATGTATATATATATATAATATATATATATAGATATACAGTCACTCACCCAGTTGTTCTCTTCTACTTGCAGAAGGGGATGGGGCCAAAGCCTATGACCGGCTGAGTGCAGATGCTTCACTTTGGGAGTATAAGCTTCCTGTTAGGGATACCCAGGTTTTTGCTTTGAACCTATCCCTTACCTCCAGACTAGTTCTCTAGTTTCTGGATTGTGCTCATGCTGATCTGGGTACAGTCCTGTTTTCACCTTTTCCACAAAACTTGCTCTTCCCCAGGAATGTTCTCAAAAGCATCCATATTTCAAGAATGGATTTGGCACTCTCAAGGCATTTCTTACTTCCTTACATCACAGAGAACTACACACATGTATTAGCTTTAAACCCACCGAGGACAAGCCTTTGTTTTCTGAAAATCCTAAAATCCTTGCCACCTAGTCAATCTCTTAAACATGAAAGAACAGAATCAGTGTTGGATAAATATTCAGGGATTTCACTTTACAAAACATTCTCCAAAGTAGTTTAGATTTCATTTAAAATACATTATAGTAAACAGAACACACATTCTTCTCAAGTGCATGTGGGGTATTCTGTATGACAGATCACATGTTAGGTCATAAAACAAGTCTCAATAAATGTAAGAAGACAGACATATCAGGAAGTCTTCTTAATGCCTGTAAGTAGACTTAAAAGAAGACAGATAGGCCAGTCCTCTTTTCTAACTGCAACTTTATGAAACCAGGAATCAACTATAGGAAGGAAAATAGAAAAAACACTAGCAAATGGAGACAAAGCAACATGTTTCTCTCCAACCAAATGGCCAATACAGAAATCAAAGAGGAAATTATAAAGTATCTTAAGACAAATAAGAATGAAAATACAATTTTTCAAAATTTATGGGATGCAGCAAAAGCAGTTCTAAGAGGGAAGTATATAGTGACACAGGTCTACCTCAAAAATTAAGAAACGTTTCAAATAAACAATTTAAACTCATACCTAAAGGAACTAGAGAAAAGAGTTAGTAGAAGGAAAGTTGGTTCTTTTATTATTATTTTTTAAAGTAATCCTTAAAAAGTACACCTAACAAGAGGCTCAAACTCACAACCCTGAGATCAAGAGTTACATGCTCTACTGAGCCAGCCAGTTACCCCACAAATTAGTCCTTTAAAAAAATACACACTTTTAGAAAAACTATCAAAAAAAAAAAAGACAGATGGCAGCAATAAAATCAGAAATGAATGAGAAGTTACAATCAATACTACAGAAATACAAAGGACCATAAAAGACTACTATGAATAATTATACACCAACGAATTGGAGAACCTAAAAGAAATGGATAAATTCTTAGAAATATACAATCTTTCAAGACTAAATAAATCAGAAAGAAAAAGAAAATTTAAATACACCAATTAGTAGTAATAAAGTTGAATCAGTAATCAAAAAAATTAAAAGTCAAAAAGAAAGAAAAACACTTAACAGGCTTGTACCAAAGGCTTCACAGATGAGTTCTACCAAACATTTAAAGAATAATTACTACCTATTTTTCTCAAGCTATTCCAAAAAGTTTAAGAGGAAGTAATGCTTCCAAGCTCATTCCACAAGGCCAACATTATCCTGATCCTAAAACCAGACAAAAACACGGCCAAAAAAAAAAAAAAAAAAAGTTACAGGCCAATATCCCTGATGAACATAGATGCAAACGTCTTCAACAAAATATTAGCAAATCCAGCTAAAAATACATTAAATGGATCATGCTCCACAACCAAGTGGGATTTATTTCAAGGACACAAGTGTGGCTCAGTATTTGCAATCAATCAGTAAGATAAACCACATTAACAAATGAAGGGTGAAAATCATATAATTACCTTCAATAGACACAAAGAAAGATTTGACAAAGTTCAACATCCATCAATGATTGAAAAAAACAAAACAAAACACCTCAACAGAGGGAATGAGGGAATGTACCTCAAGATAAAAAGGGCCATATAAGCCAAACCCATAGGTAATATCACACAAACAGTGAAAAGTTGAGAAGTTTTCCTTTAAGATTAGGAACAAGACAAGGATACCCACCTTTGTCACGTTAATTCAACACAGTATTAGAAGTTTTAGCCACAACAATTAGATAAGAAGTAAAAGGCACCTGCATTGGAAGAAGTGGAACTGTCACTATTCACAGATGACATGACACTATATATAGAAAATCCTAAAGCCTCCATCCAAGATCTCGTAGCATAAAGGAGTTTGGTGAAGTGGCAGGATGCATCATTGATATACAGAAAGCTGTTGCATTCTTATTTTGCTTCTTTTAAGAACCTGCTATCAGACAGAGAAATAAATAAAAACAATCCCACCTCTAATTGCATCCAAAAGAATTAAAGACTTAAGAGTAGGTTTAACCAAAGAGGTGAGAGACCTGTACTCTGAAAACCGTAAGATGCCGATGAAAGAAACTGAAGATGATATAAATAGGACATAAGAAAAGATATACTGTGCTCACGGATTGGAAGAATATTGTTAAAATGTCCATACCACCCAAAGCAATCTACGAATTTAATGAAACTCCTATCAAAATACTAATAGCATTTTTCATAGAACTAGAACAAAGAATCCTAAAATTGGTGAAATCACAAAAGACTCTGAACAGCCAAAGCAATCTAGGGAAAGAAGAACAAAACTGAAGGTATGATGCTTCTAGATTTCAAACTATACTGCAAGGTGTAGTAGTCGAAGCAGCACAGCACAGACACAAAAACAGACACAGATCAGCGGAACGCAATCAAAAGCCCCAAAATAAACAGATGCTTATACTATCAATTAATCTACGCCAAAGGAGGCAAGATATATAATGGGGGAAAATACAGTCTCTTCAATAAATGGTTTTGGGGTAACTGGAAAGCTACATGTAAAAGAATGAAACTAGACCACTTACACCATATTAAAAAAAAATAAATTCAAGATGGATTAAAGGCTTAAACATAGAACCTGAAACTATAAATCTTCTTGATAAAAACATAGGCAGTAAGTTCTTTGACATTGATCTTAGCGATGTTTTGTTGCATCTATCTCCTCAGGCAAGGAAAACAAAAACAAAAATAAACTAATGGGACTACATCCAACTAAAAAAAGCATTTGCCTAGTGAAGGAAACCATCAACAAAATGAAAAGGCAAGCTACTGAATGGGCTAAGATATTTGTAAGACATGTATGTGATTAGAGGCTAACATCCAAAATACACAAGAAATTCCTAAGATTCGATATCAACAAAACAATTAAAAAATGGACCTGAATAGATATTTTCCAAAGACAACAGACAGATGACCAGTAGGCACATGAAAAGGTGCTTAACATCCCTAAGCATAAGGGAAATGCAAATGAAAGCCACAACAATAGATCACCTCATACGGGTTAGCACGCTATTATCAAAAAGACAAGGAGCAGAGGAGGACAGAGGGCGGTGGCCTGGTACTGCAGGGAGAGCCTGTGGGTTGACACTGGTGCCCAGAAGCTGCCAGTTGCCACACAAATTCCCCGGGATCCAGCCCCTGCATGTGCGTGTGGCCTGTGGTGCGGGTGGTGCTACGGGAGTAAGGTGCAGCCTCAACCAGTTCGGGCGGGTGGCATCATGGGCGAGGTGCTCACCAAAGAGCTGGACTGGTGCATGGAATGGCTGAAGAATGCCCGCAGCGGTCAGAGTCCAGGTGAAGAGCCTCTACAAGAGGGCTAAAGAAACCCTGTCAACAGAATGCTACGTACAAGAGGTTCGATGTCCAGTCACCGTCTGTGGAGATGGGCAGGGACAATTTCACAATCTCAAGGAACTGTAGAGAATTGGTGGTAAATTGCCAGATACAAGTGAGTTGCTGACACATAACATAGGACATGTAGGATGTTCAGCAGCACCCCTGGCCTCTGCCCCCTAGATGCCAGGAGACACTTCTATGACTCCCATTGGGACCAAAAATGCCTCCACATATTCACCAGTCTCCCTGGGAAGAAAATTCCATTTCCTTGTGATTTCCAGATCAGCAGTAATGATATCAACCATGAGCCTTTTCAAAATACAAATGTTCAAGTCCACCTTGACCTGATGAACCAGAATCTCAGGGATGGTACCCAGGAACCTTCCACTTAACAAGCTCTCTAGATGATTTTCGTGTGCATTTCAGTTTGAAATCCACAGAGGCCTGGGCCCAGTGATGTAGGCCAGGGCTTGGACTTCTGCATTTTCATCAAGTTCTACAGGAGATCCTGATACTGACTAGAGTTTAAGTGCTACTAGAGCAGAGGTTACTAAATTTGTTTGTATATTAGAATAACCTAGGGGGTCAGAAGGTGGGGCAGAGATTTTTGAAAATCTGAAAGCTCAGGTCACAGGCCAGATGGATTAAATCAGTCTTGGGGGCAGGGACACACACAGCAGTGCATTTGAAACTCAAGTATTCGCTGCACATTAGAATCATCTGGTGGAGCTTTTGAAACTACTTGTAACTGGCCGATTTTCCTTGAACTGAACCACAACTCAAGTATCAGGGTTTTTCTCCTCCCCCGATATAATGTCTCAGAAGATTCTAATGTGCATCCAGGACTAAGAACTACTGCTCCAAGTCTGCATAAATATTGAGAGGCAGAATGAAGTCCTTATGGATGCAAACCTTAGATTCCAACTGCTTGGGTCTGAATCCCAGGGTGACCTCTTCCTGTTTGATCTTGGGCAAATTACTCGACCACATGAAGCTCCGATGTCCTCTTCTGCCAAATGGGGGAAGATAATAATGACACTTCCCTAGGGCCTTGTTGTAGGGATTAAATGAAATGACCCATTCATAGTACTCATGTGGCATCACTGGAACAAAAGAAGCACTCAGCAAAATTTCTAATAATTTCTTAAAGCAAACTCTTATGACGAGATTAAACATTATGAGATAGATCTTTTTAGAGTTAGATATTTATAGGCAAGTATGGCATTCTTACTCTAAGCAAGAAAAACCTGATGGTATCAGAGTTGTGTTTCTAGGAAATGGGGTTTGGCTAAAAATTCTGGAAGCTGTGGATTTCAAAAATGCCATTTTAATATTGCCAATCATCCAGTAGCCATAAACAGAAGGCATGAGAAGAAAGCATCTTTGTACTTGAACTGCCTTTCATGGATTTGCAAAGCAACTGACCATGGCCTTTCTCAGGGAGACTCTTTGAGGGTATGTGATTAATGTAAGGTGCACGTCCCCTGAAGTACCCCCACAAACTTTCTAGGGCACATTCCCAGTTCCCTCTGTCCTACCGCCAGCTGTTCCTTGCCTCTTTTGAGTTTCTCCCATTTTCATGAACTTTTGGATGCAGAGGACAAGGCTGACATTTTGGCAGAGAATCATGACATTCACAGAAGTGTCTCTCCATGGTAAATATAGCTCAGTAGAATCAGCATGTCCTAAGATATTTACAGATCTTGATGATCTTCTTCACTGTCTGCACAGAAAGTTTTACAGGTCTTAACAACTAATTGAAAATCAGAATTTATTTATACAATACCCATAAAAATAGGTTGATGTACGTGTGCAGGTCCTAAAAATCAAATTCAAGTAAAATCAAGGCAAGTTCTGATTAAGAAGATTCTGTGTCACCTTATAATTCTATTTTGGCTTGCTATTGTTTTCAACAGATTCTGCATCAGAGAAATTTTAAGTCTATGTGTCAGCAAAGCATAGGAGAGTCTGACAGAAGGATGTATGAATCCTGATCCACAACTTGCTGTTTATGTGTCCTTTGGTGAAGTTCATCTCTTGGGACTGTAAGTTCCTTATCATTTTCCTGATAGAGTTATTATGAGTATCAAGTGAGATAAAGAGAAGATAACTCTGATGTCACTGTCCCCTCATCTACAAATCTATGTTCGAGACACAAACAATAGCAGCAGCAGACAAGTAGCCATCACAATATTTCAAATTCTGGAGAGTGTTTTTCACATTTAATTTAAGCACTGAGGGGAAAGGAGTCTCCATGAGCCCAGTGAATCATCAAAGGATATAAAAATAATGACCAATATTGAGATTTTTTTATTGGACGGATTTTGTGTCTCAGACATTAAATCAAGTAAAATTCACTACTACCCTTTGCTTCTGAGAAATATCAAGTCCCTCTCTAGGTGATAGAATTGAAATACCCCTAACAATAGCAAATGCATTTGAACACACTTCAACTCCAGAGGACTCATCAGGCCAGCTAGGAGAGTCATTTCCGTGGTGTCATGGTGCTTTGCTGAGTGTTTCTGTTAACTCAATGTTTAAAGCAACAAATCCAGTTTTTAGTGTTTAGGAATAACGTGGTGGGCTTAATGTTTGCTGTAAGCCCTTGGATATTTGTTATAATTGCAGTTGAAACTTTCGAGAGGTAGTTCAAAACTTGAGCCTGTGCTAGGTTAAAAGAGATTGGAGTCTTGGTCTGAAGTGTGTGGTCTTTAGATCAGCAACTCCAGTAACACCTGGAAATTTAAGAAATTCTGTGGAGTCGAGCCTAATGATCTCTGTTTCAATAAGTTGTCTACATCATTCTGATGTTCATTTAAGTTTGAAAACCACTACTCTAATGCAATGTTTCCTAAATCTTGCTGTTCATCACTAATAATCACCTTTGCTTGTTTAAAAACAAGCCAAGGGGTGATCTCATGCCAACCCTCCAGATTCTGATTCAATTTGTTTTGGGACCAGGGAATACACATATTAGAAAGATGCCTCCAGATGATTCTATTGACTATCTGGGTTTGGAAACCACTTTATAAGTTATTAGGTTTCAGGGGCTCACATTGAGGAGGGGAGAGAAAGAAAGGGGGAGGATGGGAGGGAAAGGGGCTCACATTGAGTAGGGGAGAGAAAGAAAGGGGGAGGATGGGAGGAAGAACAGGAGGGGGGGAAAAGGGGAGAGAGGATTAAATAGTTTTTCTTTAAGTCCAAATATACTATCACTGACATATCTATAGTTAATATCATTTTCAGAACTAGGCTTAAAGAATTTACACTAATGGCAAGGTGTTTAAATAAGGCCCAAGTTAAAAATTGCTCACTTTTCCTCTAGTTTTTGACTGTAACTGATGATCAATTTTGCCCTCATTTAGTACAAGATTTGACTGCATTATCCTTTTCTAACACACTTGAAATGTTTACGTTGGAGTCAGACCCTTTTACGACTTGTCCTAAGCAAAAAAAAAAAAAAAAAAAAAAAAATCCAGCTAACAATTTTTCCTCAATATTTTGGCCACTGCCAAATTTTGTCCATCTCTAACACTGGTATGTGGAGCTCTGTGGAGCTAACTGAAGGCAAAGCTCTTCCAGCTCCTTCAGCTAGAATCATCTGCAGTTTTTCTCAGACTCTCCCATATCCGATCTTCTTGTGTGCCTGAATAAGAAAACTTCTGTTACACAAAATATCTTTAAATGACAGCACCAAGAACTTCTGTGATAAATTTTCAAATATCATAAAGGGAAAAACATTATGCTCCACACTTAAAGAGAAGCGCTACCTTTCCAACAGTAATTTTAGCCCTGACACCTGATTATGAAATAAAGGCCCTTATCCAACTCTCTAGACCAGAGAAGTGGCAAATATGGACCCATCACCTATTTTTGTACAACCCATACACTAAGAAAGGTTTTTATGTCTTTAAATGGTTGAAAAAAATCAAAGGAATCATTTTGTGACAGGTAAAAATAATGATATTCAGATGTCAGTGTCCAAAATAAAATGCAAACAATGTCAGAACCTAGCCACATTCATTCATTTATTGTTTTTGGCTTTTGTTCTACAAAGTACAAAGGCAGTACTGAGTACTACTATAGTATTGTAGTAGTATACTACTAGTATGCTACAAAGACTACATAAAACCCATAAACTAAAAATATTTCCTTAGTGGTCCTAAAAAAAAAAAAAAAAATGCTGACTCCTCTTCTAGATTCTGAGCTCCTGGAGGGAAGAGGTCCCCTGCTATTCATCCTTGATACCAGTCTCCCACCTTAAGTATTTAAGTTAATGTTTTTCATTTGATAGGCACAGATTTTACAATCTACCTTCCTTCTGAAACAGCTTATTCCTTATTAAGCTTATTATATTTTAAACATCATTTAGAACAGGAACTTTAACAAGGATATAAAATTTCCAGGTTGTGACCCACCTATGACATAGAGGAAAAATATGGTGAAGGAAGCCAAGGCTTATGGCTTAATGAGAAATGGAACTCACTTTTCTCTAGGGTCATTTTCTTCTCTAAAACAAGGACACTGTCTTCTCTAGCAACTTTTTTTTTTGGTCATCAATGAATCTGAATCATGATAGCTTTTTCTGTACAAAGCCAAAAAGATTTTTAACTCTAACTTTTGGCTATTGTATCTCATTTTTTCATTTCCTAGGACATTCTTATTTTCTCCTACAAAGAATCCAATGAGAACATAATTATCAATCATGTTTCAGAGTACTGACATCTAAATTATACTGAAAATGGAGAGGGGGGTGAGGATGAGAGGATGAATCAGTCTTAGAAAAATGAAGTAAAGCCAGAGATCTAAAATCACATGACGAGTAAGATCAAGAAATAAATGAAAACCAACAGCAGGTTACAAGATGGTGGCCAAGCAAAGTCTAAAACAGATTTTCCTAACAAATTCTGCTTCCAGTGACAAATATTTTTCTCACATTTTTTTTTCTTAAAGAGAGAAAGAGAGAAGTCAAGAAATAGACTTTTTAAAAAGATTTTTATTCTTTTATTTGACAGAGAGAGACAGAACATGAGCAGGGGGGAGAGGCAGAGGGAGAGGGAGAAGCAGAATCCCTGACGAGCGGGAAGCCCAGATGTAGGGCTCGAGCCCAGGACCTGGAGATCATGACCTGAGCCAAAGGCAGACGCTTAACAGAGCCACCCAGGCACCCCTTTTTCTTTCTTTTTCTTTTTTTTTTTAAAGATTTTATTTATTTGACAGAGAGAGATCACAAGTAGAGAGAGAGAGAGAGAGAAGAGGAAGCAGGCACCCTGCCTAGCAGAGAGCCTGATGTGGGACTCGATCCCAGGACCCTGAGATCATGACCTGAGCCAAAGGCAGAGGCTTAACCCACTGAGCCACCCAGGCAGCCCCGGCACCCTCTTTTCTGACCTTATTATGGAAAATAAATGCTGGAAGTACAGAGTTCATTGTTACTGTTGATTTCAGGTCAGCTCTCATAAATATCTGTACATTTTTCGTTGCTAATATTATTGACTTCTTCAAACAGTTGCATGATAAACTCTCAAGTACACAGAACATGCTAGCTCTTTTGCGTACAAAATTACTGAAGAGTGCACTAGTTTTATAGGCAGAATCACATTTTTGCACTATTTTTTGTGTAAATGCCCTATGTTTTATGGAAGTGATAGAAATCCTCTACTACAATCTCAAATTACATGTCACAATTCCAAGAATTACATACCAGAGAATAACTATTTTCACCTTTAACAGCTTGCATTTCTTTAAATATAGGCATTCACATAGTTATTGATCTTATTGTTAGTGGCAGGGCAAATGACCATGTGTAAAAACATGGTAGGAACTTGGGTTAGGCTCCAGATTGAACAAGTAGCAGGTTAAATGTCCACATTTGTGGTCTGGGATAAATCTTTCATGGCCTGCTTCCCAAATAACTTTTAGCTAGAGGTAAAGTAGCAACAATGGTTAAAGGAAAATACCACTTTCATCATTGAAAATAACAGCTAAAATTCACTGAGTGCTTAAAGTATAAAGCACTATTCAATCCACCAGCACCTGTGGCAGATGGTAGTAGTCTAAACAAGTCGAAAAAAGCAGGGAAGATGTTGCATACCCTAGGCTAGCTCTTTTTCCTCATAGTACTCAGTCAACTGGGGTGGGGTGGGGTGGGGGCCTGAGCAGAGATGGTCTCCAGGATAAGCCCACAGTGTCTCTAATGTCTATGTTCTCATAGCAAAGGCTAGCAGCACGGCAAAACAGGGGCAAATATTTCTCTGGGTTCTGTGCATTGTTCTCTTTTGAGGCGTGAAAACCTTGCACGATGAATTGGTTAACATTGTGGAGGCACAGGAGTAACAATTTATGGATTCTCAGGGAAGACTGGGCAGCCAGGCGATATAAATGACAGATTCTCATGTACCTTTTTATACCTCCTCCCCTAGCCCTTACACACAACAGTTCCAACTTTAAAGCAATGGAAAACAAAACAAAAGAGAAAATTCAGAATTGGGACTTGAGCAATCACTAAAATAGAAAAGGCTAGTTTTAGAGTCCAGAAAAGCTGAGAAGTCTTTGTTTTGTTGTTTGAGGCAAAGCTCCTGAGGGGAGAGAAGCATAACAACCCCTATATGGGCCTATTGCTTAAACAATAAAAAAACTAAACTCATCCTTTGGTATATTCCATGATGACTGATAAAAAGTGAAGTCTTACATTAATTTTAAAAAATTTCTTGGGGGGTTTGAAATTTAATGCATATGAAATATATAATATGTCTTGCTTTATAGATGATGGAAGGAGACAGGTTAGAAGGAAACAGATGTTATAAAATTTTCATTCTCTATCTTTTATTTATGGATAATTTGAAAGACCTCTCTGAGCCAAAATTGGTAAGACCTTCAATACTCCCCAAAAATGGTTTAACACTTACTTTTGATGAAAATAATACCATGCCCTCATCATGATATTTGCTAGGAAGTTTCTATACTTTGTAATACCTCAGATAAAATTTTATATTAATTCTAAATAGTGTTCTTTTAAATAATAGAATAATGGAATAATGGAATTGCTTTGAAGTAAGCTTCAAATAATCCAAAATAATGGATTGCTTTGAAGTCCAAATAATGGAATAATCCTAAAGGATTTTTTAGACTAATTTTCATCATGTTTGCCTATGTTGCTGGAAATTCACCAGGGGAAGTAAATCATTACAGTCAGAACCCATGTTGAAGATCTTTAGACATCAGTAGCCAAATGACATTCCTTGATTAGACTAAAGCCCAGTGGAAGGACAGAACAACATTAAAAGTCCTTGGCTTGTCTGCAGCCATCAATTTCTGGGCTGTCTTCTTTTAACCACAGTCTATTTTAAAATATTCAATATGTGAGCAATTGCCCCACTACTAAAGGTCATATATTCATGACAGATCTTTTGAATAAAGGAACTTGTAAATATAATTTACATCCAGTGTTTCTGGGAATTAAATAAGTGGTACCTGAAAGTATGAACCGATACCAACTAGTTCCTTTCTTTATGCAGCAGAGATCTAACCACTGCAGAGAAAAACTGTGATAGATCCAAAATACCTCTGGAAGACCAAACAATCTATGAAATCAAGACAATTAAAAATAAAAACAAAATGGGAGCACGTGGGTGGCTCAGTGGGTTAAAGCCTCTGCCTTCAGCTTAGGTCATGATCCCAGGGTCCTGGAATCGAGCCCCACATCAGGCTCTCTGCTCAGCGGGGAGCCTGCTTCCTCCCCCCACCCACCTGCCTCTCTGCCTACTTGTAATCTATGTCAAATAAATAAATAAAACCTTTAAAAAATAAAAAAATAAAACCCCAAAATGTAAAATCTAAAAATGATGTTCCAAGTATTTGTGAAGTTGTATTTGTTAATATTTGTAGTATAACTCCCACTTGAAGATTACAGGCTTTGGCATTTTGTGATTTTATGAAGCCTCTTTAAACACAGGACAGTGTGATAGCTTGAATGTACAATGTGGATTCAAGAGTGTGTGGGTTCCAGTATTCCTGCAGTTTAGAATGTTCAAAAACCATTATTATTCATTAACCTTTTAGTCTGTACCACAGCACTATGGAGGAGGCAAGAAGTTTCACTCACCAGATAGAAAGATTCAAGTGAAACTTAATGATTTTACCAAGGCCACAGAGCATAAGTATTGGGCCATTACTGGTCAAATCATATTCATACTTGATTTTATTCCCAAACACTCCTTTTGTATTGTAAGAAAAGCATTGTACCCTCTTAAAAGTCTCTTCTAAAGCTCAAATTTTATGATTCCACATTTCAGTTTTCTTGTGTCTATAATGGAGCTAACACTGTATGTACTTATTGAGTATAGAGGTAAGCTAATCCACTCCAAATGCTCACCTATATAGCAGGAGTTTTGAGAAAGAAATGAAGATGCTTCCAGGGCTAACTGACCTCAGTTTGCATTGAGGTGGGATGAAACTCAAGAGCCTGAAAGGCTGGGGGAAATTTTTCAGAACTAAATATTCAGATTACTGGGAAAAAGTGGAGACCTCATCTCCTGAAGCCTAGAAGGGTCTTTCCATGTTGAGAGTGTTAAGGACTTGCATTAGGTGAATACAATAGGTTGGTAAAGAAGAATATCCTGTAGGGGCTTGTACCAAATTTGGAGGTTGGGATAGAAATGGAAAATGTCATAAGTAAAAACATCTAATCTGATGGAAATTCTACCATGTATGTTTTAATCACATTTATATGTCCATAATAAATAAAGTCTAGACCCATAGTTGGATGCTAAAAACAAAACAACAAAAACCCAATCCTCCCTTCCTCCTTCCCTTGCTCTCTTTTGGTTTCCTTCTATTCTTCTTTTAATACTGGATGAGGAGAGTCCATCCCCCAACCTACCTTAATAGTTATTGGAAAAAAGTTAGCACCAAATTATTTGGGAGCATGTCTTGAGATAGTTACGCAGCAGCCACAACCTTTCAAACCAGAGAGTTGTCCTAAACAAGAGGAAGGTTGTGCTCAGAGTGAAGGAAACAACTTGAGCTATAAGCCACCTTGTACTAGTGATAATTGCTTTGAAGTCCAAGCCACAGAAAACTTGATAAATGAAAGAGCTTAAGTACATTGGAGTTTATCTATCTCATTCAGTTAAAACCCAGAAGAGCCAGTCTAGAGCTGTAATACTCAGGGTAAGTGTCCTCAGGGAGCAAGGACCCTCTATCTGCCCCTTATTCTCTGGTGTATTGTTTATTGCTGTGCAACAGTGTTACCACAGACTTGACAGCTTAGAACTGCCACCCTTGGTATCTTACAGTTTCTGTGGGTCAGGAGTCTCGGGTTGATTTAGCTGGATCCTCTGCAAGACAGGAATCAAGATGCTGTCTGGGGCTACGTTCTCATCTGAAAGTTTGACTGGGGGGAGGACTTCTTTCAAGCTTATATAACTGTTGGCAATATTCAGTTCCTCGTGGAGCATTAGACTGAGGGCTTCAATTTTTTGCTAGTTGCTTTCATTTGGTTATTGGCACGAGGCTTCCTCTAGTTCTTTGCCACATGTACTTCCCCCAAATGGCCAGTTGCTTCTTCAAAGCCAGCAAGAGTGAATTTCTCAGAAAGTTGTTCCAATCTTATGTAACATAATCACAGGAGTGGCAGGCTATCACCTTTTCTGTATTCTATTGGTTAGAGGCAAGTCACAGATTTTTCCCACACCCAAGGGGAAGGAATTGCATAAGGACATGAACATCAGGAAGTGGGGATCATGGGAGCCACTTTAAAATCTGTCTACTGAACCTAGCATGGGCATAAGATGGCTATCAGGCTTCAAGACACCCTGTCTGTTCCAGGCAGGAAGAAGGAGAAAGGGGAAATATGGCCCCAGGAGACTTCCTCTTACATCTTGGTCAGAATTGTGTTGCACAGCCACACCATCTCAAAGACTGGCCAGGACCTCTAGTATTTAGTTTCTCCATCTTCTACAATAGAGGCAGCCAGGGGAGTTTTTTATTGGTAACTAAATAGAGGATCAGCCACTTTTTCCCCAAAGTGGCAAAGGAAGGCTAGAATGGTTTGGATGATGAGCTATAGATTTTGAACAGGAAGGTAAAGATTGGTGTTATTGGGGTTTAGTGACTTCCCAAACGAAGGCTATAAGACCATTACCACAGTTATGAGAGAACCATAGTTGTGATGGAATGATTTTCCTACGTCTTAGGCAGATATGGCCCAGGGAAATAGGGAGGGTATAGATATATGTATATAATGTGATTATAAAACACAAAGTTTCCATAGCACAAAAGAGAGCAACCTCTAATTTTCTACTCAAAATTAGTAGTACAAATGGACATTTGTTGTACTTGTACTGTATCAGCCTTACTTTTTGTGAATCTAGCCAGTGCAGATTCTAGCCTTTTTTGGATGGTCTGAAAACCTGAAAATTTTTGTAAAAAAAAGTGTCACAAAAATAGAAAAGTTAAATATTTAAAAAATTTTTAATAATCATTTCTTTATGTAAACTTTGTTCTTATATGCATGACCTTCACATTTCACTTTAAAACTAATTACTTCATCTTTAGAATGCATAATTCTCAGTCTAAATGAACAGCATTGAAAAAAATCAACCCTCACTCTGCTTTATGCTGGAAAGAAATTAACTTGGCTGGAACTTTTCACCAATGTAGTAGAACCACCTCAAGACAAAGTATCCTGGGAGATATATATTTGGTCATCATTAAAGAGAATAAAATTATCTTATTTTGTGCTCCTTGGATGTGAAAATTGTTACACAAAGACTAGCTTAACATTGCCTGCGATATTTTTCCTCTTCACTGCACGATTTGTTATTTCTTGATGGAATCAAGTCACACTCTAGCCATATCAAGGTACTTTATGAAAAACTAGGATATTCTGTCAGTTTGAGAGATGAGTAACAACACAAAAGACTCTTATAATTCAGTTCCCTGGCTTATCTTTATTAACTTTTCCAGAAAGAGCAATTTTACATGAAGTTCTTTTGCTTTTTACTCTATTGAAATATTTCTAGCTTATCATTATTCGGGCCATTAGACTGGAATATATTTATACATTCTCTTTATCTAGCACCTTTCCTCTGAAAATTCAATGCTGATTAAAACCTATTGCTAATGCTCTAGACAGCACCCAGACAGTGTTACCCTGGAGCATTGGATCTGTTAGATCTGGTAACAGCTTTCTTCCCTACAGAAACAATAAAACTTTCAAGTAAAGACTAAGACTACCCACAATGAGAAGATAGGGGACTGTAAAATAAAAGGAGAGGACAACTTATTCCTGATACCCTTTGGGGGATTTTAGAGTTGAAGGCACAGATACACTTACGTATGTGGAGTTCACGTTTTGTATAATGTTTAGTTGACAATAGATTTCAACTGCATACCTTGACGGCTTTTCTCAACACCTAATTCTTGAAATTAGCTGATCAAAAGGATTCGGGGTAAGCTGAAATGTGCTCTATTACTGATCATCAGTGTTCTGTTGGACCCTGATAGACTGTGTTCCTCTAGGTCCTATAGAGGCTGTGTTTAGAGGGACTAAAAATCACATCTCAGGGACAAGATGAGCATATTTCAGCTAGTTTAGAAAACATTTTAGGAAGTGGTAGCATCTCTTGGATAACTTTCTTCTTTAAGAGTGTTGTGGGTACAACCCCCTGTCTGGGCAGCTCTTCTGGTGACTAGTATTTTAGTAGGCTCCTCCTATCCTTGTACATCTTATACGAACAATGACTTATTACAGTTCGTGCTTTAATAAAGTAATGCAAACTTAGTGGCTTAAAACAACAACAAATTTATCATCTTAGGGTTCTTTATGTCAGAAATCTGATATGGACCTTACTGGGTTAAAAATCAAGGTGTCAGCAGGGCTGTGTGTATCACTCTGTGTGTATCACTCTGGAGGCTCTAGGGGTGAACTCATTTATTTGCCTTTCCTAATTTCAGAGTCTACCCACATCCCTTGAATCATGGGCCCTTCATTCCATTTTTAAAGCAAGCATCAGTGGGTCAAGTCCAAGTCCAGCTCACATACCATCCCTCGGACTCCCTTCCACTGTCATGGGCCCTCTGATTACATTGAGCTCATCTGGATAATTCAGGATCACCTCCTTTCCCCCATTTTAGAACCAGCTGATCAGCAACCTTCATTCCCCTCTGCCATGTAAGGTAGGATTCACCGGTTCTGGGAATTAGAATGTGAACATCTTTCAGGGCCATTATTCTGCCTACTATAGTTCCTAAATAGTATATGAAAACAGAAGTGGTTTTAATCAGCCAGTCACACCGAGGAGCAAAATCTCCTCAGGGATGCACTGATGAAGTGTCAATTTTGTCAGCGAGCCCTGCCTGTATAGAGGGTTCAGAGTATGGATGTCACCCAACTGTCCTTCTCTCTTTTTGCCCCTTTTGAATTAGTATAGGAGAGAGCTCCCCTCATAGTAACTGGGTTGTGTCTTATGTGTTGTTGAGAATGCCTATTAGTCCGTGTAACAAAAGACTAGGAGTAGTTAACCAAAATGTTAACTTTTCTTTCTTGGTGCTCTGAATACACTTCCTAGCCTCTTTCAAAGTGGGGCATGGTCACGTAACTAGACTTTGTATTCCTTTATATTTTCTCTCTTCCCTCTCTTCTGGCTAGATGCAGTGTCCAGTGGCAAGCTCTAAGGCTTTAGGGTAAAGATAAACTAGCTAGAAGGAGTCTGGCTCTCCAAATATCTACATGGAGAAGATACCTCTGTTGGCCCACGTTGGACTGTGATGTGAGCAAGAAATTCTCCTTTAGTATTTTAAACCACTGGGATTTTCCTGGTTGATTATAAAAGCTGGTCTGACTTATTTTAATACACATGGGTCTTGGTTATCATAATAACTTGACATCAAAAGCACTCAGAACACCAGATCTATATAAATACTACAAAACAATGAATACAATATTTTTTCATCCTTAGATTATTTCTGGGTATTTTATAAAGAAATCTTTAAAATATGTTATTCAAAATACTTTGTTAGCATGATGTCTATAAACAGAAGATATTTTATATAGCTACACTGTTATTTAGGACATTAATATAAGTCTATTCATACTTCCTTTAAACTTAAATACACAAATATTCCTTTTGAAGGAGTTTAACATATTATATTGTAATGACATTCAGCCTCACTCCAAAATGTAACTAATTTAGATCATTTCAGAGAAAATGACAACTGTTCTCTTGTTACAAAGAGCATAAATGATTTATAATTTTTACTGACTAAATTTAATTGCTGATGTTAATAATACTTCTTACATGGATAACACTTTGCTTCAGTATACTTAATGCCTATTATTACAAATGCTCAAAACATTCCTGTGAGCCAGGCAGGAGAGAATGTTTAGTGTGTGTGTGTGTGTCTATGCACACATGCCCACACACATGTGAGCACATGTGCTATTTCTGGCTGTCCAATATCTATAAACAGATGAAAGGCAAGTCTTTTCAGGGCAGGTGTTTCCTCACAAGCCGTGTAGAAACTGCACAGGAATAAGAGTAAAACAAAGGTCTAAGGACAGATTTTTCACACTGATGGGACTGAAGTGAGAGACTAGCAGTAAGTACAAGTGTCTGGGGGGCAGCAGAGTCTAGGGCATGACCACCTGTGTCCTGTCGGGATGCTACTAGAGTCAGAGATGATCTTGGCCATACCTTGCTTCCCTCACTTCCTATAGTTGTTAAGGACTTCTCACATATTTTCAGGAGTTCTGTGGGCTACCCAATATTCTTAAGCATGCTATGTTTCCTTTAATTTGGCTTGAGACATTTTTTATTTTTGAAAACTAAAACCTTCACTGCCACAAAATGTTTAAAATTATCTTTGGACTAACAATTTTGTTGAAAGGGAAGGCTGGTGCCAAAAGAAGGGGAATCTCTAGCATTAAAATCTGCTCAAGGTATAAGAGTAGCAGAGATGGCTTTACGGGCATGAGCCCCAGCTTTTGATATTCCATCTACCCAGCAGGACCTTCTGGTGTAAAGCTCTGTTGCTCTGTAAAACACAAGGTGTTTAATTCCTAATCATTCTTTAAACCTCAGTTGACCTGTCCCTTTACTGGTAATTCTTTGAAGGCTTCCTTCTCTGTCTTCGGAGATGGGTCTACACTCTCTGGCTCCCACAGCAGGCCTTGCATACACCTTATTGCACTTGCTACACTGCTCCATGACAGTCAGACTCTCCGTAGACTGGGAGCGCCCTTGAAAGGGAGGATTACTTTACTATTTCTTCATATCCACAAGCCTGGTACCAGGCTTGGAACATAGTAGGCACTCAGTGAATGTCTGCTGAGTGAATTATCTAGACTAATGCCCTTAACATGTTCAGAGCAATGCAGTACAAGTTTCTGGATTTCTATTTCCTCACAGCTGGTTTCTACCATTCCTGAGTTGAAAAGCTCCATGGTGTGCCATTGCTTCATGTTTTTTTTTTTTTTTTTTTATCTCAGCCTGGATTGGCCCTACATTCTTTTACAAGTGTCGAAGCTAGTATCATTGTAAGGGCAGAGACAGAATCTAGGATGTTGGAACCATAGGAAAACTTAGGGATCAATGATAAACTATAACTTTTAGAAAACTGAATCTAATAATCTTGATTCATATGTTTGTTAGAACTCACATCTGCAATCATGACTCTGGTCTCTAATTTCCAGCCCAGTTCCCCTGCCCCTGGATGACCTTGCTCTTTCCCCATGAAGTCATGTGTGCAGTTGCCAGTAGGATGTTTGGCTTGTCCCAGAATGCAAAGGGCAGTGACTAATATTTGCTGTTCTCTTACTAAATTACAGGCATGATACTAGACATTTAATACAATTTATGTTTACTTTTTCAATAACCCATTAGAAGTAGGTTTTATTATCTATATTTTACAGATGAGGAATCTTATAACTCTGTTGGGGGATTTCCTCAAGGATATAGAACTGAGACTCAAACTCAAACCTGTGTGACTCTGAAGACATGGCACAATTACATTATTACACACACAGAATCCTTCCTAACATGGAGGAAGTTTCAAAAGGTATCTGAGTTTTTCTGCTCTCTACTTACTACGTCCTATATTGGGGAGGCTGAATCCTGCTTTTCCTCAACAATATGCTCCCTTTTCTAGTCCTTTTCAGCAGGTCCTTCAAACTCTTTTAGCACTCACCACCTCCTGGAAGGTTTCCCAGATTACCATTCAGGCTTTCACCATGTTCCTGTGCATTCCACACACATTGGGAGGAACATTAGGTAAATGCATAGACTCTATCCTCATACTTCAGGCAACACTCTATGCAAAGCATCTCAGAAAAATATTACCATTACTGCTTAATATTCTTCAGGAAAGGGCCTCCTTAAGTTAATGCAACATATTCTCAAGTCTTAGCTATTAAGGATAACAAATTACAAATTAGAACTGGAAGTGATCTTGGGAATCATAGTCTATTCTTTGCCTGGTACAGATAAGAAAACAAATCTAGAGAGGTCAAGATGGTTTGTGCAGGGTCACTGTTACACCTAAGTTTAGCTACTGGTTCAGGTTCATTTTCTCCTACCATCACTGGAAGATGGGGAAACCACCAATGGTCAGTCCTGCCATATTCCTTCACAGGAGTAAGGGCAAGTAAAATTTTTAGGCCAAACTGTTTTTCTCTCTCTCTCTTGCTCTTTCCACCCACCCTCCTTTTCCCACTTCTAGTCATGTCTTATTCCCCCAAATGATTTTAGGTACCTGCCAAATAGTCACTGTTTCTCCAGGTTTTCCCTCAAAGCAGATATTGCTCAGAAGATATGTTTTGACCCCATTCATATTTGGGACAAAATTCCTCATTGTAGTAAAACTATGGACATCTTTCCAGAGTGCCCTCTGGGATGTAAATATCCCTCAGAAAGTCTTGAACATTGTGGGAGGCTGGTTGGAGATTAGTTTTCTTCATATTTTCCACCTTGCATTTATGTAGCATCTTGTTCTCTTTTAGATGGTCTCAGTGTTCTTTGTAGGGGATTTGGGGAGAGTCTCAGGGAGTCTACTCTAAGGTTTTTATACATATTTTTCCAGATATGGATGCAAAAAAAAATTTGAGAGCTTCTTGTAGTGTCAACAAAAATCAGTCAGATGAGCTTTTGTGTGTGTGTGGTTTCTAAAAACTGAATTCCTAATTCTACATTCTTCAAAATATAGATGGGACAGATAATTTAAGTATTCTTACACAAATGGGATGCTCAGTAAATTCTTTTAATGTCAGGATTCCTGGGGACTGGCCACTAAAGATACAAATCATTCAGCCTATGTATGAAGCTGATGTTATCCTCATTTCAAGAATACAGAAAGTGAAGCTTGCCGAAGTTAAGTAACTTGGCAAGGTCACACACTACTACGATGTGAATGGAGTTGCATCTAGTTGTCACACCTCGCTCTTCTGCACTCCACAATCTGCCTCTGCTATTGAACATTTTAGATGACTGGAACTTCTAATATTTGGTCAGTTATTGGCCTAGAGCAGCCTTGGATTTCTGATAGTAAACACCTGCTAAGTAACTGACCATTTTCTTTTCTCCCCAAACTGAAATGATATCCTTCAAGAAATGGCATTAAATGTAGACAAAGACCCCTCCAAGTTCTGGTAAAAACAAAATAAAACAAAACAACAACAACAACAAACCAGGACTCCCACATTGAAAGATACTTAACTTAGGGCTCTTGTGGTTTGAGAGTAAACTATTTCTTCAGAGAAATCCTTTCTTAATCTGCCATGACAATGATGTCCTAAATTTGATATTTTCTTCTTTCTGGAAGTCTGCTACATCCTGAAATGGGGTAAAATAGGATGTAGAGTTGGAAGGGGAGGCACTGTTCTAGGTAACATTTACTGACTTTTTTTTTTTTTAAAGATTTTATTTATTTATTTGACACAGAGAGATCACAAGTAGGCAGAGAGGCAGGCAGAGAGAGAGAGGGGGAAGCAGGCTTCCTGCTGAGCAGAGAGCCCGATGTGGGGCTCAATCCCAGGACCCTGGGATCATGACCTGAGCCGAAAGCAGAGGCTTTAACTCACTGAGCCACCCAGGCGCCCCACATTTACTGACTTTTTACATCATTTTATTGTTTTTGCAAGGATGAAATATATTCAGAAGATCGTTGCTCTCTCCTCATAAGACAGCCTGTATTCCCAAAAAAGGAAATACTTAAAAGTGGAGGAAGGGAAATTATTTCTCATTTTCTAATTTTTTAATAACCTGAATCCCAAAAAGATTTGCCTTTGGGTACAGTTTTGCTAGAACTAAAGCCATCTGAGGATTTAGTCCTCCTCATAGAAAAATGGGTATTCCTTTTTGTCCAAGCAGTTCCTGTGAAACTTAAGAATGGTAAAGAGGAAAAAAATGAAAAGATTTGGAAAATCTTCTATGACTTCTCAAATAAACCATTTATAAGAGGTGACAATGACATGAGAACTCTGTATGGGCAGGTTAGTTGAAGAATACTTTGGGCCACCATGAAAGAATTGGACAAATGCGTTTGAAACTTATTTCACCTGTCATAATGAGAAACACATTGTCAGAGTTCAGATAATTGATCTATATGAGTAGAAGAGATCTTTTCATCAATTCCCAACCTGCATAGCTAAGTACATGAAGATCCCATGAGTGTACTATATCCAGAACTGTGGCAAAGAATAAAAAGAAAATATAATGCAAATAGTTTACTAAACCAAATAAAGAATTTAAGTTTTACCCAATCCTTATATAAAGTTTTTATATAAAGTTTTCACCCAATCCTTATATAAAGTCTGTGCTTTAAGATTTAAAATTCTTTGTGACTACTGAGATTTTTTTTAGTATACTTCTAACTCATCTTGCCACAGACGCATGTATTATTCAGCACACGCATGCTGTGAGTCAAGCATGCTCACTGTGAGGAATACCAATAGATGTTGAGTTTCAGAGAAAATAAGAAAAAGTTGGTGGAGTTAAAAAAAAAAAAGTTGGTTCTTTAAATTCCGTAGGTGAACCATCCAATGATTCTTGAATCCTACCTAAGATGACTGTATTTCTTTTTATTTATTTATTTGATAGAGACACAGTGAGAGAGGGAACATAAGCAGGGGGAGTGGGAGAGGAAGAAGCAGGCTTCCTGCTGAGCAGGGAGCCCGATGTGGGGCTGGATCCCAGGACCTGGGATCATGACCTGAGCCAAAGGCAGATGCTTAATGACTGAGCCACCCAGGGGCCCCAACTGTATTTCTTTATAAATGCACAAGGATTCAGCATGGATAGAAAGTGTTTGTTTAAAAAAATATGCCTTCTCAGCTTTGCAAGGATCCTGAACAAACAGCAGAGGCAACCATAGTCTTGCAAAAACACAGCCCCACAAATCCAGAGTTGGGATAATAGTATATTTTAGGTTATCTCACCCCAGAATGGAGTCTGCTTCCTCATGCCTGATAGCTGCTGGCCTCCCCACTCCAAGTAGCCCTATCTACTTCCCACTGGGAAGCTTGCCAACAGCATAGTGACAAGCTCACTGGGGTTTGTAAGAGTCCCATAAGGCTTTTAAAATATATGAAGTGTAACCATCAGAGCAGGCAGATTTTTCTCACCAGTTACTTTCCATTCTCTTAAAGATTGGATGTGAAAGTCTCCTCTGTAAAGAATAACCAGACGTGGTAACCACAGCACTAAGATAGTAATGTAACTGAAATAAGGAGGTGGAGAGATAATCTAGATTCTGATGAAATGAAGCCAGCATGTCCGAATACTGCAAGTTCTTATAATCCTCTAATTTAAATCCTTGTTTCCTACTACCATGGAAATATCTTCAAGAGTCTAAATACAAAAATGTCTGTGACATGGCCCCTCCCATAATGAAACCTATCCAGGGAGAGAGACATGTTATAAATGATATATTATAAATTCAGAGATATATGCTCTCTCCAAACAGGCAGCATATATAAATGCTATAATCCATGTTTTGGTGTGTCTGCAGCAGTTTTAAATGAATATATAATTATAATAATGGTTGACTTGTCATTTCATTATTTTTTGGAGTGAAATACACATAATTCACACAAAACCAGAATGTTTCTTTAACTTTGGGATTGTAAGTCAATCGTGCTATCATTTTCCTCTTTGGGAAGTGAGCTCAGAATTTTAATATTTTTAGTTAGAAACACGGCTTAACCCACAGACAGAATTTTGAGGATGATATCTAACACCCAATACAGGATCACCATCAACCCCTGACCAGTCAAATGAAGAATACAATGAACAAAGTTTTGGAAATAGGAGAAAGCTATAAGGATTTAGTCAATTTTGCACAAAGCCATAAAACCATGCAGCTACTCGTTAATCACTTCTCAAGTTCTATTCAACAGCTAGATATCAGTATTTCTCTGAACACCAAATTGCCAAGGAACCATTCTAACCATTCCAGTATAGAGTATGGGCTGGCTAGGGATTGATGGGGAAGTTCTTGACTTTTAAGACTCTGCCTGAAATCCTTAGCAGAGAAAGTAAGTTGAAAAGAAGGAAGAAGAGCAAATCAATTCCCCCTCTCTAGGGCCAGGATTTAGGGGACCACTGTGATTCTTGAGTACTAATTGTTGGGGTAGAAGATATTCCATCCTAAGTAGTGAGTGGCTCTGATAATATCGTCCTAGACACTCTATGTTGTTCCAGTGACAGTGGAAATAACCCATTTTACTTTAATTCTGTAAAAAATCAAAGAGCCATAGACAGACACCTAAAAGCCTTAATTTCAGAAAATGTTTTTCATATGGAAAATTATTTGCTGATGTCTAACAGTCAATAATTCTTTAGGATAAGAATGCCAAAAGTGAGTTAGGAACCAGTGTGAGCTCCAAAGTACTTCCAGATTTCAAGTGTTCTTTGTTTGTTATAGGCTGGCAGGCTTTATTTTCTCTTTCTCCAACAGCTGCTCCCTACAGATTCCACATCTGTTTCTCTGGTATGCCCTTTAAAAGAGTTGCTACTTCTTCCAACTGAAACTAGATTTTAATGAATGTTACAGGAACAAATCACATGCCTAATGATAGTGCTACTTTTCCCAGGTAAGCTGACAACACAACTTTTAATGAGAATAATCAGAGAGGAGATGCCAATTCTATCTTCAGAAAGGCAGATCAGATCACTGGGAGATGACAATTGTTATCTAGCCATTTTCCGAACAAAGTGACAAGGAGGCCACGTGCACCAGGCGGTACCTTGAAGAGAGGCTGCTAATTGCCACCCACTATTCACCCAAGGACGTATGACTAACAGACTCAAATGACAATCAAGGAGACAGTTGGTGAGGAGGAAGATTCCAAAGACAGCTTGCCCACCAAATGAAACTGACGGGTGAACAAAGACGTTGACTCTGAGCAGAAGCAAAACAAGCACATTCAGGTGATTTAAAGCAAGTTTTTAAATTCAAAGTTTGGGGTTAAAAACACCTTCCATCCTAGCTGAATACACCAGAACTAGCCTTTGCATGTCTAGAAGTGGAAACCTTATTTTTTCAAAACATGATTCTACAAAATACACACAAGTTGAATGAAACATCAATGAGTTCACTTTAAATGAACTGAGTTCATGTTAAATGTTGAGTTCATGTTAAAATACTTTTCATGGCTCTTGCCTCCTTCATGTTTCTGTTCCTTACAATGTATGTGCACCTAAGTTTGTTTTATTTATTCCTAACTAGTTTTGTAGTTTATGGAAGGACATTTGTTGAAACTTTCATTAATTCACTGGGAGACCTCAATCAATTCACTTTGCTTCCTTCTCTGTAATGGCAATAATTGGAGGAGACCAACCCTGAAGTAGCATCTGTATCTGTCACTCAGTGTTCCCCAGTGGGGAAGGCTTTTGTGTGTTAGCTGTGCCCTCAATTCCTCCTGGGGCCTCAAGGCCATGGAAGAGACAGGAAGACCTGATGAATATGAACAACATTGAGAGGAAAAGAAGGATATGGATAATGGATAGCAGGGGGTCTGACGTAGGTTGGTGTCCCTGTCACCATCACATTAGACCTATGTCCCATTAGAATCAGGCTTATCTTACATTTCTACCAAAGCGAAGATGCAATTTTTTTTATTATGGCACCTTAGACTTGGAATCAAAGCCACAGAGAAGTAGAATAGCTTAGAAGTGTCTCATTAGGATAGATTCAAAATGTCTTGGCACACACAACTGAGAAAATGAAAAGATTCTTCCATCTTGACAAAACTCAACCCTAAAAATGTGTAAACAGAAGCCATAATCAGGATCAGACTGGTGGCAAATCTTGTTCTTTAAAGGGATTTTTTTAAAGGAGATGAGGGATGGTTGGGTGGCTCAGTCAATTAAGCTTCCAACTCTTGATTTTAGCTCAGGACATGATCTCAGGGTCATGAGATTGACTCCCCACATCAGGATCCACACTCAGTAGAGTTCACTTGAGATTCTCTCTCTCTCCTGCTTTCTGTCTCTCTCAAATAAATGGATAAATAAAATCTTCAAAAAAATTTTTTTTTTTACAAAATGAGAGGAGTTCATTATTTAAATACATGAGTAATATATGTTCATTGTAGAAAACTCAGGAAATAAAAATTAAAACAATGTGGCGAAGAGCTCAGGTTCTGGATTATAAAATACTTCTGTCTGGAAGATCAGCACCAATGCCTTATAGCTGTGTGATCCTGGTCAAGTTACCTACTCTCCCTAAATATCAGTTCCCTTGCCTATAAAGAAAATATAAAATCTGTATAAGAGAAATGTTGTGAGGACTAAATTTAATAATGTAATTAAGGCAATTATAGAGTTCCTGGCAAATAGCAAGTAACCCATTGAAGGGAACTGTTTTTCTTATTACTGTATTATTATTCATCATTATCCTCAGTGATAACTTTGGTTCAGCCACCTTTGCTAATGTCATCAACAAATTATTTCAAAGTTCCCAAGGTTCTGGCATTTATAAGACTTCTGTACACATAGATTATTTTCTGTTATTCTTGCCATTGGAATAGCAAGTGAGGTTGATTTTTTTCCCCTATCCTTTGAAAGGCAGAAATAAATGCTATACTATTTGGCAGGAGTAAGTACTATATCTCAGGGAACATTAGGCTGGTACTGCCAACTGGTACATTGATATGAGTAAACACAATTCATCAAGCAGAATAGGAGAATTTATTGAATGCCTCACTTGTTTTAACATTGTGTTCACATACAAAATCTCAATTAATCTGATAATACTTCTCTTTTTCCAAACTCTTCCAAAGGCTCTACACTGTATGCTGAAAAAACTTCTGATTTTGAGGTCAGATGGTCAAGGCCCTAACTAACATTTCCTTCCTTTTACAGTCCTTAGGTTTTAGTCAAAATTATCAATTTCTGGGTTCTTCAAATGTTGCAGACTCTCTCATATCCCTGCTAATATTCTTCCCATTTCTTGGAATATGTTTTCTTGGCCCTCCACCTTAAAGATAAAACCTAGCCAAGGCTCCAACTCCAATAATACTCTCTTACACTTCCCTACTCTGCATTTGTTAACCAGTCTGAACTCTTTTTTTTTTTTTTCTTAAAGATTTTATTTGAGAGAGTAGGTGCACGAGAGAGAGAGAGAGATTGAGAACAGGAGCAGGGACAGAGGGAAAGGGAGAAGCAGACTCCCTGCTGGGCAGGGAGACCAGTGCAGGGCTCTCACCTGAGCTGAAAGCAGTCACTTAATTGACTGAGCCACCCCAGCACCCTCCAGGTCTGAACTCTTATGGAATTTATTATTTTCCACTTCTTTCATAGTTTTTGTTTTCTGTATTTATTTCTCTTATAGATTACAAATAAGGTACCTGGGGCAGAGACCCTGTCTGGTAATGTCTGCATCTCTCAGATTGTATCACTTATCAAAGGAAAAGCCCTAAATATGCATACTGAATTGATTCTACTTGATACTCTTAGTAAGTTTGCTAACTCAGCCAGGAGGGCATTACTAACCTCACTTTAACAGATGAGAAAACTAAGGCTTAAAAGTGTAAAAGGAGATGTGCCCTAAGCTCCATTAGCCAGTAAAGTAGACTATCCACGATCTTTAGGTTCCTAATGTAGTGGTTATTTTATGACATTAGTTGGTATTTTAGCTCTATACTGTGATAAGACAGGTAGAGGTATTGAATGAGTATAAGCACTGATCCCTAAGTTACTTATTGCTTACCCAAGAACAAAGGACTAAGCACAAAATAGTGCTTAGGAAGGAGCTGGCCTTACCTTATCCCAGCAAATCACAACAGAATTCAAAGGGAATTGGACAAAGTCAGTGCAACATCACTGCTTCTAGGTGCCACAGAATTGTCTTCTATAGAGATTTTAAAGTAATGTTTATTTAGGTCTTCATTTATTTTTGCCTTGTCTCCTCAAGGAGAAAGCTCTTGAGGGCAAGGCCTGTATTTTATACATATGCACATCCAAAAGGCTTGTAATAGATAATCCACACATATTCTATTCCTTGCCTTTGTGCAATGATGTGTATTTCTAGGAAAAACAATATTTTGGGGGTAAGAATTCAATGAAAGTAAACTCATGTCCGTATGCTAGGACAGAAGGAAAATATCCTTATTGGCTATGATAAAAAGATAAAAACAAAAGAAAGAGAACCACACACTGAAATGAATTAGTAAAGAAATCCTACACCTATCTCACATATTGGGAGGATACATTTTAATATGCTAGTATCAGGAAATTTTGTTCATTCACACGTCCTTCACAAATGAGTTTTGTCTAGAGGACCAGGAAAAGACAAAGTGTGATACCCCTTATCTTCTACCAAGGTTTCCTCACCACCAGGACTGACTTCATAAGCACATAACCTATTCAGTCACCCGTGTTTAGAAGGACTCCCTGCTTAGCTCAATACTCTGCTGTCACCATCTTGAATTTCTCAATTTTTGAACAAGGGACCCTGCATTTCCATTTTGCACCAGGTTTTGAAATGAGGCCAGTCCTGTTCATCACCCTTCCAAACCTGTGGATGCCTTACAATTTAAGTTCACTGTCAAACTGGCCAAAGAGGGGTGGTGGGGAAACTTTGCCTTGTTTTTTCTCTATGCTCAGCTTCAAGAAACCCTCTTCTATAGAGGAAAAAAAGACCACAGAACTATCAAAGGCCAACAGCCTCCCTGGACGTGGATGTCTGGGGAGTCCAGAAGGAATCCTATAACCAGGAGTACTGGAATTCACAAATCTGGGTTTCCTGTAATATTTTAGAAAGCATTCATGACCAAGTACAGTAAAAGATAAGCACTTAAGTGTTGTGGAAACCTTCTCGTTATTTCTACACTGGCCAGAATCTTATTAGCGTGATGTGTCTGGCTTTAGATCTTTATCTTGAAAAATGAGAAGCTTTAAAGGAAAGAGACAGAACTAATGAAAAGAGTAGGAAATGGAATCCATTAAAAATGTTAAAGTCCTTGTATTAAATTTTCAAGAGTAGTCTGAAGTCCAGAGCTTCCACTGAGTGCGTGAAGCACTGGCATTTCGACAATTATTTTCTCCGCTTTGCAAAAGAGATCTTCTCTGATAGGATGGGCCTTAGATGATGGGAACTTTCAATGCACTGTATGACAAGAAGCTGGTCTGACTTCAGGTCAGGAGAGGCAAAGCCCTTAGAAAGAAAGCCTAATAGGAGCTTCTGGATTGGAAAAGGGTGATGATCAGTATGTCATGATTGAAAAATAGAGGTCAGACGCCAACTTGGAACAAACATTTCAAAATTGTTTTAATTAGTTGGTGAGAAGAAAATCAATAGATTCAGCGAGGTTTGCCAAAGGAGGAAAAAAGTGACTAATGAGAACAAGAGAGAGAAAGAGAAGCAGTAAGAATTAGTTATTAACACCCAGTTGGTGACTGAAAAGTAGGCAGAATCTTCTTGATGCTGAGACAGATAGTGAAAGTGCTCAAAAGTTCTAAAAGTCTTTCTCTTTCCTTTAGATGCCCCCTTGCTTTACAATCCTTCATTTTCCCCGTGTACCTTTCTCCGAAAACTGCTTTCCCTATTCTACCAGAAAATTGATGGGTTAGTCTGGTGGTAGCAGTATGTGGTTTGCTAGCCAAATCCGGGGCAACAAAAACACATCCCCTTTTCAGACAAAACTCCAAGGAGAAAAGACAGACTCAATCAATCCTTCCTTCGGTATCTGCTTTGTTTAAATTAAAGAGATTTAGATAATCATCTTACAAAGATAGATTCTCTTTTCCAGCAGATTTAGTATGAGAGGCCAGAAGGAAGATAGTGGGGAGGGAGAGAGAGAATTAGAGCTGGAGGAAGAAAGAGAGACACCATAATGTATAAAATGTTAATTTAATTCCATAAGCCAATTTATAGCTATATTAAATATTGTTTTTATGAGGAAATGAGTGGTCATGCTCAGTTTGGGTCTCTTTACTTTCCTTCTCTCAACCACATTAACTTACCCTTTCCTTTATAAAAAAGTAGTAATCAAGGATAACAATAAATGCGTATGATCAAGACATTCTTTGGAATATTAGGCTTCTTAATTATGTGGGGAAAATATACAGAGGGAATGACCTCTGAGAGGAATAAAAGACAGGAAATGGATGGTGATGGAATGATAGCATAAAACTAAGTAATGCTTAAAATGGCAAATGCAGGATGCAGAATGAATAAAAAAAATGAACAGGAAATAATACAATAGTATAATTATGAGAAGAAATAGTGATTATTTAGGATGAAACACTGGAGAATAAGAAAAAGGTATATCCTTGGACTTGTATTATATACTTAAAGATAGCTCTGTTGCTGGATGTATAAATATAAAAAACACAAGTTTTAAAAGCATAAGAAACATCATGAATCTTGACCAATAGTTTACTAATTTGATTTAATGGAACTGAATAAGTCATACAGCAACTCTTATCTTTGTGTTCCAAACCCAGTAGCAGTTAAGAAGTTGCTAGTAATGAAATTCTCAATGGGTATTTGCAGGCATTTTCCATCCATTTGATATAATTTGAATCCAAGGCACAACTAAGAGTAGAAATCAAACAAGTAGATTAAAGGTAAGCAGGTTTTATTCTCTGCTGCTCTAATGTAGTTTAGAAATGTGTCATTGATGGCACTAAAGATGAAAAGTAAGTGCATACTGGAAGCATAAATTTTTAAAAATTCAACCCTCAGCTATTTATCTATATGAAGTGATATTCACAGGATTTTCCACTGAACAAATGCTGTTACACATGTTAAACAGGTGTTCAGAGATATTTCCTATGTATTGTTATATGAAATACTCCAAATTGTCTCCTATAAGTTCGCACATGCGCGCGCGCATGTGTGTGTGTGTGTGTGTGTGTGTGTGTGTGTGTACCTATCTTGACTATGTTAATCACAAAGCATAGTAATGAAATATTGACATTTGCAGTTTTGGGACCCCTTAGCTCACAAAGTCTTCTCCAGTCAGGACAGCCCCTCTTTCTGTTCTTTTTAGGTACTGTACTTCCCTCCTCACGGATTTAGACACATGCCCCAGAGGCAAACTGTCATTTTCTTTCATGATTCCACTTCCCCAGTGAAGTGGGGGGAACTAGACTCAACTTAGTCTACTCATTGCAGTGTCCAATAATCTACCTATACACTCCGCCTCTGTCCTTCAGTAGTGAGTGTTTCAGAAAGGACGTGAAAGCCAAGTTAACTGAGTAGGTTTCCTTCCTAGGTTTTTGGACCTTGAGTTAGGGGGAGGTAGCTCTCTTTTCTCTGGTCCCAACACTGTGAGTTTGTAATCCTAGAACTGCTGGAAGTCATGACTTGCTGGTCCCTGTAGAGATGTTATTCTGAGGCATGAAGCAAACATGAAAGAAAAGGAATTCCTCAAGAAGTTAAACAGAATTACCATATGATCTAGCTATTCTACTCCTCCGTATATACTCAAAAGAGTCAAAATAGGGACTCAGATACATGTACACCAATGCACACAGTACACCAGTGTTCATAGTATCATTAGTCATGTTAGCCAAAAGATGGAAACACCCAATGTCCACCAAGAGATGAATGGATAAACAAAGTGTTGTGTATACCTATAATGGATTATTATTCAGCCTTAAAAGGAATGAAGCTCTGATACATGCTGCAACATGGATGAAGCTCAAAAACCTTATGGTTTTTAATCCAGACCCAAAAGAATAAATATTTTATGGTTCTGCCTGTATGAGGTACCTGGAATAGGTAAGTTTATAGAGATAGGAAGTTGAATAGTGATTACCATGGATGGGGGAAGGGAGGAATGGGCACTTGTTAATGGGTACAGGTTTTCTGTTTAAGGTGAGGAAAAAGAGCTGGAAGTGGTTAGTTGTAATGGTTGAACGATGTTTACAAATGTAATGCCACTGAATTGAAGGCTTAAAATGATAAAATTTATGTTATGTATATTTTACCACACCAAAAAAAAAAAAAAAAAGATGAGAGAGAGAGAGAGAGAGAGAGAAAGATTATAAATCAAAGTCAGTTCCACCCCTGCTTTTTCAGTTTTAGAAGTTGCCAAATGTTTTCTACCTAGGCAAGTACAGGCTGGGTACCTTGAAATCTAAAGTTCTAACACAACCCTAAAGAAAATCTTCCCATAATTTATATGGACTCAAGTCCAAAGACAACTCTGTGTGTATCTCAAATGGAGGTTTTTCTTCAATCCAGAACTTATTTCTCTACTTGCAGATGAACTTGAAGGCAGAGACTATTCCCCTTTCTTTGACATAGGACAATGCTCCAATGCTCCACATAAAACAAGTTCTCCATGCAACACAAAGGACTAGTTAGTTAGTTACAAGTTCCCTAACTTCACATACGCAATACATGAATACACAGATAGGAGTATATAATTTTTTTTTGGTGATTTCTCAACATCTGCCTTGGTTTTTGTACAGTCTCCCACTTAAAATACTAGTTTGAGTTGTTAGCTCCAAATGTGCCAGGGTACACCTTTGGTCTGTTAGCTACTCTTGGCTATTTTTAATTCAACCTATTACAAGGACACTAACTTACTGAATGAAAGGCTGACATTTTCTTCACCCATCACTTCCATCTATTGGATCACATCCTTTCAAGGGTTCTAAATATTAGCAGAAGCTGGCATCATTTACAATTTTAACAGCATTGTTGTTATGGCCTTGAAATTAACACTTGCATCTCCTAGGTAATAAAATATAATTTAAGGTATATGACTAGGTGAGGACTTGACAGAAAAAAAAAGTTACTAAAACACATTTTGCTTTGCCTGCCCTGGGATGAAGAATATCAGTTTTCAAACCTGCTGTTAAGCATTTAGAAGCTAAGTATATTTTAAAATGATATATAATGGATGTCCCAGAATTCTATTTTTAAACAATCAAGTAGTGTTTATATGGTTCATGTACACGTGTGCAAAACCTTTGTAGGCTTACAAACTAACCAAGATAGTTTGTTTGGAACTCTGCTGTCAGTAGTGCTTTGGAAATAAGTTAGATTTTAGCTCTCAGTTCAATAAAGCATGCCACCTCTGAGCACACTTTTCAAGGCTTTGGGGGTAGCTATTTTTTGTTACAATCTCTGACACAGAAAAGGAAAAGACTTGGATACCAAACCAAAGGAAAAGACTTGGATACCAAACCAGAATCACAACAAAGTTCTCAGTCATAGCAAGACGGCTGCAGCACACTGATTTTCCAACAAATCAACAGGCTCCTTTATTTTCCACCCAAGGTGGTATTGATAGTATGTTTCCCAAGGACATGTAAATTTTTTTAATGTTTACAAAAATGTTTAATTATGGAAAATCTCAAACAGGCACAAAAAGTAGAGAGAATAGTATAAT
This sequence comes from Lontra canadensis, assembly GCF_010015895.1. Classification (NCBI taxonomy): domain Eukaryota; kingdom Metazoa; phylum Chordata; class Mammalia; order Carnivora; family Mustelidae; genus Lontra; species Lontra canadensis. Next base: position 58,902,978 of record NW_022630996.1, on the reverse strand, counting down.
GAATCCACTATATACCCATGACTCAACAACTATCAACACTTTGCCAGCAATGTCTATGGGAATCTTTGGAAGAGGGTTATTATAGGAAACAGATACTTCTTGTAGTTTAACTAGAGTCTATTGGTTCTTTTGATTCAAGCTAAATTTTTAGTTTCTACCAAAATTAGTTAGCTCTAGAATACATCTATGAAACATAATATCTGAAATATACCAAAATATAAAATATACATCATTCTTTCTGTAAAGATCTATTTTCTCTATTTTAATCATATATCATCAATAATATCTCCTTGATCAAGCCTTTTTTTTTTTCTTCCTTAACGTTTTGTTTTGTTGGATCAAGGGATTTTAAACAAACTACCTCATGGGAAAGACTTCTAGGAAAGACAGAAGAGTAGGAGGATCCTAAGCTCACCTGGTTGCATGGGTACACCTAGATCAGTGTAAATAACCAAGAAAATGACCAAACACTGTCAGAACACACTTCCTACAACTAGATGTAAAGTAGAGACCACATCAAAGACTGTAGGAAGGGTAGGGACATGGTTGGGAGCCAAACTGACTTGTGGGACTGCCCATGGGAGGGAGGGATGCCTCAGGCATGGAGAGGGAAGAGGAGGAGACCCCACAGTAGGCATGAGGGATCCACGCTGGGAATTTGAATCCCCGTAAGATTTGGCTTTGAAAACCAGAGGAGCCTAACTCATGAGTTCTTACCATCAATAGGGCTTAGCACTTGGAACTTTAAAAATAAGCAGCCATGGCTCTCAAAGAGCCAAAGGACGTAGAAAACTAAGTCCCACCCTGAAAGACACCACCCAACAAGAAGCTCCACTGAGATACAATACAGAAGCAATCATTTGAAAAATGCTGGGGGTACACAAGATTTCTTTACTAATCTCAGAGCATGTGCTGGAGGAGCAGAGATCTTTGGGAGACTTCTGTAACGAAAGAATCAACAGGCAACATTTCCCTCCCCTACCTCCAGGCTACATACAAGGACACTGGGGAAACCAGTGCAGTGCAATACTCTCTACCTAGTTTATTAACAGCACACCCCCTCCATCTGGCCTTGGCCATTTTCTCAAGCTGCTGCAGCTCCCCTCCACAACAGGCCCCCAGATGGACCTTGATGGATGTGTGTCTCATTCTTCTATTCTCCTGTGAACCTGCCTCATCCAACATAACTTTGGCAGGAGTCCATTCAAAGTGGCATCACATTCCTGGCATTGTGCAAGCAGTCCCAAATGGGGCCAGGGCCACTACAAAGGGACTCCTCTCCTAGGGAGCAGGGATAATAACCACACACCCTAAGTCTAACTGCAGCCCCAGCAGTGGACTGGGGGAAGACATTTTGTCTACCAGTGAAAGCCTCTCAGGGGACAAAACAGGAGCATACCCTGCAGTTTGGTGCTACCATAGCTCTGGAAATGCCTTGTCCGAATCATTCAAGCCAAGGTGGCCCAAGATAGACCCGCTAACACCATAGGACCAAACACTGCCTATAGCAGGCAAAGAGCCATGGTAGATGACTGGACTGAAGGACAAAGTGGCTCAGTCATAATAGTAAGGCACATGCAACACACGTAAGAGACACCCGTGAAGTGCCAGATTCTGGTGACCAGGAGACATTGCATTGCAGGACACAGGACCTCTTCTTCACAAGACTACTACTTGTAAGAGCAAGAGATGTAGCTAACTTCTCCACTACATAGAAACAGACACAGAGAGTTAGACAAAACAAGGAGACAGAGGAATATATCCCAAACAGAATAGGACACAGCAAAGAGAGCTAAATCACAGCAAGAGAGCTAAATAAAACAGACATCAGTAATATGTCTGATAAAGAATTTAAATAATTTAAAGTAATGGTATTAAAGATACTCACTGAACTTGAGAAAAGAAGTGGAGGACATCAGTGAGACCCTTAAGAAGTAAAAAAATGTCATGCTGAAGATAAACTCAATAAAATTAAAAATACAATAGAGGGAATAAATAGTATGCTACAGGAAGCAGAGGAATGTATCAGTGACCTGGAGGATAGAGTAACAGGACTAAATCAAGCTGAACAGGTGATTGACAAACATACTACATAATTAGAATAGACTGAGAGAACTCAGCAACACCATCAAGTGTCATAACATTAACACAAAGAGAACCCAAAACAAATTAAATGAAGGAAATAATGAAGATTAGAGCAGAAATAAACAAAATAGAAATTCAAAAGACCATACATCAATGAAGCCAGGAGCTGGTTCTCTGGAAAGATCAAAATTGATAAACTTTTAGCTAGACTCATCAAAAAACAAAAAAAATCCACAAACACCCCCTGCAAAACAATAATGACAATAGAAGAGGACTCAAATGAAAGGAGAGAAAAATAACTGACACTACAGAGATATAAAGGAATATGAGATTATGGAAAATTATATGTCAACAAATTAGACCACCTAGGAGAAATAAATTCCTAGAAACCTATAACCTCCCAAAACAGAATTAGTAAGAAACAGAAAATTTTAACAGATTACCAGCAAGAAATTGAATCAATAATCGTAAAAATCCCAATAAACAAAAGTCCAAGGCAGGACATCTTCACAGGTGAATTCTACCAAACATTTAAAGAAGAATTAACATCTATTCTCAAACAATTCCAAAAAAAAAAAAGAAGAGGAAGGAGAATTTAATTCATTATATGAAGCCTGCATTATCCTGATACCAAAACCAGAAAAAGACACCACAGAGGAGGAGAACTAGAGGCCAAGATCTCTGATGAACACAGATGTAAAAATTCTCAAAATATTAGCAAACTGAATCCAGCAATACATTAAAAAAATAATAATTTACCGAAATCGAGTGGGATTTATCCCTGGGATACAAGGATGGTTCAATGTTTGCAAGTCAATCTATAAGTGTGATACATCAATAAGGGGAAAAATAAAAACCATATGATCATTTCAATAGATACAGAAAAACCATTTGACAAAGTACGACATCCATTCATGATTGAAAAAAAAAAAACCCAACATAATAAAGGCCATATATGAAAAACCCACAGCTAACACCATACTCAATGGTAAAAAAAAAAAAAAAATAGAACATTTCTGCTAAGGTCAGGAACAAGACAGGGATGTCCACTGTCACTGCTTCTATTCAACATAGTACTGGAAGGCCTAGCCACAGCCATCAGACAAGAGAAAGGAGTAAAAGGCATCCAAATTGGTAAGGAAGAAGTAAAATTTTCACTATATGCAGATGACAGGACATTACATATAGAAAACTCAGAAGAGTCCACCAAAAAACTACCAGAACTGATAAATGAATTCATTAAAATCACAGGATACAAAAATCAATGCACAGAAACCTATTGCATTGTTATATACTAATAATGAAGCAAAAGAAAGAAATTAAGGAAGCAATTCCATTTATAATTGCACCAAAAATAATATACCTAGGAATAAATTTAACCAAAGAGGTGAAAGACCCGTACTCTGAAAACTATAAGATCCTGATGAAAGATATTGAAGACAATACGAACAATGGGAAGAGATCCCGTCCTCATAGATTGAAAAAATATTGTTAAAATGTTCATACTACCCAAGCAATCTACATACCTAGTGCGGTTCCCACTAGATACCAACAATGTTTCTCATAGAACTCAAAAAGACAATCCAAAAATTTGTATGGAACCAGAGAAGACCTCAAATAGCCAAAGAAATCCTTAAAAGGAAAAACAAACCTAGATTTATCACGATTCCAGATTTCAAGTCCTACTATAAAGCTGTGGTAATCAAAACAGTACGGTACTGGCACAAAAAGAGGCACATCGATCAATGGAAAAGAAAAGAAAGCCCATAAATAAACCTGTATTTATAAGGTCAATTAATTTTTGACAAAGGAAGAAGGAACATACAATGAGAAAAGCCTCTTCAACAAACTGTGTTGCAAGAACTGGACAGCAGAAGAATGAAGCTGGATTTACACCGTATACAAGAATGAACTCAAAATAGATTCAGGACCTAAATGGGAGATCTGAAACTATAAAATTACAGAAGAGAGCACAGGCAGTAATTTCTTTGACATCAGCCATCGCAACTCTTTTCTAGAGAGGTCTCCTGAGGCAAGGGAAACAAAAGCAAAAATAAACATTGGGACCACATCAAAATAAAAAGCTTCTGCAGAGCAAGGGGGAAAATCAACAAAACTAAAGACCATCTACTGAATGGGAGAAGATATTTGCTAATGACAATTCCAATGAAGGGTTAGTATCTAAAATACATAAAGAACTGATACAATTCTACACCAAAACGTAATATAGTTAAAAATGACAGAAGCCAAAATACGGAAGCAGTGCAAGTGTCCACTGATGAATGGGTAAAGAGGTGGAATATATGTACAATGGAATATTACTCAGCTGCAAAAAATGAAATCTTACCATTTTCAATGACACAGATGGAGCCAGAGAGTATAATGCTAAAGTCAGGTAAAGACAAGTATCAAATGATTTCATTCCTATGTGGAATTTAAGAAACAAAAGCAAAGGGAAAAAACAAAAGACATGAAGCAAGAAACAGATTCTTAATTATAGAGAACTGACGGTTACTAGATAGAGATAGCAACAGGCAGTGCTGATGGCGTAACTATGTATGTATTTAATGCCACTGAACTATACACTTAAAAATGGGTAAAATAGTAAATTTCTTATATAGATCTTGCCACAATAAAAAGCTAGTTTTTCTAATAATAAATCAAGTTTTGACTTTAAAATGTATGAACTTCAGACTCAGCAATTCCACTTTGAAGAATTTAGCCTGAAGAAATAGAGTGTTAAATAATCAAAGAAACAAAGGGTGTTTTTGATGTGACATAATGGTGACAATGAAATTTCTAGGGATTATTATACAAACTATAGTTTATATTTTCAGCAGACTTTTGTACAGCCATTAGAATAGTAATCTTAAATGGCATAGCAAAAAATCAGGGTATTTTGTTAGGGGAAAATTTAGGTGAAAAAGAAAGAACACATATACTGTGTTGCCCCTAAAATTAGCCCTTCTATTCTTCAACATAAGAAATTTAAAAGTAATTTTAAAAATTTCCAACACACACATTAAAAACTGAGTAGTTCATCAAGGTGTGATCTGGGGTTATCTTTGGAATGAGATTAATGACCTTTTCCCCCCTCTAAATTTTCTACTGTGATCATCTGGTACCTCAGGAAAGAAGTGAAAATATATTTTAACAACTTCTCTGTTAGACTTAATTTCCCATTTTCAAGCCTAAGCAGGACTACAATCAATGTATAGACTAACAGGTGCTCCCCTCAGAGAACAAGACTCCAGCTCCAAGCTCAGCCTCCACTTCCCCTACCCCAGTTCCCCCCTGTTGGAAATTTTCATGTTATTACTGTCCTTGTTTATCTCTTTCACCAAACTGTGAGCTCCTCCGAAAGCAGGGAATAAATTGCAGGAATCCTCCTGTTCCTTCTAGGTACCCCAACATTGGACTTGGTACACGGGGTAGGCAATTAATAAGTGATTGCCAAATAAATATAGTACATGTGCCTTCCCTAAAAAGGCTCAGGCTAGAAGAAGGAAATTGGTGTACGTTTTCTCCTAAGACATTTTTTCCCCTGGCCTTCCACATACCAATCTGTTTACCAAGTTGTAAAGAGTAGGAAAGGGAAGGAAGGTGAGCACCTAGATAGCAAATCATCAAAACTTTAGTTTAGGAACTTGATAAGGGGTGAACAGAGGAGGGAGCAGAGGGGAGAATGTGTATACAGATTGTGTTTTGAGAACAATAGCACCCACCTGTCAGTATCTGATGCTTGCTCAAATGTTCTTGCTCTTACCATTTAGATTATCAGTGCTCAGGATGCCTGGGTGGCTCAGTGGGTTAAAGCCTCTGCCTTCCGCTCAGGTCATGATCCCAGCATCCTGGGATCAAGCCCAGTGTCGGGCTCTCTGCTCAGCGGGGAGCCTGCTTCCTCCCTCTCTCTCTGCCTGCCTCTCTGCCTACCTGTGATCTCTGTCAAATAAATAAATAAAATCTTAGATTATCAGCGGCATTAGGAGAGTTTAATTGGTACATCAGTGTGTAAAGGACACACAGTTATTTTGCTTCTGCATAGTGGTAAAAATCCAAGCAATTTACGACACCATTAAGTAAAGTAGTAACATTGACTGACCTCAGTGCACCAAGCACTGCTCTCAGCACTCTAAAGTAGGACCACTTTTAATTCCTACAATGACTCTGAGTACTATTATCTTCATCTTACAGTTGAAAAAAGACACCAAGAGTGGAGGTCACTTTTCCAGATCATGAACAGCTCATCAACAAGAGAGCCAGATTTTAAACCCAGAGAATCTGTCCCTAGAGCCCAAGTTTTTAAATTACTAAGCTTCTCTGTGAGAGATGATCCACCATTGTCAATGGCAGATTCAGGAGGGCTACACAGGCAATACTGCCAAATTTTACAGACCTAGCTGCCTTCTACTGGTCTCTTCCAACTGTAGTCAGACTCTTAAGTATGTCCTGGACATAATAGTTTGAAGTTATGTTCAAAATGGACTTCCAGGACATGAAAACTCTGTAGCTGATTTATAATGCTTCTTGTTGAGTTCACTTGCCTTGACCAGAACTCTTGGCACCATCTGGAACCTTTAGAGATTTTTCTTCTCAAATATATCCTACTAGGAGTACACAAGGCTCAAATTTCCAGTTTATTGGCATCATTTCAGGTCAATGTGGACATGAAAAGAGTAGAGGGGAGTAAGCAGGCCAGTATGTTTGGTTGAGCCAAGAAAACTTTCCTGTCAAGTGGGATCAATGGACTAATCCAAATTCATCTGTCCCCTCTCAAAACTTTGCTCTGATAGGGTTGGTTTATAAAGATGGATTCCCAAAAGATGTACAGATACGCCACATAGAAGCGGAGTATAAACAAATACGAAGTAATGAATATTTCAACACATGCTCAACTGCATTAATAATCAAGAAATGGGGAGGCAAACAATAGGATGTTTTATAATTATGACTGCTGACATTTAATAAGATTGATGTACATACTCTCAAATATTGCTATTGAGACTTACATTGTCATAAACTCTTTGGAGAATAATTTTGCAATGCCAGTCAAAATTTAAAATGTTAAGTCAGGGGTGCCTGGGTGGCTCAGTGAGTTAAAGCATCTGCCTTCAGCTCAGGTCATGATCCCAGGGTCCTGGAATCGAGCCCCACATCAGGCTCTCTGCTCAGCGGGGGCCCTGCTTTTCCCCTCTTTCTCTGCCTCTCTCTCTGCCTACTTGTGATCTCTGTCAAATAAATAAATAAAATCTTAAAAAAAATAATAAAATGTTAAGTCACTTTGACCTGGCAATTTTATCTCCAGAAATTTATTCTGGAACACTGAAAAGAAATTTAAAAAATAAAGCAATTTAAAAAAAAAAGAAATAAAAACATACATAAGTTTTGAAGACTTGAAAAAAAAAGAAAATTCTTCCTAAAACAAAAAGCTCAAGTAAGTAATAGATGTTCTTTCAGGCATACACACACAAAGATTTGTTATTACATGAAATTTATAATAGTTAAAAATTATAAACCATTTAACTGGCCTTCCATAGAAACATTATATAAATAAGCCATTATTTATTCAAATATAATGTTGCCTTCAGAAGATAAGGCGATTGACATATAGACAGAATGATGCACAAGACATGTACTGTCATGAAATAAGTTTTTTTTTTCATGTTCAACTATTTTATTTTAATCCAGTGGCTCTTTTTTAAAATTTTTATTAACATATGATGTATTATTTGCCCCAGGGATACAGGTCTGTGAATCATCAGGCTTACACACTTCACACACACCCTCCCCAATGTCCATAACTCAACCACCTTCTCCATACACCACACCCCCTAGCAACCCTCATTTTGTATCTTTTTTTTTTTTTAAGACTTTATTTATTTATTTGACAGAGAGAGAGATCACAAGAGGCAGAGAGGCAGGCAAAGAGAGGAGGGGAAGCAGGATCCCTGCTGAGCAGAGAGCCCGAAGCGGGGCTTGATCCCAGGACCCTAAGATCATGACCTGAGTGGAAGGCAGAGGCTTAACCCACTGAGCCACCCAGGAAGGCAGAGGCTTAACCCACTGAGCCACCCAGGTGCCCCTCAGTTTGTATCTTTCACAACATTGTTCATGTAACATATCTATATAAATATCATGTGAAGGGTTGAAACAAAATTCTAAGTTTTGTGGATTAAAAATAACAATATTAGCAATTTTATAAAATTGCCACGGTTAGGTTTAGCAAGATTTTTGAATAGGTTTTTTTTTGCATTCCAGAAATGGCTATTTTATGGGCTTTTTTCATTTTTATTTTATTAAGTTATTTATTAAATTATTTTATTAAGAGGATTTTAATGGGTCTTGCTTTATGCACTCAACAATAAGTGTTTCTTGAAATCCTGCTACTTGCTAAGCACAATTCTAGACTCTGAAGGTTCAGCAGTGGGAGAAAAAAGGGGCAGGAAGAATTCCTTCCTTCATAGAGACTACTTTAAAAAGGCAAAACAAACATGCTGTTAGGACCCTGGGTATAATCTGGAAGTAGAAAATTGACAGAAGTGAGAACCCTGTGTATAATAATGTAAGAAGGTATACATGGGCAAAAGTATTTGTGGATCATGTTGCTTGTTTCCTTTTTAATAAGTATGGCAGAGTTTGCTATACTACTTCCTTCCCCACAACCCTCCGCCAAAACACAGACTACAATTCTTGGGCTCCCTTACCATTTAGAGTTAGATTGGGGATGTGTGGCCAGTAGGGGCCAATGAAATGTGACAGAATGCAAAAGCAGTCCCTCTGGGCAAAGGCAGGGTAAGAGCCTGAGTGTCTCTCTGCTGTCTCTGTCCTCCCTGTCACGGACAGTTTGGCAGGCATGTGTTCTGAGGATATAGCTATAAGGTGAAGAAAGGCTGCCAAACGTTGATCTGGGAAACAACTACTAGGTGGAGGAGGAAGGGTTCTGCCAATTATCGCAATGTAGTAAAATTTAAACTTTACTGTTCTTAAGATTATTTGACCCTGGAACACTGAGACCGGGAGGGGGAGAAGAGGAATCAAGAACGCAACACTGGGAGATGACCCTGTTACAAAATTCACATCTTCTCAGACTCTGGGAGAAACTACATTTAGAATAGATTTATTTTGTTTTGTTCTGTTTTCAGAGAGAGGATGCATATGAAGGGGGTGAGGGAGAGAGTATCTTAAGCAGACTCTGCACGGAGCTGGGAGCCCGGCACGAGGCTCTTTCTTGTGACCCTGAGATCACGACCTGAGCAACACCAAGAGTCCCGCACTTAACTGTGCCACCCAGATATCCCTAGAATAGAGTTTTAAGGGTCTTTTCTTCCTATAATGTAATCTCTGAACTGCCCCAAAACTTTCTAAAGCTCTGTCACATAGGACACCCTTGTGACACTTGTAGAATGGGGAATTAGAGGCTAGAATTGGGCAGAGAAGCGTGCTCTTCCCTGCCCTACTCCTAACATCACAATGGCAATAACCACCTCAGGCAAAGAGAAGTGTAGGTCCTCAGTCCCAGACGGTGCCTGCGAGGCCTGCGAATGGAGGGCCAGGACCAACTGCAGTATAAATTTTCAGAGCTGGTGCAAGTAGAAAAATAGGGCTCAGTGAGGACCGGAAAAGAACCTTTAGAGAAGCGCCAAGAGGAGACCAACACCCACCATTAAGCGGATAGCCAGGTAGTTAGAGAGTTTAGGTTGTCAGGAAAGATCCACGCCAGTTTGAGAAACGAGATTATGCAGCAAGATGAATTTAGTGTTTTTGCTTTTTCTACTTCCATAATTTTTAACAACGAGAATGAAGAAATTCATCAAGTTTTATTAAGTATAAATAGGAGAATAGTGAGGCATGTACGATGCAAATTACTAAGTAGTTAAGTAGATTAGCCGTTAACTTGGAATGAACCTGCAATTAAGATTTGCCACCATAAATTTGTCAATCAATCACACTATATCCTTTGCACATAGTATGAATGCACTGCAGAGTTTAATTTGGAAAACTAGGAGTAATTTCAGAGATGATTGCAGGTTGCTCCAATTTTATAAGCTGTCACTTGCCATTGTTGAAGGGGCAGGTTTCTGATTCAACATTTTGAGAGCTCTGGGGTAAAATGTACTTTTAAAGTGCTTATTAAAATATTGAAGTTGGGATATTACTGGACCAAGACAATTTATATTCTTTAGGATGCTTTACTTAAAATATTCTCAAAGACTCCTTAATGTACTTATATTGGGTTATCCAGCATCTATCCTTTGCTTTGTAGCTTAGCCTAGTGTCTGGTAGAGACTGTTGCCTAGCGACTGAGCGCTGGAATGAACACCAGACTGAGACTAGAGAGACCTGTGTTTGGACTCTGAATCCGGACCCACCACTCAAGTCATTTCACCTTTACTTACAATCCCATACCTGTGAAATGGCAGGTGAGGAGATGGTTACTGAATGGTTTTTGAAGATTTCTTCTGACTCGGTTTTACAATTCTGTGAGCCAGGGAAACATTATGTAGTATAGAGATAAGCTGGGTAAGACTCACAGGACAAAAAGACTACATGGTTACTTTTTTTTTTTTTTTTAAACGATTACCCTTTTTATCAGTCAAGATTTTCAGTTGTTAACAACACAATTCACACTGGCTGGCTTATGCGCAACAGAATTTATTGAAGGATGTTAGGTACCTCAGTGTACTTAAGAGAGCCTGAAGAACAGGTATAGATATCATTTGACAAGGAAACACACAGCCAGAAGGAACATCCAACTATATATATATATTGTAGGATATATATATATTTATCTCTATACATATCTATATCTATTTCTGTAGATATCTAGATATCTAGATATATTTATTTATATATCTACATATCTATATCTAGGAACATCCAACTATATATATATATAGTAGGATATATATATATGTTTATCTCTATACATATCTATATCCATTTCTGTAGATATCTAGATCTCTGTAGATCTATAGATCTATCTCTATAGATCTATATCTCTATCTTTCTATCTATTATAGGATAATTACAGTAAAACCCCATTCCTAATAGTACCTGCCACTACATGCTAACCATGCCTGGTGCTGGACGCCACGATCCCCAGAACAGATGCCTCCACACTTGCCAAATGATAGATCTCTCTGGGCTCAGGCACCTCCTGATGTGCCTCTTCTGCATCCAAGCCTCCTGCCGGTCCCTCTAATTACAGGAACTTAGCGTGCAGATTTATTTTTTTATTTAAATTCAATTAATGAACTTACGATACATCATTAGTTTCAGATGTAGTGTTCAATCATTTATCAGTAGCGTAAAACACTCAATACCCTCCTTAATGCTTGTCACCTGATTACCCCTCTGCCCACCCACACCCTCTCCAGCAACCCTCTATTTGTTGCCTACGGTATAGGGCACACGATGAGAGATCCTGGGGAAGTTTTACTTTTAATGTTTCCTTGGAAAGACAGGTAACAGTTTCTCCTAATTAATCTAAGGAAGTTAGTACTCTCCATTGACACTCAGAATTCTAAAATATCAAGGAAGTCGCCCAAAGTTACATGGCTAGAAGTGCAAGAAGAACTGGAACTTGAACCTAAAGTTGTATCCAAGTACAGCACTCTTTCAACCTGTCTAGATTGTGGCACAGTTTGGATAACTAGCCTCATCGCGTGTGCGCGCAGGCACACGCACACACCCTAGGTGTTCATTTGCATACAGCTTATTTTTCTTTCTCTTGACCTCTGTTTTGGTTCCCAGCTTAAGTCCTGAGGCAGGAAACATAGGTTTTGGGGATGTGCACACATTAATTGTCATATTTGTTGATACTAAAATTGGCAATATCCTTGCTCTAATGGAACTTAATGAGGACATAATTATATAACAAAAATCACAATGAATCCACACCCATTTATGGTCTGGACTACACACTCAGCCTAGCTTCTGAAATAGTGAATGCATCACATCTTGGGCAGCCTAGAATCAAAGCCCGTTCTTCCTGGAAGTGAAGCTATTAAGTAGCTATAATTCAAATATTGCTCCTTATTAAAAAATTATGGTATATTCTTAGCACATTTAATGAATGAGATTTGTATTTTAGGTACCAGCAATGCACAGTTGCTAATTCATTCATTTTAATATGTAGTAATGAATAACACATTTTTGCAATCCAAGTTACAGAAGAGTAAAGAAAATAAGAATGAAAACAATGAAATTGACTAGGGTTAAGGATGTTTTTAACCTTTTCAGAAAGGAGAATACTAATGTTAAGTGAGTCTTTTAAGCACTCTTAAAGATAGAATCTTTCAAGAAAAAATAAGTGAGACCCATGTAAAGGTACTTCTAAGCTGCTACTCAGGGCAAGTCAATGGAACAAAGATAGATGGCCTTATAGTCATGTGTTTGGCAGCACTCTCTCAAATACCTTTTCTAGTATTTTCAGAAAATTCAACCCAGTTTATGACGTGAGGTAAGGAGTCGGTCTGTATGGGTGTGGTCAGAAACCCCAGATCGCTAAATTACAGCTAATTATACCCTGTGAAACAGCTTCCCTCCCTGAAGAGGAAGACGACAATTTAGGTCCTCATGATCTGGAATTTGCTTTGTGGATTTCAGGCACGCCAGAGATTGTTTCAAGGTTTTAAGTGAAGAAGACTTTAATAGAGGAGAAAGGCCTTTAGCCATATAACCATTAAGCTAAAGCTGGAAAGATCTCCTTGAATATAGGTATTTGTCTTCAACTTTTATATATAGTAGCAGATGAATATGCGCACCAAATTCCACTTTTCCTTCCTCATCATTTGCTTGTCATAGGGCTTGGCACTCAGTGGATACATATTCATATCCAAATCCTGGGGTAGAAGCACTAGGGCACCATTTCTTTAGTTACAGAATGCCAAGTTTTCTTTCAGACTATGGAAGGAATTCTCAAACTTGTGTACACCTCGTGGAAACAGACTACTGGGCCCTACACCGAGTTTCTGATTAGGCAGCTCTGGGGTGTGGCCTGAGGATTCGCATGTCTAACAAGTTCCCAATTGATGTTGACAGCCTGGCCTGGATAGCACATTTAAGAACCATGAGATTTTAGTGTTGCTTTAAAGTAAATGTTCCTTTGCAATTATATCACTTGAGTTTTCCTAGGAAGTGAGCATTTCTTCATATACAGAACACTTAATAATAACAATGACAACTTATTGAGTTACATACAGCACAGATTCTGAATTATGGATAGTCAATCAGTTTATAGCTTAATTCAGACCAATGTCTTACTCTATATAGCCCAGAACCTGCAAAGGTTCTTATTGACCAAGGGGAAGTCACCAAGAAGAAAATAATGCAGAAGGAACTCTGGAGTTAGAAAAGCTGTTTGCAAGTTCCAATTCTACTTATGAACTTCATCTATTCTGGGCAAATGACCTGTACCACATCCTCTGTGAAAGTTTTGTTTCCTTATTACCAAACTGGGGTATGCCATCTGTCCTGAAGATCATATCCCAAGACTGTTAGAAAATTCTGAAGACATAGGAGAGCCTTTGGTTTTTCTTTTCCCCAGCTCCATCCAGTGTTCCTTGTGCTCTTAGAACAGTTGCCCTCGACATTCAGAATTGTAAGTGTCCCCAGGAGGCAATGAGCACTTTTGGAATCTTTGTTCTAAGGATTCTCCTTCCTCAAGTTCATAGGTGTTTTCTGTTGCCTAGTGTCCCAATAACCAAATGAGAGGAGCACCAGAACTGCGCATAGCCCACATAGCAAACAGGGAAAAGCTAGAAGGCGAAGTCTTTAATGATTAGACCATAGTAACAAGAAAAACATTAGAAAAGCACCGAGGCAAAACGGGAAGAAGAATCAGGAGAAAAGAAAACAAATAGCATCAGACCAGCTGTTATTCATCATAAGATTCTGGAAGAAAACTGAGGGAACAAAGAACAAAACAAACTGGTAGAGTTCCTTGAAATGGATTCTCAGATCATCTTATCCAAACCCTGTATCCTCCTTTGAGAACCCTTCTAACACTGTCCCTAACTCATAAATGAAGAAAATCAGTTTATAAAGGTTTATGTCAAGATGACACAGCAAGTAGCAGAAAAGACCCCTATCTGGAGACTCTACATCCTATGTTTTCCCATGATGCCACACTGCCACAATGTTGTAGGAGGACAGGCCTTTCCTCTGGGACCACTGCCATGCATCTTGTTTTATGACATAAACCAAAACAGGGGGCAGGTGAGGCACACGTGTTCCTGCACATAAAAGGGACCCAGAACTTTCTCACCAAGACACAGTGTGGATACTGGATGGCAACTAAGTGTTCATGGAATCAACAAACCCGATTCCATAAAACTCTTGGGTTCTAATTGGGTTTCATCCAGGTCATGGCTGCTCTTTCTCTTCGGCTGAATTTCTCATCCTGGGTCTACTGGCTTTTTATTCTCTGCTGGTGAGAGGTAGGCTGGGTGAGGGGTAGGATTGTTGCCCTCATAATCCCACCTTGCCTTCTTTTAAGTTGTCTCCTCCAAGGGATGCTTGGGTACTAGTGCTATCATTTGACCCAAGCCATTTAACCTCTCTGAAATCTAGTTGCCTTAGCTCTAAAAGGACAGTGGAATAGAGGACTTCCAAGGACACTTTAGACTTGATTTCTGAAGACTGAGGAGCCTAACTGGAACAATCTGTGGAACATTTTATGTCCCATCACTTATATTTGGGGTTCCATTAAACGAAAGCACTCATGTGAGAATCATTTGGTCTCATTTCCTGATTAATGACCACTACCCCTCTTTTTGACTGAATTCTAACAAAAGCTAAATTTTGTCGAGTATTCACTATGTGCCAGTTACATAACCTCCACTAAATTTATATGGTGCTCATCACTGTTCTATAGGACTTGTGCTTGTCATGCTTATTTTATTGGTAAGGAAGAAAGAATGAAAATCTGTTAAATAACTTTCTGAGGGCCAGAGGTAGTAAGTAATGAGGGCAGGATTAGAAGCCAGGAAGTGTGGTTACAGAGCCTGTGCTCTGAAATCGCTGTCCTTTTTCCCTCAGAATGGTTCAACCTCATTATTAGATGCCTGTTCAGAGTTTCAAAGTTAAGAACAGTAGCTAACTCTAGCCTTCTTATTTTAAAAACAGCACACTGAATGATCCCAAATTCACTTATGTTATAGTGTCCCTCATACAGCATCTCAGAGTGATATGCAATTCAATTTAGATCCTGAACACTAGTAGAGAACTTCTTTTTGTAAAGGTATATGCGGGAGAGAAGCTAGGGCCTATGGGGCATCAGGTTGTAGTGAATAAAATTCCCTTTCACATCCAGAGCCACTCTTTGTCCCAGGAAAGGAAGAAATGTGCAGCATTTCCGCTATCATCAGTCGCTTTGACAGCCTTCCTAGAAATATTTCAGATTGAGTTCAGTTGGTCATTTCCTCCTTAACCTCCCTTCCCAGCTGCAGTAGTGTTCCTTCAGACAGCCAGACGCTACCCGTCAGTGATCTTCCAGCTGCTTCACCAATTACGAGGCTTCAGAACGAGAAAAATAAAACCCTTCTGAAGAAAGATAGTCAAGAAATAGCTGGTCAAACTGGGACTGTTTCCTCTGCTCCTGGTAAGAGAACCCAGGGACTGTCTGCTTTTCCCAGAGAGAAGTAAAGAATGCTGGGTTTATGTTTGAGAAGGTCTGAAAAAGGATTAGTTGTGTATTCCACATACATTCTTGGCTATGAATGCTTTTTAAGATGCCATTGACAGTCTGGAGGGAGTCTTAGATTAGCTCAGGTTTTCAGTCTTCTCCCAAGTAATTACTTCCCACGTAGTAGAAAAAAGTTTCAAGATCAAATGCTTCAAGTATCTGTGAAGAGAATCTAATGAGCACAGATAGACTAAAGAGTATATTGAGCTACCAGGAATACTTTAACCCTGGAGAAGCTGGACCCACGAGAAAACCCATCACATAAACTGCTATCTTGTCCCCCAGGATTGTGATTTGTCAAAGGTTAGAGGTCTCTGAGAGCAGGAGCTCATTTTGTAAACAATTTTGTCCTCTTTCTGTTTCCACTTCCAGTGTTAGGGCTGGATTAGAACACCACAAGATACCCCTCTACCTAAAACATAAGATCAACAGTAGCAGAAAGATATTCATGGAACCATGTCTGAACAGAGATAAAACAGGGGTGCTCTTCCCATTTTTCATCCTGTTTTCAAGTCATCAGACCCGTGTTTCTTCTTTTATTACATATTCTTCTGCTCAGATTGGGAAGGACAGGAAAGAAATCAGAAGCACATTGATTTGGCCAAAAGAGCACCCCCCCCCACACACACACACCATTCTGACTTCTTCTGGTAACACTTATCAAATTACTAATTATACAATTAAGACTGAAAAGCATACAATTTTTCCCCTTGGGGAGAGCTGATGTTCCAAAAACAGATTAATTCTTCATAGGTGAGTGGGATAAAGACAATGAAAGTATTTCAAGTAGGGAAGAGGAAATTACTCTATGTTGACATCAAATAATATTCAATAATTGTAACCAGACAGCAGTAAGCAAAAGAGCAGTTCAGATAAAAGAGCAGTTGGAGGTAAGTACATGAGCAGTAACGACCTCTTGAGGTGTTCCTAGGTGATCTGGATCTCTAGGCCCTCCCTGGAGACGCTGATTAAGAAGGTCGGAACATGGGGCACCTGGGTGGCTCAGGTCATGATCTCAGGGTCCTGGGATTGAGCCCCACATCGGGCTGTCTGCTCAGTGGGGAGCTTGCTTCCTCCTCTCTCTCTCTCTACCTGCCTCTCTGCCTACTTGTGATTTCTTTTTGTGACAAATAGATAAATAAAATCTTTAAAAAAAAAAAAAAAGAAAGAAGGTTGGAACATCTGATTTAAAAATAGAAAAAACCCAACCTCCTGAGGAGTGTGATTCACACTTCTATTGGTCAACTACCACTTTAAGTCCCTGGAGTAGGACAATTCTTAGTCTGAAAGGTAATTAAGGTAGTAACTGGTTCTCAGCCTCTCACACAGCCTGAGAAGTAGCCCACAGACCAGCACTAGCTGTCGAGATCTAGATTGAAAGGGCATTCAAACTGTTACATACACTTTCTCTTCGTTTTCATACCACACACTGGCTACATTTACTTGGAAGTGTCCTGTCATTTCAAAAAAGGAGAATGGGTCATGGTCTCCAAATGGTTTCTCTTTATATTACCTATATGTATATTACCTAGTGAATAGCCCTACCTTTCCACTTGTCACTCAAGTCTTTTTGGACTAAACTCCTAATCCTCTGCCTTACCACTAAGTCCCATTGCTTGTAACTCCATAGGGCTCATGTGTAGCTTTAGTCCCAAAAGCTGTGCCCTTGTTCAAGTTCTTATGGTTTGCTGTCTGGATTAACACAGTCATCTCCTCAATGGATCTTCCTACCTCTTGGTTTACTTCCCTCTAGTCCATTCTCCATAAATTTCTTCATTCCATTTTCCCTGATTAGAATGCTCTTATAACTCCTCATTGTCTCCAGAGTCAAACCCAATCTTAGCACACAAAAGTTAATTTGGTCTCAAGTGTTTAAAAAAAAAAACAACCAAAAAACAGGTATCAAGGAGAAAGGTGAGCTAGATTAGATTTTGGCACACTGGACTACCCTAGCTACCAATGTTTATTGCTCTATCAGGACTGATACATCTTCCAAAGCTGAATTTTTACGCTGTTGCCAATTTTTTCTTGTTAAAAATGAACACAATGCTATACCTCTTCTCATGCCTGTGGATTGAGCTCAGTCTGATGTTGGTGATTTTATACTGTTTTAGACCCTGACTTCATCTGAATATAGCTGGTGTCCAGAATTTTCACAGCCTTTTAAACTACATTAAACTGTTGAACCTTGAAAAACACGGGGCTGAAGGCACTAATCACTACACTGCTAAAAATCTGGGTCTATCTTTAGACTCCCCCAAAACTTAATAGCCTAAATGTTGACTGCAAGCCTTTGTGATAACAATTAACACATATTTTGCATTTTGTACAATATACTGCACTCTTATAAAAACATAAATGGAAGAAAGTGTTAAGAAAATCATAAGGAACAGAAAATACATTCACAGTATTACACTGATAAGAAAAAAAAATCACATATAAGTGAACCAGCATAGTTCAAACCCATGTTGTTCAAGGGTGAACTACTAATAAATATTGCTAAGACCCAGATCTAAACTTGCTGGCCAAAGACAAAAAGGTTAGTGAAACTTCGCCATCCTATTTTTCTTGTTCAGAAGCTGTTTTCTCCCCATTACATGATAAAATTCACCTTGATTACAAAACCATTACCTTTGGTAGAGTCCTTTTTATCTCTTTCTTATTCAACAGGTCCCTGTAGTAGGGAGGTAATAAACAGTCTCTTCCAAGAGAAATGCAGATCTCTTCCAATAAGAGATGAACCAGAAGTGTCCATTAGAAACTTAAGACAGTAGGGTCAACAGACTACTTGGGAAGCAAGCTGGAAGAAGAATCTGGAGACCATGCTCGTGTAGGTGAGCGTGAATTCCCCTATTTAATTCCCATTAGTAAAGCTTGCAGGGCAAGTCAAAATTTACCTTTCCATGCCAAGCCTCTCAAACAAGCTCCAAACTTAATGTCTTTGCAGTGAACATAGGTATATTGATTCTGTCCATTTTCCAGGATTACCGCCCTTCTACCATCCAAACGTGGTTTTATAGATCATGGACCTAAAAACTTCTGGAATTGTTATAGTCTTAATCTTTTTTGATCATGGGTCCCGTTGAAAAATCTGAAGAAATCTAGGATTTTCTCTAAAATATACATGCAAACAAAATTTTGTATAATTTGCCCATCAATTTCAGTATATCTGTAACTCTGACCTGCTAAACTGTCCTATGTAAAGACTCCTCTTACAGAATACCTTTACCCAATGACACCCTAGGAGAAAAACCTCTGAACAAAAAGCTAAGTTTTATTAATCTTCTTTACTTAGACCAACACCTAAATCAGTGAGTCACCATTGACTTTCATAAGTACCAGAACTTTGCAGGACCTATTTATGATGTTTCCAGAAACAAAGATCCTGATCTGTAGATTTTTTTTTTTTTTTGGTACAAAGTTTCTGGCTTAAGAGTTGTACTGCTATTTAGATGCCTTCCAGCACATGTTTCTAGATAGGAAACATGGTGTCTTTCATCAGATGGCTCCAGAGTTGAATGCCCATCATTCTTCCAATGAAGATATGGGGCGGGGTGAGGGGGTGGGGGTTCGGGGAGAGGCTGATAGACCTGGAAGAACATTTTCAAACTTTTGGTCCTTTGAGCTGGGGGGTTTGTAGCAGAGTCTGAATCTCAGTGGTAGAGGTTCAGAAAATTGCTTCCATCCATTTACCCAAAAGACGCCAGACCCTAAGAAATTAGACAGTCCAAACACAGACTAGTATATCACAGAATGCTAGAAATCTATCAGTCAAGCAGGTGAGAATGCTGTGTCCTCTTCCCACAAGATAACCAACTTAAGAAACCAAATGAAAACCAGGAAGTTGCATGAGAAACACAACAAAGGAGAGATGATGGGTGGGCCAGAATGCTCCTGTCTGCCTATGCTCTCTCCCCCACCAACGGAATATGACTGTGAGGGAGAAGCAAGCCAGGCAAACTTTTCACGTATGACAATTTTTAGGTTTTTTAATGTTTTCCCTATAAAGTACAAACACATAAAAGAACACTATTGATGACATACCCATCATCTCTTCACTCTAATGCACCATTATTATTACTATTAATTACACCATTACAATTTGATATGTATCTTTTTTTCTTATATATACTTGTATCCCAGATAGATATCAGCTCTATTTTCATCATCATCTCTAAACTCCCAATAAATCAAGAATCTACTGGCCTACCCAGATTAAAACATGTTAATAGGATCGTTGATACAGTTGACAGAGGGGGTGGAATAGAACTGCTTTTAAACTCCATATTCTTGCTATAAAGTCAAACTAGATTCTGGTCAAGCCTCTGGTTCTAAATCAGTTTGCATGAAATATAGATGTAAACATGTTCAATACTAGGGAAGAAATCAGCAAATTGCAGCACATAAAAATTCTCTAAGACAGATGTCTCAGTCTCAACAAACAAATGGCAAATTAGAGAAGAAAAAAAGAAGAAACATAAATGAAAAGCAACTTAAGGGGTATATCAACCAAGTGCAATGTACAGATCTTGTTTCAAATACATTAGGTTTTATGTAAGGCTCATTATCCACAAAGCAAAAAAAAAAAAAAAAATAGAGCAGAAGCACATAAGGTAAAGGGGAAACAAAGCATACCACAAAACGGGGGGGGTGTGTGGAAACGGTGACCAATTTACAGAGGTACGCAGAAACAGGGGGGAAGAAAACAACAAAAATGGAAATCCAAGACAAGCAGTAAGCAATTAAGATGGCATTAGTAATCTTCACATATCAATAACTCTAATGTAAATGGATAGAACTTACCAAAAGGCATAAAACGACTGAATGGCAAGATGAAAAACTGTGTGCTGCAAGAAGGTCCTAAAATGAAGGTGTCAGTTCATCAAGAATTGGTAACAGTCATAAATGTATACACATCCAACACTGGAGCACGTAAGCATATATTAGGCAAACGCTAACAGATCTGAAGGAAACCATGGACAACAGTAGGTGACATCAATACCTTATTTTCAGCAACAAATATATCATCCAGAAAAAAACAGTAAAAAAAACCAGTTGAACCATAGACTTCATTAGACCAAATGGATCAATAAGACATTTCCAGAGTAGCCCTTTAGAAGCTGAATATATGTTCATATCAGGTACACATGAACCATTCTCAAATATACTTTAAAGCATTCTCCTGAGCAATGTGGAGTCAAATGTAGTATATAGTATATGATTCCACTTATAAAATTCAAAGTCAAGATAGTGGTTACCTTTGGGTGGGATGGTCACTGGAGTAGGGTGGTATTTCTCAGGTGCTGGTCATATTCTGCTTTTTCATTGGTGTCCTAGTTACATAGAGACATTCATGAGGATTCATCAAGCCATAAACTTAAGATTTGAACATTCATTATACAGAAAAGTAGTATTGATGAGACCATATGAACATTGATATTAGGGATATTAAGGAATTGCTAGAGGTTTTCTTTGTTGATAATATTGGGGTGGTGTCAAGCAGTCTTGTATTTTAAAAACACATATGGAAATATTTATGTAAGGAATGTGATGCTTGAGATTTACTTTAAAAAGTGTGGGTGGAAGTGGGGAGAGTTTAGATTGGCTGTACGTTCATTGTTGAAGCCAGGTCATGGTTCCATGGGGGTACATCAATCTATTCTCTCATATGTATTTGAAAATTTTCTTACAAAAGTAATTGTAGAATCCCTTTGATCACCTCTCATTGTCCAATTCTCTCTCTCTGCACGGTCTCGGGGCCTTCATTGCTCACCGTATCCCCACTTTATGGACTAGACCACTTCACTACCTTTCTGCAATGCAGTTCACTTTACGCTCTTAATCTGAGCACCAACTCATCCTGCAGGCCCCTTTGAGGGCTCAGCCTCCAACAGTTTATAAAAACAATCAACAGGGATGGACCTTTTCCAGAAAGGAAAGTCCTATTCTAACTGCTAAGAAAAAAAAAATTTCCATATTATTTATCCATTCATTTATTTCTTTGTTCATTCTCCTCTTTCTCCCCCTCCTTCCCCAAATATGCTTGTATAGGTAGGATTTGTAAGATACTCTTGTCTTCCAACTGGAAAGGTTTTTTGAGAAGTACTGTTAATAGCATTGGAAACAAAGTTAAGTTTCCCACAGCGTGGACTTCTACTGACCACTCATCTAAACCATTTCAGGAAGATTCTTCACAAATTTTTATATCAGAAAATGATCAGTTGCTGTTTCCTGTTCTGAGTGTGCATCTTTTTGCAGTCTTCAATCCCCTCACACACTGGCTTCATTTTTTTTTTTTTGAAATTTCCTGAGAAATTATGGATTTTTCAGGAGAAAGGGAAAGAAAGCACTTAAGAGTCGTCCATGGAGTAACTGGGAATCTCTAGTAAGAGCTGGTCACATAGGAGCACCAACAAGCAGGTCCAAGACCAAATGGAATGGAGGTAAAACAAATGAGGTAAAACAGATGAGATTTTACTGGTTTTCTAGGAATGGCGGTGGTACGATAATTTACTTTGAATTGGTCTCGAAGCATACATTCTCAGCTTAGAAAAAAAACACAGAAGTTGAGTTTGATTTAGGAATTAATAAATAGATGTGATTTGGGGAAAATTAAAACATTTTATCAACCTTTATGAAATTCTGGACTCTGGTTGTATGAACATAAACTACAAGGCACTACAAGGCACTTTATCACCTCAGTTTAGGATTTTCTGTCCCAGTGTCACCTGACAGCTGCTCACTCAGAGGGGAGCATTCAGTTCTATTCCTGTCCATGGGAGGTGCGTAGCCCACCTCTGCCACGAATACTGCTGCTTCCCCACCTTACAGATCACCTTCATTTATGGAGACTCTAGGCCTTTCCGAGTAAACATCAACACAGCCATCTGTTCGCACTGCCCTAAGCCCTTTCCCCTGCTAGGACTGCATCCTTCACTCCTCCCACCACCACCCCCCAGAACTACAAAAAAACCTTTCTAATGTTCAAACAAAGTATCAGTTTAGGGGACTACAAAATTCTTCGGAGAAATTTAACCCCCTTTACAGAATCTGGATAGAAATCATTGCGAAGCAGGAAAATCCTCCAAGGAGTTCAGGATAGGAACGGATCAACAAGGACAATCCTCTGATTCTCGCGTGTTCTTACACATTAGTACTATTCATAGTCAAGCTTTCATGCAAAGGAGATGGTATCTGGGAATAATCCCTGTTTCAGACCAATATAAAGTAGCACAGATTTGAAAGACCTCTGACGCCACATTCCTGTCACGGGGAGTCAAACAGACTTCCATTTGAAGGTGAAGAAGTTCTCCTCTGATGGTCATCAATGGTGCTTTGGGACAATCTGAGTTTCCACATGCAGACAAGGAGGTAACAGGCTTAGAGTGACACTTTTAAGGGACCTGGGACAAGAGTAAGGGCTCAGGGCATGGCCACAAAATGGGTGTGATCAGCCCACACGGTTCTGTGTGGTTCCTGAGGAGATAGGTGGACATGTTGGTTTTGAGAGTCAGACAGGATAGGCAGGCAGGGTAGGGGCAGTGTTCAGAACACGGGCTCTGGCCAGATTGCCAGAATCTGCCCACCAACAACAGTGCCAGTGGAGTCCGCTTCTGCAAGGATTCAGTGAATTAGTATGTATGAGCTCTTAGAACAGGGTCTCCTGCCTCATAGTCAGCATAAAGGTCAGCTATTTTGAATTGAAGGTATACATACCCAGGAAGAATAATGATCCTGGTGTACTGCTTACAGACTCCAACATATATGGAATTTAAGAAACAATACAGAGCATCACAGGGGAAGGAAGGGAAAAATAAAGACAAAAATCAGAGAGGGAGACCTTAAGAGACTCTTAATCAGAGAAAACAAACTGATGTTGCTGGAGGGGAAGGGAGTTGGGGGATGGGGTAACTGGGTGATGGGCATTAAGGAGGGCACTTGTTGTGATGAGCCCTGGGTGCTACATGCAACTGATAAACTACTGAATTCTACATCTGAAACTAATGATATACTATATTTTAACTAATTGAATTTAAAGAAGTTTAAAGAAAAAAAAAAAAAAAAAAGGAAGATTCCAAGAAAGCATGGTAGAGTCACACCTTCAATTTGCAGCTCAGAAATCAATTTTTTTTTTCAGAAATCAATTTAATGGAGCATAAAGAGAAAGTTTCAAATGTCCAGGGGAAGAATTGCTGGCATAATAGAAAGAGCACTGGACGTGGAGCAAAGAGGTCTGGGTTTAAGCCCTCGGTCACTGCCAGCTCTGTGACCTCAAACCAAGCAACTCATCCCTTTGGGCTTGTAAGGAGAATTGATATTTATGGTTGCTTCTAGTTTAAAACTACGATTTGATGCCAAATAGTGCTTATATCCCTCTTAGAATAGGCACCTAGTTAGGCTTTAACAGGATTCCTGGAGGCCAGTAAAGGGGGAGTCATAGCCTGTCATCAGGGAAGTTAGCAGCCTGTCTGGGCAGCATTCCACAACCAAGGCCACAAGAAGCAGGATCAAGCCATACATGTCTGAGACAAAGAAGGCTGAGACCCTGACCAAGTAAGGGAGAAAAGGCATGAAATCCTGCTCCCCCCAAACCTCCTCCCCAAATAATAATCAATCCACCCTTTTATTAACAACTGTCCATAAAAGAGACTCAAACCCCAGGGGAGACCCCTCTCCCATCTCATGGATGGCTCACTCTTTATTCAACTCTTCATAAGAAAAGAATTCAAGGGTGGACCAGACAGTGGTTGAGGGGTGCAAGGAGACTAAGCATCTTCCCTAACTCCTTTTGGGACAGTTGGGTCAAGACTCCAGGGCCTGCACTCTCCCCAGTCTACCCAGCACCATCACTTCTTTGATGAGGTGCGCGTCTAGGAGGAAGAAGGAAGTGTCACTTTGGGCCCCTATGCCCTCTATCTAAGAATTCCTCTTATTTAAGTCATCTAGACGCATTTATCGAATCTTAAGAACATAGACCCAAAAGTTCAAGAACCCCCCAAAAGATAAACTGACACCAAGAATTTGACAAGTATTTCTAAGATACCAGATCTTAGACACAAGACACAGGACACAGGACACAAGACACAAGACACAAGACACACACAATTTATAGAGACCTGGCCACAGTGCTGACAAGTTTTCTTTGTTCCAGACATCACACATCTCCAGACACCTGGCCAGGGTTTGGGCTGTAGGCTGTGGCCATACAGAAGCACTCAGTCCTCTTTGAGGACCAAAGCCACTGACACTGGCTTTGTAAGCCCAGATTGTCACCTGCTAAACTAAAGCCCAACCACTAATAGGAGTTAAATTACTTACTCCAACAGCAGGGATGGCAGATCTAAGAAAAGATTTAAGCTGATGAGCTAAGTTTCATACAAAATATGCCTTCAAGAATAACTCCTAAAGGGCATTTATAACCATCTTTCTGAAATCATTTAAAAAAAAAAAAAAAAGAAAGAAAGAAAAGAAAGAACCCACCCTGACACAAGTGGATATTTTCTCCAGCTAATTTCCTGAGAGGCAGTGCTCATTATCAATTCAAAGTTTAAACTGAAGCACTCACCAGGAAGGAAAAAAGAAATTCCATAGACATTATTATGCAAATTCAGCCTTAACACTCTGCAGTTGTAAGAAATGTTCAGTTGTATATAACTGTCTCGGCATGTCCACATAAGACACAGATTTATAGGACAGGACTGACTTTGGAAAAAAAAAAAATCAGGCAAGCCAATATTTTCCAAGTACTGCACATGAAGACTAAGATTTATAAAAGCTGACAATATTCAAAAAACAAAACCTGAGTATGTATGACATACTTCAGGTTCTCACACATATTTCAAGGAAAATAGCTTGGAAAATCCCAAACCCTCTTTTCACAAATGTTTCACGTTCCTGATAAGGGAAACCCAAACCATTTCAACAGAATCTGGGTAGTATTTACATAGCACTATGTATTATAATGACATCGAACAGAAGTAAGGCCAAGATTCTGCCACTGAAGCAGGAAAGAGAAAGACAAGGGAAATACAAAGTAGAACACAATACTGTGTTCTAAGAAAGATTAAATTTGGGGTGGAAAAAATGTTTTGTGGGAAAAGGTGCTGTTTCAACTTTGTTTGGAGAGAAAAGTTAAGAAAGCAAACACATGAAGGGAAGGAGGCGGTTTCAGTGCCTGGCCAAAGTGAGAGCCTGAGAGCCTGGAGGTAGGGGAATATCATCCCATTTGGCTCCAGGGTAGGGACAAGATGGCCCAAGATTGGGACTGGAGGTATTTTGCAGAGCACTGGCTCGTGGATAGTTTGACCTTTATTCATTCTGCAGACACTGTTCCTTCAGGACTTTATGTCAGTTAGGAATTGAACCATCTGTAAAGTAACCCAGATTGAACACTGGAAGAAGGACCAGGAAAAAAGGAACTGAAGATGTGAAGAGAAAGGGGATTGGTGGAGACAGGGAACAGAGGAGGAAGGAGAAGGTGGGATCCATGGACTGGAATAGGGATTCTTGTAAGGAAGACCAGCACCGTTTCCTCATAGCAGGGATTGGCAGACTTTTCGGTCAGAGGCCGGATAGTAAACATTTTTAGACTTTGCAAGCCACACATTCCTTGTCCCAACTGCTCAATTCTGCCATTATATCGCTAAAACAGCAATATATAAATTAACAAACATGACTGTTCTAATAAAACTTTACCCCCAAATGGGAGGCAGACCAGATTTGTTTAGCCCATGGGCCATCATTTGTAGGCCCTCCCTCCACCCCAAAGGATCAGCGAGGAAGAATACTGCAATATTATTTGGAAGAGACAAAAGAAATTAGTGGCTCTGACTTTTTCAGTCAGGTAAGAGGCCAGGGTATCCGTTAAGGAATACAGGTGGGAGACAGAAGGAAATAGGTCTTAGAACCATCATCACGGGGCCAGCTAGGGATCAAACACCCAGAAAAGCAGTTTTAATTCTTAAATGGAGCCAGTCAACACTACTGGAACTAAGAAAAGAGAAAATCTATTTAAAAAACAACAACAACAAAAACAAGAACAAAAACCCAACCAATCTGGGAGTTGGCTAGTTCTCAAAAGTTCTTTATGTTACATAACCTAAAGGCAAAGACTAAGCCATGATTTCAGTATATGGACAATTTTACTATCCTGAAGTTCAAAAAGAAGTGATTTCTGATCTCTCTTTCCAAGTCCCATTCCACAACCCACAACCCCACAAAGCCAGGCACTGTATTTATGAGACAAGCAATC
The DNA here is from genome assembly GCF_010015895.1 of Lontra canadensis. Lineage (NCBI taxonomy): Eukaryota > Metazoa > Chordata > Mammalia > Carnivora > Mustelidae > Lontra > Lontra canadensis. The sequence continues at coordinate 58,875,955 of NW_022630996.1, read as the reverse complement.
AAGCACTGGCCGGGACCCAAAGAAGAAATGATGAGGTAAGTGAATAAACTAATGAATATTTCTCAGCCATCAAGTTACCAGCAGTAAGAGCCAAGGTTGTCAAAGAAATGTAATTCCCTAGTTTCTCTCTCTAGTCTTCAATGCAGAAATCTCCTCGGTAGAGGAAACATAGAATGCTATCTCCCCAAGAGTAACTCCAAAGTTTCAAAAGATATTGGACATCAAGTTTTCCAGTAACATGAGGAAATTGAGAAGAGCAAGCCGCAGACTCTCTCATTTCAAAAAATGGCTTTTAAAAAAAAAAAAAATGGCTTGGGCTCCTCTCATTTCCTATCAGGACCCAAAGCTGGTTCCAGGCTTCCCACATGCTGTGAAGAAGAGTGTCACATGCCAGTCAAACCTTGCCTAAGCGGAAGAAAGATTGGCAGGCCCTGGTGGATACACTTCCATTTCCTTTTAATGATACCCTGGAGAAATGGACACAGCTTTCAGGCATCTTGATCAGGGAAGCAGATAAAAGTATCACACTGAGCTGGAGAATCACCACAGCTGGAAAGACAAGAATAGTTGCCACCTATTTGAACTTGCTAATTTGCCTAAATCTGACAGAGCAAGGCTTGTCAATGAGAATGCTTTAGCACTGTCAGTCTTTCCCTGGGAGGCTTTCCGTCATTCTGCCTTTTGTCCCTGTTGACTAAGAGCAGTGTAGGATACCACTCTTCTACATTTGTCCCCTCAGATCATCTGTTTACCGAGTAATAATGCAGATCTTGACTCCATGGTCAGAAAGTGGGGTTTGCACTCTTCCGTGGTAATGGCGGTTGTAGGAATCATTTCAGAGTCATCTCTGCGTGGAGAGCTGTGGAAAAATCCAAGCTCAGGACCCCAGAATTGTTCAGTGTCATGACACCACACATTTTGTTTCCCACTGTCATGAATGGGGTACTTCAAGCTTAAGGCCTGGGCATGTCCATCTCAAGGGAAGCCACGGAACCCATGATAAATAACCCAAGACAGGAAAGTATCAGAAGCTTATGCATTGGGGCTGGAAATCTATTTTCAAGATTAAATGCACAAGGTTGGCAGCAAGCAACACTTCCTTGCCTTCTGGGTGTTGTTATTCCTGACCTCACTTTGCTTATTTGCTGGTTGAGGCCCTGTAGAAGATAGAGTAACACTGTTGCTGCTTGTTTAACGTTAAGACTATGGAACACTTAAGAGAAGTTAGACTCCCTGTCTTTCCTGAACCCTAAGGGAACAATTGCCCCAGTTTTACAGAGAGAATTCTAACGTAGGAAAACTGGAGCGCTTGCCGGAGATCACACAGCTGGGGTGGGTGAAAATTCAAGGCCAGGTGTGTCTGGCCCTAACCCTGTGTTCTTATCTAGACACGGGCCAATGGACCCTGAGGAGCTGCGCAAAGACCTTGGATTTTCTTCCCAGGAAGGGAAAGGCCAGTGTGTGCACCCCCAGAGACCAGCCAGAGACCCCAGCATGGCCACAGTAGAGAAGGCAGGGGTCATGAAGAAGTGTTACAACACTCATCATTTTTATTATTTTATTTAAATTCAATTAACCAACACAGAGTGCATCATTAGCTTCAAATGTGGCAACATTTCTGACTCAATAAGCATTAGCTTGCTCTTGGTTAAAAAAAAAATAGCTTGCATCTGTGCAGTATACACTGGGAAACACACACACACACACACACACACACACACACACACACACATACGTGTACGTTGTACCTGAAAGGACAACAGAAAAACAAGGAAACAAACACATAACGAAAATTGAATCGGGGATCATTTATCAGAGCAACAATGTAAGAGAAGAAAATAAGTCTCTCAATGCATACCATTACATAAGCCTGTTACTCTGCTTCCGGGCTAGGGCACAAAGGAGAAGCAGCAGCAAAGGAGTGTGGGGGTGGGGGGCCGCAAAAAGGGGAGAGACTTGAAGCCTGTTAGCTCCAGAGGAGACAAAGCTTTCAGAGCAACTCTCCTGAAAGAGAAGGCATTTTCTCCATTGCTTTCTGTATTATTTTTAAATAAACTTGGTCTGAAGGGCTGGGGGAGGACTTTTGACAATCTGAGCTGTCAGTCCCTGCGTCGACAGTAGCTATTTTTTCCTATTGCTCTTTCATTCCTTCCCCGCGTCTCATCTCATCTCGTAGGTGAAGGAGCGGCATGCTTCCGCCCCCGCAGCGCGGATGCTCCCTCCTCGCCCGGGAGCTCCCGCCAAGCAACTCCTGGAGCTCAGCGAGAGGAAACCACAAGTCCGGCTAGGAGAGAGGGCCAGAGTTTCACGGGACATGAGTCGTGGTAGACTGCAGTCCAAGGAATACGATGTTTGAACACAGATAATTACTGCAGACATCAGCAACAAACTCTAGAATCAAACAGGGTGGGAGCTCTTTGCTACCTGGGTTTCGAGAATAATCAGGAGCACCTGCCTTGTGGGCTTCATTTTTTTTTTTCTTAAGAGAGGATCTAGATCATCGTAATAACAAACAGTGACATACCAGGTTCTACCCTATCATTACTAAAGTCACTAAGTTTCAAAACATTTTAGTAAGGATCTAAAATGGAATGATACCGTGCACACAAAAGAACTTATCAACCTGTCAAAGGTTTTCAATGATCTAGCTTCAGTAAAATGCAGCGTATTTTGAAGTGTGATAAACCTAGGTTTTGGTTTTTTTTTTTAAATTTAACCTGAAATTCCCTTTTTATAACTATCTGCCCACATTATATAATCCATGTAAAGCCATGATAGGGGTATCATTTCCTGTTAAGTCTTTGAGAAAACAGCTTTGGAAGATGCTTCAGATCAAAATATCAATAACTTTACGGTAGCTTTCTTCAGCTTGCTTTCACGGGCACTCATCCTGACACTCCTCTCACAAACCAAATCTCCAGCAAGACAAATCCAGTTCTTTGCTGTGAACACTCCAACATCTATCAAATGGGTAAGCCCTCCCACACTCCCCTTTCTGAGTTAATCCTGACAGATAAGAGTTGCAAGTAAAAACATCCAAACATGGACTTCCTCTCATCCCTGTGGTTTGAAGGCATGCACCCCCCACCAGCTGAGAAACTTCACAACAAATTTTAGATTCTTTTTAGGATTTTTGTATCATTTATTGTGTTCTTGAAGATTTGCAGGTAGAGCCGCACTCCATTTGGAAGTTCGCATGTGTCTCATGTAACTAACTCTCAAGCATTTACTGACTACTAAAAATGTGCACAGGATAGTTTAACAAAAGCAACTGGAATTGTACTAAAATGGTTACACAATGGTTATCATAAGATCAACTTTAAGCATCGCAGGAGAAAAACCACTCAAACAAAACCACTTTACCTTGTTTGCTTGCTGACCAAGTGGGAGGAAGTTCATGTCTGAACTCAGAGACTTTATACAGCAGTGGGTTTGGCCTGGGGACCTGCAACATAAGCATCAGCTGGGAACCTATAGAAATGCAAATGCTCAAATACCCCCACCTGAGTCAGGCCCCCTAGCGGTGGGGTGGTGCCTGGCAACCCTCTTCATAAGCCCTCCGGATGAATGTGATACCTGCACCCATTCAAAACCACTGGTATAATAGCGATGGATTGAAACTGAAGTTAAGTAGAAACATTTACCACTTAAAACTTGTACCATTTGATGACTTTCAAAACAACACCAGCTTTTTCAATGAAATTTTTAATTTTAGAAGAGTTTCACATTTGCATGTTGCAAAGATGGTACAAAGTTCCCATACACCCCATCCCCAGTTTCCCCTGTAAAGATCTTGCATTAGTATAGAACCATTGTCGTAATTAATAAACCTATTTTGACACATTATCAATTAACGACAGCCTCTACTTTATCCAGAGCTCCTTAGATTTTGTCTCATGTCTTTTTTGTTTTATGATCCCATCTAGATACCAAATTGCATTTAATCATCATGTTTGCTTAAGCCTCTCTTGGTTGTGATAGTTTCTCCAACTTTCCTTTTTTTCAATGGACTTCACTATTTTGAGGGGTACTAGTTAAGTAGTTGTAGAATTCCCCTCAATTAGGATTTGTCTGATGTTTTACTCATGATGAGATTAGGGTTGCACATTTGGGGGAGAGAGACCACAGAGTTAAAGTGACATTCTCATCTCACCGTATCAACAGTACAAACTATCAACATGACCTATGATCACCTGGCTGAGGTTGTGTTTGTCTGTTTTTCCACCACAAAGTTATTCTTTTTGCCCCCTTTCTGTACTGTTTTCTTTAGAAGTAAATAACTATGGGAGTTATTCAGAGGGAAGGTGTGTGTCACCTACTTGAAGGTAGAGCATCTACATAAATCAGCATCAGAGTTTCACACCTGAAAAATAAGTAAAACCAATTTTCATATTTGTGGTGTTTCTAGAAGGAATTAGAAGCACAAACTGGGTGAATAATCAACATTAAAAAATAAAACCTTATCATGACTCAGGAGATGTAGCTGCCAACGGAGGTAAAAATATGGCTGAACAATGGCAGATGGATGTGGAAAAATCACAACCTTATCCTTGGCAGGTGGCATTAGGAATGGTAACTACAAATGTCTCTGCTGTGACTTTTATGTCTTTTACCTCCAGGTTATCTTTCCAGTCTGTGATATTCCACAGGTAATTCCCAACCTTGGCTGCTCATCGATTACCTAGGGGGTTTTGGGGGTGAAGCTTGTGTATTGGCATTTAAAAAAGCAACCCAGGTGACCCCAGCAACTGGGGTGGGAAAACCCATTGCTCTCAGCGTGGTTTATCACCTCCTCAGGTGATAGCTTTGAACTCATGAACAGAGTGGGGAACCAGAGGATGAGAGTAGAGGGCAAAGCATGAGTTTTCAGAGCACATGCATGTGCTGCTAAGATAGCACAGTGAGGGTGGAAATTAACTCCAGCAGACTATGAAATTCTCAGGAGAGAGATCATCTGGAGGTGGGCAAACGAGAAAAAGCAAGTGGTGTTCAGAGATGCATAGGCATGGCCCTACTGTCGAAGGTCTCACTGAATACCATGAATCCTGAGAAAAGGAACAGGGATGTCAATGGTGGTAGTTAGTTGGGGTAGAGCCAATGTTTACTGAGTTTTTGCTTTAGGCCAGGGCTAAATTCTATTCTCTTCTATTTGCAACCTAGTGAAGTAGGTACCATTACTGCCAATTTACAGATGAGGTACACTGCCCAAGGTCTAAGTGGCCAAAAATGGGTCTCAAAACCTGGCAATTCACCTCCAGAGCCTTTGTTCCAACCATTTTCTCCTCCCTTTCTTACCTGTATGCCGCATCTGTGGGAACACAAAGGAAGAAGTAATTCAGTCCAGGAATGTTAAGGGAAGTCTCACAAGAGAGGGGTTATAGAAACTAAGTAGAAGAGAGGAAGTTTAATCTGGAGTTGGTGTGAAGCAGTTTGGTTGGGGGGCAGATGAAACAAAGACTCCCTTAATTCAGTTGTTCATTGCCAAGATCCATGCTTGAGGTAGGAGAGTTGGAAGCAGTCTAAGATAGTGGTTGGGAATGTTCACAAATTTAATAAAGGCATATAAGATGAGGAAGAAACCAATCTCTGGTACCAAATGCTAGGTATCTCCCATCATCTTCTCTCCACTCTTCTTTGCCCTGCTCTTTGTGCAAGGAAGTCTGTCTGGCCAACACGGAATCCCGACCACTGGTTTCTGAGGAGTTCAGCCCACTGTGGAGACTGAGCAAGAAATCAAAGGGAGAAAGAGTGGTGTCAGGGTGTTCTTTTCACTAGCCCCCTTCTGATGTTTGCTTAGGTCTGACTGTCTCCTCAAATGAAGGACACTGCTCCTCTACTGGTGTCCATCTCTACATGACTCTAGCCTTCTAGTTCCTTTCACTTTCTTCAGTTTCTTAGGCCTTTGGTTAGTGGTGAGAGATCTACTATCTCTAGCCCAGAGTTCCTTGTCCATACCTTTAAAATAATTTCTTTGTAAATAAGCCCTCATCTGCTTCCTGTTGAGATCCCGATGAACACATAGTAGTAAGTGCAAATTCACTTCTATTCTGCCTGTTCCCTTTGGCAGTTGTGGTGCTTAGAGATGTTCTTCCACAACCCACGTGGAAACATAATGACCACACGTATCTGTGGTGCTGACCTTCGGTTTCCATGTCTCCACGGTAAAAGGGCATAACTAAGTAGCCCTAAAAGTAACTCCCTGTGCAATCTTCCCATTCCAGTTCTGATTCCTGTATACCTACAAATAAATAGTAATAATGTAAAACCAATCACTATAAGTAGGGAATATTCTGTTCCTTTGCTTAAATACATTTTCTCTTTTTTTGAGATAATGATTTAATGTTGTACCTTACTCTTCTCTGTCATTCACTAACATCCTTCTGGTCTTATACTTTTTTTGGTAAATCTTTTGCCCAAACCCTTAGAGTATAAAAATGCTTAGTTTATATGATTAACAATGTCATTAGTTTATAAAGAATCAATTAAAATATTTTTTAAAACCCCTAACATTTATTGAATATGATGTGCGAACACCGTAATTTCATGCTCTTTTAAATCCTTACAGGAGATGACAGTGTAGATAATATTAATTCCATTTACAGGTAGAGGGAAAGAGGCTACATGAGAACAGTTGACACACTGGGGTTCCCCGTAAGAAGTAGGTGGACACCTACACCAGGCTCCAGGTGAGCACATTATATGTATCTTTATCCACATATCCACCTCTTCTTTGCTCATTTCTATTCTTCCTTCTCTCTTTTCATCTTTTTTCTCCTCTTTGCTTCCCATCTACCTCCTCCCTCATCTCTTCCTCCTAACCCATAAACACAAACATCTCTCCAAATACTTGCTACGTCCAGGGCCATGTTCTGGTAGCTGAGGATAGAGAAAGTTTAAAGATAAGACTTTGAGGCACATATTTTAGGCACATATTCTAGGTGGACTATAGATCACGGGTACTTTACTTTTTATTGCTTATAATTATCTTTTTAAAAAGAAACATAGGCAAACATACTAAGTGAAAGAAGCCAGAAACAAAAGACCATATATATATGATTCCTTATACATAAAATTTCCAGAATAGGAAAATCCATAGAGACAGAGAATCTGTTATTTTTGCCAAAGGTGGTTGTGGTTGAGGGTGGGGATGGGGAGTGACTGTGAATGGGTATGTGTTTTTTCTCAGGGGTGATGAAATGTTCTGATTTAGATGGTGGTGATGGTTGCACAACCTTGGGAATATGCTAAATCCACCTTAAAAGGGTGGATTTTATGATAGGTAAATTATGTCAATAAAACAACTATTAATTTTTTTTAAAAGGAAAGCATAGGCAGCACATACTGTGTACCCATAAAAGACATATAAGCAATGGGTGGTAGGGGGTTCAGAAGACAGGTCAATGCCCTTGTTGCAGTGGTGGGCAAATGTTTCTTGCAGGAAGTAGAATTTGAGATTAGCTTTGAAAGAGGGAAGGGTTTGCAGAAAGAAGAGGTGATAGTGTCCTTCACAGTAACCTACTTAAGAGCTATATGCTTGCCGTGAAGTTCCTTGAGAAATTTCAGTGAAACTTTCAGAACTTCCTTCTTTTCCTCTTATTTTCTCAAATCAAGTCAGTAAGGATAAAAGGATGATAGGTGGAGCTCCTACTTGGAAATGAAAGGCTGGGAATTTGTGAAAGGAGGGAATGTGGCCTTAAATCTCTAAGAATCTAAGAATAAAGTAAGAATGGACCCACAGTGAAAATAAACTACCTACTATGATATTTTATGTATATATATATACACACACACACATATCATATACATATACATACATATGAATGAAAAGTCCCAAAAATTTAGTTTGGGCTTTAACACAAATATAATGATTTTTCTCCCAGAATGCAGGAGGTCTTTTTGATAAATTGTATGTGTAAGTTTGACATTGTTTGAATAATAAATCCCTTGCCTCTTTTATTTTTGACATACAGAGAGAAAGAGAAGCATTCCCAACGAAAGTGATTTTCCATGCTGTCTGGAGCTAACCAAATGGATTTAGACAAAGGCCTCTTTGGTAAGAGATATAAACACTTTAATTAAACAAGCTTGTAGGTAGGAAAGTGAGACATCTCTGTAAGTGCTCTATATGGACAATGCAAAGTCTGGCAGCATTTAACATTTCCTATTCTGTTATACCTGATTAGAGGTTTCAGTTTTAGGATGTAAATGAGAGTGTGGCACATATCACTACTAATGGATCTGGTATCTCGGGCAAAGGTTGCTTTTCTAATCATTATTTTCCTGGGCTGCTTCTAAAGCTGTTGAATTTTTCCAGTTATGCAAAATTCCCTTTGCAATTAAATAATTTAGAGGGGAAAAAAACCCTCAGCGAAATCACAGGGATACCCAAATCCACATCAGACCTGATGTGTATATAAAATGTATTCTGTGACTATATAGATTGATATAAAAATCCCATTTGTTTCATTCTTGTCTCGATTCAATACATTGCCCTTAGCATGATAATGCAACTGTGTAATTCTGGGATTAATATCTCTGTCTCTGCCACTAAAATGTAACAACTGCAAGCCTAGGGCTTTCCCCAGTTTGCTTGCCATTATACCCTGACATGGTAACTGACAGTCGGTATTCAATAAATATGTGTTAAGTGAATAATGAGAATCCGATGAGAAGGTGATCACATGCAATAAATAGTAAAGGTCTTTAAATACTTCAGCAATGTAAACTAATGATCTGTGATGAAACTAGTGAGAGGGAACTATTAATGGTTTGCTGAATGATGCTCATCCAGCCGCGTCCCCCTACTTTGCCCCCCTCTCCTCCCATTTCTTCCCCTTCATGGAAGGCAAGATAAGACACTTGGTGTTGGGTCTTGCTGGAGAGAAAGAATTCCCAGAGTTTGGTTGCTTAAACTGCCAATTCTAGAGAACACGGTAACTTTCTTATAAAGGAGTTAATGGCTAAGATGCTGGTCACCAATTCCAATGTGTGCAGGGTTTCCCCTACACATCCAAGGAATTCTCCAACACCAGCTGCATGTCCTATAATTCCACTCAGCTCTGACACCCTCTCCCTGGAGATGGCATCAGATCCCGCAGGTGAAGGGCTCAGTCCCACAACACTGCCCCATCTCAGATGCCATGTGCCCATCCAGCTTGTTACCTGCACTTCTTACTTCCGGCCAGCTGGACAAGGTCCCCAGGACTCCCTTCTTAAGTTTGGTTCATTCGTTAGAGTGGCTCACAGAACTCAGGAAACCAGTTTATTTACCAGGTTATGGTTTATAACAAAGTAAATATTATTACAAATGTGTTACAAGTTCCAATAATATCAAGGATACAAACCATCCGTCAGATGAAGAGATGTAAAAGGTGAAGTCCTGAACGAGGCAGCTTGCGTCTCAGTAGAGTCTGGCTCGTGGAGGTGTTCTGGTGTCCCGACCTGGATGCTCTCTGGACTCTCTTCTTCTGGGTTTCTATGGAGGCTTCATTATGTAGGCATGATTGGTTAAATCATTGGTAACCTCAGTCAACCTCTAGCCCCTCCATTCCCCTGAGGTCAGAGGGCTGGGACTGAAAGTTTCATCCCTCAGATTACAAGGTTTTCCTGGCAACCAACCCCTATCCTGAAGGGGTGTCCCAAATCCACCTCATTAACATAACAAAAGTAACTCTCATTACTTGGAAAATGCCAAGGGTTTTAGGAGCTATATGCCAAGAAAAGTGGGTGAAGAACAAATCTATATTTATTATAAATTGCAATATCACAGTGGCCCATGACTGCCAATAGGTAGTAATATAAATAAGAAAGAAGAAGGTGCAGTGGAGTTCCAAAATTCTTCAAGGGCCAGGGCTCAGAGCAGTTGTTTTATTTTTTATTTTTTTTAAAGATTTTATTTATTTATTTATTTGAGAGAGAGTGAGCACAAGCAGGGGAAGGGGCAGAGGGATAAACAGACTCCTTGCTGAGCATGGATGGAGCCCCACATGGAGCTTCCCAGGACCCTGAGATCATGACCTGAAGCAAAGGCAGAGGCTTAATGGACTGAGCCACCCAGGTGCTCCAGGGCAGTTGTTTTAAATTCATGATTTGATTTCTCTGGCATCATATTATCAGGTCATTTCAGACACATTCCCAGTAAACTGAAGTTGAGAATAGTGCACGAGAAAACTAAAAGAATAAATTAAATCGATGTAATGCATTCTGATGCCTACTTACCAGTTTTAAATTAATAGCTTGAGATTTCAAATAACAAAAACCCCATGATTTATTTTTTTTCCTCTTGAGTACGTTGCCCAATGAAACAAACTAAAAACATTTTTAGAGTTTGTCTCCTTTAGCATTTTGTTTTTAAATGATTTCCAGAAGTATAAGATACTGAACATTCACTTGAAACTGATTATTTCCAATGAATCATGACATTACGGAAAAACAAGGAAGCAATAAAACATTTTAGATGATGATTCATGTCCATAGGATTTATGCAAATCCAGCCTCTCTGATTACCCAATGCAAGAGATAGGTGCGAAATTTTGCTATGAATACAGCCCCAGAGAGCAGTGATTTATTAGGCTACAAGACTTGTGCCAATTATTTGCGAGTGTATATGAGTAAAATTGAGTTAGGCATTGTTTTTCTAGTCCCAATTGACAAACTCTGCTCAGCTGCTTTAGGCATATAGAACAGAGTGAAAAATCAAATAAAAAACAGTCTGGCTTGTGATGCTCTGGGGAGAAACCAGAACTTTTGCTGGTTTATAAAATGTAATTCTGAATGTAAAGTAGAATAATAGGAAGGAGCATAGATAAGATGTTATCTGAATGGACCCTCAGAGATGGTTAGTTCAACTCATCTCACACATGAGAAAATTGGCTCTGAGTCTGACCTCTTTGGAACGACACAACTTCATTAACATAACAAGGAAGGGAAAAGCAACAGTCGCCAATCTAAGTCAAATGTGAACATAATAAATATTGAGGAAATTAAAGCTTTGGCTCTTAAATATGTAAGTCCTAGAAAATGGTTTATTCACTGCAAGTTACAGTAATACATTTAATTGTGATACAAAGCAAAAGTTGCGTGCTTTCTTTCGGCCATTAAAATGAGCTTTTATTACCTGAGCAGGTTGGTGCTCTGGAAAGAATAAAAGCACCCTACAGATGTTTACATCCTGAAACCAGAATCTGTGATGATAATGCCTTACAAGGGAGGAAGAACTTTGCAAATGCTGAGGATCTTGAGATGAGGAGGTTATCCTGGAACTAATCATATATGTGGGCCCACTGTAATCACAAGAATCCTTCTAAGAGGGAAGCAAGAGGGTGAACGTCAGAAGAGAAGATATGACAACAGTAGCAGAGATAAGAGAAAGAGAGAGAGAGAGCAGAGACAGATACTTGAACACGTTAAGCAAGCTTAGGAATGAAGGTGTCCTCTAGAGTCCAGAAAAGGCCAGGGAAGGCAATCTCCCCCAGGGCCTCCAGACAGAATACAGTCCCGCTGATCCACTTTGGACCTCCATGCCAAACTTGGGAGCAGGGATCTTTATTGAAGCTGAGAGCACTGGAGCTGATGTCTGCCTCCTTGGACACACTTACCATCTCCCCATCTGAGGCCCCCGTGCTCTCCAGAGCACTCTGAAAGAGCAAGATGTGAGGGCTTTACTGTGGGACCCATACAAACTCTATCGCTACTCCCTTCTCAGTTTCAGAGGAAGCCAAATACAGTTGTCTTCTCTCAATGGACCTTTGCCCCTCCTCTCACAAACTTTGGAGGCCAAGTATGCAAATTCTTAGAGGACAGGTTGACCTTTTCCTCTCCTTTACATGTATATTTTGAGGAGAAGAATATGTGATATTACCCAGCCCAGGAGAGATTTAATTTTTTTTTTTAAGATTCTATCATTTATTTGACACAGAGAGATCACAAGTAGGCAGAGAGGCAGGCAGAGAGAGAGAGGGAAGCAGGCTCCCCGCTGAGCAGGGAGCCCAATGCAGGGCTCAGTCCCAGGACCCTGAGACCATGACCCGAGCTGAAGGCAGAGGCTTAACACACTGAGCCACCCAGGCACCCCAGGAGAGATTTAATTTTGAGTGATTTTTAAAATCTGTAGTCAATCAATCCATTCAATACTGATGTCTTTATCAACTGGGTCAGCCACTGGGCCAGGGTACCTCATCTTTTACCCTCTCAGCTACCATGACTTTTCTCTAGCCTTCAATAGTCCAGCCTCCTGCCCTTTCAAAATAACCTCCTTTCTGGCTTTCCTTACTTAGGTCATATCTGCAGTCTCTCCTTAATGATGGCCAAGGTATGTCTTTCAAGACATGGCACTGTCTAATATGATAGCTCCTAGCCACAGATAGCTATGAAAACATACATTTCAAAAAATTAAAAACTCCATTTTCTCTGCCTCACCAGTCACATTTCAAGCACTCAATAGCCACACGGGTTTGGAGCCACTATAGTGAATAATGTATACAGAGGACAATTTTCATCATCACAGAAAGTTTTATTGGACAGCCCTGTTCTTAAATGGAAATCTGTTCAAGTCTTTGCCTCCCAGTTTCATGTTTCTATTTGCCAAAAAGAAAATATACTCTTGTAGGTGGTACAGCCCCTTGGTGTGCTGGCCCTTACCACTGTTTAGTGTCACCATCCATCAGACACCATCAAACACTCCATTCCTGGACCCCATCCTCTTTCTGTCCCTGGCCATGTCTCAGCTGCTGTTGTGTTCTCTGTGAAGCCTTCACTACTCTTCCTGTTTTACTGAGAGTTATGTGAACTGTCTTTAAACAGCATATTTTACTCTACTTGTATGTTTGAACATTTGTCTTTCAGTGGCTTGTAAACTCCTTGGTGACAGGAACATGTCCTACATACATACACTTACATATACTACGTATATATATAATATATATATATTATATATATATTTGGGATATATATACACACACACACACATATATATATACACACACATATATATATAATGTATTTTTTAGTCAGATGAGTAAATTGACTACTCAAGTACCATAAAGTGTTGAGAAATATTCTTAATCTCTTTCCTTAGAATTCTTTTCAAATGGATTACTCTGTCTTTGGAATTGGTAAGAAGCAGTTCTTCTAACAGGCTGCCCAGTCACATATGGAATATGAGTTTGGATTCTGAAGAAAAGGTAGAATTACACATATAAAAATTGTACTCCTTTTCAGAAAAAGCTACATTGACATAGAGCTACCAGCTAGATCACTATGTTTCCAACTATACAGAAAGGTAAGATTTGTGCCATGGATATAACTTTATATAGTAATCATGCAAAAGAATGTATCAGGAAAATTTTCCAAAGAGAACACTTATTAGGGCTCAATTCTCTGTTCTATTTTGTTTGATCAAATTGCTTCCCCATCCATGGAGAACCATCTAGTTTAATTTAGTAATGCAAATATCAGTGTAACTCACCAAGAAATCTTAGTAAAACCACTAGTCTCTAAGGAATGATATTTTGACGCCTCATTTTTATAAGAATCAGGTTGTGTAGGGGCACCTAGGTGGCTCAGATGGTTAAGTGTCTGCCTTCAGCTCAGCTCATGATCTCCGGGTCCTGGGATCAAGTCCCACATCAGCTCCCTGCTCAGCAGGGAGTCTGCTTCTCTCTCTCTCTCTTCCTCTCTCTCTCTTCCTCTCTCTCTCTCTTCCTCTGTCCCTCCCCACTGCCATTCTCTCTCTCTCTCAAATAAATTAATAAAATCTTAAAAAAGAACCAAAACGGATGTGTTATACACTAGAGAATGTAGAGAAGTCAATGCTGATTTTCTTTACAACGTGGAATTTAACTTGAAATATGGAACTAAGTGTTGAATGATTAGACTCTGCTCGATATCATATTTCATGCTGGATTTGATTTCTATTTTAGTTTCAAGTAAATGGAATTGCATAAAAATAATACCTGCTCTTTATTGGAGGCCTCTCATGTGGGCTGGCCCTCTGCTAGATGCCTCATTTCTAATTCTCACTTAATCTCCACAAACCATCTTTGCTGTAGGTACTATTATGTCCATTTTCACATGATAAAACTGAGGCTCAAATAAGAAAAGTAACTCATGCAAGACTACACGGCTGGAAAAATGCCAGAGTCAGGATCTGAAGACAAATCTGAAGCTAAAAGTCAAATTTCATCATCCACTCCACATTTCCTCACAAGACAGTAACCTACTATGTTATACACTGGGGCTTAGATCAATTTAGAAAGTGATGTACAAGATTTTTGAAGATAAGAAAAAAAGAATTTCTCTTAATGGAAAAAACAGCCAGATAACAGCAAAGAATATAAGGCAGCTGTTCAAACACATTAAATTCTAGGTATCAGAGTTCGCCTCCTGTCGGCCTTTCCCTGTCATTATATGATCTCAAGCAAAAAGCAGGGGAAGTGAAAGTAGAAGATAAAGATTTAAAGCCTTTCTCTTCCTCTTGCTCCCATGTGACTTCCTTCAAAGTCTGAAATTAACATGGAAGAACTTAAAAAATAATTATGTTCCATTACAACAGGCTATATACTACTGAAATACTAAAATCTCCCTTGGACATAAAAAAAATATGATAATAGTAGTTTTGAGGAGTTCAATTTTATTGTCATTAAGCTCTATAATGTAAAGTCATTTAGATATAACAAAAGTTAATTTTTGGGTAAATCCAGGATACAAATGAACGATTTGGTTAATCTGAAGTATGCCTCATTTTATTTTTTTCTAGAAAAAGTGGTGAGTGATTCCTATCTCACTGGATTTTAGAGGTCAAATTTCCAGAGTCTCCAAGTAAAGATTTGAAGTACAATGTTTTTTGAGAGGGAGGGCAAGGACCAAATCGAAGGAGAGAGAGACCCTCTTTAGCAAAAGAACAGATAAGAAACAGCTTGGAGTGTTGTTTGAAGGATTAACGTTGACACACATAAACACATAGTACAGTGCATTATATAAGAGTTGCTCCACAAATGGCAACACCAAGCAGAGTATAAGGTAGTGACATGCAAACATCACTAAACAAAAGGCCAATCTAAGGGGCACCTGGGTGGCTCAAGTTGACTCTTGGTTTCAGCTCAGGTCATGATCTCACGGTCGTGATATCCAGCTCCACATTGAGCCTTGAGTGGATCCCACATTGGACCCTGCGCTCAGCATGGAGTTTCTTGGGATTCTCTCTTTCCCCCTCCTTTTCTCCTCCCTCTCCCCCTGCTTGTGTGTGCTCTCTCCCCCTCTCTCTCAAATAAATAAATAAAATAAAAATTTTAAGAGGCCAATTTGAATCCAAGATCTTGGACATTTATCCAAAACAAGCAGGCCAAATAATGGTTAGAGTCCATAAAAGTACACAAAGCCTGGAGAGTCCAATGGTGGGAGTAGGGATTTCCCCCACTGAGAGGTGAAGTGCACAAGAGAAATTCTGTGCCTTGAGGTACTTGCAGTGCCAGTCAGAACAGGGAAACTGATGTGGTGGTCAGGACCAAGGTTGACCCAATGCTTGTCTGGTAAACAATTGGTCGAAACTCATCAAATTGCCTCTTTCTAAGACGTAAGAGCTAACAGTAGGCTAGAACTCCAACAGGCATTTAAGTGTCTTAAACTTCCACAATTAGAGAAAATCTTGAGCTGGTACCCAAGAGGACAGAGATATGCCAATGAAACACTGCTCCAAATCCACAGCTATCCATGATAATTCTGCTGGTTATTATTTCTAAAATTTAGACAGACTCTCCCATACTTCTGGTCTGACTCCTCTCAAGACTAGTATGTTGCCCTGTTTCTCCAGCAACAGGGCCTTCTATAAATTCTCTTTGCAAAACACTGACACGGGAGCCTCTGGGACCTGCTGCAGAGGCACCGTATCTCCCAGTAGGCTGCTCCTTGCTTTCCCCTCTCCCCAAAACATTAATATTATTAGTAGAAAAAAATACAAAGTTGATTTTTTTAAAGAATTTATTTATTTATTTGATAGAGAGCATGAGAGAGAGAGAAAGACAGAGAGCACAAGCAGGAGGAGCATCAGAGGGAGAGGGAGCCCAACAAGGAGGTGGATCGCAGGACCCCAGGGATCATGACCTGAGCTGCAGGCAGACGCTTAACCAACTGAGACACCCAGGCATGCCTACAAAATTGATTTTATTATTATTTTTTAATGATTTTTCAAAAGATTTTATTTATTCATTTGACAGAGAGAGAGAGATAGAGAGAGAGATCACAAGTAGGCAGAGAGGCAGGCAGAGAGGGAGGGACAAGCAGGCTCCCTGCTGAGCAGAGAGCCCGATGCGGGGCTCAGTCCCAGGACCCTGAGATCATGACCTGAGCCGAAGGCAGAGGCTTAACCCACTGAGCCACCCAGATGCCCCTACAAAGTTGATTTTAAGTGTAAACTTTTGCCAATTCAAATGGCCAAAATAAAAGAAGTATCTCTTTTTAATCATCATAAAATCAACTCACATTTGTTAAGAGCTTCTTCTATACAAACCACTTCCTACCCATTAATTCAACAAATATTTATTGAGCTGTTCTGGAAGGGATGCTACTTCACAACAGTGACTGGATTGCCGCTCTTACAGAGCACTGTCTTCTACTGAGGAGCAGATAGTGGGGAATAGAATAAATACATAAACAAGATGAATTTAGATTCTGATAAATACCATGAAGCAAATAAAGCAAGTGAAATTACAGTGCTCTACTTAGACGCTGTCATCAGGGAAGGTTCCCCTCAGATTTAGATTATGAGCTGAGATCTGAATTATGTAGTGACATGTCAAGTCTGAGGGACAGCTACTTACTGAATGTCTGTGTCCCACCCCCACTCATATGTTGAAACCTAATCCCTAATGTGATGGTATTTGGAGATGGAGCATTTGGAAGGTGATGAGGTCATGGGGCAAGGCCCTCATGAATGCGATTCGTGCCCTCACCAAAGAGACCCCATGATGATCCTCCAACATGTGAGGAAGCAGCAAGAAACCAGCCCAGCCATCTATGAACCAGGAAGTGAGCTCTCACCAAACTCTGAATCTACCATTACCTTGATCTTGGATTTCCCAGACTCCAGAACAGTGAGAATGAATATCTGTGATTACAAAGACACCCGCTCCATGGTAATTTATTTTATGGCATTTTTGTTATAGCTGCTTGATGGACTAACACAAGGACCAAAGTTTAAGACAAAGGGAAATGCTGGTGCGGAGGCCCTAAGAAGTGTATACCTCACATGCTCCAGGAACAGGGGAGAGCTGATGAGAACAAGGAAAGGTTAGATAAGAGGCAAGGGCCGTGGCAAAGAGCTTGGCATGGATTTTCTGAGCAGGAGGAGTCGCTGGCAGTTTCTAAACAAGGCACTGACCTGATTCCCATTTCCAAACTACCATTCAGGTTGCTTTCTGGCAGCTTACAGGGGGGCAAGAGTAGAAATAAGGACACCCATGATGCTGGGGTGTACATAGATCAGGCCAAAGGTCACAGAGACTAGATTAGGGCAGTGGTGGGGAAGCTGAAGAGAAGCAGGAGGGTTAAAATGCGGGCACTCCTGGCTAAGATACAAGAGCTATGGGGAGACGTTGGATCCCTATGGACGTAGAGTTGACAGACTTCATCCCAAGCTGGCTAGGGAGTAGGAATGACAGAATGATCCAGGGTGACTTCCTGGCTTCTAGTTTGTTGAGCAACGTAATGGATAGGGTGCTGTTTCTTTCACATTACAGATGAGATAATAGAGCTTTAAGGAGATTGTTCAAAGGCACAGAGGTATATAGGGAGCAGCGCAGTGAGACAAAGCCCAGGGATATGTGCTCCAGAGCCTGACCTCTAACCACCATGGCGCTGGCTCACCATCACTACGTGTGTCCAACTCACTGCAATGGAGACTTAGTCTTACACATTCCAGCAGTGAAAATTCTTCGTACTTGTAGTCCATAAGCTTTCCAGAAAGGACAAGGTAACCTGGGAATTCTAACAAAAAGTCCATGACTCTTTCTCTTATGAAGAAATTTCTGGCAATTTTGGGCTACAACACTGGTGATATTAATGCCAGGTGCCTCCCGGCCGTCTCTTTCTCTACATAATAGAACACTGGCCACACGTACTGTTTCCTGATTCTTTATCAAAGAATGCCAGAAAAATACAGTGAAAGGAGAATGAAAAATCTAAACATCTGCTTTGTTATTAAGTTTAAGTGCTGGTTTTCCTTTAGGACTGTCTTATTTCCGTGGAGGCCAATGCTTTTTTCTAATGTGATTCTCACCCTGGAACTTTCCCCTTGCAGGATATTAAACACAACACACCTGTCCCTCTGTGATAACAGGAGTAGGTAAAAGGCTCAATCAATCATACCTTCCCAGCACTGTGCTCAGGGAGAATCCCATGTTCACAGTTATTGGTAGGCTGCTCTAAAGATTACTGACATTTATGTGGGACAGGAAGCGATGGTTTATCTTGCTCATTGAGACCCAAGTCTCGGCTTGCAGCTCCAAAGGGATTCTATGTGACCTCATGAGCTGCAGCCAGCAGTTACTTTCACTGGGGTGTGGGGGTGGCATTTGGCATAAGAACACTTTGAAGAACAAGAGAAAGTTAAGAGCACAATTAATAAACTACATTACCTTTTTAAAATAAGGTCTATTTTTACATTTATTCCTGAGTTGCGACAAGTTTCTCATTTGAGAAATTGCTGTTTTCACTGATGAAAGCCTCAAATCCGACTGCCTGCTCCTTCTGGGGATACATTTCCTGTATTCTCCTTGGCAACTGAAGCTGCCTTTGAGTTAAGAGTAGTAAGCAGGGGCTACAAAAAAGAGTGACATTTATGTGTTCTTGGTACGAAGGAGACTCTAGGGATCAGGGAAGTTGGTAGTTGTTAGTCCATTCAGACTCTCACTTCCAGCAAATTCTGGGGATGCTGAACTTTAGTTCTTTATCCAATTTGTAAAGGTTTGCACTGAACACAGAGAGTTTGGCAGGGTTCCCCTGTAAAGGAACTTTGCACCTGGTTTGTAGCCTAACACTTCCAAGTTTACTTTTGATGCTATTTGGACTGGTGAATCCCAATCTTTTTGCAAAGAAAGTAAGTCCCATAAGTCTGGGGCAGTTTTCTGGCTCTGGACAGATAGCTTCACCATCCTATCCTGGAGCCACCCAGGGGACATAGATACTGAAATAGAACTTAACTTTGTGGTAGGTGCCTTAGATTTGGTCTTTTGTAGTGAAAATAGCTTCTTTAATTTCCTTCTCTTACTTCCCTGTAAGTTTTAGAGAATCTCTGATGAAAGATAATTACTTTTCTTAATTTCTTTTATTTTAAATTTATAGCAAAGACTTCAAAGAGATTGATGTCCCTAAAATGGGTCTTCCCAGCTGTGCAGTCTGTGGGGCTCTTGTCCTGCCAGGGTGCTCTGCCCAGGATAAGGCAGAACAGAGGTAGAAGCCATATGGAGCTAATGTTAGAGCAGCTTGTTGCAATCAGGTGAGCAGCAGACACAAAGGGCTGTGTTGCTGTGGTTTCTCTCAAAAGGCAGCAAGTGCACAGTAACAGCTGGGTGTGGAGGTAAGAAACACAAGGGATTCAGATGAGATATGTAGGGAGGGTGAGGAGAAGAAGCCACGCTGAAGACTCTCGAGACAGACGCCATGACTGTGACAAGAGTGGGGCCATGAAAGTGGAAAGGTAAATATCTCATGAACGGACCATCTGTCCTGGAAATCCTTCCAACATGGTTGAGAGGGTTATATTTTGAAAACAAAATATTTTCTCTTGGTCCTTTCTTTGGAAGTTCTTGGCATATATCCCTACAGATATAGTGACAGAAATATCATCAAA
The DNA here is from genome assembly GCF_010015895.1 of Lontra canadensis. Taxonomy (NCBI): domain Eukaryota; kingdom Metazoa; phylum Chordata; class Mammalia; order Carnivora; family Mustelidae; genus Lontra; species Lontra canadensis. The sequence continues at coordinate 58,856,112 of NW_022630996.1, read as the reverse complement.
GAGGCTAAACCATGGCCATCTCCATCAGAGTTGGTGGCAAAGGGGGGGTACACCATGGCAGGAGGGGCATCTGGCTAAAAGGAGGAACAACATGGGTCATGCTTGCAACATGGATGAATTTGTCTTGTGTGGGCTTAGTGGGGAAGATGATAATTGTGGTTGGGTTAAGTACAGAATTTCCAATGTAAGAAAGCTGAACATGCGTTGTGTCATTTGAAAAATGGTTAATTTGGGGTAATGACACTAAGAGGTCTACAGTCTGGTGTAGATGAAGGTGATATGTGGCTTGAAGGTGATATGTGGCCTTGGCTCCTAAGCTGGGGATTGGGGAAAATCTCCATGACAAAAGGTGACCCAGTAGGGGTGCCTTATGTAAATGTCCCCAAGGCTGGCTTTCTAAAGTCAGTTGCATTGATCAAAATGCTGAAAATATTGTTTTCCACCTAGAAAAGCCAACTGGAATGTGGATTTTTGTTGAATAAGGCCTGACTTCCAAACTTCTTATCCAATATTTGTTGATACTAATCATCGAATCTCTCCTGATCACCTCACTGATGGCAATTCATAGGAAAGAGAGAGAGAGAGAGGTACAAACTGTGTAGGCCTTGATTTACATTTAACTACACAAAACTGTCTCAAAACAGATTTGTCCTAATTCTTCATTTGCAAAATTCAACAAAAATGGAATGAGAGTAGTCAGTAAATGACTCCATTCATTGCATGTTACGTAAAATATTTTTTCTTTTCCTCATCTGTTAGTCCAAATAGGCAAGCATCTTAAATTTAAATTTAAATCTTAAAGGCATGGAGCAGTCCCAGAGCCATGAGAAAGATGACAGACTTAAAAGGAATGGCTCTAAGCTCCTCCAGCCTCTGGCAAAGCACCTGGCTCTAAGTTCCGGTGTGTGGGATGCTCAATCACCTGATCAGCGCACAGGAAAATCTGACCCACCATCTAATCAGAACTTGTTGCACGCTGGGTGAATAATCAGCAAATAGTCAGTGGTGAACTTCATCCATTTGCATGTATTTATGTAACGGGCACTGTGCTAAACTCAGGTTCCAGTGGTGACCAGGACACAGTCCTTGCTTTCAAGGAGCCCCCGGTTATTTAAGGAGACAGTCTAAACAGGCCATAATGGTACAGTGTTCAAAGTATTACATAGGGAGGTGATTCTCCATTCTTTTTCTTTCTGAAAGCATGAAAAATTTGACATGCTCCTGTAAGTGTTTAGGATGTATGCAAGGCTGGTATGGGAAAACATACAGAAAGGGTAAGCAGAGGGCATTCTGGTGGCACAAGGAGTCCCCAGCACTGCATTAGATGGTCAGGAAAAGCTCCCAGAGGAAGAAATCCCCAAACTGAGACCTAAAGCAGCTAGTGAGAAGGAATAACCCCAGCTATCTTGGGAAAAGTGCATAAAGGTAGGACTAAAATAAAGAAGACTAGAGCAGAAGACTTGAACTTCGCTTCCTGGTGGAAGGGAAAACAGAAGGTCTCTGGACTTGAAAATACCGGGCACAGCTCACAGCAAGAATATCATAAATAAACAGAGATTAAGTGAAATGTTCCCTCTTCCACTTAAGGTATTTTGATCTCTTGTCAGTGCCTCCACTGATTGAACTTAACAGGAAATTAACAGCCACCCAGGGATCCTAGATGATGTGGTCCATAACTATCAGCCCCCAGGTCATTGAGAGGGTAGAGGATGGCTCTGGAGAGGCACATGAAGAATAACCACACAGTCTTCGATTAGTTTTTAAGTATTAATCCTTGAAAATGAGCAGAGGGTCAAGGCCATAAAGCAAACAGAAAACAACTATCATTAATATCCTCTGAGTGATTACAGAATATGTTTTAGCCCAAGAATATGATTAAAAACGCTGAAAAAGGAAAATGCAGAGAACAAAAAAGACGTTTGGAAGTAAAAATAGAATAGCAACAGTGAAAATCTTACAGGATTAGTTTTATTTTTGGTCTGGAGACCATTAAAAATGTTGATTTTTGTGTCTAGGTTAATGTGGAGCAAAACCTCCAGCACACAGAATACACTAGACTTAGAATGTGGGAGGTAGAAGGGTCATAAGAACATAATCCCCATTAAAAAAATGTTGGGCAAGAACACTGGATTAATTCAAGTCATGCAACTGAAGGACTGAAGCAATTTTATCTTGTTCTTCAAATCTAGGGTAACCTTACTTCGTAATTGGGTAACATGCATTTTTGTGCTGTACAGGTTTTGTTGCTTATTTAATTTGGCTCTAAAGTCTTTTAGAGGGAGGTTTAGGGAGGTTTTTAGAGCAGAGGGCTAGGGTCTGCATTCCCTCTAGTTTCAGCATCTTTGAGAATGTCCTGAAGCTGGGGTAGAAGGAAAGAAAGGATTTTCTTTGTCCAAGGACCTCATGAACTTCCTCAGAGAGACAATGACTGAACAAGTTGAGCTTCCTGACCCCTGAAGCAATATCCCTCAACAACAGGAGTGGGAGAGGTAAGCCATTAACTTCCTCATTGGAGTATAAGCTAACAAAGTTGAGTGAAACAGCTATCTTCACTCAGATTTTCTCTTTATTTGGCCATAAGGAACACATGGCAATTTTTTTTTTTTTTTTAAGGAAATTGAGTTAAACAAATGCACTGATCAAGAGAAGGAGAAGACAAACCACAGACTGGATAAAAATATATGCAAAAGGCATATCTGATAATGAACTGTTATCTAAAACACAAAAACAATTCTCTTAAAATTCAACAGTAAGAAAACAACCCACTTAAAAAGACTTCAATGGACTCCTCACCAAAGAACACACACAGATGATGAACAAGGATATGACACGATGCTTCACAACCCATATTATCAGGGAAATGCTGATGCCCTGGGATATGATACACCCCTAGTAGAATGGCCAAAATCCAGAATCACAGACAACACCAAATGCTGACATAGGTGTGGAGCAACATGAACTCTCCTTCATTGCTGGTGCAAATGAAAAGTAACACAGCAACTTTGGAAACTTAGCAGTTTCTTACAAAACACATTGATCCTCCCCAAAAGATCTGTATCTCTTAGAAGTCTACCAGATATCTAAGACACACAGGTTTGCTCTGCTGTGTAGCCTTGAAAGAGCCTTTAACATGAATTGTGGGAAAATCATTCTTGCATACTCTCAGCATGGAAATGATTGACATTGAATAGGAGAGCACTTATGACTGCCATAGTGGAGGACAGCAGGAGGGGTTTTCACAGGGAATCCCATCACCAAGCGTCCCGCAGCATTACGGTCATACAGACCAAAGGGAGGGAGAGAGCATGTCGATGACTTTGGTTGAAAGAAGTAAACTAGAAGGGCTGTCCCATTTAATGTGCTGGTCACTCATGCACAAGGCCATCCAGCCAAGGGAATTAGAGCAGGGGGGAGATCCAGCTCCACTCTTCATCTTCCTGGAGAAAGGGCTCCTTTTCCTAATTTGCACAAAGATTCTGAATGGGACGGGGCACTGGCAGTTTCATGATCTTTCACAAGCACCTTTTAATCAGAAGTAAGGGTTCTGGGGGCTGTTGTTCCAGTCATTTCACTGGTGGGAAGAGACCAAACCCTAAACCAGAGATTTGAGGTTTGATGTCTGTTACTATTCCTCTAGTGTAAGTGACTGAGGAGGCCTGGGGGAAATGTAGGTCACATCCATTACATGTTAATTTCGTTAGAAGTCTTCATTTATACTTTTATAAAAGGACTTTAATATATACAGAACTTAGGCTTCTTCTTCATTTTTTTTTTTTTTTTTTTTTAGTGAGAAGTTAATTTAAGGTGACTTTCTAGTTGGGAATGTACATTTTAATTTCCCACCCTTTATCTCCTCCCCACCTTTTATTTAAGACTACCATGACATTAACTGTATGTGGGAAGTTATTCAATCTGCCTTCAAAGAGCTTTCATAATTTGGTTTTGAAGTGTGGAACAGTACACTTTATTTTAAATGTTCAGAACACTGTGTGGCTCTAGATGAAAAAAAATATATTTTTTTTAAAAGCAAAGGTACTAAATACAGAGTTTTATTTCCAATGGCATTACGTGCTACCTATTCAGATTGTTTCTCAGAACGCACACACATTAAATGTTACGTGTTAATCAGACCCCTGTTCAATATGAAAATGATTAGGGCATAAACATTTCATAATAGAAAGTTATGATTGAATGATATCTTCTGACTTGCTCTGTGGAACAGATAATCAAGTTGTCTTTCAAAGACTGAACCTGCAGTGAATGTTTTACTTGGGAAATAAATGAAATTGATTATATATTCTAAGCAAAAAAAAAAAAAAAAGAAAGAAAGAAAGAAAAAAAAAGAAAAGAAAGAAAAACCACACTGTAATTACTTTCAATCTCCTCATAAAATGTTTTTCCACTAGCAGAGATTCTCAAAATTGTTAGAAAATACAAGAGGATGAGAGCATGAGCGCATTAATCAGGAATTAGAAGTGGAGGAGACCTCTCGTGTTGATCTATCCTCTTCTCACCAAGACATGTCTGATGCACGCAACTCAGTCCAACTTAAAGAGACCTAAGTGAGAGTCTCCACTGCTTCCCTCAAGGTAATCCTGCACCGAATTCTTCACTGAGTTTCACGAGACGATGAAGGCTACAAGTGAGACGTCCAAATAATCCTTTTCTAAAACTGGCAGTCTTCAAAATATCTCTTTGGTCTGAAAATCATTTTGAAACAATTCCTTTTGCAAAGCTGAGCTGTCTCCTCTATTTACCTTCTTCCATGGCCCTCTCTGTTACTAGACCCAAATGCAAGTATCTGCTTATGTCAAGCACTATGGGGCAACACGTGCAGTCCAATGGCAAGATTAAAGTTGCATATACTAAAGTTCTGCTCTTCCCACCTCAACATATGCATGCCTTACCTCTTTTCAAAAGATAAGCCACACAACAGACCAGTCAGGACGCCATCTTCTCTTTGCCTTTTAGCCCCTCACTCCTTTGCCATTCTGTATCTCATTACTAACCTTCCCAAAACCTTTTCACTAAATGCTTTGGGAACACATTCTCAGTCCCTCAAAAGTTTTCTAAAAGATTTTCTCTTTCTCATTAAACTGATTGTTTCTCATTCTTTGGTCATTTTTATCCCATATCCATGATTTTTGCTGTATCCTCATGACATCAGTGTTAAAATGATACTCATTCTCAGTTTGAGCTGAGGCAGAAATAGTCCCATTTTAACAAATGGAATAAATCAATAAAGCCAAGAAGTAAGGTGCTAAAACATGACAGAATATTTTTAAATTAGTTCATTCAACCTTAGTCCTACATTCTTCAAAGGTATAAATGGGTTGACCAAATGGGCCAAGAGATAATTCTTCTTCCCCTCCCTTAGCCTCACTTAGAGGGAAGGGGGTGGGGAAGGAGAGATGAAAGATGTAGCACAAACTGGGGTTTAGAATAAATGAGAGACAGCCAGAAGAGGAATGTTTCTTTGATTAAAGAAGCTGCAGTCACATCTTCCTTCGTGAGGGAAATTTTGGGAAATTCTTGAAAATAGCTTCCTCTGAAAACATCCCTCACTGAGGATCTGCCATATTCACAGGTACTATTGCCAGATATGACCCACCCTTCCCAGAAAATCGAAGAGTCAAAGGCAGCCTGGTGTGGGACAGGAAGGAGAAGGAAATAAGTCGATGTTAGAAGAAGTTTATCCTTATCCCCACCCTGCTGCACACTGTCCAGACTGACGCAGCACCAAGATGACAGAGGAGAAAGCTTTCCCTTTGAAGCAAATTTAGAGTTGTGGTAATTAAACTGTGTGGCCCTTTTACTTACTGAACTGGTGTTGCGCTTTGGACTCTAATGAACAGAGAGTCTTTGTAATATGTAACAGTATCCAGAGCAAGTTATGGATTTGCCAATGGGCAGAAGGATTACAGATCAGATATAAAAGAACTTGTGGGCTGGGAGCAGAAGAGAGAAGTGTTGTTTTCTTCTTTCACTTTATGAGATCTTATTCTTCCTACCCAGCACACTATTTGCATTTGTGATGGCTTTCTGAGACCTTTTAAGCTTAGTTTCCAGGGCTCGACATGTGCACAAGCTCATCAAATCTCCAATAACAGAAAAGAGAGTCAAATATTCCAAGGTCAAAACCACTCAGGAGGCATAAGAACAACCTGTTGGTCATATTTAAAGATTCAGAATTCTGCATAGAATCTTATCCATGAACATAAATTTATGTTTTTTTCTTAAACAAATTATTTTTTAATCAGGTTTTTATTTTTTAGCATGACTTACAGTAAAATTTACCCTTTTTAGGGGCACAATTTTAGGTATTTTGATAAAAGTACCTATGCATGTACCTCTTACCACAATCAAGATATAGAATATTTTTATCACCCCCAGAACTTTGCTTGTGCCTCTTTGCAGTCAATCCTTTCTCCTACCACCAATTCCTGGCAACCACTGATCTGACTTCCTTCCAAGTCATTTTTCCTTTCTCATAACATCATACAAATTAAGTCATGCAGTATGTAGTCTTCCCTACCTGGCTTCTTTTACCTAATAAAAGTTTTGAGACTCATCCATTTTATGTGTATCAATAGTTTCTTCCTTTTTATTATTGCCTAACATTCCAATATATGGATATATCACATTTTCTTTATCCATTCATCTGGTGGATAGATATTTGGATTTTATTCCAGCTTTTGACAATTATGAATAAAGCATTTTAATTTAAAATTTAAAAAATATCTTTAGCTTTGTCTTGAGCAGTAGGTTTAAGGCATTAATTACATGTGTACTAATCTGCATATATTTGCATATATAGACATTAATATAAACATATAACTATTCATATGAAGCCACCTGTCTTTGTATTCTTTAAAGATATTCATCTCAGAAAGGCTAGTGCTTTGTAAACCATGTCTTAGGAAACAATGATATAACTGAATTCTTTCTCCCCAGCTCCAATGTGTTCCCAGCTTCCATGGCAGGTTTATTAAAGGTGGCAGTTCCTTCTCCTGCACACCATGAGGCAAGAGGTCATACCAGTCCTTTCCTAGCTCTCAGTGCTTCTTCAAGAGAGCTTTTCTCCCAACTCCCTGTGATAAACCTACAGGCTGTAAGGCTCATTCCTTTATGCAACAGACACTGAGGTAAAGGAATTCAAATTCTCATTGGAGGAGATGGTTGCCTATGTAAAAATAAGGTCTGACATATTCGAGAAAAAACTTTTGATTTTTTAAAAAGAGAAAATATATTTGAAATACTAATGAACCAGTATCACCCTAAGTAGAATTCATTTTAAAATTTGTGCCTACAATTCAGCTTCATCCTTTTTATTTTTCCTCTGTTAATGTCTTATTGAGAATTACCTCTAAAAACTATGGGCAACTATCAAAAATCCCAGTAGGAGAAGTATCTGAGGAAAAGTGGTTTCTTTAGAGCTTGTTGACCAAAATCAAGTATAAGCTATTTGCATTCAATTTCTAAACTATTAGAAGTTTGACCCCATTCCATCCAAATGCAAGAAATCATTCCATTTGAGTGGGAACTTTTAATATTTCTTGAGAATCAACATTTATCTTTCAGATGAAAAGCATACTAGAGCTAGAGCATTAATGGATGGCTAGAAGTGGATATGCAGCTAAGGCTGAATGAGAATCCTGTTGGATCTGCCCATACATGTTGAGAGGTAATAAGACCCACTGGACATAGCAATTGTGATGTGACCAGCTCTTCTTTACTTCTCATGGCTCTTTGTGGGGCAATTATGCTATTATTTCTTGGAGTCACTGTTAAGGGCTGAATTCCATCTTCTCCAAAATTTATATGTGGAATTCCTAACCTCCAGCATCTCAGAATGTGACCATATTTAGAAACATGGCCTTTAAAGATATGTATAAGTTAAAATGAGGCCATTAGTTACCCAGCTAAAAAAGGAGAGTGACAGACGAATATTCCTGGTGAATGTGGATGCAAAAATTCTCAACAAGATACTAGCTAATTGGATCCAACAGTACATTAAAAGGATTATTCACCATTGCCAAGTGGGATTTATTCCTGGCCTGCAGGGGTGGTCCAACATCTGTAAATCAATCAACATGATACATTACATTAATAAAAGAAAGGATAAAGACCACGGTGATCCTCTCAACAGATGCATAAAAAGTATTGACAAAATACAGCATCCTTTCTTGATAAAACCCTTCAAAAATGTGGGAATAGAGGGAACATACCTCAACATAATAAAGGCCAAATATAAAGGACCCACATCAATTATCATCCTCAATGGGGGAAAACTGAGAGCTTTTCTCTTAAGATCAGGAACATGACAGGGATGTCTACTCTCACCACTGTTGTTCAACATAGTACTAGAAGTCCTAGCCTCAGCAATCAGATGACGACAACAACAAAAAACAAAAAGCATCCAAATTGGTAAAGAAGAGTCAAATTTTCACTCTTGGCTGATGAGATGATACTCTATGTAGAAAACCCAAAAGACTCCACCAAAAAATTGCTAGAACTCATACAGGAATTCAGCAAAGTCACATGATATAAAATCAACACACAGAAGTCTGCTGCATTTCTATACACCAATAATGAAGTAGCAGAAAGAGAAATCAAGGAATAAACCCTGTTTATAATTGCACCAAAACCCATAAGATACCTAGAAGTAAACTTAACCAAAGAGGTAAAGGATCTATATTCTAAAAACTATAGAACACTTATGAAAGAAATTGAGGAAGACACAAAAAAAGTGGAAAAACATTCCATGCTTATGGAAAGGAAGAACAAATATTGTTAAAATGTCTGTGCCACCCTACATATTCAATGCAATCCCTATCAAAATACCATCAACATTTTTCACAGAGCTGGAACAAACAATTCTAAAATTTGTATAGAACCAGAAAAGACCCTGAATAGCCAAAGTTATATTGAAAAAGAAAACCAAATCTGGAGGAATAACAATTCTGGACTTCAAGCTCTAATACAAAGCTATAATCATCAGGACAGTATGGTACTGGCCCAAAAATAGACACAAGATCAATGAGGCAGAATAGAAAACCCAGAAATGGACCCTCCATGGTCAACTAATTGTGGACAAAGCAGGAAAGAATATCCAATGGAAAAAAGACAGTCTTTTCCACAAATGATGTTGGGAAAATTGGACATGCAGAAAAATGAAATTGGATCACTTTCTTACTTCATACACAAAAATAAATTCAAAAGAGAAGGAAGGAATCCATCACAATCCCAGAGGAGAACACAGGCAGCAATCCCTTTGACTTCAGCCACAGGAACTTCTTTCTAGAAATGTCTCCAGAGACAAGAGAAGCAAAAGCAAAAATGAACTATTGAGATTTCATCAGGATAGAAAGCTTCTGCATAGCAAAGTAAACAATCAACAAAACTAAAAGACAACCAATGGAATGGGAGAGATATTCGCAAATATCTTATAAGATAAAGGGCTAGTATCCAAAACCTATGAAGAACTTCTCAAACTCAACACCCAAAAAATAAAAAATAAAAAAATCATTCAAAAAATGGGCAGAAGACATGAACAAACATTTCTCCAAAGAAGATTAAAATGGCTAACAGGCACATTAAAAAATGCTCAGCTTCACTCATCAGGGAAATACAGTTCAAAATCACAATGAGATACCGCACACCTGTCAGAATGACTAAAATCAACAACACAGGAAACAACAGATATGGCAAGGATGTGGAGAAAGGGGAACACTTTTACACTGTTGGTGGAAATGCAAACTGGTGTAGCCACTCTGAAAAACAGTATGGAGGTTCCTCAAAAAGGTAAGACTGGAAATACCCTATGACCCAGCAATCGCACTACTAGGTATTTATCCAAACGATACAAAAATAGTGATTTGAAGGGGCACATGCATCCCAAAGTTTATAGCAACAATGTCCACAATAGCCAAAATATGGAAAGGATCTAGACGTCCACTGATGGATAAATGGAAAAAGAAAAGATGGTATGTATATTTGCATATATACATATATGTAAATATGTGTGTGTGTGTGTGTGTGTGTGTGTGTGTGTGTGTGTGTGTGTAGGCATATTACTCAGCTATTAAAATGAATGAAATCTTGCCATTTGCAATGATGTGGATGGAACTAGAGGGTAATATGCTAAACAAAATAAATCAGAGAAAGAAAAATACCATATGATTTCACTTATATGTGGAATTTAAGAAACAAAACTAATGAATGTAGGGTAAGGGAAGGAAAAATAAAATAAGGTAAAAAAGAGAGAGAAGCAAATTATAAGAGACTCTTAACTATAGAGAACTGAGGGTTGCTGGAGAGGTGGGGGTAGATGGATGGGGTAACTGGGTGATGGGCATTAAGGAGGGCATTTGATGTAATGAGCATCGGATGTGATAAGCAACTGATGAATCACTAAATTTTACCCCTGAAACTAGTAATACACTGTATTTTAACAAACTTGAATTTAAAAAAGATCTAATAATAAAATAAAAAAATAAAATGAGGCCATTAGGGTGGGCCTAATCCAATTTGACTGATGTCCTAACAAGAAGAGGAGATTTGGACTCACAAAGAGATACCAAGTACACTTACATACAGAGGAAAGATCATGTGAAGACACAGTGAAAAGATGGGCATCTGGAAGCCAAGGAGAAACCTGACAACACCTTGACTTGAACTTCTAGACTCCGGAGCTATGAGAAAATAAATCTCTACTGCTTAAGCCACCAGTCTGTGGTACTGTTATGACAAACCTAGCAAGCTGATACAGTCATCATATGGATTCCTATGCATATTATAGAGAATGAGAAGAGATTTATAGAAAAATAGTTAGTGGAGGGAATCCTGTCGATTTAGTTTATCCCTTCATCTCTTGTAAGAAGAAATAAATCAGGCTGCCTGAGGATGCTACTAAATGCTTCAGGAGAAATCTGTGTGTAGACCTCACTTAACACACAGGACCTGCCTTCCAAAGCTTGCTTCCTGGATATACAAAAGCACTGCTCAGACTCACTAAAATCCACAACAACTACTCACTATGTTCAATTAATATGTAACTGATTGGTAAAGTCAGAAGATCTTTAAATATATCTCTAAAGTCTTTGGGTTCATCTATATAAAGCTGAAAGGAAAAGTAGCACAAGCAATATTTTATATGCAGATTCCTAATGAATACAATTACCCTTCATCACATTACCTACATCCTTAGGCTTCACCCTCTCCTTTGAAAGAGAAAAAATTGGAAATAAACAACTTATCTACTTTGTTGGTATTGAAGAGGCAAATGTGATATCCTAGACTTTGGTTTTATAAAAATAACAGTCTTTTAGCAAAGAGCAGAGGGAGTTGAAGCAAGAAAAAAATGTGGTTGGCCATGAACTCTGAAACTTAACAGAGTTTTAAAATAAATTCATCATTAACAAGCTCTGAATAATTTACAAGAAATGAAAGAATAATATCCAGGAAAATAGGTGGGAAGAAAAAGTAACAACACAGAGAGGAAGGGTCTTTATAATTATCAGTTGAAATCAGTCAAGCAAATAAAGTATGGCTTGGGAGAACAAGCATCCTCTAGATTCCACATGATCAATTTATAAGTGAAATCTGGAAATACATGATATACGTTGGGGAGTGTCTATGCAGTTGACCCTTGAACAACATAGGGGTCATGGGCACTGATCCCCTCTATGTACAGTCAAAAATCTGTTTATGATTTTGACTCCCCCAAACCTAACTACTAATGGTCTATTGGCTGGAAGCCTTACCAAAAACATAAACAGTTGATTAACACATATTTGGTATGTTACATGTAGTATATGTTATATTTTTGCAATAAAGTAAGCTGGGGAAAAGAAAGTGTTTTTATGAAAATCATAAGGAAGAGTTTCCTGGGTGGCTCAGTTGGTTAAGTGTCAAATTCTTGATTTCAGCTCAGGTCATGATGCCAGGGTCGTGAGACTGAGTCCCACGTCAGGCTCCATACCCTGTGAAGGGCTCTGTGCTCAGTATGGAGTCTGCTTGAGATTCTTTCTCCCTCCCTCTTCCTCTCCTTCCACTCCTCCCCCTGCTCACACTCTCTTTCTCTCAGGTAGGTAGGTAGGTAGGTAGGTAGGTAAATAAATAAATAAATAAATATCTTTAAAAAGTAAAGGAAATCATAAGGAAGAGAAAATACATTTATGGTACTATGCTGTAAGAAATCTGCATATAAATGGACCCAGGCAGTTCAAACCTGTGTTAAGAGTCAGCTGTATTTCTTTTTATTTATCTATCTCCCTTTTTTTTTATCCATATTCCATGCTTTCTTCCTTCTAGTTTATAGATTTCCAAAAGAAAGGATATTTCTGACAAAGCAGAACATTTTATTAAATGTCTGCTTGACTTCTTAAGAAATTCACTTCTCAAGGTAAACCATAAGGGTGACTATTGATACAGGTGTAGTGTTACAAAACTAAACCTGTCTGGTTAAGTGGAGTTAATGAAAACTTGGGGAGGAGAAAGTAGAAATGGTCAAGTTATTATGAATGAAGTTTATAATAAGGAAGAGAATACAAGGTTGGTTCAAACTTTAGGATGGCAGATTTCAAAACATTCAAAGACCTAAGAACTTCAAAGAAATGTAGTTTTAACTACACAATGATGAAAAACTCCAGGAAGATAGCAAAGGAGAACATTAAAAAAAAAGTTGACATAAAAGCACATAATGAGAGACTTTAACATGCATCGTTCATACACTCATAAATCAAGTAGATGAAAATCATTAAGCACATGGAAGAACTGAATCACATCAGCTTCCTATCATAAACAAATATGGAACTGTACTACTGGATGGCAGTGAGTATACATAATCTTCAAGCACATGGAACATTTACAAAAACTGATCTCAGAAAGGAAGTCTTGATATACTTTAAAGAGTTAATATACAGAATGCTTTCCCCAACCTTAATGCTGTAAATTAGAAACCTAAGATCTTAAAGATTACTCTTATGAAGACCAAAAGAAGTTTAAAACATACAGTCAAAAAAACAAAAAAAGAGAGAAGGTGAGGAAGATCTTCAAGGAGAGATTTAATAATAGCTTCCCTGGGGGGGGAAATGAAAGGAGTCCCTGATTATTGTGTGATGCATTATGACTGTGGACAGGATGGCTTGGTATTGCAAAGATGTTGGTTCACTTCATTTCTGGAACATATACCACGGGCTGGAGTTTAGAATGCAGAGTATACAAAGAACGTCTATTAATAACATCAAAAGACAACTCCCTAAAAAAAATAAGCAGAAAATATGAATAGATAAATCAGAAAAGATGAAATGCAAATGGCCAATAAACATTTAAAAGAAAATCAATTGCACTAGTAATCAGAAAATTTCAAATTACAATTAAAGTTTTTTTTTTAAATCCTTTTAAACAACAAACATCTGACGAAATCAAATTTTGGAAAGGATGTGAGGAAGTAGATACACATCCATTGGTGCAGTCCTTCTCATGGGCAATTTGGCAGGATCATTTACAACCTGAAGACGCGTCTTCCTTAACCCAGTTATACAATAAGAAGGGCAACGACATCGGTAGTGATGGCTCACAGGCCCAGAGCACACGCTATTCTAGATCCTTTTTGTATGTTAATTTATCTGATTCCAACAACAACCTGGGAGCATAGGAACAATTATTGTTCTCATTTTATGGATGGGAAAACTGAGGTGCAGAGAGATGAACACCTTAGCCAAGGTCACACAGCTGACACGTGTCACAACCAGGACTTGATTTGCAATTGTTTGGCTCCCAAATCTTTGCCTTTAATTAGCCCCGCCATGTTGCCTCTCTGAAACAATTACTAGTTTGTGTGCATACGATTATGTGCAACAGAATATTTTTCAGCAGTATTTAGAATGAGAAAAATCTGAAGCAAAATAATGCCCCCCATATGGTATTAGGTAAATAAAATAGGTCAGAATAATGCTTTTGCTTAAAGATGAATTAGTACATATAACAATGTAGATAGATCTAAAAAAAAATTATGGCACAATAAAAACAGGTTTCAGTATGATACTATTTATATATAAAATTTGATAACATAATTTTCCATCAATACATATATGAATCTATCAATAAGAGAATCAAAAAAGATTAAAACCAAGTTGGATTAGAAGTAAAATTGATAGTCAACATGATTTTATTTGCAGTGTGTGGATTTCTCTCTTTGGGAAAAGAAAACAAGGAAAATTCATATATCATATAATGTAATTTAAAAACTATTAACATTAAAAATGGTGAAAATCAAATAGTTTAAGTGTTTAGAATAATTTATCTTATGCGGTTGATAGGTGATTACTTTATTCTGTAATTTTCCCAAGTTTCCCAATGCAAAAAAGAAACACAAACCAGTAAGAATAAAGAGGAAGAGGAAGAAATAAAGAGGAGGGCAGTGCCAAAAAATGAAGAGGTTTCTGATGAGCTCATATTTTTGAACCTCACACATACATATGTGTGAGCATATGCTGGAGGAATACAAAAGGAGAGTGACACACACTTCCTAGACTTTGAAAAATCGGCAGCAAGAACAAACATGGAATGGTAATAAATACATACGTAAAAATAAATTAGTCTGATTACTTTGCTTGCTTTTTAACTTCTGTTTGTGTGTGCGAGAGAGTATCTGTGTGTGTTTTCTACTTTGAAGAAAGATCAAAGAAGGAATACGGTCTGTGGTCCCATTTAGTATAAGGTCACAGAAGATGGAAATAAAATCAAGCATTGGAAATCCCATTAAATGTGTATAAGAAAACAAATATGGAAGGCATAATTAACGTGTCATGTGCCAAGAGTAAAATTTACAAAGATCTTAACAAAGTGAAAACTAACAAGATACTATTTATCAAAGAGAAATCATTCTCTTTGTTATGTGGGTGAATGGGTAGTGGGGGGAGGCACGTTTTTGTGCTCTATGGAAGATAGAAGGATAAATGTTTAGTCACTGCCAGAGATGATATTAGAAATACTTAACCACTGGTATGGTACTAGCACCAACCAATCTGAGTGGAAGCAAACCATCTCTACACTCATCTCTGCCACGGTCCCCACCCTCATGAAACTGGTGATGTATTAGGGAGAATAATAAACACACAAGGTGTGAAGGGCTGGCTGCGTGTGCATGTCTGCACGCACACGTGCGTGTGCAAGTGCATTCATGTGCTCACACTATGGAGGTGTGAGTGGGGGTATGGAGGAGAGAGCCTCAAACAATGGATGAAATATCATGGAATGGAGATGGAGAGAAGGACATCCCAGAAAGCAGGGGCAGCCTAAAACATGTGTGAAGGCAAGAAATGATGGGGCTTTACTAGGGACTCCTGAATAAAAACAGTCCAAGGTGGCTACAAACAGGTGCATAAAGATTATACATCAGGACTTTGCCTAGAGCTGGAAAAATCCACATGACAAGCAAATGTGTTTGAATTTAGTTCTTTAGGTAATAGTGAGTTGTTAAAGGCTTCTTGAAGAAGGGAGCAACCTGATTGGAATAGACAGAGGTGAAACTGTTCCACCTTGAGCTCTTCTCTGCATCTGTTCTTTTGGTGGGCAGAAGAGTGGCTCCGAAAGATGCTATCGCCCTCGTCCCTGGAACCTGTAAGTATGCTACCTTCACATGGAAAAGGGATTCTGCTGTTGTGGCTAAGGTTATAAACCCTCAGAAGAGGAGATAATCCTGGATTGGCCACGCAAGCCCAGTGTAATCACAGGAGTTCTTAAAAGTGGAGACCTTTCCTAGCTGTGCTCAGAGAATGACTTGAGAAGGATCAGAGAGGGGTGATTTGGGAAAGACTCCACCTTTGTTGCTCCCTTTGAAAACAGAGGAAGCTGGGCTCTGAGCCAAGCAATGCGGTGGCCTCTAGAGCTTAGAGCAGCCCTCTGATGGCATGAAAATGGGGAGCTCAGTCCTAGAGCTGCAAGAAAATATATTTTGCCAACAACTGCAATGAGCAAGGAACAGATTCTTTCCTAGAGCTTTTGGAAAGGAATGCAGCGCTAGGTAAACGGATTTTAGCCTGGTGAAACCTGTGCTGCCTTCTGACAGACAAAACTGTATGATAAATTTGTGTACAAACCACAGAGTTTGCAGTAATTTATTACGGGAGCTACAGGAAACTAATGCACCTCTCTTTCAGGCACATGGGTTCTCTCTCAGTTTTTCCAATGCATCAGTCCCCACCAGCATTAGAGTCCTGGCTTGTGCTCTCGGATCTAAGTGGTCCTGACCATCCAACACCATGCCTTTGCCTGGAAAACATCGTCAGCTCCCTGTTTTAAAATGCCACTTTCTAAGAAAGACCTTCATCCAATCTAAATTGATTCCCACCATGTCTGCATTCCCTATGGAATCCCAATGTCTTAAAGAGTATTTGGCTTATAGCAGATGTTAGTAAATATTTGCTTAAGAAAGTAGGATTTAAAAAAAAAGAAAAGAAAATAGAAAGTAGAATTCTTCGGTAATGGCACACTTCCAAATATTGATTTGATCACATAAAGTCCACAAGATCTCTTCTCTATAAAGGAACTCTTCTGCCTTTGTAGCTAATGTATTCTATGTGGCAATAATTTGAGACCCTGTGAATATCCTCTCCACAACAAACTTTGAATCATTTGCTTTGGAAGTCATTAATGATCTTTGCTTATGTCTATTATTTTATTATTGGATGAACAAATGTAATGTTTTAATTCTGTCCTTCTATTTCTATTAATTGCTATTCTTCCATATATCCATTTATATGGATATACATACAAATATATAAAGTTATATACATGTATATATAAAGGCATATATAAAAATATATATTTATATATTACATATATAAAGGTATATATATTTATACACAAATTATATATATAATAGATTTATACATATATATAAAATTTCCCTCCTGAATGTGATATGACCCATTTTTGCCATTATCTTTCTGGTGCTTAGTTGTCCCCAATTTGGCCTGAGCAGTTTCCTTGAAGCCAGCTGCCGTGTCGTTTTCCTAAGACTACCTTAGACTTGCCTCCTGACATAAACTTTTCTAAACTTATTTTGTGTTTTGTCTGCCCCAGACCTAGCATTAGGGAAGCTAAAAGGAAACAAACAAACAAATAAATAAATAAAATGACAATTTATTCATAGAAGGGAGTTTACTACAAAAGCACAAAATGTTTTTGCGCTTACAGTGAATTTAATTATATAACATAAGCTTGAGGAAATGGGCTTAAAATTCTCAGTCAAATGAGAATGATGTTTTACTCAAACATCAGAAAATTGGCTCAAATACAGATGGATAGTCTGGTGAAACTCTTGCTTCCCAAAGTATGATAAAAACTTAACCTTTCCCTCAAATACTTACTTGAAAATCAGTTTTGATTGGTGCCTCTCAAACTTGAGCGAAGATCAGAATGACCTCGAAGGTTTGTCAAAACAGGGTTTGCTGGGCTTCTGACCTGGTAAGGACTAGGGTGGGGCCTGATAATTTGCATTTCTAACAAATTCTCAGGTGGTGCTGATGATGCTGTTCTGGGAACCTTACTTTGAAAACCCTACAGAAGTTTTCCCATTTGATTCTAATTGCCTGTCCTTGGTATGTTTTTAAATCTTTAGAATATAGCTCTCTGAATGGAATTCAATGATATACAGATTAAAACAGTCAACCCAATATATCTCGTGCCATATACTTCCCTAGATAATTACATATGGGTGAAGGGAGAAGGGAGGCAGAGTCAGGGATGGGTGCTGGTTTGGGGGCAAGAAGCCTGGGTTTGTTCATCTGTTGGCCATGAGAGGGAGTGCTGGTCAAGTGCTGGCCTGAGATGTGTGGGTTGGCTCTAGGAATGTAAATTATTCTGTGTGTATCTAGGACTGTGTATTTCCAGGACTGCAAAATTTTCTTTTTAGGGATCTTTACTCTCAGCAACATAAATGTGTTGTAAAATCTTCTATATTTTATTTTTTATGGTTCATTTATTTATTTGAGAGAGAGAGAGCAAGCGAGCAAGTGAGTGCAAGCTGGGAGAGCAACAGAGGGAGAGGGAGAAAGAGAATCCTCAGACTCCCCCTCTGAGCAAAGAGACCAACGTGAGGCTCCACCTCAGGACTCTGAGATCATGACCTGAGCCAAAATCAAGAATCAGACACTCAACTGACTGAGCCATCCAGATGCCCCCAAAGCTTCTATATATATATAAATTAAACAACAACAACAACTCTCTCAACAACAACAACCCTACTTACACTCCGTTTCTCCATTCCCCTTTATAGTTAATGGCAGGAAAGATTTGACTTTTCCTGTCTTCACCACCAGGAGTTTCTTCCTCTTCTCTATGATCCTCGCTCCCTCATCACCTCCGAATTGCTAAATCTATGGTTTTTTGTCAGTTCTCATTTGACTCAGTCTCCCAGGAGTGTTTGATGCAACTCATACCCTCAACTGTTTTTCCTTTATGCTTGGTCTGCTCTTCTTTTCTTTTCTCCTTTTTGGGATCCTTCTGTCCCAAGTGCTTCCAAACATTCCAGTTTCAGATCTGGAATCTCTTCTCTATAGATACGAGCTCCTAGGCTTTAAAGATCAATACCATACCATAGCATAAATACCATTGGCTGGTTCCTTATCCTGCCCACAATCCACCTATTATTTAAAATCTGATATACTTAGCCTTTCTGCAGAATGCACCTTAATTTTTGATTAACCTTCTACATTCTGCAGTCCTGTATTTACATGATTGTAAAACCTTGCATTCCTCTCTCCTGACTTCTCTTTAAAACTCAATACCAGAATATTGTTTTACTTATGTCTCTTAATTTCCTTCCTTCACAAGTGACCCTGTGACTGAATACTTCAATCTATCCACGTGCCCAAACTCATTTTCTATAATTACCCCCAGTGCTTCTCATTGCTCATTTTATTCTCTGAATCTCATTGAGATGAACTGTATATAAAAGACAACATAGTTGTATATGGAGTAGAGATAATTTTGAAATATGAAGCAAATGACAATAAAAGGATCCTTCTGGCAATACAAAGATGATTTCTTTTTATAATATAATAATAATAAAATATATAATATGTTAATATTATGTTATATAATTTTATTTAATTAATTTTTATTTTTATTATTTAATAATTTTTATTATTATTTAATAATGAAATGTATAACATATAATATAATAAAAAGACTAGTTCTGTGTGTACACATATATGTGCGTATATATAAATATATATGTGTATATATACATATCTTAGCCAGAACAGTCAATGCATTCTTCATTTAGAAAGATTTTTATCCTGAAATTTGAGAGCCTGGGGTTGATGATTTAAAATTTAATTCAATATGCCTCTTTATAAAGATTAAACTTTTTTACATAAAACTGAGCATGCAAACTTGTGTTTGACGCATGGGTGAACATCAATGTATATTTGAATGTCTGCCAGTGTGAGAGTTATGTTAGATCACACTCATAGAAGTTCCTAGGCCTTCTAGTTTGACTGAGGCTCTAGATAAACCTTTTGAAATTGAATCCAGGTTTGTAGTGTTGGCCCACAAACTGGTCTACGGTAAAAATCTGTACTTCAAATCAACATTGTAAGATCTACATTTGATTCCATTGATGTCTTCAGGATTTCTTATGTGAAACCAGAAATACTTACCTCATAGCCTTTGGTCAGTATGCAACAAACAAGGGTCTCCCTGTTTTCTTTTCTTACCTTAGATACTGGGACCAATACCTGGTCTCTGAGAAAGGAGGCAAGTGGTAGGCAAAGTGGGTATCAGACATATGGCCAAGTGGATTCCAGAAACTGACAAGGAGAATGCGGTGGGATAAAGGAAGAAGAACACAGGATTTTACAATAGAGGAGGCCTGGATTTCAGTCTCATCTCTGTCCCTTACTAGTTGGGCTACTTTGGACATTTTATTTAACTTTGAACTTCACCTGAAAAATAGGAAAAGTAAGATGAATCTCATATGGTATGTAAAATGGAATGAAAAATTATACAGAGGTACTTTCTGAAGGGTTATATCTATGCATCTATACCAAGCCATCCAACATCTACCTAACCTTCTAGAAACATCCCACTTCTACCCACTTCTGACAGTATAGAGTGAACTCTTGGATTTTGTGCACACTTACATATACTGTAGATATAAAGGTAAATCACAGATAACCAAAACCAAATTTTGATCCTGTATAGCACTTCCTATGTACATTTTATCATTGCATTTTCCAGATGATCCTGATGGCACAGCTGAGGCTCAGAGGATTCAACTAACTGATTAATGTCCCCAAATTGGTCCTTTCAGTGCTGTGTGACTGTGTTTTTCCTGAATTGCATGGATTTCACCTAGTATTTGGGTCTTTAAGATTCTTTTTCTCTTCCTATGCTACATTCAGAAAGACTTTGTCAAATATTCCAGCAAAATAGGACTTTCAGTGGCGGAATGCTGACACTGAGACAAGATAACATGATCCTAATCAATTTACTTATAAAAAAATATAAAATAGACTCATATCGAACATGTAAAAGGAATAAATCATTCTGCCAACATATTTAATTTAGGTAGAAAATATTTGCTTTGCTGACTGGCTGATTAATCACATCAAATAATTACAACATTAAAATAATTTGTCAAAAAAAAGTGGCAGCCCTCAAACAGAAATAATCCATTGCCTCTCATTAATATAACTTATTTTATTGAGAGGGTGCTGAAATTTGTTATTTATATTAATTTATGTTTATCTGAGATTGTAGTTAGTTTGGCATGCATTTTAAATCACTGTTTTTAAATACTTCACATAAATCCTATATATTGTTGGCCTCCTAGCCTATGACTACCAAATGGGGTTAGACTTCCTTTTATGTGCAAAATTTCATGGCTGGAACTATCATTATCTTCCGGGAAGAAATTAGCCCTCTTAAATGGTCATCTGACTCACTGGTTTCCAGAAGTTTCCAAGACAATGCCCTGAAAGTTCCTAATTTTTCCTCTGCTCTGGCTTCCCTCTTGCTGCCAAGCCACCTCCTCTGGGGAAGATGACCTTTGTGTTAGGAACTCACTCTGGGCCCACCTGCCTTCCCCTGATCTCCAGTGAGAATGTCAGCCCCTCTGCATCCCACATACAATTGAGACTAAACCTTATTGTTAAGAGATTCCTGAAAGCTCAGAGACCAGATAAACAACTTAGACTGCTGCTAGAAGTCTTTATTCTAAGAGACCATGAGCGCCCCTGCTGGATTCCTGGCAGCCTCTGTGCAGTGCGGCTGTCAGCTCCCTTCTTGCCAATAGGAGGCATCCCTAGGCCCAACCATTTTCTATGCAGAGACAAGCAAAAAGTCTTGTTCCTAAGGCTCAGCTTATTTTTTGTCCTAGAGTGACTGACACTGGGAAGATCCATTCCCTGCAAGGGAAAATATCCCAACCCATGTCTAATGTAAAGTGTCATGGCCTGTTGCACATTTTCCAATTTGTGACTCATTCAACCTTATTATAGAGGGGACACCACAATCTAGTGTTGGTGGTGCTGTGCCAACACAGTCCCACCCTTTTCCCCATGTTTTCTGTAGCAAAAATTAAAGAGAAGGTAAGAACTGTCTACCTGGTGGGGCACCTGGGTGGCTCTGTTGCTTGAGCCTCCAACTCTTGGTTTTGGATCAGGTCATGATCTCAGGGTGGTGAGATCAGCCCCTAGATGGGCTCTGTGCTCAGTGGGGAGTCTGCTTCTCTCCCTCTAACTCCTGCCCTGCTTGCATGCACATACACAGAAGCAAGGGCACTTTCTCTCAAATAAATCTTTAAAAAAATGTAAAATAAAAAGAATTGTCTACCTGGCTACTAAGGTAGAGTCTCAGATTCTGGGAGAAAATACTTGCACAAAACTCAGTCACATCTTATAAGAACACCCACTGCATTTCAGACTCAGGTCAATTTCTGATTCTATAGGGGCTCATTTTACTATTAAATCAACTTCATTACTAAACAGAATATTGAATGCCAGCATCTACTCTTAGGCCAATTCCCAAGAACAGTGGGTAGGTACTTCTTTATGTCTGCATGATAAGAAGGGCTTAATTCTTCAATCGTGAATTCCAGTATCTGCTCTGGAATATCTAAATATCCTGTACTCTCATAAAGAGCAGTTTTCTTCAGATCTCTTAAGATGTAATTTGTGTTTATGTAGACATCCTACTTCAGTCATAGTTTCAATGCTGCTACTGTATGTGGGTTGCCCAGTCTATGAAATAGCTACTTAAAATCAGATGGAAACCCTTTTATCTTATCAAGAAAAAAAATTAACTTAAAGGGCACCTGGGTGGCTCACTGGGTTAAGCCTCTGCCTTCGGCTCAGGTCATGATCTCAGGGTCCTGGGATCGAGCCCCGCATCGGGCTCTCTGCTCCGTGGGGAGCCTGCTTCCTCCTCCTCTCTCTCTCTCTGCCTGCCTCTCTGCCTATTTGTGATCTCTGTCAAATAAATAAAATCTTAAAAAAAAATTAACTTAAGACCACATGGGTCAACTTTTTAAATAGAGAGAAATATCAACTATTCTTTTCATAGGTTAAAGTAGAAGTGGAGAACACATAACATTATCAGATATAAACAAGAGACTCCAGGTCTCTGTGGTGGTTAAAGACAAGAATGCAATGAGAAATAAAGGGAAAATAAGGAGAGAGAGAAAGATAACATGTAGTGATATTATTAAATAGAGACTGAGGCACAAGGCAGAAGTAAGACACCCCCACACCACACCTATGTTAGAACACATCACATGTCCAGGGCTCCCGCAGGAATAAAATGAGATGGGGAGAAGGACACATGGAGATTAAGAAAAACATACAAGAGATCATGGATAATATGATGGAGATCCTGTTTTCTAGTATGTGACCACTAAAAACTTAAAGTAAGGTTATGTTTCTTTTCAACTATGGGCACAAACACAGTTAGCTGTACGAATTTAAGTGACAATTGATATGATTCCACATTGCCTCACCAGTACTCATTCTGCTAAAAAAATTTCTTTAAAACCAAAATTGTATTTCTAAATCCATATTTTAGGCCTTTATCTGCCTCAGTAAAAGCTGATAACGTTTTTACAATATCCTACAAGGGAAATTACTCTTTTCTCCAGAGAGATCATCTACTTATTTTGGGAAACCAAATTAGGTGTTCTACAGCCAATTTAACATTTTTAGCACAGAGCCCTATAGCTGAATATTCTCTAAACTTCAACTTTCTCTCTCAAAGTAGTTCTGCACTTAACCCATTGAAACATAACAAGCTTTGGAATCTGACAAAGTCAGATTTGAAATCTGGCTCTGTCACTTCCTAGAAAGGAGCATTTAGCACATATATTTAACCCAAGATTCGTTTTTTGTTTTGGTTTGGTTTTGCTCTTACTTTGTCAATGGGACTGATGCGAAGATGACGTGAGATAATGTATCTAAAATACCTAGGCTCGCTGTGGCAGATGTCTTTATTAAGGTCCTTATCCTCTGCCTCCCACATACATGCCATTTAGTATATGAGGCCCTTTAAAAAGCACATTCTCACTGAAGGCTAAAGAAAGGGCTCCTCGCTCTATTACAGTAACAGTAAATGACACTTGCAACAAACCTGGTTTTAGGTGCTTTACATATGCAACTCATTTAATTCTCAGAGCCCACTAGGAGGCAAGCATTATCATGGCCCTTGTTTCAGAGATGATGAGACCCAATGCAAGATGTTGACCAACTTGCTAAGACCCTGTACTGCAGCAAGGAATTCTAACTCAGCTGTTTGGGTTCAGAAGCCATGCTCTGATTTGCAAGCGCAATGCCCAAGATCTAGTCCAAAGAGTGCTGCTAACCTC
This sequence comes from Lontra canadensis, assembly GCF_010015895.1. Taxonomy (NCBI): domain Eukaryota; kingdom Metazoa; phylum Chordata; class Mammalia; order Carnivora; family Mustelidae; genus Lontra; species Lontra canadensis. The sequence goes on along the minus strand of NW_022630996.1, from coordinate 58,832,243 downwards.
AGTGTACTCTTGAAAAATAAAGCTAGGAAAATTACAGAATTCATTTTCTACAACTTTGCCTCAATTCAATACCAAATATTTGTATGGCCTCTGGTTCTATGTGGGGATGTGTCTGAAGAAATAGAGTTTTAACTAGAGGAAGGCTCTAATTTAATTAGAGGAAGGGCTTACCTTCATCCTTCCAAGTGTTTGGAGAAGTGTAGAAGGTTCTGTTGGGGGATAATATTAAATAACCCAAAGAAATCATATAATCTGCTACACCTAGGATTTTGAGCAAACCTGTACATGAAAGTAGCTCTGGATGTTAACCAAGGCCACAGCAAATGATGACCAGATAATTTTCATCCTCATTCCTTCATCTGCTCAACTTTTCACATATTTCTCATTTATTCATTCAACAAATATGTAATGGCTGCCTGTGTTAGTGTTGATGTCATGAGCCGGTGAGACATCTCAACTCTGACGGAACTTAACAATCTAACTGGAAGAGACACACAGTAATCAAACATTTGTTGTTAGGTTATATGTTGATATTTCTCCCTTTTTAAAAAATACTTTCTATTCACTCCCCAATCCTACTTCCTTTATCATGGTATCAGGAAGGCTGATTTTCTTCTTCTCAGCCATGACAAAGCAGAAACCAAGACCGGAAGAAATCCCTGGCTGACCAGCTGGATGAAGATCCTTAGATGCTATTCCTAGAAACCAGAGAAGTCTGAGCCTGGGGGATGGAGAAGGAGCATGCTCAGTAGCTGCTCAGATGAGCAAGGGTAGAGAGAAGCTTGCAATGGGAAGGGGAAGGGAAACCTTTGGTTATGAGACCTACATGGCATGGAAGAGCAATTAAAGAGGATATGTAAGTCCTTGTAAAGCCTTCATGTACATACAGCCCTGTAGGCCTGGTACATAGTAGGTGTGCAATAATCATTAACTAGTATAATTCTTGTTCTTTTTATCATTTTACTATTTTGATTATGACCTGACCCTTTAGCTCCAGGAGTCCTGTGCAAGAAACTGTTCTCCATGGCTGACCTTTGACTGCTATGTGTCCCCCGACCTCTCCTAATTATATCACTCTCCCAACTTCCCCATCCCACTACTCTCCTGGGTGCTTGCTCCTCTCACCTTCTAAGATAGCCTGCTAAGTCCTAGCCAAGTGCAGTTTATCTCCTGTCTTGGGTTCAGTAAGGCCCTCAATGGTCTCATTTGTCCTGCTGTCAATAGACCTTCGATCTCTTCTCATCATATGGATGATCTATGCTCAATTCTATGAAAAAGCAGGTAATAGATCTTCAGTCAGGCATAAAAAGGCCTATTTTAATACTGTGTCTACATGAATTTAAATCTACTTGTATCAGTTGAACTTGGAGTTAGCACAAAACCCATCACAATGGTATGGATTGCTTGTCACAAAAGTCTGAACTGTATAGGTAAAACCCAGAGTAAGAACTGACATTAATAAGAGTTGCATTTCTCCTTTGTGATAGTGCTTAGGGCTCTTTGCTGAGTTGTGTAGGGGAGCACCCTGCAAAACCCAGGAGAAAATGATTGAATACTTTTGATTATTAAGCAGATATTATGGGCTGAATTGTGTCCCCCACACCCAATTCATATGTTGAAGCCCTAACTCTTATTACCTCAGAATGTGATGGCAATTATAGAGCCTATAAAGCATTGATTAGATTAAAATAAGGCCATTTTAGGGTAAGTTCTAATCCAATCTGACTGGTGTTGTTAGGGAAAGACAAAGTTTGAATACACGAAGACACCCCAGAGAAATGCATGCACAGAGAAAAGGCCATGTGAGGACACAGCAAGGAGACAGCCATCTGCAAGACAAGGAGAGAGGCCTCAGAAGAACTCAAATCCACTGATACCTTCATTTTGTAATTCCAGCCCCCAACACTGGAAGAAAATCAAGTTTTGTCTTATAAGCCACCCAGTCAGTGGTATTTTGTTATGGCAGCCCTGGCAAACTAATACAGTGCGTTAGGCAGCAAATCTGTTCACAGCGTTAATAGGATCCACTGTTCTCAGGTTAATGTACAGAAATTTCTGAAAAAGTCATTCAGAAAAGAAGCACGATAAAGTAAAACTGAAGTGAATTTTGGCAGACCAGCTCTCAAAAGATGGGTCTTCCAATTTTCAATTTTGGGTCAGAGGGTAATATATTTAAGTTCCATAAGCCTCACTTCCCACATCTTTAAATGGGCATCAGAGTTCATAGGGTAGTTGTGGGGATTACGTAAGATATGAAAGTGCCCAGAACATTCTTCTACATTTTATTAGGTACTCAATTCATGATGTCTTCTATCTTTTTCTTAGGGAGAAGAAGCTTAGGTATATGTCAGCTAGATAATATCCAAGCCACAGGTGACATTATCCACACGGATTCTGTGGATCAACTATACACTTGAAATCAGTTCACTGTATTCTACTTCAACAGCTCGATCGCTATTGGGGTTGAAAAAAGTCTTTTCTCCAAAACTTATAAAAGGCAAAATGTTCAAAGTTGGGAAAACATGTTATGTATCAAAGACTGTTCCGGTTTTCCTGAGTCATTGAAGGGACAGATACATATCTCTCCTTATTTGTGCTGGGCATTCTTCCAAATTGCATTAGCACTCTACCTCAACCAATCTGAAGCTAATGCACATCCCTGATGCATTGTTTTTTGAGTCAATCATATAGCTCTTTACCATGAGCCAATCAATTGGCTCATCCTTTTTATTTAACTTCTGTCATGGTCTACGGTGGGCAATATGTTATAAACCAACCAATTACTGTGGTCTCCACTTAAAATACAAATTCCTTTTTCTTCCAATTTATGGAAAAAATTGAGAAAAATACTTAAAGTGCAATGGCTCTTTGGATTTAAACTTAGTGTACTTTGGGCTTGGAGAAAGTACCTGTCAGGAAATCACTACTGTGCTGAGGTTTGACTCACACATCTATTTCTGTACTAATCTCCCATCAAGGAACAAAATAGTCTTATCTTTATAGTGCCAATCAGCCTACCCCCCAAATCCATTAGTCAAGTATCATTTTCCACTTATATCTTTATATGGGATTTCCTGTCACCACCACATGATAGAACCCTGAATTACTTGTCTAGAAGTACTTGTCTATATATCATTGCTTTACATCACTTTGATTATTGGTGGAAAACTGATCTTCAAGAAAAAAGAACTTAACCACAAACACATGACTAGATGAAAACTATTTTAGTTACATATTAAAGAATACGTTTTTTTTTTTTGAAGTTTTGTGTCTCACCTTCTCAGTTTATCACAAGCCTAGAAAAAACTTTAATAATAACTTTAATTAAACAAATTAATGGAAGTCAGTAAATATAAGAAATATCCCTTGTCTTTCCAAGTTCTAACTGGTTGAAATAATGATTATTTAAACATCTGAAATTTTACCTGTATAAATGAATGGCTCTGGACTTAAGAAGTCTTCTGAGTGTCCTTAACAGAACTTGCCAGGGAAGTGGTAAGTTGCAAGAGCAAACTGGAGCTTGGCCAAGAGTAGCTCTTCCAGGGGCCCTGGGAGGCTCGGTCGGGTAAGCCTCTGCCTTCAGCTCAGGTCATGAGCTCAGGGTTCTGAGATGGGATCAAGCAACCCCCCCCATCCCCCCCCCGCTCAGAGGGGAGCCTGCTTTTCCCTCTGCCTCTGTGTTCTCTCCCTTAGTCTCTCAAATGAATAAAATCTTCAAAAACAAAAAACAAACCCAGGAGTAGCTCTTCCATCTAGGATGCTGATAAGAAGTAAAAATGCAATATAACAGGATCACTTGTTTCAGAGATGACTACCAGGGTGTTCACTGACCCAGAAGAGTGAAACATGCAGTATCCTGGAGGACACAATAGAGTTGTAACTGAAAGACACTTTGACTAGCTAACTAAGTGATCCTTTCAAAAATGCAAAGAACCAACTATTCACACAACATTGGAGTTGGGTGAGTTTCCCTTATGTGTACCCTTTACAAAAGAAAACTGGCAAGTAAAGCAAATGAAGTTTGGACAAGCTGGGGGAAGAGGATCCAACCTTAGAGGATTGGGGAAACATCCTCAAACCCCAAGCTCCTGCTCACTGTATGTTCACTGTGAATACTAGTTGTGTTCGTCCAGACCTATGATGCCTACCTCAAGGAGTGAAGTTCATAAATGAGGAAATTGTGCATTAGTACATAGAATACAAACATATCAACACAGTAAAATGGACAATCCCATTCATAGGCAGGGTTAATATCTTTTTGTATATAAAGCCATTCATTTTCATTCTTCCTATCAACCTTTGTCCATTTGAGGCTTTATGTCTCTGAAGTGTATGTCCTCAGAACAAGAGAAATTTTGGAGAAAGACAGAGACAGAGAATGGATTTGCTACATTCCTTTACAACCTCCCTTAGCTTATCAAGGTCCAGCACTCAGCTCATAAAATTCACCCAGCCCAGTGTGGAGAAAATATTCCTTTCACCTCTAGGACATAAAACTTGCTTTTCAGCAATAAAAAATAAATAGGACTTGCAGTGAGAGAGCAAGACTATTTTTTTTTCTATTCCTGAGAGATTGAGGGAAGTTAGAAAAAGAAGATGAGCTGAGAAGAGATAAGGTACAATCAGATAAGATGAGGAAATGACTAGACACTGTCCTCAGAAGTGAGGAAAAACTGAGGACAGGGGGGACCTCCTCGTCTGATTCCCTCCGTGGGATTGAAGGATGAGTCTTTTAACCAGGAACAAATCACATCAAAGTAAACCACGTGGTACAGTGTAGTTTGAAACCAGGACATTTGGCTTTTTTACCCAACTCATTGTTTGTCTGTGGCGGGGATGGGATGTAGAAATTCCTGCAGCCCCGGAGGGAAAGCAATGGCAGTGGAGTTGACAGCAGCTATGGTCTGTTGACAGCAGAATGAAGGGAAATCTACAGCACCAGTGAGAGCTAGAGTGGGGCTGAGTGAGCAAGGAAGGGTGTGAGAGAGAGCCCCGCTACTGAGTTATGACAGTCACAGACACCAACTGCAAATGTGAGCAGGACCAGCACTTGCCAGGTAGACAGATGACATTATACCAGAACCCCAAGATGCCAGAGGACACTACCCGCAAGGACTGAAACTCTTCCCTTCTACCACGAGGTAGCAGTGCTGTACACACTTGCCTTTACCCAAGTACTACTTGGAAAGAAGCTGGAAACAGAAAATAAAAATCTGAATCTATTTTTTTTTTCTTAGTGAAACTGAGTATATCTTAAGTTAATGGTTTAAATTATTTAAAGATATATGACTATATTGGTTTGCTCAGGCTGCCATAACAAAACACCATATATTAGCTGGTTTAAGCAACAGAAATTAATTTCTCACATTTCCAGAGGCTGGTTAGTCCAAGATTGAGGTTCTGGCTTATTTGGTTCCTGATGAGAGTTCTCTTCCGGGCTTGTAGAAGCTGTCTTGTCACTGGGTGGTCACATGGCATAGAAAGAGAGTGATGGTGTCTCTTCAGCTTCTCATAAGGTCACCAGCACTAGTAGAGCAGGGTCCCACCCCTAGGACCTCACTGAACTTTTATCACCTCTTCACAGGTTCTATCTCCAAATATAGTCACTCTAGGGCTTAGAGTCTCAACACATGAATTTTGAGGGATGCAATTCAGTCCATGTCAAGGACTAAATATTTGTCTTCTTCCTTTTATCCAGAGGACTGAAGTTCATGAGAAAACAAAATTATAGACAAAATAAAGAAGTGACATCTTCTCTGTATTTCAATGTAAAAACAAAATTGTGAGTAAATGTGCTCTGTCTCTTTGTGAGTATCCACACATGAACACAAACATAATAATGAGGTAACAAGATGTTGCCTAAAGATAGGGCAGGCCTGGGTCACAGTGGCTAGTGACAGCCTTATACCAACAAACCAGAAACTGCCCTGGGCTTTACTGCAGTTCATTTTCTGAATCCTCTCATGCTTTCCAAGTATCAGCTCTGCCCTTCTTATGCTCCTTGTGTGTGTATTATACATCTCTTAATAGATTCAGTTGACCAAACAATTTTACCAAATGAGTTATTATATTATGGAAGTGTATTTGCATCCCAAGAAATTAATTACTCGGGATTTTCTGAATTCAAGGTTAAAAATAAAACTTGCTATTACTGCATGACACAATAACTGCAGGAAAAAAAGAAATAGATCCCTCTGTTTTGGACTAAATATACATGACCCACAATCCAATTCCCACTCTCATGTTCCCTTTTAAAGAAATCCTAGCTTACCCAAAATGTTTTGGCAAAATTGGTCTATAAATAAATCATTGCTGTCTGTATTGGGATAAATAAAACCCAAAGGCATTATCAGCATAGTTTTGTTTTCTCCTCATGACATTGTGGAAGATGGAAGGGAACAGTTATAGGTATCATGAGAGAGCAGGAGTCAGAAATCAGATTTATTGTCATCCCTACAGATGGAAAGTTTTGGGCTTCTATTAAAAAAATAAAAATATTCACTCTAGATTATTTCCTGCATTGGTGACAATGAATTTGAAAGCCCCATCATCTGAAGTTTAGTAATATTTAGAGTTTTTTCCTTCAATATCGTCCCAAGCAACATAATGTTTTTCTCAACAAAGATCCCTAAGCCTTTCAAGAAGTCTCCATGTCATATGGAGATGCGTGGAAGTGAGTACTAAGAGACTTGTGTTCAAAGTCATCTTCCTATTACTTGTTGGTTACTTTGCTAAGCCTCCTCAGTTGTGAAATGTCCCATCTACCTCAACAGGTTTCTCTGAGGCTCTAGAGAAAAAATGAGAACTCAGACACAAAGATAGATACCAAGCAGGTATCTTGTTTATAGTAGACTTTCAAAAGATTTTTTTAAGTATAAGAACATACGTAGATTGGACTGAATATGTTTAAGATTTTCTCCATCCCTGCACCAACAGCCTTCAAAAAGATCATTCCTTGTAGTTCCACCTGCATTTGTACATCAAAGCATAAAATAAGTCATTCAGAAGGTGTGAAAAATGTGGACTAGCTTGGAAGAAAGAGAAAGGAAAATAAATAATCCGTTCAGAGGCAATGACACTTGGAGGATGTTTTCCTTGTCCCTGGGTTAGTCTTAAGTATTCTAAGAAGCTTGACTGAAGTTAACAGCCTTATGTAATTGTGATTTATTTGGCTCACTCAAATTGCCATTTTGGTAGACTTACTGTTCAACAGCTGCTCATCTAATCCAGAAACAAGCCAAAACTCAATGAAGAGCCATTTCCCTCATTTTTTTTTATTCCTGTGTTACTGACAATTGAATTACATTTTCAAAATATTTCATGTGCAGAAAAATTTAGAACGTGCAATAAAGCCAGCTGCAAAAGACTGAAAGTCAGCTGAAAGCCGTATCAAGGCACAAAAGATTTGTTTTGCTTGGAATAGTCACCTATGGCTATGACTTTTTAACTGATTTGATCCCCAATGTTCCTTCTGTAAGTAAATGAGACATTCTGAGTAGAGCCGTTGAATTTCTCCTAGGATTAGTGCCCCCCTGAAAATACTACCACTCTACAGATTTAGACAAGCTTTGAGTGATTGCCTTCCCATAGGAATAGTGGATATACCAGCCTACATAAGAATAGAATCTTGCCCACTTCATTTCCAACTCAATTCTGCTAAAGATTACAGTAGAGAGTAAGCATGGCAGGATTCCTACTCTGGAGTCCCTAGGATAGAAAGTATTATGTGTATGACAGCATTATGTAAGTCCAGGGGGCACCAATTATATTCTTATATCCATTTATTCTTATATTTATGTGATATTCTTATAGTAGGTCTATAATTGTAATTGTACATTTTTCTAGGAAGAGAGTCCATAGCTTCCATCAGACTTCTAAAACTGTCCGTGACCCTCCCAGACTTAAGGATATTCATCAGGTTTTAATAAATATAATAGAAAGTATTTTCCTTTTCTTTTTAAAATTTTTAAATTAACTTATATTATTAGCTCCAGGGGTACAGGTCTGTGAATTGCCAGGTTTACACACTTCACAGCACTCACCATAGCACATACCTTCCCCAATGTCCATAACCCAACCACTCTCTCGAAAGTATTTTTCATCTTTATATCTGATTTCTATTTTTTCTCCATGATGCAAAATAGCCAATCCTGCAAAGTGGCTTCCTTGTATTTAGGTTAAAAGCTTTGATTTGTAGTTAACTGACGATTATTCAGAGGCAAATTATCCATGTGCTTTATTTGTCAGTCTTCTTTTCTTACTACATTTCTGGCTATCTTCATTAATTGATTATAAGCTTGTCCTTCAGGGGGTATACAGAAGACCAATGATGTAAATTTATTATTCATTCTGCTAAAAAGTTGGATGAAGACATATCAATGTAATCTATTGATTTTCAATGGACAACTATTCTATTATTTGATATTTTCAGTTATTCTTGTCATTTGATCTCCTTTAGCCCTGATAATTGGAAGTCAACCTTGCCTGAAAGTCAGGTATTTATTTATTTTAAAGATTTTATTTATTTATTTGACAGAGACAGATCACAAGTAGGCAGAGAGGCAGGCAGAGAGAGAGAGGAGGAAGCAGGCGATGCGGGGCTTGATCCCAGGACCCTGAGATCATGACCTGAACCAAAGGCAGAGGATTTAACCCACTGAGACACCCAGGCGCCCCAAGACAGATGTTTTTTAACCCACACAAGGCAAGTCTTTTTCTCCTGCTATCCAATGAGGTGGTCTTTCAAAAACTTTTTGGAAGAGAAACCACTAGGTACCAGATGTACAGAAGTGGTTGGTGGTGACATTCCATGATATTAAGTACTAAAGCAAACAGGTTGTATGTGTGTTGGTTGGAGTGGGTATCAGAAGACATGAAATATTCAACCTAGAGATCAAGCAACCAAGAGTTATTATACTGTAACCCTTTTCCTCATGAGTATGGAGTGGCCTTTTCTTCATGTTCTGACACAAAAGAAAGAGAACTTGCTTACTCACACCAAATAAAAGCAGCCTGGAATCTGCATGCAGTCCCAGTTTCTGCCATAGCAATTTAAAAGAGAATCTTGCTGCTCAGGCAGAAGGAATTCAATCACCTCGTGGAGATAATGAAAGAGCTTTATATTTTTAATCAGATAGTGACTGATAACTGTAATATTCTCCTGTAGCAATAGCTGTGGGCATGAGAAATAGGGGAAAAATGGAAGAGATTTTCAGGAGGATATGAAATAAGTAAGTGTTCAAGACTTGGAAATTGCAAAACAACAGCAAGTGATACTTTAAAAGCTTGGTTTCACTTCTGCAGCCTATAATAAAGTTCAGTCTTACTGCCTGTTGGGTAGCTGACAGAATACGAGCATTCGTGATTGTTCTCCAATGTTAATAATTGTCCTTGTCTACTAGATTTACTGCCAGTTACCCTTACCAGGTAGTATTATCAGTGGCTCAAGGAGCAAAATCCTAAAACTACATTACTATTTTATTTTATATTCTAGCCTGCGTATAATTGTCATATAATTGTGTTGCTGGGCTATAGATGAAATCTATATTTCTTGCTTTATAGAACATGCAGCACAATGTGTACAAACTTGTGATGGCCATTCTGAATGAAGAAAAAGACCAGGAATTATGAGTCTTTGCTAGTTGCTAAAGCTGCTCTGTATGTCTCTGAGGACAAGAAAACCAGTTCAAAATAAAGAAACAATTCTATTTTGCAAACATGTATAGAATTTTCAGTCTCTGCATAGCACAGTGCAAGGTGCTAGGAGTCCTGATAGATGTATTACTGTTCTTAAAAAGATTATGTGAGCCTTTCTTTATTGAAAGAACAAAACAGTTTTTTAAAAGAGGTAAATACAGAGAGGGAATTTAGTCCAAAGGGATTAATCCAACAAATACAAACAAAAACATGAATCTGTTAAGGAATTTTGAATTAAAGTAAAAATACAAAGTAGGGGCACCTGGGTGGCTCAGTGGGTTAAAGCCTCTGCCTTCAGCTCAGGTCATGATCCCAGGGTCCTGGGATCTAGCCCCACATTGAGCTCTCTGCTCGGCAGGGAGCCTACTTCCTCCTCTCTCTCTGCCTGCTTCTCTACCTATTTGTGATCTCTGCCTGTCAAATAAATAAATAAAATCTTAAAAAAAAAATTACAAAGTAGCAGGGCTAGTTCAAAGAAGACAACTGTTGAGCTAGAATTTGTAGCCTTACAAGAGAGAATGTTATACCAACTATAAGGGTGTAAACAAGCAACTTCTATTTATAAAGCACTTAAATTAAAATCATAAAGTACCACTACAACTATAGTCCAGAGTATTTCTCCACAGCTCAGTTTGCCCAAGGACATAGGTTAAGTGCAGGGTGGAAATTTTGTACGTGTCATCTCCCAACATCTAAATGAAATAAAGAATTATATTATTGGGCTTACTGGAGATGGCTATCCCAAGAGTGCATGCTCACTACGACTCTGAAATAGTTAAGATTCAATCATAAGATGCTAACACTACTCTCAAGTTTGAGGTCTCCTTCCTTTCATTGTTAAAAGATACTTAATCTCTGGAAGACATTTAGTGTGCTTCTGAGAAGAAACATATTGTAGTATCACTTTTAAAAAATTAGAAGTTTGTCTGAGAATCACTAAATTTAAGTTTCAAATGCACATATGCAATTCCTCATTCTTTCCTATAAATATTTTAGAATCTGGACGACACCCTGAGATACTTCATAGGTTCTCCTCATGGAGTTATAAAGACGGAGCCAATCTAGTGATATAAGATATAGCCTGTAGAGTGTAGCTTGAGGAGCTAGCCTGTTCCAAATACCTCCCTTCTTGGGACACATGAGAGAATATCACTTATTCTCTTAGGGAGAGCTCATAAAATAACACATAAATGTTTTGATAAGCAGTAGGACTGGGTAGTGATGACAGCAAGATGGCAGAATAGAAAGTACTGGAAGTCTTAGCCAGGGCAATTAGACAAGAAAAAGGCAAAAAGTCATCCAAATTGGACAGAAAAAATTTAAAGTTATTCTTTTCACCAATACATAATCTTTAAAAGCTTAGAACTAATAAAAAACTCAGTAAAGGGGCACCTGGGTGGCTCAGTGGGTTAAAGCCTCTGCCCTCGGCTCAGGTCATGATCCCAGGGTCCTGGGATAGAGCCCCGCATAGGATTCTCTGCTCAGCAGGGAGCCTGCTTCCTGCTCTCTCTCTGCTTGCCTCTCTGCCTACTTGTGATCTCTGTCAAATAAATAAATAAAATCTTAAAAAAAAAAACTCAGTAAAGTTGCAGAATATAAAATCAAAATACAAAAATCAGTTACATTTCTATACACTAGCAACAAAAAAATCCTAGAAGGAAGTTAAGAAACCAATGCCATTAATGATAGTATTTAAAATAACAAAATACTTAGGAATTAACCTAACCAAGGAGGCAAAGATCTGCACACTGAAAACTACAAAACATTGATGACAAAAAATTAAAGACACAAATAAATGTGAAGACATACCATGTTCATGGACTAGACAACGTGATATTGTTAAAATGCTTACATTATCCAAAGTCGTCTAATTAGTCAATGCAATCCTTATCAAAATCTCAATTGTATTTTATATCAAAATAGATGAAACAATCCCAAAATACACATGGAACCAAGAAGTCACCAATTAGTCAAAAGAATCTTGAGATAGAAGAACAAAGTCAGAGGCATCACACTTTCTGACTTTAAACTATATCAACAGGCTGTAATAATCATAACAGTATGGAATTGGTATAAAGACAGATATTAATCAGTGGAATGAAGAGAGAAACCAGAAATAAGTCTATGTTACTCAGTCATCTGATCTTTGGCAAGGATACCAAGAATATACAATGGGGAAAAGATAATCTCTTCAATAAATAGTATTGGGAAAATTGGAGATCTACATGCCAAAGGATGAAACTGGACTCTCATCTTACACCAGGCACAAAAATCAACTCAAAATGGACTTAAACATAAAATCTGAAACTGTAAAACTCCCAGAAGGAAACGGGAAACTTCATGAAATTTTCTTGACAATAATTTCTTGGAAATGACATAAAAAACACAGACAACAATAACAAATATAGACAAATTGAACTTTATCAAACTAAAAAGCTTCTGTACAGCAGAGGAAACAATAGAGTGAAAAAGCAATCTATAGAACAGAAAATATTTACCGACCATATAAAACTGCTAAAACGTGAATATCCAAAATATATTAGGAAGTCCTACAACTCAATAACAAAAACAAAACAAGACAAAAACAAATAACTCAATTAAAAATGGGCAAAGACTTAAACGGCTATTTCCCTCAAAGAAGACATGAAATGTATAACATGTACATGAAAAAATACTCAACATCACTTATCAAAAGGAGAACGCAAATCAAAACTACAATGAGGAATCACCTCACCTCTGTCAGAATGGCCATTATCAGGAAAACCAAACCAAACCAAACCAAACCAAAACTGGAAAATAAAAAGAGTTGGCACAGTTGTGGAGAAAATGGACTTCTTGTGCATTGTTAGTAGGAATGTAAAATGAAATTGCTACTATGTAAAACAGTATGAAGTTTCCTCAAAAAATTAAAACTCAAACTACCATATAATTCAGTAATCCTACTTCTGAGTGTTTATCCAAAAGAAATGAATTAAGGATCCCAAAGAGATATTTACACTCCCATATTTATTGCATTATTCATAATAACCAAGAGATGGAAACAACCTAAATGTTCATGAATAGATGAAAAGATAAAAGTGTGGTATATACATATGAAGGGTTATTATTCAACTGTAAAAAAAAAAAGCAATTCTGTCATAGAGTACAACATGGATGAGCCTTGAGGACATTAATCTAAGGGAACTAAGCCACGCATAGAAGGACACATATTACATGATTCTACTGATATGAGGTATCTAAAGCAGTCAAACACATTGAAGCAGAAAGTAGAATTTTTTTTGCCAGGGTCTAGGAGAAAGGAGAAATGAGGGGTTCATTGGGTATAAATGAGCTGTTCAGTGGGTATAAATTTTGTGCCAGGCACTTTAAAGTTTTAAAGCTATGCTCTATAACACTATGCTTATAGCTCACAATGCTATACTTTACACTTAAAATTTTGTTAGAAGGGTAGATCCCATGTGTTTCTTTAAGCACAGTTAAAAAAAAGAAAAAAAAAAGTAGGATGAGGATTGTACTCCAGACTAAGCACTTAGAAAGAAAAGAATAGAACAGGGCAGATGGTTCTGAAAAGAGATAGGTATGTGGGTATGTGTGTGTGTGTGTGTGTGTGTGTGTGTGTTGCGTGTAAGGAAACTCAGGGATCAGGGAGTCACCTCCCTTTAGTTATCTAAAATGTATCAATGCATGATAAGTCCTGGGCACCTACAGCCTCCTGAACCAGAAGCTTCTCCCTGCTCCATATTGCTCCTTGAAAAGACTGGGCTTTGATTTCTGTTCGCCATTTTGCTTTCTAATATTCCTATCCAGAACCCTAGCCCTTCCAGGAATGAATGGCAGGGAGGAAAGAGCAGGAAATTTTGAAACAATGCCAGTTAAAACCTTGGCTCTGGCACTTTCCAAATGTGTGGACTTGTTTTAATTACTTAACTTGTTTGGCACACAGGATTCTCCATTCAGGAAATGGGATAGTAACAACCATGCACATAGCTTCATGTGGGTTATATGAAATAAGTTAGATATAAATACCCAGTTTTTAGAGTTGGAAATAATCTCAAAATCACCTCACCCAATGTCTTTCAAATATTTTTTTTACTTGCTATTCCCAAAAAGAATTTTTAAAAAGCTTCTTGTACTCTCATTCATTTGAAGTTGGCATCTAACATTTTTCAAGTTTAACTAGTTAAGCTTTTAGGTTAAATAATCACAAAGTTAAGCTTTTTGTCATAGTGTAAATACTGACATTTAAAAATAAAATCATTAAATCACACTTCTAGGAATCTAAACACAAATGGTTCTAATACCTATCATTGTCTATTTAAATACATGTGAATAACATGAACAACAGACAAAAAAGTGGTAGTGGAGGGGAGTGACAATTTTAAATTAAAAGAAACTAAAGAAACCTAAGGACCAATATATTGGATGCTAGCTTAAACTAGGAAAAAAAAATCACTGCTATAGAAGGTATTTCTCAGACAACTAGGGAATATTTGAATATACACTATATATTAGATGATATTATGGGAAAATTGTTAGTTTTCCACAATTTTCTTTTATATGACAATGGTATTGTCCATGCTAAAGTACTTAAAAGTAAAATGTCTGCAACAGACGAGTGGATAAAGAAGATATGGTCCATATCTTGGAGTATTATGCCTCCGTCAGAAAGGATGAACATCCAACTTTTGTATCAACATGGACAAGACTGGAAGAGATTATGCTGAGTGAAATAAGTCAAGGAGAGAGAGTCAATTATCATATGATTTCACTTACTTATGGAGCATAAGGAATAACACAGAGGACATTGGGAGAAGGAGAGGAGAAGGGAGTTGGGGGAAGTTGGAGGGGGAGATGAACCATGAGAGACTGTGGACTCTGAGAAACAAACTCCGGGTTTTGGAGGGGAGAAGGGAGGGGGTTTGGGTGAGCCTTCTGGTGGGTATTATTGAGGGCACATATTGCATGGAGCACTGGGTGTGGTGCATAAACCATGAATCTTAGAACACTGAAAAAATAAAATTAAAAAAAGAAAGAAAGATGAAAAGAGAAAAAAAATGCAGCTTACTTTTAAATGGTGCAGATGAAAAAAATGTACACACACACACACACAGCAAAAAGTAAGTGTGGCACAATTTTAACAATTGGTGGATTTATTTAAGGGGCTCTTTGTACTATTTTTTAATTCCTTCTAGACATTTGGAAATTTATAAATTATGAAATTGGGACAATTTATTTAAAAAGCATGAGCAAGCATTATATTAGGCTGGGAAATTTTATGCTAAATTTATTTTTCTTCTGACATTTGTGTTTCTATTTCATTTCTCCACAGAAATTTTTCTTAAATATTATACTTTTATGATTTAAAATATCTAATTAACCACTTGTTATATTTCTCTCCAAAACATGTTTATAAACTAAAGATTTTTTCTTTTACCCCCAAATCTCAAAATATTAAAATAAGCTTCCAGATTCAGTTATCACTAAAATTATGATATAATAGATCAAAACAAAATGAAGTAAAATTTAATGAGGTAGATAAGACTCCATTTTTCCAATTAGCTCCTATGTTCATGGGTGAATATTTTTATAACTACAATGATACAGATTTCAATACTATTTCTATTGTTGTTTTTATAAATAACAAATCTTGTTCACATTTGTTGGTAGATGAGAATGGAAAAGTTTTGTTACTGCAATGTTATTTAAGTAAATGAATTCCTTTTGAGTTGAATACTAAAAATCACAAAAAGATCCACCCTACAAAAACAATTTAATCCTATCCTTCTTCACCTTAATTGAAAGAAAAGAATTAGGAGCCACCTGACTTTCAAAAGGATCTTGTTGCTTGGCGATTTGAGTCATCTTTTCTCTCAGTTTCTGGGAAGATTACCAAGAAAACGTTGCTAAGATGTATGAAATGTTTATTAATTACAAATTTTAAATAGAGGCATGCTGGTCTTCCTGGTCAAGGCAGTTAGCCAAATCAGACTTAAATCTTCTCAGAAAAAGTTTGGCTTTACTATATGCTTCAAGGAATTATATAAAATCTACTAAGAAATAAATTATAAAAGTATTTTGGTTATCTATTACTGCATATGAAACTACCTCAAAACTTAATGGCTTAAATTAATAACAATTTATTATTTTCCATGATTCTGTGGGTTAATCAGGTGGTTCTTTCGCTTCACATGAGGCCGTGGGATGGCTAAAAAGACCCAAAATGACCTCACCTCCATGACAGGCAGTTTGTACTGGTTACAGGCTGGGAGCTCAGACATGGCTGTTGGCAAGGGTCCTCAGTTCTTAATGTGGGCTTCTCTATGTATCTACTTGGACATCTAATACCAAAGCTGCTCCTAGAAGGAAGTTTCAGGAAAACAAGGCCCAGTGTGCAAGCATTTATTAAGCCTTGTAGCGTATTTACTAATGTTTCAGTGGCTAAAACTAGTCACTAAAAACGAAGCAACACTTAAAAGCCATCATTAAAACCAATGGCCAAGCCTCAAGTCTACATGGAAGGGGACTATAAAACAGTGATAATAATGGGAGGTACTGAAGGCTTATTGGAGGCTACCAAAGAAACAATGTATCATAGCATCTTTTAAGATAGAAAATGTAGTCAAGAAAATTGAAACGGACATGGAAATAATATCAACACCTTAAATATTTCACTCCATTCTTGAATAATTGCATGGTTCCTTCCTTCCTTCCTTTCTTCCTTTCTTTCTTCTTTAATCTTATCTATTTGATATATATAGAGAGAGCACAAGCTGGCAGAGTAGAAGGGAGAGGGAGAGGGAGAAGCAGGCTCTCCGCTGAGCCAGGAGCCTGATGTAGGGCTCAATCCCATGACCCCAGGATCATGATTTGGGCTGAAAGCAGTCACTTAACCAACTGAGCCACCCAGGCACACAGAATTGCACGGTTTCTAAAGAAATATCTGATGTAATTCTTATCCTTGTTCCTCTATAAGTTAAGATGTTTTTTCCCCTTCTGGATTTGTCAAGATTTTCTCTTTGCCTTTGATTGCCAAGGTGTTGATTTTTTTTTTCCTTTTGTATTTACATTAATTGGTGTTCTCTGAGCTTTCTATATCTGTGGTTTGGTGTCTGTTACTAATTTTGGAAAATTCTCACTATTATTATTATAGATATTTCTTGCATTCCTTTCTCTTCCTCTCCTTCTGGTACTTCCATTACCCATATATCATATCTTATGTCATTGCCCCACAGTTTGGATATTTCCTGCTGCTTTTTGCACTTTTTCCTCTTTGATCCCCAGTTTTGTAAATTTCTATTTTGATATCCTCAAACTCAGAGGTTCCTTCTTCAGCCATGTCTAGTCTACTGACAAGCCCTCAAAGATATTCCTCATTTCTGATACGGTGGATTTGATCTTCTGCATTTTTTTTCGGTTCTTAGAGTTCCCATCTCTCCACTTACCTTGCCCCTCTGTTCTTACATGTTGTCTATTTTATCCATTAGAGCTCTTAGCATATTAATCAGAGTTGTTTTAAATTCCTGGTCTGATCATTCCAATATATCTGCCATGTCTATTTCTGATGATTGTGGCATCTCCTCAAATTGTGTTTTGTTTTGTTTGTTTTTTTTTGCTTTTGATATGTCTTGAAAATTTTTTTGATAGCTGAACATAATATACTGGGTAAATAAAAATGAACTGAGGTAGATTGGCCTTTGGAATGATGTTCTATGTTTTTCTGGCTAGGGATAAGGCTATACTTTACTGTTTGTTATACTTGTGGTGTCACAGGTTTAAATGTCCTCTGGTCTCTGTTTTTGTTTGTTTGTTTCCCTTGTTGTCTTTTTGTGTCCCCAGAGATTCCTTAAGTAGGATCTGAGGCTGACAGTTCTTTTAGCTACAGTCCTCTTGTTACACAGGTGTTCTGTTGATGTGGTAGTAAGGTTTGGGGGTGGGAAAGCCCTCTACAGTTCCGTGATTAGATGTTGTCTTGTAATGAGGCTGAGTGAGACATTTTACTTCCATCAGATTGGTTAGGCTTTGGTAAAACCCCACTTACATTCTGGTGAAATAATTTCCTTTGATGGTAGACCTTGTTAAGAAGAATCTAGAATTCTGGACGTATTTTCAAAATGTATTTCCCTTCCTCCTGTTAGATACTCACTGTGAGAACCTAGTTGGATTCCTAGGGGTGAAACTAAGAGTAGTGTGGGACCTTCCTAATACTGGGCCCCCTCAGAACTTTTAACTCTGAAGCTAGTCCACACCAAGCCCCCAGAAATTCATCAATTACAGATTAAAATGTTCCTGCCAATACTGGCTTCAACAGATAGCTTCTGTTCCCTTTAAGCTGTGATTCTATGTCTCAGCCTGCTTGTCCAGTTTCAGGGGCAATGGCTTGTCATAGATGGATGTAAGAAGAGTTGTTGGTTTTTTTTGCTTTTCTTATTTTAAAAAGTTTTAAGCTGTTTATGTGATGAACTAGAATATGAAGTCCTTGAAATAATACCCTAAATTTTTCATTTTGGTCATTTCAATGCAGATACTATATGGCTAAAATTAGAAGTTAGTATAAAGCAAGAGGTATGGTAAAAGTCATAGTTTTTCTTCAGTAAATATGTGCACATGAATTCAGCTTTTGGAAATAATTTAAAACTCCATTAATTTTTTAGACACAAAGAATAAAATGTTGCTTATATATTTAACAAAAAAAGTGAAATACATATTACTAAAAACTAAGTTCTACAAATATTGTGTGTTAACAAGAAATAGAAAATATTAAACATTTTATAAGGTAATATAAGAGGATTGACTCTAATTGGTGTAAATATTTTATGATATGGTTCAATAATGTAGGTTTCAAGTACTTCATTGAATAATTCACGGTAGAGCTAAAAGAAATTACCTGGAATTTATATCTGTGGTTTTGTCTAATATAGTTTGAAAAATCTAATAATCTATTTAATATTACAGTTGCAGTTAAAGGAATAGGATCATAAATCCCCAGAACTTGTGCTGTCTGAAGCTACTTTTCTTTTTAGCTCTTAAAACAAAATATGAATATAGAGAAAAGTTGAAATAAAACTTTTTGCATTTAAATACAAGATGAGATGACATGAAAATTTTTTAAAAATTCATTTATAGAATTTTATATGTCTTACTAGTGCCTTCCTTAATTTATCCTCATGAGACACTGTCAAAGCACTGCATTCTCTGACACTGGTTAGTGGATGGCAGAGGTCAGATTATTAAATAAGCTTATCATTGCTCTCTTTGCCTATATTCTATGGCATATTTGATCTCAGAACTACCCAACAAGGACCAAAGCACCCCAATTCTAATGCTATTTGTCACTATTATCACAAAAACTATAAAGCCAGCAAAACCAGGATGCCCCATAATACGTTTATAACTCAATAAAAAAGACTTACCCCAAAAATCATATTCCAAAGTTCCTTTGTTTAAGGCCCTGGGTGTCTTTACATCCTAAGGCAATATGCTAATAGTAAGATTTAGAATAAACAAAGAGTATACATTTTTTTATATAGAGAAAGTCAATTGTGCAATGGAAGTGGAAGAGTACAATCTACATGAATCTGGGAAAGTGTACCAGTGGGAGTTGAAGATAAGCAACTTGGTTTCCTTAAAACCACAGAGCTCATCCACCCCTTAAAATGTCTCTATATACCGTCAGAGGTATGCATACGCCAATTTGATGACCACTAATGTAGGCCAAATTCCACATTTTTAAAATAGAGAGTCAGAAGTTCATAGAATTTAAATGACTTGCCTAGCACTATACAACTACTTTGTGGCCGGATTGAGACTAGAACTTATATTTCCTGTCTCCCAACCAGTGTTCTTCCCAACACATTCTGTTATTCTCACTTTATCTATGACAGGACTACGACCAATGTCCAAATAATTTAAGGGTCTTAATCAAGATGTCTCTGTAATCAGAGTTAGGTAAAACATATACATGTAGATTCTTCATTCAATGAATTTGCTAAATTACATATTCAACATTTTGTTAAAATATCAGTACATTTGGAAGGGGTAACATCTTGACTTGTTAGTCACATATCACAATAAGGTAGGTTTCCATATGAGACACAAAATAAAAGGAAAGAGAAAGTGCCCCTGTATCAGAGTCCAATTAATACAGCAGAACCACTATGCATGATATGTGATAAGAGAGAGATGGGGAATTATCTGCACCACAATGCAAGAGTGAGGTTTTGAGAGAGATAAGAGTTTGAGGATTCTAACAACTTGGTTCTTCATAATATGGGCAGAGCTGGTAAGCCTTAGAACAGAGTGTTTATGCCATAATTACTGAGGGACAAAGAATGCTTGATGACTTAGGACATTTCTCATTTAAGAAGAATGAAAGGCTTGATTAGCAAATGAGGAGGAAAATACATAAGTTGTAAATAAGGCTTAAGATATGGGTCCAAGGCCTGGCATCCTCTTTCCTTCCCTTCTGGAATAGGCTCCAATGGAGGAAGCAAAGAAAGGAAAACAAAGGTAAGTTTGAGTGGAGTCTCAGGACAAAAGTATAGCTAGGAGATGACAAGTCCAAGAAGAAGTCCTTTTTCCAACTTGGATTATAGGCAGTAGAGAAGCAATGGTCAAAAATGGTATCTGGCCAGATAGGGCTAAAAGATGTCTCAAAGAATCTTACAAACCCCACCATGGTGGAGAGAAAACAGCCATAAATTCCAGAATCCTGCAAAAGAAAGAGTCCATAAAGGCAGAAAGGAGCCTGTAGACAAGAAGACAGCTTGCAGTTGGGTCTTACAGAAACCTGATTAAATGGAGTCACTGGGGGCTGGGGGCATCAGCCATAAATACCGTCATGTAACAATGTGGATCAGACAAGAAACCACTAAGTAGAGGCCAGCAGAGTAGAAGATTGCTGGACACCAAATGACTTACCCATGATGCCTGGATGATAAATTAGACTCCCTTTCTTCCCCCACTGTCTTCATTAACTTAAATTATTCCCAGGAGAAGGCGAGGATAGGAGAAAAATCCAGATTTTCAGTTGGGCATTTATTCAAAAGAAACTGAGTTTGAGGCAGTAATAATTGGATTACATTAAATTGTCAAGATCTCATGATGGGATTATTACCCTTGTAATAAGAGGTAGAGACAGTGGAACACCTTCCACCATGCAAAGATGCAGAAGAGAGTTCTCACCAGAAACCAAATCAGCTAATACCTTGATCTTGGACTTCCCCATCTTCAGAACTATGAGAAATAAATGTTTTTGTTTGAGCTGTCTGGTCTATGGTATTTCGTTATAACAGCCTGAGCAGACTCACATTCTGTGTTTATAACATTTGTGACTTTGGAAAATCCATACTCTTATAGAGATATACTACAAAATTACCCACCAAAAACTGCTTTACCTGATTCCTTTGGTTAGATTTATATCTTCATTATTTCTTATCACTAATATTTCATTAGTGATTAGTGATAACTTTCATTAATTACTAAACAAATATGTTTAAGGTCAGATTACACATTGATCTAATAAACTCTCATTCATTTCTTCTAAATGAATCAGTCCAAATTAGAGCTTGCCACAGGATAACAGTTATACATTTGAACTTCAAAGCATGTAAAAAGAGAAAAAATATTTTCTATAATAAATGCTCTCAGGGTTGGGCTAATTTTATTTTTATACTATAAAATACTAGCAACAATTAGATTTTATATCTCTGATATACCTATCAATTCAGAATTTCCCTAGCAAATGTGCCATTAATTAATAGCTCAAGGAAACCACACTATTTATAAATGATACATATATAGCACATGATTTTGTGGTTCAGAATACAGACTCTTCTTGGTGGAGTCACATCTTAGGGCGACCCTGGACTAGTCACTATTTAATCCTTTATGCCTCAGTTTTCTCAACTTTAAAATGAGAATAACAAAGGGTAGTTATAAGGATTAAATGAGATATGATACACATAAAATTACTTAATCAGTACCTGACTCTTAATAACTGCCCTTGAAATGTCTACTTTTATTCTATTCTTGAATTGTATCTATACAAAAAAGCTATTGGAATGCATGACAGTCAATTTTTTTTTATCAGTCAAATAAAACTCCTTCTAACACAGGGCAGTCCTTTCCTTCCTAATGACTGGGTGGGGCCATGTTTCTATCTCTGGCAAATGAACTAGTCAATGAATTAGAGTATTTATAGGGCAATATGAAATTCTCCTTTCTCTTCTGCCATGGCAACCAGGAGAGTTTGATATGGTAGAGCCTCGAGGACTGGAAGGGTTAAAGCGGGTAGAACCTCCCTGCTGCCCTGAGATACATCTGTTATATAAGCAAAAGATGGACCTTTGTCATTTTAAGCCACTGGCTTTTGGGGGAGTTTGTTACACAGCACAACCCTTTCTATCCTGAGTAATACAGAAAACAGTCAATTATCTGGATATTTAACTTAAATAATATTCTCTCTTCAAGTGAGTGACATCCTCAGGAATACCCAGAGTATGGATAATATCAATAAAGAATGCTCAGAAGAATGCTGGCTAGGTCAGTCAGTGTTTCCCTAAATGGCTGCCTTGTCTCAGCCTTTCCTTTGGTCTGAAATTTCATCCCAGTGATATTTGGGGAATTAATCTGAAGTTGTCCCCTTAAATGCAGCATGAAACCCTAGAAAAGTAATATATAAATCATTAAAATCTTTGCACATCCAAGGGCATGTGTGTATCCAATCCTTTTCTAGTAAGAATCAGGTTAGCATTAGAGTTATGTTGGAAGATAAACATGGAAGGTCTTTCTGATACATAATTCAAAAAGGAATTATGTGTATGGGAGAAATTATAGAGGCTGTTTAATTATGGAAATAATTATCAAGATTCATCTCTACTTCAGATCAAGCTGAACCCAGGCAACTACAAGAAATACTTTAAGTACAGCCTCAGTGACCTGCTCAAAGCCACTTAAGTCATTCCAAAGTTCATGTCTGACTCCCATATCAGGATTTTATACACTATACCCTGCTGTTACTTTGCCAGTTTTAAGGCAAGGGACCAAAAGTTGCTGAAGAAGAGGAGGCAACAAAGCAGACACCCAGGGGCATCTGTGTGGCTCAGTCAGTTGAGTGTCTGACTCTTGATTTTGGCTCAGGTCATGATCTCAGAGTCGTGAGATCAAGCCCCATGTCAGGCTCTGTGCTCAGCATGGAGTTTGCTTGAGTTTCTCTCCCTCTAATCTCTGTCACCCCGTATTTGGATTCTCACCCTCTTACTCTCTCTCCAAATAAATAAGTAAATCTTAAAAGAAAAAACAAACCAGCAAACTCAGACACACAGAAAAGAGAAGAAATGAGTACCAGAGAATTAGAGACTGAATCCCTTTCAGTCTCATTCCTACCAGTGAATTATACCAGTAAACTTTTCTTTCTTTCTCTCTCTCTCTCTCTCTCTCTCTCTTTCTTTCTTTCTTTCTTTCCTATTTTCAAGTGTGCTTAGATTTATTTCTTTACTTTTATCAGGAGGGCCTTTACTTATATGCTTTTTTCCTAGCTATTTGAAGTTGGGCAATTTACTTAACATCTTTGTGCCTTAAATGTCTTCTTCGCAAATTATCATGAGTTAGTGTTAAAATTAAATAAGATACCAAATGCCAAGTGCTTACTTAGCCTATGGCAAATATCATGTACACAATAATTGTTAACCACTATCATTATTATCACTGTCTCATTTTCAGCTCCAATGGAGTCTTTTTGCCAGGGTACTCCCAAAACACTGGTTGTATTATATGATGAAAATTAGTCATAGAAGATTTTCCACATCTTCAAAAAAGGGCAAATCACTGTGCTTCTTACAATTACATTAGAAATTACAAGGTAACATATAAGTTGCTCACTTAAACAGTTGCTAGATTTTTAGATCTTCCATCTAGTTAGCCTCAAACTTCCCTGAAAATTGAATATTGGACTCGAGCGGGGCCCAATGCAGAGGAATAACTTAGCATGTTTTCAATGAGTTTAGAAAAGGTGAATTGTTTTTTGCCAATTTGTTTTTTTACTCCAAGGCAAGAAAGTTTCTATGTCTCTTTAATTAAGGACTTTAGGACCACATAGCAGAAGCCATTTGTCTGGATTATCAGAGGTCATATTTCATGAGCTGTCATTTCCTTTAGGGAAGCCATGAGAACAGCTATTTTACTCTGAAACTCATGAAGCTCAATTCAGGGCTCTACATTTGCATAAATATCTTCAAGACTGTGGGAGAGGTCCTCTCGATGTGTTTGCACAGTCATACATACGGTAAACATAGCAGCAGTACGATATTATAACTGCATTTACTTAAGACTGCTTTCCGTTTCCACATTGTGATGTGGCACTGAGGTGGTGATGAAGTTCAGGTCACACTACCCCAAAATATGCCACCAAGGCTTGAAGTAGTCTGAGCAAATGGCAGAAGCAGGAAGGTTACTCTGACCTTGTCCTGCCCTTTTTCTGTGGAACAGTTCATAAAACCCTCATGTGAGAGGTGCCCTCCTTGTATCTGGAGGAAAGGAGCATCCTTGTCTCTGAAAACAAAGAGACACCAAAAAGAATCTTAACAAAGAGGTCTTGCTAAACTTCCCTCAGTGTACTGCAGTTACCTCATACTCCTGAATCTATCATATTATTCCATGACTATCCACCCTTCCTCAAACCTGCCATAAAATATTCACATGTTTCTTTAAGTCTTCATTTCCTTATGACTCCCATGTCCCATGAAACTTCTACTAAGCACATTTTTATGTTTTTCTCCTATTAATCTATCTTTGTAAGTTTAACTTTCAGATCTAGCCAGGGACTTTAAGAGAGTGGAGGGAAGTTTTTCTTCCCCTTCCTGTGGCCTGGACATCTTTGAGATCCAGCTGTGGGGAAGCAGAATGGGGGATATACTTAGTTTGCTTGTGGTGAAATATGTTCTCATAATTCACAATCTCTTGCACATATAAAGTCTTGCTTTCAGGAATGCAGCTAACCTGCCCCCTTAACCAACTTGATGTGACAGAAGTGAGGGGTTAGATCCCTTGGGGATAATCATACTCTCCACTGTATCTAGAGTACATGGTGAGGAGAAGAAATAGGTTTAAAGCATCAGAGTTAGAAGTTTATCCATGCAAAATTCTTTCAATTATCACAAACGAAAAATTGTAAGCAGGGTGTTCTTGATACCTAATCACTATGGATGCTCTCTCCTATTAGATAAGAATACAGAAATAAGAGAGCATAAAACCAATATTTTTCTTCCTTTTTGATGGAAACTGCAGGATATACAATTAATCAGATTCCCTTTGTAAGGCATAAACCTGTAGCAGCTGTACAAAGAGTGAGTACACATATATCTGTACATCTTAACTATCAGTAATTGAAAAAACAAACTTTGGTAGGGGCGCCTGGGTAGCTCAGTCAGTTCAGCATCTGACTCTTGATTTCAGCTCAGATCATGATCTCAGGTCATGAGATCGAACCTGGTGTCAGGCCCTGGCGTGGCACCTTCTTAAGATTCTCTTTCTCCTTCTTTTTCTCTGCTCATTCTCCCACTCATGTGCATGTGCATGCGCTCTCCCCCCAAAAACAAACAAACAAACAAACAAACAAACAAACAAACTTTGGTAAACCCTGTAAAAGAAAGATTGAATTATAGTTCTATTCTTTCTGAAGAAAATACTATAGTTGTCATCCTAAGACAAGGTGACTAAAAAATGTTGGAGGAGTTCCACCAAGACGGTGGAGGACTGGGGACTCCAATTCAACCATTCCCCTGAATTTAGCTGGAAATCTACCAAGCCACTCTGAACACCCATGAAATCAGCCTGAGATGTAAGTTTATACACTTCTGGATCCCTACAAGGGTAGAGGATCATCAGTTGAGAGGTACAACAGACAGAATTGGGATTGTACAGAAAGATATCAGAGGATAAACAGAAGGGGGAGGGAGCCACCAGAAGCGAGCCACTGGAAAGTAATACACCAATGTGAAAGTACCCTGCTCTTGGGGACCAGTCATAGCTTGGAGACCAGTGGCTGCAAGACAGGAAGAGACTGATAACAGTACTCAAACAGAACAAAGGGGCTTAAGGGATTATTGCCGGGACTGGGCTGCTGCAGGTCAGACCTAAGCCCATAGTCCCAGGACCAGCCACAGCAGCTGCCTGTGCCTGAGAGGATCTGGTGCAGACTTGAGTCAGCAGTCCCTGGGGCTGGCAGCTACCACTGCCACCACCACTGCCTCGAGAGAGGACCTGACTTGTACTGGAGCCCATGGTTTCGGGAACAGCAGCCACCAGGGCTGGGCTCCCCTGACCGGTATTATTCATGGTTTTGGTGGCACAGAGGTGCAGAGACAAGCAGGGACCTCGGTGGACCACTGAGAGGGTCACTGACAAGAGGGGTGTGCACTGCTTGTGGAAGGCCATGGTATTCAACAGGGATTGCAGATGGAGAGTCTGTGTGTTCTGAACGATTCAGAGAGGGGCAGACTGTGTCTTCTCTCTGAGGTAGAGGTCGGGGTGTGGACAGTTTATTTTGCTCTGACCCCTGAAAAGGTGGGAAAAACTGCCAGAGAACAAAAGCCTGAAAAACCTAGCCTCTTAATAAGGGGCAGGGCAACTCTGCCCAAATAGGACTGACTAAAAAACAACATGGCAGGCCCCTCCCCCAGAAGATAAGCTGAAAGAACAAGAGGACAACAGTCACAAGGTCCTCATAAAACTGTCAAACCCCAACATCAGGGGAAAACAGTATATTAAGTTCCTGATATTACCTCACAGCCTGTATATTTCTTAGATACAACTTTTCTCGCTTTCTTTTT
The DNA here is from genome assembly GCF_010015895.1 of Lontra canadensis. Lineage (NCBI taxonomy): Eukaryota > Metazoa > Chordata > Mammalia > Carnivora > Mustelidae > Lontra > Lontra canadensis. Next base: position 58,805,721 of record NW_022630996.1, on the reverse strand, counting down.
TTTTTTTTTTATAATTTTATTTTTTATAAACATATATATATATATATATATATATATTTTCCCCCAGGGGTACAGGTCTGTGAATCTCCACGTTTACAAACTTCACAGCACTCACCATAGCACATACCCTACCCAATGTCCATAACCCCCCCCCAACCCCCCTCTGCCCAGCAACCCTCAGTTTGTTTTGTGAGATTAAGAGTCACTTATGGTTTGTCTCCCTCCCAATCCCAACTTGTTTCATTTACTCTTCTCCTACCACATTAACCCCCCATGTTGCATCTCCTCTCCCTCATATCAGGGAGATCATATGATAGTTGTCTTTCTCCGATTGACTTATTTCGCTAAGCATGATACCCTCTAGTTCCATCCATGTTGTCGCAAATGGCAAGATTTCATTTCTTTTGATGGCTGCATAGTATTCCATTGTATATATATACCACATCTTCTTTATCCATTCGTCTGTTGATGGACATCTAGGTTCTTTCCATAGTTTGGCTATTGTAGACATTGCTGCTATAAACATTCGGGTGCACGTGCCCCTTCGGATCACTACGTTTGTATCTTTAGGGTAAATACCCAGCAGTGCAATTGCTGGGTCATAGGGTAGTTCTATTTTCAACATTTTGAGGAACCTCCATGCTGTTTTCCAGAGTGGTTGCACCAGCTTGCATTCCCACCAACAGTGTAGGAGGGTTCCCCTCTCTCCGCATCCTCGCCAGCATCTGTCATTTCCGGACTTGTTAATTTTAGCCATTCTGACTGGTGTGAGGTGGTATCTCATTGTGGTTTTGATTTGTATTTCCCTGATGCCGAATGATATGGAGCACTTTTTCATGTGTCTGTTGGCCATCTGGATGTCTTCTTTGCAGAAATGTCTGTTCATGTCTTCTGCCCATTTCTTGATGGGATTATTTGTTCTTTGGGTGTTGAGTTTGCTAAGTTCTTTATAGATTCTGGACACTAGCCCTTTATCTGATATGTCGTTTGCAAATATCTTCTCCCATTCTGTCAGTTGTCTTTTGGTTTTGTTAACTGTTTCCTTTGCTGTGCAAAAGCTTTTGATCTTGATAAAATCCCAATAGTTCATTTTTGCCCTTGCTTCCCTTGCCTTTGGCGATGTTCCTAGGAAGATGTTGCTGCGGCTGAGGTCGAAGAGGTTGCTGCCTGTGTTCTCAAGGATGTTGATGGATTCCTTTCTCACATTGAGGTCCTTCATCCATTTTGAGTCTATTTTCGTGTGTGGTGTAAGGAAATGATCCAATTTCATTTTTCTGCATGTGGCTGTCCAATTTTCCCAACACCATTTATTGAAGAGGCTGTCTTTTTTCCATTGGACATTCTTTCCTGCTTTGTCGAAGATGAGTTGACCATAGAGTTGAGGGTCTATTTCTGGGCTCTCTATTCTGTTCCATTGATCTATTTGTCTGTTTTTGTGCCAGTACCATGCTGTCTTGATGATGACAGCTTTGTAATAGAGCTTGAAGTCCGGAATTGTGATGCCACCAACTCTGGCTTTCTTTTTCAATATTCCTTTGGCTATTCGCGGTCTTTTCTGGTTCCATATAAATTTTAGGATTATTTGTTCCATTTCTTTGAAAAAAATGGATGGTACTTTGATAGGAATTGCATTAAATGTGTAGATTGCTTTAGGTAGCATAGACATTTTCACAATATTTATTCTTCCAATCCAGGAGCATGGAACATTTTTCCATTTCTTTGTGTCTTCCTCAATTTCTTTCATGAGTACTTTATAGTTTTCTGTGTATAGATTCTTAGTCTCTTTGGTTAGGTTTATTCCTAGGTATCTTATAGTTTTGGGTGCAATTGTAAATGGGATGGACTCCTTAATTTCTCTTTCTTCTGTCTTATTGTTGGTGTAGAGAAATGCGACTGATTTCTGTGCATTGATTTTATATCCTGACACATTACTGAATTCCTGTACAAGTTCTAGCAGTTTTGGAGTGGAGTCTTTTGGGTTTTCCACATATAGTATCATATCATCTGCGAAGAGTGATAGTTTGACTTCTTCTTTGCCGATTTGGATGCCTTTAATTTCTTTTTGTTGTCTGATTGCTGAGGCTAGGACTTCTAGTACTATGTTGAATAGCAGTGGTGATAACGGACATCCCTGCCGTGTTCCTGACCTTAGCAGAAAAGCTTTCAGTTTTTCTCCATTGAGAATGATATTTGCGATGGGTTTTTCATAGATGGCTTTGATAATATTGAGGTATGTGCCCTCTATCCCTACACTTTGAAGAGTTTTGATCAGGAAGGGATGCTGTACTTTGTCAAATGCTTTTTCAGCATCTATGGAGAGTATCATATGGTTCCTGTTTTTTCTTTTATTAATGTGTTGTATCACATTGATTGATTTGCGGATGTTGAACCAACCTTGCAGCCCTGGAATAAATCCCACTTGGTCGTGGTGAATAATCCTTTTAATGTACTGTTGAATCCTATTGGCTAGTATTTTGGTGAGAATTTTTGCATCTGTGTTCATCAAGGATATTGGTCTGTAGTTCTCTTTTTTGATGGGATCCTTGTCTGGTTTGGGGATCAAGGTGAGGCTGGCCTCATAAAATGAGTTTGGAAGTTTTCCTTCCATTTCTATTTTTTGGAACAGTCTCAGGAGAATAGGAATTAGTTCTTCTTTAAATGTTTGGTAGAATTCCCCCGGGAAGCCGTCTGGCCCTGGGCTTTTGTTTGTTTGGAGATTTTTGATGACTGTTTCAATCTCCTTACTGGTTATGGGTCTGTTCAGGCTTTCTATTTCTTCCAGGTTCAGTTGTGGTAGTTTATATGTCTCTAGGAATGCATCCATTTCTTCCAGATTGTCAAATTTGTTGGCATAGAGTTGCTCATAATATGTTCTTATAATTGTCTGTATTTCTTTGGTGTTAGTTGTGATCTCTCCTCTTTCATTCATGATTTTATTTATTTGGGTCCTTTCTCTTCTCTTTTTGATAAGTCTGGCCAGGGGCTTATCAATCTTATTAATTCTTTCAAAGAACCAGCTCCTAGTTTCGTTGATTTGTTCTATTGTTTTTTTGGTTTCTATTTCATTGATTTCTGCTCTGATCTTTATGATTTCTCTTCTCCTGCTGGGTTTAGGGTTTCTTTCTTGTTCTTTCTCCAGCTCCTTTAGGTGTAGGGTTAGGTTGTGTACCTGAGACCTTTCTTGTTTCTTGAGAAAGGCTTGTACCACTATATATTTTCCTCTCAGGACTGCCTTTGTTGTGTCCCACAGATTTTGAACTGTTGTATTTTCATTATCATTTGTTTCCATGAATTTTTTCAATTCTTCTTTAATTTCCTGGTTGACCCATTCATTCTTTAGAAGGATGCTGTTTAGTCGCCATATGTTTGGGTTCTTTCCAAATTTCCTCTTGCGATTGAGTTCTAGCTTCAGAGCATTGTGGTCTGAAAATATGCAGGGAATGATCCCAATTTTTTGATAACAGTTAAGACCTGATTTAGAACCAAGGATGTGATCTATTCTGGAGAATGTTCCATGTGCACTAGAGAAGAATGTGTATTCTGTTGCTTTGGGATGAAATGTTCTGAATATATCTGTGATGTCCATCTGGTCCAGTGTGTCATTTAAGGCCTTTATTTCCTTGTTGATCTTTTGCTTGGATGATCTGTCCATTTCAGTGAGGGGAGTGTTAAAGTCCCCTACTATTATTGTATGATTGTCGATGTGTTTCTTTGATTTTGTTATTAATTGGTTTATATAGTTGGCTGCTCCCACGTTAGGGGCATAGATATTTACAATTGTTAGATCTTCTTGTTGGACAGATCCTTTGAGTATGATATAGTGTCCATCTTCATCTCTTATTATAGTCTTTGGTTTAAAATCTAAGTGATCTGATATAAGGATTGCCATTCCTGCTTTCTTCTGATGTCCATTAGCATGGTAAATTCTTTTCCACCCCCTCACTTTAAATCTGAAAGTGTCTTCGGGTTTAAAATGAGTTTCTTGTAGGCAACATATAGATGGGTTTTGTTTTTTTATCCATTCTGATACCCTGTGTCTTTTGATTGGGGCATTTAGCCCATTAACATTCAGGGTAACTATTGAGAGATATGAATTTAGTGCCATTGTATTGCCTGTAAGGTGACTGCTATTGTATATTGTTTCTGTTCCTTTCTGATCTACTACTTTTAGGCTCTCTCTTTGCTTAGAGGACCCCTTTCAATATTTCCTGTAGAGCTGGCTTGGTGTTTGCAAATTCTTTCAGTTTTTGTTTGTCCTGGAAGCTTTTAATCTCTCCTTCTATTTTCAATGATAGCCTAGCTGGATATAGTATTCTTGGCTGCATGTTTTTCTCGTTTAGTACTCTGAATATATCATGCCAGCTCTTTCTGGCCTGCCAGGTCTCTGTGGATAAGTCTGCTGCCAATCTAATATTTTTACCATTGTATGTTACAGACTTCTTCTCCCGGGCTGCTTTCAGGATTTTCTCTTTGTCACTAAGACTTGTAAATTTGACTATTAGGTGATGGGGTGTGGACCTATTCTTATTGATTTTGAGGGGGGTTCTCTGAACCTCCTGGATTTTGATGCTTGTTCCCTTTGCCATATTGGGGAAATTCTCTCCAATAATTCTCTCCAATATACCTTCTGCTCCCCTCTCTCTTTCTTCTTCTTCTGGAATCCCAATTATTCTAATGTTGTTTCGTCTTATGGTGTCACTTATCTCTCGAATTCTGCCCTCGTGGTCCAGTAGTTGTTTGTCCCTCTTTTGTTCAGCTTCCTTATTCTCTGTCATTTGGTCTTCTATATCGCTAATTCTTTCTTCTGCCTCATTTATCCTAGCAGTGAGAGCCTCCATTTTTGATTGCACCTCATTAATAGCTTTTTTGATTTCAACTTGATTAGATTTTAGTTCTTTTATTTCTCCAGAAAGGGCTTTTATATCTCCCGAGAGGGTTTCTCTAATATCTTCCATGCCTTTTTCGAGCCCAGCTAGAACCTTGAGAATCGTCATTCTGAACTCTAAAGCTGACATATTACCAATGTCTGTATTGATTAGGTCCTTAGCCTTTGGTACTGCCTCTTGTTCTTTTTTTTGTGGTGAATTTTTCCGCCTTGTCATTTTGTCCAGATAAGAGTATATGAAGGAGTAAGTAAAATACTAAAAGGGTGGCAACAACCCCAGGAAAATATGCTTTAGCCAAATCAGAAGAGATCCCAAATCGTGAGGGGTGGGGGGGAAGGGGATAAAAAGAGGTTCAGAAAGAAAAAAAAAATAAAAGAAAAAAGAAAAAAGAAACAAATAAAAAAAAGAAAACCAATAATGAAAAAAATATAAAAAGGAAAAAATATATATATATATTGGATAAACTAGTTAAAAAACGTTAAAAAAGAAAAGGGTAAAAGTTTAAAAAATTTAGCAGAAGAAGAGAAAAAAATTGAAAAAGAAAAAAAAAATTAAATTAACTGCAAGGCTAAAGAATCATGGGGAGAAAGCCATGAAGTTCCGTGCTTTGCTTTCTCCTCCTCTGGAATTCTGCTGCTCTCCTTGGTATTGAAACCGCACTCCTCGTAAGTGAACTTGGTCCTGGCTGGGTTTCTTGTTGATCTTCTGGGGGAGGGGCCTGTTGTAGTGATTTTCAAGTGTCTTTGCCCCAGGCGGAGTCACACCGCCCTTACCAGGGCCCGGGCTGAGTAATCCGCTCGGGTTTGCTTTCGGGAGCTTTTGTTCCCTGAGCGCTTTCCGTAGAGTCCGGAGGATGGGAAGGAAGATGGCGGCCTCCCAGTCTCCGGCCCGGAGGAGCCGAGAGCTAGGGGTCCCACTCCTCAGTGCGCCCTCAGGGAACAGCGTCCAATTACTCCCGTCTGCCTGGCCTCCAGCCGCGCTCCGAGCTCACCGAGCCTGCGACCGGTTCAAGGTAAGCCCGAGCTGTGAGCTCACTCCTCGGCTCCGTCTCTGTAGCCGGCTTCCCTGTTCTAATACCTGCGAGCTCTGCGACACTCAGACACTCCGATCCTTCTGTGACCCTGCGGGACCTGAGGCCACACTGGCCCCGCGTGGGCTTCACCCCAGTTAAGCCTCTGGAGCGATGTCCCTCAGCGGAACAGACTTTTAAAAGTCCCGATTTTGTGCTCCGTTGCTCCGCCGCTTGCCGGGAGCCGGCCCCTCCCCCCGGGGTCTGTCTTCCCGTCCCTTTGGATTCACTTCTCCGCCAGTCCTACCTTTCAGCAAGTGGTTGATTTTCTGTTTCTAGAATTGCTGTTCTTCTTCTCTTCGATCTCCCGTTGGATTTGTAGGTGTTTGCAATCTTTAGATAAGCTATCTAGCTGATCTCCCGCAACCTGAAGTAGTCTCAGCTGCTACTTCTCCGCCATCTTGACTCCTCCCCCCTTTTCTCTCTTTCTTTTACATTTGTTCTTCATGATTCTTGTTTTTTTTTTTTTTTACCTACTTGTCATTTCAGCTAGATGTTTAATACAACATATTCCATAATAACTTTTTAACTTGAACTTTTTCATACATATACTTTTTTTCTTTTAGATAGATAGATATAAGCTTCAATGTAGTCCTATTTTCCCTATTCAATACCATATATATATATACATGTATATATACATATATACACATGTATATATATATATATATATATATA